>NC_083897.1:77612584-78812584 GCF_032452875.1 Bos javanicus | reverse complement strand
ACATTCCAAATCTGATTCAGTAGAGGCCAAAGGGAATCAATTTCCTGGCTCAGCACCTAAACAGGCTACTTTAAGTTTTATTTATCTCCAGCCCTGAGAATGTCCACTACTTAAACTTTACCCCAATTTAACTGTTAATAAACTCCCCCTACAAGTTCAACAATTAGTCCCAGAAGACAAAAAAACAAAAATGGAAGAAGGAAACAAGATTTTTAAAAAGTTATTTATTTTTAATTGAGAGATAATTGTTTTACAATATTGGTTTGATTTCTGCCATACATCAACATGAATTAGCCATATATGTACATATGTCCCTTCCCCCTCAAACCTCCCTCCCACCTCCCACCTCCCACCCTTTCCCACGCCTCTACATTTTTACAGAGCTGTCTTTGAATTCCCTGAGTTATACAGCTAATTTCCATTGGCTATCTATTTTACATATGGTAGTGTATATGCTTCATGCTATTTTCTCCAGTCATCTCACCCTCTCCTTCCTTCCCCGCTGCCCTTGTCAAAAGCATCTATTCTTTGACACTCAGCCTTCTTTATAGTCCAACTCTCACATCTGTATATGAGTACTGGAAAAACCACTGGAATAGCTGAGTTGATTTTACTAATATCTGAGGATGACTGCCATTCCTCAGGCACTTGTAACAGTAAATGGTTAACTTTCTTTCCATCTGTCTGTACTCTTGTTTTCACTGCCATCAATTTCTTGGTAATTGTGTTCTTGTCTGCATCTAAATTTTATAAATCTAAAATCATTCCACCCTTTGGTGAAAAGATAATATGGGCATTGTATACCTCTGAAAGGTCTCATCCTATCAAGTGAATTGGAGCACATTTTACCAAAAGGAACACATGTCTTTCAATGATAGTTCCTAACTGAAAAGTAACTGTTCTGGTTTAAGAACTTGTACAGGTAAATTAGAAACCCTTATCATTTGAATGCAGTGTTTACTTTGAGGGAGAGGGCAATGAATAAGGGTAGGATTAAGAATAAATAATGTAGCCCCCATGTATCCAAGGGCTTTAGAAGTTTTCTATATGATTGTTATTTTAATTTCCCCTAAGGTAGTTAGGAGAGCAAATGCCTTCTCATAATCCTCAGAGCACCCGTATTCTTTGTTAATCCTGCCTTGTTCTAAATCTTGTTTAAATTTGTGACAGTCTCTTTTAAAATGTCCAGGTTTTCCACAATAAAGGAGTTACAACACTCAGGTCTGGCGGCTTGCAACTTGAAAGTCAATACCCAAGAGGCAGTTGTTGGTAGAAAGAAAAGTTGCTTTTAATTAGAATGCTGACAATCTGGAGAGAATGCAGACTAGTCCTCCAAAAACAAACTCCCAAGATTCTGCATGGTCATGAAAGGTTTTAAAGGGAAAAGGGCAAGTAATTCAGTTAATAATAGACACAGTGGGTCTGACTTGTCTGTGTCCCCCAATGCATGCAGGCTTGTTGACTTCTCTTGATCTTTCTCTTTTTTTAATTAAAAATATTATTTATTTATTTTAGTTGGAGGATAATTGCTATATTGTGATGGTTTTTGCCATTTAGATGCTTTCTTGTTCACACAGTTCCCTTGATATTTGAGAGGTTAAGGGAAGCTAGGGAAACAATCTGAGCATGTGTTAATTACTTTTTTGTCATTTCTACTTCTTTGATCTATGGAAAGAACCAAGAGGTTAGGGGAAGTATTGTGTGATCAAAAGATATGAACGGTATGATAGGGCCAGAGATGAGTAGAGCATGGTGGTGCCTGCTTTAAGATTAGTTACAATATAACTTTGTTAAAGTGACAGAACAAAGGGGCTTCTTGCAGAGAGCTCTTTCAAGCAAAGAGCTCTTTCTTGCCAAAAGCTGCATACAAATCCCCACTTGTCAGAGCATCATTCCATTTTTGTGGGATTATGGGTGAAGGTCCATTTCTTCATGCTAACATAGGATGCTGTATTCTTAGAGTGGAAGATGTCAATGTGGTTCTGTAGCATCTCTTCACTGACAGTTTTAGTTTGCCCATTTACTTATATGGGCAGAACAAAGTACAGTTATTTTGATACCCACAAAGATATTTGTCATGAGCAGAAGTGTTTTTTGTTTTGTTTTTCCTTTCCTATTTTTAATTGAAGTCTAATTTACAATGTTGTGTTGGTTTCAAATGTAAAGTGATTCAGTTATACATGCATACATACATATATTTTTTTCAGATTATTTTCTATTATAGATTATTACAAGATATTGAGTATAGTTCCCTGTGCTGTATACTAGATCCTTGCCTACCTATTTTATATATTATAGTGTGTATATGTTAATTGCAAACTCCTAAGTTATCGTCCCTACTTCTGACCTTTCCCCTTTGGTAACCATAAGTTTGTATTCTATGTGAGTCTGTTTCTGTTTTGTAAATAAGTTCATTTATACCACTTTTAAAAAAAGATTCCACATGTAAATGACATCATGATATTTGTCTTTCTCTGTCTGACTTACTTTGCTCAATATGATAATCTCTAGGTTCAAAAATGGCATTATTTCATTCTGTTTTCATTACTGTGTAATATGCCATTGTATGTGTGTGTGTGTGTGTGTGTGTGTGTGTGTGTGTATCTCCCTATTTCTCTATTTATCTGTTAATGGACATTTAGATTGCTTCCATATCTTGGCTACTGTGACCCGTGCCCCCTGCAGTGGAAGTGCAGAGTCTTAACCACAGGACCACCAAGGCAGTCTTTGTGAGTAGTGTTGTATGAACATTGGGTTTCATGTATCTTTTTGAATTAGAACTTTCTTTGGATATATGGCCAGGGGTGGGATTGCAGGATCATGCGGTAACTCTATTTTTAGTTTTTAAAGGAACCTCCATACTGTTCTCCATAATGATTACACCGATTTACATTTCCATCAACAGTGTAGGAGAGTTCCTTTTTCTCTTCATCCTATCTAGCATTTATTATTTGTAGACTTTTTAACGATGGCCATTCTAAGTGTTGTGAGGTGATACCTATGAGCAATAGTATTAATCATATTCTCTTAAGGATAATTCTTGAAATTGTGGTAGACATAGATTCAGAGCATCATCAAGATAGAGCATCTTCTGTCATGGCTTAAGTCTGGCTATCATGCAGTTAGCTTTTTCCTTCTGGTGGCAGTAATAGTATCTGTAAAACAACTCAAGAATGTGCATCAGATACTGAATCTGCAGCTTTATTGCCTTATCATTAACTACTTGAGCTTGTTTTTCTGTGACTCACAGAGGCCTGGGAGATTTCAGCTTATCTACAAACAAAGGGCAGGGAACATGAAAGGGGCTTTTGTACTTGGAGGGGAGACCTGCAGGGTTCTGCTTGGTTCCGAAGGCAGGTGTGGTTGTTTTCAAGACTGACTGAGATTTGGGCTAGGTAGTCTCAATGGACTGTTGAGCTGTCGTAACTGCATATTTATTACCTTAGCAGCTTTTTCCTTTTCTCTGTTGTGTAAAGTTTTGGAGAGTTTGTTGGCAAGAGTGACAAGTGTATTAGTATACATAGTAGCTCAATCAAGTCCATATCTTTTTACCAGTCATATCAATTCATCTATTCCTTCAAGTAAAATAGTGGATCATTCTGATGGTTTAGAAAACTCTTTGGGTGGGTGCCAGAATGCTGTTTGACTATATATTCAAATCTTTTGGAATAATCAAGAAAAGTCTCTTCTGGCTTTTGTTTACAGTGATGGATTTTTGCCCAATCTATTTCCTTTGGAAAGATTTTACTTATAGATTAATATAGGTTGTGGGCAATTTCTCTGTATTTCTGGTGAAGGTTTATGAAAATCGTCTATAAGTGTCTTCTAACCCATCTCTTGGAGCCATTATTTTGCATTATTTTCAGAGACTAATAATTGTATAAACTGTTACAAGTCTGAACATCCAGGCTCATAAGTTATTACTGTAAGCTCATATTATTTAGCAAATTTCAAAGGATCCTATAAAGGATATGGAAAATCCTTAGTTAAGTTCTTAATTTCTATCTTAGTCCAAGGAATATAGATGAGAACAAGCTCCGCTTTACTTGTAGCTTTCTCCTTAAAGGGGGCAGCTATTTTTTAGGGCTGTCTTTATCCTTTCCCTTACACTCAATAAGTTCTTCCTTTTAAATTGAAAGTGGAAGAGCAGGAAGGTCAGGACAAGGAAGTTCAAACAGAAGAGAATTTGAAGAACCAGATAGAAGAGGAAAGAGAGTGGGAGAATAAGCAATGATATCTGAGTTCCTTTCTTATTAGGCCACTGTTTCTAATAATTTTTGGTTATTTTTTGTATCTCTTGCAGTGAGACCATTTTATCATTGTCTCACTTTGAGGCTTTCAAAGTGATTAAATACCAATTAAAATACACTTTCTATTCTGGCTATTTGATCTTATAGCTGGACTTTTCTAATTGAGCTTGCAAATAAACCAACTGAGGTAAATCTAAAGTGCCCCACCTTGGCCAACTCAGGGGCAAATTATATTTGGTCAGACCTTACCATTTGGTTAAATACTTGAAGGTGTCAATTCCATTGATGTTATACATGAACCCAGCTGGGTTTCCCATAGGTGCCTGTTTGTTTGGGAGTTGTTTGGCCTTCGAGGCACAGCTTCCCACTATTAGTTTGGTGGCCTAATTCAGATATGAGATATGAGCTGAATAAACTTTCTGAGGATGATGTGTTTAATTGGATGTGTGCTACTTCTGAGTCTAGCTCCTCGAGGAGTTACCCTTCAATCAGTTCAGCTCTTTTATGTGTCTTGGTTTTTCCCTCTGACAATCTAAAACTGCCATGGATGCTTGGAGCACTAGGTGATTAGCCTTTGTCATACTCCCTGGAAGGGCAGTATTTACTTAATGAGTGTAGTGAGACTCCTTGTGGGACCACTAAACATCACAAGGATTAATCCTCAGATACTTGTGTTGGTTCTTAATCACCTCAGGATGTCGTGTGGCTGAAAGGATCAAATGTCCCTTGTTCTTTGAGAATAATTCAGTCTCTCATTTCACTAGCAAATGGTTTGTTCAGGCCATATATCAACTTGCTTTTCTAAAGTTAAGCCAAATTTAACTAAAACCAGCAACCTATGTTTCCCTGGACCACCTGCCCAGATCCCCGTTGGTCCGTACCTAAGAAAATGCACCAATGCCTCTTAAGACTCCAAGTCTTAATTTTAAACAGCTCAAATAAAAATTTTAGGATCACTCAAACAGTGAGATCAAAATATTAGGAGAAGCCAGTGAATCTCAAAGGGCCCATGTTGGTACAAAGAGCCAGTTAGGGGTGTCTTCCAGGTGTTCTCTGGTGGGTGTTTCTCATATCCTGACAGGAATGCCATGCAAATGTCAATGAAAAAGTAATCAATAGTCCATCTATGAAAGAAGTGAAAAATTTTATTCATGCCAGCCTGAAAAGTATAACCTAGGAGATAGTCTTTCAGAGAGCTCTGAAAACTGTTCTATCTGTTAAGAAGTCAAAGCACAGTTACATAGTTTTTTGAGATAGAAGGTTATATACCACATGGTATATTGACAGTTTACACAGTAAAGATCTGCATGAACAAAGTAGTGGGTCATCGTGACCCCTTATATATTATCTTCTAAACAGTTATCTTGCTAGTATTAGGAGAGTATTGCTGTATATAGTTGAGCCGGTATTTCTGCCTTTGGGAAGGTCTGGTTAATTTATAATGCAGATACAAAATGCATAGAAGGGAGAGATGAGGCAAAAGGGCAGTGGAAAATTTTGTTTAAATTTCCCTTGACTTTCTTTAAAATATGAATTTTTATTTCACCAGAACTAACTAAATTAAACAGGCAAACAAAATCAGACCAGCAGTTATCTAAGCCATTCTCTCACAGGCTTTTCTACCTTCTCCCCTAGATCCAAAGCACAAAACACTGCACCACTTTAGTCTGCTGCTGCGAATCTGAGGTTTAAAATGGTCATGCTGGGTTCCTCTGAACAAAACCTGGGGTGAGGGATTTGCTCTCTATCCCATCCAATTTTTCTCACCACCTCCCCATACACACTCTAGCATGTGGAGGCACAGAGATTTAGAAACCTCTTTGTTCCATAGAAGCTTCCTGAGACTCAGTCACTTCCAGCCCAAGGACTTCCTCCTCTCCCTCAAGCAAAAGTAAATCAAGAGACCCTAGGTTCATTATTCTGATGCAAATTCAGCATAGCTGGGAAAAGAAGGGATTTAACCAAGGAAACTTCAAAAACTTCAGCAGTATTGTCCAGGAGTAAAATGTAACCCTACTAGTGAGGCGGGAATCCTAGTTCTTGTCCACGGAGCCGAAGAATGGAATCCACAAACATGTAAACACTCATAGTAGCAAGCAAATAGGATTTATTAAACAGGAGGAAAGTACAAAGCTCTCAGCATAGACACTGAGAGGGGGTAAAGAGTCCCCCCAAGGTGGGACTAACAGCAGTTTTTATATCCTTTCGAACCAATCAATTTAAAGGTCAAGATACTTAACATCTTTATGGCTTCTCTTGATCCCTGGATTAAGTCATCACCCTTTTTCATGCCCTCTGGCCATTTTACCATGGACCAGATATATGGGCTTAAGATTAATGATCACCAGTTGTTTTTCCCTCACGCAAATGGAACAGAATTTAATTACTGCCCTTCCATGGATATTCTGCAAGTTGTACAAAATATCCCTACAGTTTGTTTTATACCTGATAAAAACTTTGTGAATTTAGTACATGCACCATAGAGTTTCAGAGCTTTTACTTTTTTTTAGACATTTTATTTTGTACTGGGATATTCCCATGTAGCTCAGTGGTAAAGAATCCACTTGCCAATGCAGGAGACACAGGAGATGCAAGTTTGATCCCTGGGTCAAAAAGATCCCCTGGAGTAGGAAATGTCAACCCACTCCAGTATCCTTGCCTTGAAAATTCCATGGACAGAGGAGCCTGGTGAGCTGCAGTTCAAGTGGTCGCAGAGTCAGACACAGTTGAGCAACTGAGCATGTGTGCACTTATAGGCAATTAAGAATGATGTAACAATTTCCAGTGAACACTAAAGGGACTCAGCCATGCATATATATGTATCCATTCTCCTCTAAACTTCTCTTTGATCCAGGCTGCCACACAACACTGAGCAGAGTTCCATGTGGTACATAGTGTGTCCTTGTTGGTTATCCATTTTGAATATAGCAGTGTGTACATTGTTGTTGTTCAGTCACCCAGTCATGTCCGACTCTTTGTGACCCCATGGACTGCAGCATACCAGCCTTCCCTGTCCTTCACAATCTCCCAAAGTTACTCAAACTCATGTTCACTGAATCAGCAATGGCATCCAACCATGTCCTCTGTTGTCCCCTTCTTCTCCTGCCTCCAGTCTTTCTGAGCATCAGGGTCTTTTCCAATGAGTTAATTCTTCACATCAGGTGGCCAAAATATTGGAGCTTCAGCTTTAGCATCAGTTCTTCCAGTGAATATTTAGGGTTGATTTCCTTTAGGATTGACTGGTTTGATCTCCTTGCTGTCCAAGGGATTCTCAAGAATCTTTTCCAATACCACAGTTCAAAAGCATCAGTTCCTCGGGGCTCAGACTTCTTTATCCAACTCTCACATCTGTACTTGACTACTGGAAAACCCACAGCTTTGACTATATGGACCTTTGTTGGCAAAGTGATGTCTCTGTTTTTTAATATGCTGTCTAGGTTTGTCATAGCTTTTCTTCCAGGGAGCAAGCATCTTTTAATTTCATGGCTGCAGTCACCCTCTGCAGTGATTTGGAGTCCAAGAAAATAAAGTCTGTCACAATTTCCATTTTCCGCCATCTATTTGCCATCAAGTGATGGGACCAGATGTCATGATTTTAGTTTTCTGAATATTGAGTTTTAAGCCAACTTTTCACTCTCCTCTTTGATTTTCATCAAGAGGCTCTTTAGTTCCTTTTTGTTTTCTGCCATTAGGGTGGTGTCATCTGCCTATCTGAGGTTGTTGATATTTCTCTCAGCAATCTTGATTCCAGCTTGTGCTTCATTCAGCCCAGCATGTCCCATGAAGTACTCTGCATATAAATTAAATAAGCAGGATGACAATATACAGCCTTGACATACTGCTTTCCAAATTTTGAACCAGTCCCTTGTTCTATGTCCAATTCTCACTGTTGCTTCTTGACCTGCATACAGGTTTCTCAGGAGGCAGGTCAGGTGGTCTGGTATTCCCATCTCTTGAAGAATTGTCCACAGTTTATTTTGATCCACACAGTCAAAGGCTTTAGCAGTGTCTACCTGTCCATCTCAAATTCCCTGACTGTTCCTTCCTCCCCTGCCACCCATAGCGGTTTAGAGCTTTAAAATGAAACTGCTAGAGGGAGGGGATGGGGCCATGACACCTTATTTGAAAACACATGTTATAATGTCTGCATTCAAACACTACAAAACCTTGCCAGCAGACACATATAGGAAGAAAATGATGGCTATATGGACTTTAGAATCTCATTAAGTAGACCAATCTTCCAAAGTGCTCACTGCCACTTTCTGTGGGTTGATCTTCTATAGCCTGCAAAGTGGTAAGGGAAAACAGCCCTCCTTGGGGAAGAGAAAGTTGCAGGCAGACTCTTGTGCTCCCTTAAAATGACCTCTGTGTTCTCAAAGTCATTAAATTCATGTTTGTTAGCTATAATAACTTGGGGATGAGGTGTGACCAGTGTGGCACAACTTTTCAACCTCTCCAGAGCCTCCATCCTTCTCAGCCTCGAGGTTCAATTCTTATTGCCCTCATTGAGGTTATAAAGTGGCCAGAATAAAAAACAATTAAAAACAAAAAGAAATAAAACCTAGAAATGTAAAGTGTACTTCATTTCTATGGCAAAGAGTGTGAAATGAAGGTAAGAGAGGAAGGGGGAGAGTGTTAGGAGAGGAAGTTGCCTGATAAGGCTGGGACTTGTAGGGTCTGTAGAAAGTTATATAGATGTCTGTGTATAGTTATTGGTAGGGCTGGTGGGAAGGGAACGGTATTCAAACCTAGAATGTGTTTTCTTCCCTGCTTTCTCATTTCCTTTCTGCCCTTTGGGCTTCCTTCCCTCTACTCCCACTCCTGTCCCTACTTCCTTCTTGAGCCTAGGGCCAGTTCGGGATCTCCATTAAGGATCCCTGATACATTCATGGAGTGGGGGAAGAAAAGCTGAAAGATTCACTCTGGAGGTTTTCCCACTGTTTTTTATTTGTTCTGAAAAAGAGCACCCTCTGGAAGGGGATGGAAGGAAGTCCTGGGAATCTGATCTTGCTCCTTCTTAGGGACTACAAGAAGGAGAAAAGCTTTCAAAGGATATGGGTAGGAACTGGATGTAGAGTGAGAAATGAAATATTTCTTGCCATAACAGTAAACAAGGATGTCACAGTCTCCAGCAAATGCAGCCACGACAGATGGTGAGCCTGGTGAGTCCTGAGGGAACTCAGGAAGGAAAAAATACCTGCCATCTAGCAGCAATCAGACTGCAGCCACTTGCTACAGTGAGCCCTGAGGAAACTCAGGATGTGTAAACACAGGATTCAGGCTCCAGATAGGTGATGCGCATATCAAAGGAATGGTTTCCATGAGCCCAGACAGCATCTTTCCATATATAGAACAGCACTAAATTTCTTGGTGATTTAGTAGCTAAGTTGTGTCCAACTCTTGTGACCCCATGGACTGTAGCCTGCCAGGCTCCTCTGTCCATGAGATTCTCCAGGCAAGAATATTGGAGTGGGTTGCCATTTCCTTCTCCAGGGGATCTTCCTGACCCAATAATCGAACCTGGGTCTCCTGCTTTGCAGGCAGATTCTTTACTGACTGAGCTACAAGCTATGAGGGAAGCCCTTTGGTGTATCTGGTTTTCTTTAATAATGTTTTGATGTTCAGACTACCTGCCCTTTGTTGCAAAGTTTCCATATAACCTGACTCCACCCCTTGCCTCTTCAGAGCAGTTTCTCAGAGCTGTCTGAAAGTTGGTCTCTCAGACTGCAGTCCTCATTTTGCCCTAAATAGAGTTCTCATATTGTGCAAAATTTTATTTTCAACCATTATGGCAACCAACGAAGTGACCCAGAGTGGATTTCCCTCTTTCACCTGAACTCCACAAGGAACCAAAGCCTTGGTACCAGCCCTCTTCCACCTCCTTGGGGATTCCAGACAAACTGAGTAAGTCTTCCCTGGTTCTCAGATCCCTTGTATTGTTTGGTGATCCTGAGTTTTATTGGGCAGTGTATAGCAGGTACTTGTTCCCTCCAAGTTGAAAGATACTGGAAGCCAAGTTGAGAGATACCAGGGAATGCTTGCCCAGGTACTGGGCAAGATACTGGGAGTGAGGGCTGGTTGAAAGACAGCAGTGTTTGGCTCCATTGTAGGAGACTTAAGTGGTCTTGGCTGAGTGGTTAGATAAACTGATCTGATGCTTTCCCTTAATTCAGCTGCCTTAATAGAAATTGTGGGGATAAAAGTGAAGACAATTACGATGGTGTGATCACTCACCTAGAGCCAGACCTCCTGGAATGTGAAGTCAAGTGGGCCTTAGGAAGCATCACTACAAACAAAGCTATTGGAGGTGATGGAATTCCAGGTGAGCTATTTCAAATCCTAAAAGATGATGCTGTGAAAGTGCTGCACTCAGTATGCCAGCAAATTTGGAAAACTCAGCAGTGGCCACAGGACTGGAAAAAGTCAGTTTTCATTCCAATCCCAAAGAAAGGCAATGCCAAAGAATGCTCAAACTACCGCACAATTGCACTCACCTCACATGCTAGTAAAGTAATGTTCAAAATTCTTCAAGCAAGGCTTCAACAGTATGTGAACCATGAACTTCGAGATGTTCAAGCTGGATTTAGAAAAGGCAGAGGAACCAGAGATCAAATTGGCAACGTTTGTTGGATCATCGAAAAAGCAAGAGAGTTCCAGAAAAACATCTGTTTCTGCTTTATTGACTGTGCCAAAGCCTTTGACTGTGTGGTTCACAAGAAACTGTGGAAAACTCTGAAAGAGATGGGAATACCAGACCACCTGACCTGCCTCCTGAGAAATCTGTATGCAGGTCAAGAAGCAACAATAAGAACCGGACATGGAACAATAGACTGGTTCCAAATGGGAAAAGAGTACGTCAAGGCTGTATAATGTCATCCTGCTTATTTAACTAATATGGAGAGTATGTCATGAGAAATGCTAGGCTGGATGAAGCACAAGTTGAAATCAAGATTTCTGGGAGAAATATCAATAAGCTCAGATACGCAGATGACACTACCCTTATGGCAAAAAAATGAAGAAGAACTAAAGAGCCCCTTGATGAAATTGAAAGAGGAGAGTGAAAAAGTTGGCTTAAAACTCAACATTCAGAAAACTAAGATCATCTGGTCCCATCACTTCATGGCAAATAGATGGGGAAACAGTGACAGACTTTATTTTTGGGGGCTCCAGAACCACTGCAGATGGTGACTGCAGCCATGACATTAAAAGACACTTGATCCTTGGCTCCAGAACCACTGCAGATGGTGACTGCAGCCATGACGTTAAAAGACACTTGATCCTTGGAAGAAAAGTTATGACCAACCTAGACAGCATATTAAAAAGCAGAGGCATTACTTTGCCAGCAAAGGTCCTAGTCAAGGCTATGGTTTTTCCAGTAGTCATGTGTGGATATGAGAGTAGAAGAATTGATATTTTTGAACTGTGGTGTTGGAGAAGACTCTTGAGAGTCCCTTGGACTGCAAGGAGATCCAACCAGTCTATCCTAAAGGAAAGCAGTCCCAAATATTCATTGGAAGGACTGATGCTGAAGCTGAAACTCCAATATTTTGGCCTCCTGATGTGAAGAACTGACTCATTTGGAAAGACCCTGATGGTAGGAAAGATTGCAGGTGGGAGGAGAAGGGGATGACAGAGGATGAGATGGTTGGATGGCATCACTGACTCAATGGACATGAGTTAGTAGGTTCCGGGAGTTGGTGATGGACAGGGAAGCTGGGCGTGCTGGAGTCCATGGGGTAGCAAAGAATCGGACATGACTGAGCAACTGAACTGAACTGAACTGAAAAGTGAACATGTTACATGAGAGCTTTGCTTTGAAGCAAAGGGGCAAGACTCCTCCTGGCTGGTTATAGCTTTCTCAGATAATTGAGAAATTTACAGGAGTGGTGGAGGAGAGTCCTCATAATGTGCAGTGGTCCCCTATGGAAACCCACTCATTAAATAAAACACTTGCTTGCCAGGAATCTAAAATAAGAATTGGCTATTTAGCGATCCAAGAAACTGGATCTGCTAAAGGGAGAAAACTAAGACATAAGAAAGCTGAAACAACGCTGGGATGATGCCTTGGAGGAGTTAAGCTCACAGGAGCACATTGGCCCACCACACAACTTCATTTGTAAAGTTTATCCCTGACGAATTCAAGTAAAATGGGAAATAAAATCTCTCAAGTGGAGAAGCAAGGAGCATTAGAAAATCAACCTCTGACTAACACTTCAGCCAGATTCATGTACAATATGTACGGAGCTCATACTTGCAAGTACCTAGTTATTTGGGGAAAATATACTAAAGGAGATCTCAACTTAAAATGGCGAAGTTGGGATTCTTTTGATATTTCAAAATTGATATTTTTGCACACACAATTAGAAAAAGCTAGCCATAAGATCAAATAGACTAAATGGAATGCTTATTTTGATTGGTATTTAGAAGCATCGAAAAGCGGAAATGGTAGGGTTCTTTGCAGGAAACCAACAAGAAATTGCTTTAAACTATATGAGGACTAAAAAAGGTCACTAGCACTGATTGTCCTCTGCTTCTCCTATGTATCCTCTTCTATCTGAATTACCTGGCTCTGATGCTATCTTTTTCTCTTCCAACTCCTTTGCCTCCTGCTGCTCCCTTCCCCAGCAAGGGAAGATTAAAAAAAAAAAAAGCAGAAGTGATTATATCTCCCTTTAAGGTGAAACCTATTACAGGGAGAGGTCAACTGTCCTTGGTGCTTAAATACACACCCTGGACCCCAGCAGAACTTAGAGTCTTGGCTAAAGAATTTTCTCCATCTGAGTCAAAATCCATTGGGATTTGCTAAGAATTTTGAATTAACTATCCAGACCTACAAACGCAGGTTTTTAGATCAGTATCAATCAGTATTTACTCATTTGGAAATTAAAGGATATTTTGCCCTAAAAATGAGGGAGCTCATTTATTACATACACAGTTAAGGTTAAAAAGCTGGCTTGGTAAAAATATCATTTCAGAATTCTGACTTTAAACAAAGGCCTTCTAAAGGGGAACTTGCATTTCTCAGTGTCTTTGAGATGTAAATTACTTTCCTAGGACTTTCTTTGTACGTGTGCATTTGTATGTACATGTTTTGAAAACTTGACCTCTGTCACCCTATTTATGAAAGTAAACTCTCCAGAGTTTGCTTAGGTTACATCCTCCTCCACTGTCTTATGAAGAAACCTCTTGTGTCTTAGTGGTTTGAATCACTATGGTATATATATATATAATATATAATATATATATATATATATATATATATATATAATATATAATGGTTTTATTAATGGCCAAATATTGGCAACACTAACAAATCAGTGAATCTAGAGCACTCTCATTATAAACAGCTGTTTTATTGGTACCTATAAAAACAAAAATCAAATTACAAGTTGAAAAAATATATCTAATGATTAACCTAATAAATTCTTTAGTTTAAAACAAGAAAAACTGGCTTGGAAAGCTTCCTTTGAGGTCTTTGCTTCCCCTCAGTGGGTCTTACAGATGCTAATAAGAGTATTAGAATAGTTAATGTTAACAGGAAAAACTTGTAAGGAAAGTCTAGATACTATTTCCAACAAGGTAGAATTTTTTTCTTTTTTAAATTTATTTTAATTGGAGGTTCATTATAATATTGTGGTGGTTTTTGACATACATTCACATGAATCAGCCATGGGTGTACTTGTGTCCCCCATCCTGACCCTCCCTCCCACATCCCTCCCCATCCCATCCCTCAGGGTCATTCCAGTGCACCACCCTGAGCACCCTGTCTCATGCATCAAACCTGGACTGGTGATCTCTTTCACATATGATAATATACATGTTTCAATGCTATTTTCTCAAATCATCCCACCCTCGCCTTCTCCCACAGAGTTCAAAAGTCTGTTCTTTATATCTGTGTCTCTTTTGCTGTCTTACATATAGAGTCATCGTTAACATCTTTCTAAATTCCATATATATGCGTTAATATACTGTATTGGTGTTTTTCTTTCTGACTTACCTTGCTCTGTATAATAGGCTCCAGTTTCATCTACCTCATTAGAATTGATTCAAATGCATTCTTTTTAATAGCTGAGTAATATTCTATTGTGTATATGTACCACAGCTTTCTTATACATTCATCTGCCGATGGACATCTAGGTTGTTTCCATGTCCTGGCTATTGTAAAGAGTGCTGCTATGAACATTGGGGTACACGTGTCCAAGGTAGAAGTTCTGGATGCTTGGGGCTGGTGCACTGGGACGGCCCAGAGGGATGGTATGGGGAGGGAGGAGGGAGGAGGGTTCGGGATGGGGAACACATGTATACCTGTGGCGGATTCATTTTGATATTTGGCAAAACTAATACAATTATGTAAAGTTTAAAAATAAAATAAAATTTGAAAAAAAAATTATCTCAAGTGAATAATGAAATCTTTAGATGGTTATTTAAAATGGGACAAACAAAATGGACATTTATGTCATTAAAACAGAAGGTTTTAATATTACTACACTGCTGCTGCTGCTAAGTCACTTCAGTCGTGTCTAACTCTTTGCGACCCCATAGACAGCAGCCCACCAGATTTCCCCGCCCCTGGGATTCTCCAGGCAAGAACACTGGAGTGGGTTGCCATTACTACACTACTTAAATGGGCCAAAAGTGACTCCCTACTTGTCCGTAGCATTGAAAGCTAGACAAGAGCATTCTATTTATCCCAGTTTTAAAATATTTAAGAGGCTAAAAAAATTTACACTGAGATGCCTGACCAGCAATTATTTGAGGCAACACTTAGGCCAAAGAGCCTGAATTCCTTGGCTCAACACCCCTGCGGGGATCCTGGGGCCTTTTATATAAAAGTGGATAAAATGGGCAGGAAATGAAATAAAGAAGAAAAAAGAAGTCCTAAAACTCCTCCTGTAAGAGCAAAGCTTGTTGATATTATCCTCAGTCAGTTCAGTTCAGTTCAGTCGCTCAGTCGTGTCCGACTCTGCGACCCCATGAATCGCAGCACGCCAGGCCTCCCTGTCCATCACCAACTCCCGGAGTTCACTCAAACTCACGTCTATCAAGTCGGGGATGCCATCCAGCCATCTCATCCTCTATCGTCCCCTTTTCCTCCTGCCCCCAATCCCTCCCAGCATCAGAGTCTTTTCCAATGAGTCAACTCTTCGCATGAGGTGGCCAAAGTACTGGAGTTTCAGCTTTAGCATCATTCCTTCCAAAGAAATCCCAGGGCTGATCTCCTTCAGAATGGACTGGTTGGATCTCCTTGCAGTCCAAGGGACTCTCAAGAGTCTTCTCCAACACCACAGTTCAAAAGCACCAATTCTTCGGCACTCAGCTTTCTTCACAGTCTAACTCTCACATCTATACATGACCACTGGAAAAAGCATAGCTAATGAAGAGTAAAGTCAATGATATAAAAGTTGACAGAATTGAGATGAAAGTGTATAACATTGGTATATTTGAATGTACCTTAAATAAGATGATTATATCTCTTTTGTTTAATTATATTGTGGAATAGGCATGTTTCACTGGGGAATTTGTCCCCTGTGTGGTATTATAAACAAAGCATATAAATCTGCACCTTAGTAAATATTAAAGAAAAACAATAGGGTTACTTGAGCCATACTAATAAATAAAAACTGTAAACTAACATTCAAGGGCTAATACAAATAAAAATAGTGATTTTGTTGTGGGTTTAATTTATAAACTCAGAAAGAAGGTCTTTGCTGAATGCCTTATATAAACCTTTGAGGGCATGTGTCAACTAAATGCACAGCATAAAAGTTGTGAGTTAAATTTTATTTGGAGCAAAATGAGGACTGCAGCCTGGGATACAGCACCTCTGATAGCTCTAAGAAACTGTTCCAAAGAGCCAGGGAGGAAAGATCAGTATATATGTGATTTTGGTAAAGGGAGAATACATGCAATTAAGCACATACTTTTCCAGAAGGTTTCTACCAGTCTCATGAAGCTTTCGCTAGTCATGAGGAATAGTCATCTCCATGAAGGATTTTAGTGCTTTTCTATATATGTGGAGATACAAGAATTGGGTTCATAAAATCAGTTCCTGAAAATATCTAACTGAAACTCTGTCCTGCCAGTTTTTCCTTGAACACAAAGTACCTCATTTCTACTCTACACAATTAACTCCTTTCAAGGGGTATTGAAGATCAGCAGCTATAGCAGCATATGATTTAATCCTTTTAGAGGCAGATGGCAAGTACCCATGGCAAGTGCCAATTTGTAGTGGACAGGGCCCCTTCTTGGTCCTAAATTTGACCATACTTTGGGAGACATTTCATGACCATTTCAATCTTATGGTCCTAGGAAGTCTCATTCCTATGTTTGGCGAAGGTTTCACTGATAGTCTCCTCATTATGCTATTACTGGACTAGGTCTTATCAACAGTAATCAAAGGGTTCTGGGCCAACCTGTTTTACTCAGTTTGTTATGGTCCAGGGAAAATTCCTTCTTATTGTATCCATATCTAGAGTTATACTATTACAATCACTGATCTAATATAAAACTATTTTTGTAGGAGGCTCTGTCACACATTTGGTAATATAAGAAACAACAATCTTATAAAACTGGCAAAGTATAAATAACATAGCTAGCAGTATTATTAAAGTCATAAGTAAGAATTAAGCCAAGAACTTCCATTAGGTGTTATTTAGTTGCTCATTCGTGTCTGTTTGCAACCCCTTGGTCTACTGTACGCCATGCTTCCCTGTCCTTCACTATCTCCCAGAGTTTGCTCAAACTCTTGTCCATTGAATCGGTGATGTCATCCAACCATCTCATCCTCTATCTTCCCCTTCTCTTCCTGCCTTCAATCTTTCCCAGCATCAGGGTCTTTTCCAGTGAGTTGGCTCTTCACATCAGGTGGCCAAGTGTAGCCCAGTATATACTCAGATCATCTAACTTTGTCTGTTCTGTACCAATCTTTATCTTTCAGGGAACTTATACATTGGCATTGTTTATAAGGATCCCAGCCCAATTTTCCAATGTTACTAGGCTGGTTATCCTTAGTATAATTTGATTGTTCCCAGATAAAGGAGGGCCTTAAAACTTAAATGACCACAGCTTGGTGTTAACCACATAAATCCATCACATAATTGTGGGAAGTTTTATTCTTTGGCTAAATTTTTGCTTGTTGCTCTGACTGAGCTTGAGTAACTTAGAGGAAAAATCATATTTATGGCCAGGGTCAAAGCAGGTATGTATTACATACAGGTAGTTGGCCAGAACCCAGCAATTAGATTGATTTTTTAAAATTAGCATACGATTGTGTCCATGATAGAAAACATATGCAAAAGTCCAAGAAGTCAAGAAAACAGTATAAACTAAACGATCATATGAATCAGGTCCAGCATCTTGGGTAAACAATTTTCTGATGTTGTCTTCTTCTTGGCCTGTTTTAAATGTCGTTTCCTTTGAGCATTGTTTTAAGGTGAGTTTGAGGTCACCAGTCTGGTGCAGGGGCATATAGAAGTGGCAATTAATCCAAGGGTCAATTTCCCTTGTTTCACTGTGCATGAGCTAGTTAAGAGTACATGATAAAAAGTCCTTCCGTCCAGGTTGGAGGTAATCCTTTATTTTTTTTTTGGTAATCCTTTAAATTGTGTCTTTTCCAGTATACATAATCCCTGCTTGCAGGTCTTGGGGCATCTTATCTTCATCCAGAGATTACTGAGATAAGCCTCAGAAACAAAACTTAGAGTGTCCTTTAAATAATTTAATTAACTTAAAGCATAACATCAAAGAACTCTCTGTGAAATGAGTCAGTAAATACAGACCTCCATTAGTGTAACTGGTATTTAATGTTCATTGAAACATTATCTCTCTCTAAAATTTCTCTCATTTCTACCAAATATATCCAAATTAAAACTAAATTATGGCAAATAAAAAAATCTGGTTTCAGTAAACTTGGCCTGATAATAATTTATATAACTATAATTGATCAAATAGGCTTTTTGCTTTGCTGAAACTTATAAAAATCATATTTATTTATTTTTTAAATTATTTGGCTGTAATGGGTCTTAGTTGCAGCCCGTAGTATCTTTGATATTCATTTGGACATGCAGAATCTTTAGGTGTGGCATGTGAACCCTTGCAGCATGTGGGATCTAGTTCTTTGACCAGGGATTGAACTTGGGTCCCCTGCATTGGGAGCGCAGTCTTAACCTCTGGACCACCAGGGAAGTCCCTATTTGTTTATTTTTAATTGGAGGATAATTGGTTTACAATATTGTGTTGATTTCTTCCATATAGCAAAATGAATCAGCCATAGGTATACATGTGTCCCCTCCCCCTTGAACCTCCCTCCCTCTTATACCTCTTATACCATCCCAACCCTCTGGGTTGTCACACAGCACCCATCTGAGCTCCCAGTGGTATATAGCAGCATCCCACTAGCTATCTAAATGATGCTAAAGCTGAAACTCCAGTACTTTGGCCACCTCATGCGAAGAGTTGACTCATTGGAAAAGACTCTGATGCTGGGAGGGATTGGGAGCAAGAGGAGAAGGGGACGACAGAGGATGAGATGGCTGGATGGCATCACTGACTCAATGGACGTGAGTCTCAGTGAACTCTGGGAGTTGGTGGTGGACAGGGAGGCCTGACGTGCTGCGATTCATGGGGTCGCAAAGAGTCGGACACGACTGAGCGATTGATCTGATCTGATCTGATATATGTTTCACTCCTACTCTTTCAATTCATCCCACCCTTTCCTTCCGCTGCTATGTCCACTAGTCTACATCTGCATCACGTTTGCTACCCTGCAGATAGGTTCATTAGTATCTTGTTTCTAGATTGCATATGTATGCATTAATATACCAAATTAGTTTTTCTCTTTTTTAAAATTTTAATTGAAGACTAATTACTTTACAATATTGTAGTGGTTTTTGCCATACATTCACATGAATCAGCCATGAGCTCCAGTTTCATTCACTTTATTAGAACTCATTCAAATGAGTTCTTTTTAAAAAATTAATTTATTTTAATTGGAGGCTAATTACTTTACAATATTGTAAAGTTGTTTGCCATACATTCACATGAATCAGCCATGAGTGTACATGTTTCCCCCATCCTGAACCCCCTTCCCACCTCCCTCCCCAACCCATCCCTCAGGGTTGTCCCAGTGCACTGGCCCTGAGCACCCTGTCTCATGCATCGAACCTGGACTGGTGATCTCTTTCACATATGATAATATACATGTTTCAATGCTATTCTCTCAAATCATCCCACCCTCGCCTTCTCCCACAGAGTCCAAAAGTCTGTTCTTTACACCTGTGTCTCTTTTGCTGTCTCACGTATAGGGTCATCATTACCATCTTTCTAAATTCCATATATGTGTGTTATTATACTGTATTGGTGTTTTTCTTTCTGACTTACTTCACTGTGTAATAGGTTCCAGTTTTATCTACCTCATTAGAACTGATTCAAATGCATTCTTTTTAATAGCAGAGTAATATTCCATTGTGTATATGTACCACAGCTTTCTTATCCATTCATCTGCTGATGGACATCTAGGTTGCTTCTATGTGCTAGCTATTGTAAAGAGTGCTGCGATGAACATTGGGGTACACATGTCTCTTTCAATTTTGGTTTCCTTGGTGTGTATGCCCAGCAGTGGGATTGCTGGGTCGTATGTATGCCCCAATTTTTATGATGTCTTTTCTTCTACTAACCCTGGGATTCTTAATTTCTTCTTTTTCTAGTTGCTTTAGGTGTAAAGTTATTTGATTTTTCTCTTGTTTCTTGAGGTAAGCTTGTATTGCTATGAACCTTCCCCTTAGCACTGCTTTTACTGAATCCAATAGGTTTTGGGTTGTCATGTTTTCATTTTCATTTGTTTCTATGCATATTTTTATTTCTGTTTTGATTTCTTCTCTGATTTATTGGTTATTCAGAAGCGTGTTGTTTAGCCTCCATATGTTTGTATTTTTAATAGTTTTTTCCCCATAGTTGACATCTAATCTTACCACATTGTGATCAGAAAAGATGCCTGAAATGCTTTCAATCTTTTTGAATTTACCAAGGCTAGATCTGTGGCCCAGGATCCTGGAGAATGTTTTGTGTGCACTTGAGCAAAAAGGTGAAATTCATTGTTTTGGGGTGAAATTTCCTATAGATATCAATTAGGTCTATCTGGTCCATTATATCATTCAATGTTTGTGTTTCCTTGCTAATTTTCTGTTTGGTTGATCTATCCATAGGTGTCAGTGGGGTATTAAAGTCTCCCACTATTATTGTGGTAGTGTTAATTTCCCCTTTCATACTTGTTAGCATTTGCCTTACATGTTGCAGTGCTCCTATGTTGGGTGCATATATATTTATAATTGTTAAATCTTCTTCTTGGATGGATCCTTTGACCATTATGTAGTGTCCTTGTCTCTTTTCTTGGCCTTTATTTCAAAGTCTATTTTATCTGATATGAATATTGCTACTCCTGCTTTCTTTTGGTCTCCATTTGCATGAAATATCTTTTTCCAGCCCTTCACTTTCAGTCTGTATGTGTCCCTTGGTTTGAGGTGGGTCTCTTGTAGACAACATATATAGGGGTCTTGTTTTTGTATCTATTCAGCCAGTCTTTGTCTTTGGTTGCAGCATTCAAACCATTTACATTTAAGGTAATTATTGATAAGTATGATCCCGTTGCCATTTACTTTGTTGTTTTGGGTTTGAGCTTATAAACCTTTTCTGTGTTTTCTGTCTAGAGAAGATCCTTTAGCATTTGTTGAAGAGCTGGTTTGGTGGTGTTGAATTCTCTCAGCTTTTGCTTGTCTGTAAACCTTTTGATTTCTCATTCATATTTGAATGAGATCCTTGCTGGGTATAGTAATCTGGGTTATAGGTTTTTCTCTTTCATCACTTCAAGTAGGTCCTGCCATTCCCTTCTGGCCTGAAGAGTTCCTATTGAAAGATCAGCTGTTATCCTTATGGGGATCCCCTTGTGTGTTATTTGTTGCTTTTCCCTTGCTGCTTTTACTAGTTGCTCTTTGTGTTTGATCTTTGTTAATTTGATTAATATGTGTCTTGGGGTGTTTTGCCTTGGGTTTATCCTGTTTGGGACCCTCTGGGTTTCTTGGACTTGGGTGGCTATTTCCTTCCCCATATTAGGGAAGTTTTCAACTATTATCTCCTCAAATATTTTCTCATGCCCTTTCTTTTTGTCTTCTTTTTCTGGGACTCCTATGATTCGAATGTTGGGGCGTTTGACATTGTCCCATAGGTCTCTGAGGTTGTCCTCATTTCTTTTAATTCTTTTTTCTTTTTTCCTCTCTGCTTCGTTCATTTCCACCATTCTATCTTCCACCTCACTTATCCTATCTTCTGCCTCAGTTATCCTACTGTTGGTTCCCTCCATAGTTCTTTTAATCTCATTTATTTCATTATTCATTATTGATTGACTATTTTTTATTTCCTCTAGGTCCTTGTTAAACATTTCTTGCATCTTCTCAATCCTTGTCTCTATAGTCTATTTATCTGTAACTCCATTTTGTTTTCAAGATTTTGGATCATCTTTACTATCATTATTCTGAATTCTTTTTCAGATAGACTCCCTATCTTCTCTTATTTGGTTTGGTGTGCATTTATCATGTTCCTTTATCTGCTGAATATTTCTCTGCCTTTTCATTTTGTTTAGATTGCTATGCTTTGGGTGGCCTTTCTGTAGGCTGGAAGTTTGTGGTTCTTCTTTATTGTGGACCTTGATCCCTGTGGGTGGGGTTGAATTATTGGCTTGTCAAGGTTTCCTGGTTGGTGGATCTTGTGTCTATGTTCTGGTGGGTGGAGCTGGATCTCTTCTCTCTGGAGTGCAGTGAAGTGTCAAGCTATGAGTTTTGGCGTGTCTGTGGGTTTGGTGTGACTTTGGGCCGCCTGTATTTTAATGCTTAGGGCTGTGTTCCTGCATTGCTGGAGAATTAGCATCATATGTCTTGCTCTGGAACTTGTTGGCTCTTGGGTGGAGCTTGGTTTCAGTGTAGGTATGAAGGCTTTTGGATGAGCTCTTGTCTATTAATGTTCCCTGGTACCAGGAGTTCTCTAGTGTTCTCATGTTTTGGAGTTAAGCCTCCTGCCTCTGGATTTCAGTCTTATTCTTACAGAAGGCTCAAGCCTTCTCCATTCATACAGCACAGATGATAAAACATCTAGGTTAATGGTGAAAAGATTCTCCACAGTGAGGGACACCCATAGAGGTTCACAGAGTTATATGGAGAAGAGAAGAGGGAGGAGGGAGATAGAGGTGACCAGGAGGAGAAGAGGAGCAGTCAAAAGGGGAGAGACCAATCTAGCCAGTAATCAGTTCCCTAAGTGTTCTCCAAAGCCTGGAACACCCAGAGAGATTCACAGAGTTAAGTAGAGAAGAGAAAGGGGATGGAGGAGGTAGAGGTGAGCTGGAGGAAAAAAGGGAGAGTCAAAAGGGGAGAGCAATCAAGCCAGTCATCACACCCCTAAGTGAAAATGGATTTTGAAGATTAAATTCTTAAAGGTACAAAATTGATAACAAATACCAAAAAGCAAAGATTAGAAATATGGAGTAGAGGTTAGACTCTCCAAAATACAATATTAAAAATATACAACCAAATCAATCAAAAATTATATAAAAAAATAGGGACTTCCCTGGTGGTCCAGTGGCTAAGACTCCAAGATCCCAATGCAGCGGGCCTATGTTCAATCCTTGGTAAGGGAATTAAATCCCACATGCTGCAACTAAAGACCTGGTGCAGTCAAATAAATGAATATTTTAAAAGAAAAGTTTTATATATATATGAAATTTGCTTTAAAATAGGGTCTTTGTTTTGTAGGGTAGTATTAGGTTATAAAAATGAAAATTAAAGGAGCAGTAAAGAACTTAAAAAAATTAAAAGATGATAATATTAAAAATATATCTAGAGCTTCTCTGAAGCTGTTGTGGGCAGTGGGGTCAGTTCAGTTTCAGATAATTCCTTGTTCCAGCTTGTACTTCTTCTCAAGGTCTGTAGGCCCCTTCCAGTGCTTAGTCAATGTTGTCTACAGGGTTTTGATCTGTTGTACTTGTCACCTCCAGAGTGGTTCCCTCTTCTCTGTATATTTCAGCTTCCTCTGTTTGCAAGTCTCTTCAGTGTCTAATTTCCACCCAGACACAAGGGGGCAAAGGTGGTCACTTATTTAGGCTCACTTGTTCAGTTGTGTTGTGGGGTGGGAGGAACACTGCAAACAACTATCACTGGTGTGTGTAGGGAGTGCTCACAGTGTATAGACCACACTGGGTTTGCCCCAGCTCATGGTGGCATGTGCTTTCTAGGTCTATACTGCTTAGGCTCCAGGTTGCTGTGCAGGGATACTGTCCAAAGCAGGCCCTACTGTTCGTGCACTTCCAACGTCTAAGCTATTCAGATTCAGGTTCTCAGGTACTCTGCAAGGGCACAGATTCGGTTGGGCCTGCGTTTTTTGCCCTTCTTAGGTTTGAGCAGCTGAGGCAACCAGGTGCTTGGTGAGCACACTGTCCCAGGTGGGCTGTGCATCTTAATCACCTTCCCAGTCCTGGCCTCTTGGTTTCCCAGGTGTGCCTTGGGAGGACCATCTCAGTTGCGCTGTGTGTCTCCTCTCGGGAGCTAATCTCAGGCTGCGACCCTCGTGGTAGATGTCAACCATTCAGGATCCCAGAAAGACATGGTTAGCAACTGGGAGCCTCCTCACAGTTTGGTGGAGGATGCCAGTCTCTGGGGCTGAGATTGCCCCTTGCCTTGCCGCTCTGGCTGTCACATGCCTGCCTCCCTGCCTCCAGCAGGGGGGAGGGGCCTGTACGCAAATGGCTAGCTCTTCTTTGGCATCCATTCAATCCTTTGTTCTGGGTGCACCAGTCTTCATGATAGGTTAGAGCCTTTTGTAAAAAAGTCCTCTTTTTTTTTTTTCCTCTCTGGCTATCCCACAGTTTGGGTTGCTATCTCACATTAACTCCCTCAGATTGTCCTCAGGGCATTCAGGCCTGGTCCTTACCCTAAGCATGCAGCCCACGCCTCCCTGTCCAGCCCCTACTCACTGCTGGTGGATGCAAGCGTCTGGGCTACTTCTCTGCTGGGGTTGTGGTTAGGCGTGTATTCTGTGTTTTGTTGTTTTTTCCTCCAGTTTTGTTGCCCCCTGAATTCAAAAACTACCCACAGAGGCTCTGGTGAGAGGGTTTCCTGCTGTTTGGAAATTTTCTTCATGACTACCTCCCCAGGACCAGTCTCCTTCCCTAACTCTTTTGTCTCTCTTTTTGTCTTTTATATTTTGTCCTACCTCCTTTTGAAGAGAAGGGGCTGCCTTTCTGGGTGCCTGGTGTCCTCTGCCAGTGTTCAGAAGTTGTTTTGTGGAAGTTGCTCAGCATTCAAACAATCTTTTGATGATTTTGTGGGGGAGAAAGTGGTCTCCCCGTCCTATTCCTCTGCCATCTTGGGACTGCACCCCTCTGTTTTTCTGACTTCACTCTGTATAATATGATCTAGGTTCATCCACCTCATTACAACTGAGTCAAATGTGTTCCGTTTTATGGCTGAGAAATATTCCATTGTGTTTAGGTACCACAATTTCTTTATCAATTCATCTGTCGATGGACATCTAGGTTGCTTCCATGTCCTAGCTATTGTAAATACTCTTGCAATGAATATTGGGGTACATGTGTCTTTTTCAACACTGGTTTTCTCAGTGGATATATCCATTACTGGAATTGCTGGGTCATAGGATAGTTTTCAGCTTCTTTGGTGGCTCAGATGGTAAAGAATTTGCCTTCAATGCAGGAGAACCGGATTCAATCCCAAAGTCAGAAAGATCTCCTGGAGAAGGGAATGGCCACCAATTCCTGTATTCTTGCTTGGAGAATTCCGTATTCTTCCCTGGCAGTCTACAGTCCATGGGGTCACAAAGAGTCAGACATGACTGAGCAATATTTTCACTTCATGGTAGTGTTATTCATTCTTTTTAAAAGAATCTCTATACTGCTCTTAATAGTGACTGTATCAATTTGCATTCCCACCAACAGTGCAAGAGGGTTTCCTTTTCTCCACACCCTCTTGGGATTTATTGTTTATGGATTTTGGGGGGATGGCCATTGTGACCAGTGTAAGGTGATACCTGATTATAGTTTTTATTTGCATTTCTGGAATAATGAACAATGTTGAGCATCATTTCATGTGTTTATTAGCCATCTATATGTCTTTGGAGATATGTCTGTTTAGGTCTTCTTTAAGTTTAATTATGTCCCATTTGTTTATTTTTGTTTTTATTTCCATAACTCTGTGAGGTAGGTCATAGAGGATCTTACTGTGATTTATGTCAAAGAGTGTTCTGCCTATGTTTTCCTCTTAAGAGTTTTATAGTTTCTGGTCTTATATGTAGGTCTTTAATCCAGTTTGAATTTATTTTTGTATATGGTGTTAGTAAGTGTTCTAATTTCATTTTTTTACATGGCTCTGTCCAGTTTTCCCAGCATTATTTATTGAAGAGACTATCTTTTCTCCACTGTGTATTTTTGCCTCCTTTGTCAAAGATATGGTGCCCATAGGTGTGTGGGTTATCTCTGGGCTTTATCTCTTGTTCCATTGGTTTATATTTCTGTTTTTGTGCCAGTACCATACTGTCTTGATGACTGTAGCCTTGTAGTATAGTCTGAAGTCAGGAAGGTTGGTTCCTCCAGATCCATTCTTCTTAAAATTGCTTTGGCACATCGAGTCTTTTGTATTTACATACAAATTGTGCAATTTTTTGTTTTAGTTCTGTGAAAAATATCTTTGATAATTTGATAGAGATTGCATTGGATCTGTAGATTGCTTTGAATAGTATAGTCATTTTCACAATATAGATTCTTCCACTCCACGAACATGGTATATCTCTCGAACTGTTTTTGCTGTCTTTGATTTCTTTCATTAGTTTCGTATAGTTTTCTGCATACAAGTCTTTTGTCTCTTTAGGTAAGTTTATTCCTAGGTATTTTATTGTTTTTGTTGCAATGGTGAATGGGATTGTTTCCTTAATTTATCCTTCTGATTTTTCATTTTTAGTGTATAGGGATGCAAGGGATTTCTGCATATTAATTTTATATCCTGTAACTTTGCTATATTCATTGATTAGCTCTAGTAATTTTCTGATGGCATCTTAGGTAGAGTATCATGTCATTTGCAAACAGTGAGAGTTTTACATCTTCTTTTCCAATCTGGATTCCTTATTGTTTCTTTTTCTTCTCTGATTGCTGTAGCTAGGACTTCCAAAACTATGTTGAGTAATAGTGGTAAGTGTGGGCACCATTGCCTTGTTCCTGATCTTGAAGAAATGCTTTCAGTTTTTCACTGTTGAGAGTAATGTTTGCTGTAAGTTTATCATCTATGGTCTTCATTATTTTGAGGTATGTTCTTTCTATACCTACTTTCTGGAGAGGTTTTTTTTTTTTATGTCATAAATGAGAGTAAAAATTTTGTCAAAAGCTTTCTCTGCATCTATTGAGATGGTCATATGATTTTATCTCTCAGTTTGCTAATATTGTGTATCACATTGATTGATTTGCATATATTGAAGAATCCTTATATCCCTGGGATAAAGCTCAGTTGATCATGATGTATGATTCTTTAAATATATTGTTGGATTCTGTTTGCTAGAATTTTGAGGTTATTTGCATCTATGTTCATTAGTGCTATTTGCTGTAATTTTCTTTGTTTGTGGCATCTTTTTAAGCAGAATTGAAACATTTATCTTTTCTGTCTATCTGCTCCATCCAGAGATTGTAAAATGTTAGGTTTTCAGCAGCTTTATCAGATAAATCAGGAAGGCTACCTCACTAACAAGTACAGAAATCATAAGGTATTTGGGGGACCTTGTAAAGAGAGGAATTCACCTAGATCTCTTAGGCGAAATTACTGCAGATGGTGACTGCAGGCATGAAATTAAAAGATGCTTGCTCCTTGGAAGAGAAGCTATGCCCAACCTCGACAGCGTATTAAAGAGAAGAGACATTACTTTGCCAACAAAGGTCCATCTAGTCAAAGCTATGGTTTTTCCAGTGGTCATGTATGGATGTGAGATTTGGACTATAAAGAAAGCTGATTGCCAAATAATTGATGCTTTTGAACTGTGGTGTTGGAGAAGACCCTTGAGAGTCCCTTGGACTGCAAGGAGATCCAACCAGTCCTGAATATTCATTGGAAGGACTGATGCTAAAGCTGAAGCTCCAATACTTTGGCCTCCTGACGCGAAGAACTGACTCAATAGTAAAGACACTGATGCTGGGAATGATTGAAGGCAGGAGGAAAAGGGGATGACAGAGGATGAGATGGTTGGATGGCATCACCAACTCAATGGACATGAGTTTGAACAGGCTCCAGGAGTTGGTGATGGACAGGGAAGCCTAGCATGCTGCAGTCCATGGGGTCGCAAACAGTTGGACACGACTGAGCAACTGAACTGAACTGGTAATTAGTTTGAGGGGACGGTTTTCCTTATACCTGGAAAATACAGACTCAAACCAGTAACTTTTCAGACAGAAACCATAAAAATAGTAACCATTTTCACCAGTTCACTGAGTTCTTTTGTTAACTCTTTTTGTTAGCAGTTTATGAATGTCATTAAGATTCTTTAATTTCTTGCCCAGTTTAGTATAATGGTCTGAAAGTTAGAAACTTGTATTTTAACAAAGATTCTTTCTGTATATCTTCTTGAAGAGAAAGCATTTTGCAAAGGCATTAGAGTGAAACTGTAAGTGTCTATAATGACAAAAGACTTACGAAGGCACGTTTACATCTGATTACAATACAACTGACAAAGAAGCTTGGTTACTGCTATGACAAAGAACACTTTAAGATAACAACTAGAATTATGACTATCATTTTACCAGAACATATCACATTTTTGGGAATTCCATATGATTTCTCAATTATTTATATTATTAATATTTACCATACAATATAACTTAAGAATATTTATTACTCATTTGATAATACTTCCCATGTAATTTAACATACCAAATTAATCTAATTAGCTTAATATTTCTCTTTGGGATATTTCAGGGGCCCTTTGAAACATCCTGAAATTAGACAGAAGTCAAAGGACTTCATTAAATTTTGATTTAGTAAATTTTATCAATAAATATCGGGTTAAAACACTCATTCAGATAGGATCATAGGTCACTGTGAAACAATATTTATTCACTTAGTTGAAGTTGCAATAAAAGATTTCGAAGTCTAATACAGAGCAGATCACTTAAAAGTAAGGAACTTAAAATCTGTTATCAAAGGTAGTTTATCATCTTAGGAAAACTTGTACTATACACAAAACTCTTTTTTCAGGGTCTGCTTTCCACAAAGCTTTCTCTCTTTCTGTAGCCATCACTTAATTTGCCCATCCAGTAACAAACACCTGTAAGTCAAACCTACTACCTTTTTCCTTAATAAAATGCAATTCCATTCCTCAGACCTTCTTTACTAAAAAAATGCATCCCACTTTTCTTATGCAACCATGAACTGTCCTTTATATCAGCACTGTAGATTGGTGAACACAAATACTTGTGATAATTTCTAAAAATACTTGCTTTCTTATAGAGAACATTTCAGGATGGTACCTAACATATTCATTAATAGTGCAAAATATCTTTAACTAACTGTGAGAGGAAGCCAGTGCTCAGTAATTAATGTTTCAGTATCTTATTTTATTTGGGAGTGACCTACCTATTCAATAACTTCCATCATTTAATTTTGCACAACCCTAGATTTTCAAGTTACCAAAATCTGAAGAGATTTAAACATAATTTTTCTTAACAGATTTTATCTAAAAGTGCTTATCTCATTTACATTTCTTTTCTTAAAAGTTTCTTCACATTGAGTTACTTTCCTTGCTTACAAATTTCCAACAGATATAATAAGATCTTATTCGGCTTATATTAAACCTAGCCACAATAAAAGTATTATACTTAATGTTGATACTATAAGTGCTTACTTTTCTTTAGACCAATTAAATCAGAGCTTATTACAAATAAACCTTAGCAATACTATCCAAAGACGTATACTGAGACATACATATGTCCAGCCAGACACGACAAGATATCCAGCTTCATCCTCTAGGCTTAGTCATGAATCAGATATCACAGTATAAAACTCACTAGTTTATAAATAGCAGTTGGAATTTAAAAAAAAATTTAAGGCTTCATACTCCTTTTTCCCGCTTCAGTTTCAGAAATTAAAGATAATCTACATAAGATGTGATTCTGAGATGTGTCTCTCATGAGATACGTCTACATAAGATGTGATCCTCAAGGCACAGGAAACAAAAATCAGGTTCTTTATATAGGACTTATCCCTTCAGAACTTATTTTCTTTCAAGCAAACTTTCTCTGTGGGTTGGAATGAAACTGGTTGGAAGTCAGTTAACCTTCTACTGGTATTGTGTACTTAATTGGCACAATTGAAGGTTCTTCATTTTCATAGATACACCCTTTTATTTCTTTTAATGATTCTGAAAACTTGATCAGCCAGCGTAACAAATGTTTGTGTGTAACTTGGACCAACCTACATTGTCTAATTATTAGAGTAGTCAAATCCAGATCTAAGCCTTCTAAAAAGGCAGAATTAAGTAAAGGATCATTTTGATGGTTAAAGAATGACTCAGGTGTCAAGCCAGAATATTGCTTAGAAGTTTATTTTTTTTCAAACCCTTCCTAACAATCCAGAATTGATTCATTCGATCTTTGCTTGCACTGTTGAATCTCTGTCCACTCTACAGTTTTAGGAAAAAGCTCTGGGATAAATTTGAATTATTTTTGAGCTAATTCCTTACATTCATTTTGAGCCTGTGTTTCCAAATCCATTAAGGGATGTTTCCATCCTGCTTCCTCTATTCATTCCCTTGCTTTGCTTTCAGAAACTAACAGCTGTAATGATTGATACAGATCTGAAAATTTGGGCTTGTAGGACTGGATGGTTAACCCGAATTCCTTAGCAAATCCCAATGGATCCTGACTTGGATCAGGAAATTCCTTAGCTAAAGCTTTAAGTTCTCCTTAAGGGAGCTATAATTACTTCTGATTTTTTTTTTTTTTTTAATCCTTCTTTGCTTGAGCAAGGGAAGCAGCAGGACATGGAGGCATTGGATAATTTGGAAGAGATAGCATCTGGCCAGTTAATTCAGATAGAAGAGGATACTCCGGGGGAGCAGAGGGAGAGACAGTAACAGAGTACCAGCAGCCTTTTTTGTTCTGATACAGTTTCAAGAGAAGTTTCTACATACCAAAGTAAGTATTTCATTCAGTCTGCTTGATATTATGGCCAGCTTGTTTAACCGTGTATATCAATTTTGGAATATCAAAAGAACCCCAATTTGGCCATTTTAAGTTGAGAGCTCCCCAGTTAACTATGTACTTGCAAGTATGAGCTCTGTACGTATTATACATGAATCTGGCTGGAGTGTTCGTCAGAGGTTGGCTTTCTGAAGCTCCTCATTTCTGTTTTTGAGAGACTCTATTTCCCATTGTTTGTTGAATTTGTCAGGGATAAAATTCACTGCTGAAATTGTGTGATGGGCCTATGTGTTTCTTGTGAGCTTAATTCTTACAAGCATCACCCCAGACTCATTTCAGCTCTTCTTATATGTCTCGGTTTCTTTCTTTAGCAGTTTAAGGCCACCATGAGTGCTCAGATTGCTGAATGGCCAATTCTTATTAATGACCCCTGGTGAGCAAGTGTTTTAATTAATGAGTGGGTTTCCCTATGGAACCACCGCACAGTATGAGGACATGGCCTCTACTACTCCTGTAAATTTCTCACTCACCTGAGAAAGCCATAACTGGCCAGGAGGACTGTTGTCCCTTTTCTGTGGAGCAAAGGTCTCATGTATTAATAATAGTTTCCCTTTTATCCCTACAATTTCTATTAAGGCAGCCAAATTGAGAAAGTGTCAGATCGGCCTTTTACCTAACCACTCAGCCAAGACTGCTTAGTCTCCTACAACTGAGCAGACCCTGCTATCTTTCAAACAGTGCAATGGGCTGCTGCTGGTATCAAAGCTCCACTTGCTCACAGAGTTCAGGCAAAGGAGGGAAGTCCACTCTGGGTCACATCACTCATTGCATTACAACTGTTGATTTAAAAAAAAAGCACATTGTGAGAGCTGTGAGTTGTTTCATGTTGGGCAAAATGAAGACTGTGACCTGGGAAACAGCATCTCAGATAGCTTTGAGAAGGGCTTCCCAGGTGTCAGTAATGGTAAAGAATCTGCCTGCTAATGCAGGACACATAAGAGACACAGTTCCGATCCCTGGTCAGGAAGATCCCCTGGAGGAGGGCATGGGAACCCACTCCAGTATTCTTGCCTGGAGAATCCCATGGACAGAGGAGCCTGGAGGGCTATAGTCCATAGAGTCGCAAAGAGTTGGACATGACTAATTGACTTAGCATGGTTTTGGTGGGGGGGAATACATGAAATCAAGCACATATTTTCCCAGAAGATTTCTACCAGTCTTGTGAAGCTTATTCCAGTCACAAATAACAGTCATCATCATGAGGGATTTTAGTGCCTTTCTAAATATGAGGAGATAGAAGAATTGGGCTCCTTAAATTGGCTCCTAAAAATAACTATCTGAAGACTTGTCCTGCCAGTTTTACCCTGGGTACAAAGTGCTTCATTTCTGCTTTCCATTCTGAATTCCTTTCAGGGGGTGTTGAAGGTTGGTGGCTTCAGTAGCACACGATTCCATCCTTGTAGAGGTAGATGGCAAATGCCCATGGCCAGTGTCAATTTGTAGTTGACACATGATAAATTGGCTCTGCAGGTGGCACTAGTGGTAAAGAACATGCCTGCCACTGCAGAAGACACAAAAGACTCAGATTTGATCCCTGGATTGGGCAGATCTCCTGGAGGAGGGCATGACAACCCACTCTAGTATTCTTGCTTGGAGAATCCTACAGACAGAGGAGCCTGACAGGCTACAGTCCAATAGGGACACAAAGAGTTGGACACAACTGAAGGGACTTAGCATGCACATAGGCATGATACATTAAACTCTAAAATTCTAGGACATAGAGCTCATAAGATAAATTTCGATTTCATTATAAAATCTTATTATTGATTAATCTTTTAGTATCTTTTAGGTGACAGACCTATTCTTAGGGGAACTAAAAGCAACTGTCTTTCTCTTGCAAATCTCTACAAATACCAGAATGTAAATATCCAGTCTCATCACTTCATGGCAAATAGATGGGGAAACAATGGAAACAGTGACAGACTTTATTTTCTTAGGCTCCAAAATCACTGCAGATAGAGACTGCAGCCATGAAATTAAAAGACACTTGCTCCTTGAAAGAAAAGCTGTGACCAAACTAGACAAAATGGTAACGATAACCCTGTATACGAGACAGCAAAAGAGACACTGATGTATAGAACAGTCTTATGGACTCTGTGGGAGAGGGAGAGGGTGGGAAGATTTGGGAGAATGGCATTGAAACATGTGAAATGTCATGTATGAAACGAGAAAAAAAAAAAAGAAAAAGACTAAACTTCTAGTATGAAAAAAAATAAATAAATAAAAGGCAGAGGCATTACTTTGCCAACAAAAGTCTGTCTAGTTAAAGCTATTGTTTTTCTAGTAGTCATGTATGGATGTGAGAGTTGGACCATAAAGAAAGCTGAGCACTGAAGAACTGATGCTTTTGAACTGTGGTGTTGGAGAAGACTCTTGAAAGTCCCTTGTACTGCAAGGAGATCAAGCAAGTGAATCCTAAAGGAAATCAGTCCTGAATATTCATTGGAAGGACTGATGCTGAAGCTGAAACTCCAATACTTTGGCCACCTGATGCAAAGAACTGACTCATTTGTGAAACACTGAGGGCAGGAGAAGGGGTTGAGAGAGGATGTGATGGTCGGATGGCATCACTGACACGATGGACATGAGTTTGAGTAGGCCCCGGGAGTTGCTGATGGACAAGGAAGCCTAGCGTGCTACAGTCCATGGGGTCGCAAAGAGTCAGACACAACTGAGCGACTGAACTGAACTGAACTGAACTGAAATACAGTCCACAAGGATGAGACTGAGCCTAATTAGCTCAATCAGGCAAGACCAGAAATCAAGGGAAAAAATGAAAAAGTTATAGTTTTAAAATTCAAAATGCTGAGAATAACTCCCTTAGCCAAGCTTTACAAATAGTAAAGCCTTAGTCATCTGAGGAAACAGCTTTAATCTATTCTAACTGTGCTTTTTAAACTAATAAGTTTACATAGTAATACCTGATTCATAACTTAGTTTTTTTTATGTTTTTTTTTTTTTTTTAAACTTTGTATTATTGAGGGACTATAGCTGAATAACAGTGTTGTGCAGTTTCAGGTGAACAGCAAAGGGATTCACCCACACATGTATATGTATCCATTCTCCCCCAATCCCCCCTCCCATCCGGGCTGCCACCTAATACTGAGCAGAGTTGCATGTGCTGTACAGTAGTTTCTTGTTGATTATCCATGGAAAATATAACATTGTGTACATGTCTATTGCAAACTCCTTAACTGTCCCTTCTGCCTGGCAACCATAAGTTCATTCTCTAAAGTCTATGAGTCTGTTCTGGTTTTGTAAGTTCATTTGTATAATTTTGTTATAGATTCCACATATAAGGGATGTCATATAATACTTCTCCTTCTCTGTCTGACATACATCATTCAGTATGACAATGTTTAGGCCCATCTATGTTGCTGTAAATGCCATTATTTCAGTTTTTTAATGTTTGAGTAATATTCCACTGTATATATGTACCACATCTTTATCCATTCCTCTGTCAATGGGCATTTAGGTTACTTCTATGTTTTGGCTATTGTAAACACTGCTGTAATGAACATTGGGGTGCATGTATCCTTTGGGTACAACAAGGCTGTATATTGTCCCCCTACTTATTTAACTGCTATGCAGAATACATCATGCAAAATGCCAGGTTAGATGAATTCACAAGCTGGAATAAGGATTTCCAGGAGAAATCCCAGTAACCTCAGATATGCAGATGATATCACTGTCAGTGCAGCATGTGAAAGGAACTTAAGAGCCTCTTGATGAGGGTGAAAGAGGAGAGTGAAAAATCTGACTTAAAACTCAACATTAAAATTTAAGATCATGGCGTCTGGTTCCATCTGATGGGCAGGGCCATGCTCAGTACATCTTTAATCCAATTTTCTGTTGATGGGCTGGGCTATGTTCCCTCCCTGTTGTTTGACCTGAGACTAGACTATGGTGGAGGTAATGAAGATAATGGTGACCTCCTTCAAAAGGTCCCATGCACGCACTCCCACACTCAGTGTCCCTGACCCTGCAGCAGTCTACTGCCGACCCACGCCTCCACCAGAGACTCCTGGACACTAACAGTCAGGTCTGGGTCAGTCTCTTGTTGGGTCACAGCTCCTTTCTCTTGGGTTCTAGTTCATACAAAGTTTTGTTTGTGCCCTCCAAGAGTCTGTTTCCCCAGTCCTGTGTAAGTTCTGTAATCAAATCCCACTGGCTTCAAAAGTCAAATTCTCTGGGGGTTCTCAGTCCCTTTGCCAGATCCCCAGGTGGGGAAAACTGTTTTGGGTCCTAGAGCTTTCTTAACAGTGCGAGAATTTCTTTGGTATAATTGTTCTGTAGTTTGTGGGTCATCTGCTCGGTGACTCTATGGTGGGGTTAATGGCAACCTCCTCCAAGAAGGCTTATGCCACAGGCTGTGTGACACAGGTAGCTGCACTAAGAACCCCTGCCCCTGCAGGAGGCCACTGATGACCCGAACCTCTGCAGGAGACGCAAACACAGGTCTGGCTCAGTCTCTGTGGGGTCTGTGAACAAGACCCAGATTGCCCCAAAGTCAGTCTCTCCCATCCAGAAGATTCCATAAACCTCTTATCCTTATTCGTCAGAGGGCGGACAAAATGAAAACCATAATCACAGAAAACTAATCAAACTTATCACATGGACCACAGCCTTGTCTAACTCAATGAAACTATGAGCCATGCCATGTAGGGCCAGCCAAGATGGATAGGTCATGGTGGAGAGTTATGACAAAACGTGGTCCACTGGAGAATGGAGTGGCAAACTATTTCAGAATTCTTGCCTTGAGAACCCCATGAACCATATAAAAAGGCAAAAAGAACACTGAAATATGAACTCCCCAGGTAAATCAAGGTAAATTAGAAGTGGTCAAGAGGAGATGTGGAGAAGGAAATGGCAACCCACTCCAGTATTTTTGCCTGGAGAATCCCAGGGACAGAGGAGCCTGGCAGGCTTCTGTCTGTGGTGTGGCAGAGTCAGACATGACTGAAGCGACTTAGCAGCAGCAGCAGCAATGTGATACACCACTTTAACAAATTGAAAGATAAAAACCATATCATTATCTCAACAGATGCAGAGAAAGCCTTTGACAAAATTCAACATCCATTTATGATAATAAAAAAAAAAAAACCCTCCAGAAAGCACAATAGAAGGAACATATCTCAAGATAATAAAAGCCATATATGATAAACCCACAGCAAACATTATCCTCAATGGGGAAAAATTGAAAGCATTTCTTCTAAAGTCAGGAACAAGACAAGGGTGCCCACTCTCACCACTACTATTCAACATAGTTTTGGAAGTTTTTGCCACAGCAGTCAGAGAAGAACAAGAAATAAAAGGAATCCAGATTGGAAAAGAATAAGTAAAACTCTCACCGTTTGCAGATGACATGATCCTCTACATAGAAAACCCTAAAGACACCAGCAGAAAATTACTAGGGCTAATCAAGGAATATAGTAAAGTTGCAGGATATAAAATTTCTGCATATAAAATTTCTGTGTATTAACACAGAAATCCCTTGCATTCCTATACATTAACAGAAAACAGATTAAGGAAACAATTCCATTCACCATTGCGATGAAAAAAATAAAATACTTAGGAATAAACCTACCTAAAGATACAAAAGACCTATATATAAACTATAAACCCTGATTAAAGAAATCAAAGAGGACACAAATAGATGGAGATATATACCATGTTCATGAATCGGAAGAATCAATATAGTGAAAATGAGTATACTACCCAAAGAAATCTATCAGATCAGATCAGATCAGTCGCTTAGTCGTGTCCAACTCTTTGCGACCCCATGAATCGCAGCACGCCAGGCCTCCCTGTCCATCACCAACTCCCGGAGTTCACTCAGACTCACGTCCATTGAGTCAGTGATGCCATCCAGCCATCTCATCCTCTGTCATCCCCTTCTCCTCCTGCCCCTAATCCCTCCCAGCATCAGAGTCTTTTCCAATGAGTCAACTCTTCGCATGAGGTGGCCAAAGTACTGGAGTTTCAGCTTTAGCATCATTCCTTCCAAAGAACTCCCAGGGCTGATCTCCTTCAGAATGGACTGGTTGGATCTCCTTGCAGTCCAAGGGACTCTCAAGAGTCTTCTCCAACACCACAGTTCAAAAGCATCAATTCTTCAGCACTTAGCCTTCTTCACAGTCCAACTCTCACATCCATACATGACCACAGGAAAAACCATAGCCTTGACTAGACGGACCTTTTCAAAGTAATGTCTCTGCTTTTGAATATGCTATCTAGGTTGGTAGATTCAATCAATCCCTATCAGGCTACCAATGGTATTTTTTACAGAACTAGAAAAAATAATTTCACAATTTGTATGGAAATATAAAAATCCTCACATAGCCAAAGTAATCTTGAGAAAGAAGATTGAAACTGGAGAAATGAACCTTCCTGACTTCAGACTGTAGTACAAAGCTACAGTCATCAAGGCAGTATGGTACTGGCACAAAGACAGAATTTTGATCAATGGAACAAATTAGAAAGCCCAGAGATAAATGAACACACCTATGGATACCTTATCTTTTTGACAAAGGAGGCAAGAATATACAATGGAGAAAAGACAATTTCTTTAAAAAGTGGTGCTAGGAAAACTGGTCAACCACCTGTAAAAGAATGAAACTAGGACACTTTCTAACATCATACACAAAAATAAACTCAAAATGGATTAAAGATCTAAATGTAAGACCAGAAGCTATGAAACAAGGAAAACATAGGCACAACACTTTCTGACAGAAATCACAGCAAGATCCTGAATGACCCACCTCCAAGAATAATGGAAAGAAAAGCAAAAATAAACAAATGGGACCTAATTAAGCTTAAAAGCTTTTGCACATGAAGGAAACTATAAGCAAGGTGAAAAGACAGCCTTCAGAATGGGAGAAAATAATAGCAAATGAAGCAACTGACAAAGAATTAATCTCAAAAATAGACAAGCAGCTCCTGCAGCTCAATACCAGAAAAATTAATGACCCAATCAAAAAAATGGGCCAAACAACTAAACATACATTTCTCCAAAGAAGACATACAGATGGCAAACACATGAAAAGATGCTCAACATCACTCATTATCAGAAAAATGCAAATCAAAACCATAATGAGTTACCATCTCAAGCCGGTCAGAATGGCTGCCATCAAAAAGTCTACAAACAATAAATGCTGGAGAGGGTGTGGAGAAAAGGGAACCCTCTTACACTGTTGGTGGGAAGGCATACTAGTACAGCCACTATGGAGAATAGTGTGGAGGTTCCTTAGAAAACTGGAAATAGAACTGCCATATGACCCAGCAATCCCACTGCTGGGCATCCACACTGAGGAAACCAGAATTGAAAAAGATACGTGTATCCCAGTGTTCATCACAGCACTGTTTACAGTAGCTAGGACATGGAAGCAACCTAGATGTCCATCAGCAGATGAATGGATAAGGAAGTTGTACATATACACAATGGAATGTTACTCATCTATTAGAAAGAACGCATTTGAATCAGTTCCAATGAGGTGGATGAAACTGGAGCCTATTATACAAAGTGAAGTAAGTCAGAAAGAAAAACACCAATACAATATATTAATGCATATATATGAAATTTAGATGGAGAAGGAAATGGCAACCCACTCCAGTATTCTTGCCTGGAGAGTCCTGTGGATGGAGGGGCCTGGTGGGCTGCCGTCTATGGGGTCGCACAGAGTTGGACACGACTGAGGTGACTTAGCAGCAGCAGCAGCATGGAATTTAGAAAGATGGTAATGATGACCCTATCTGTGAGACAGCAAAAGAGATACAGATATAAAGAAAAGACTTTTGGACTGTGTGGGAAAAGACGAGGGTGGGATGATTTGAGAGAATAGCATTGATACATGTATATTACCATATGTGAAATGCATCACCAGTCCTAGTTCGATGCATGAAACAGGGCAGTCAAAACTGGTGCACTCCAACAACCCAGAGGGATGGGATTGAGACGGAGGTGGGAGAGGGTTTTGGGATGGGGGACTCATGTACACCTGTGGCTGATTCATGTCAATGCATGGCAAAAAAACACCAAAATATTATAAAGTAACTAGCCTCCAATTAAAATAAATCGGTTCAGTTCAGTTCAGTCATTCAGTCGTGTCCGACTCTTTGCCACCCCATGAACTGCAGCATGCCAGGCCTCCCTGTCCATCACCAGCTCCCGGAGTTTACCCAAACTCATGTCCATTGAGTCGGTGATGCCATACAACCATCTCATCCTCTCTTGTCCCCTTCTCCTCCTGCCTTCAATTATTCCCAGCATCAGGGTCTTTTCCAGTGAGTCAGTTCTTTGCATCACGTGGCCAAAGTATTTAGTCCTTCAGCTTCAGCATCAGTCCTTCCAATGAATATTCAGGACTGGTTTGTTTTGGATTGACTGGTTTGATCTCCTTGCAGTCCAATGGACTCTCAAGAGTCTTCTCCAGCACCACAGTTCAAAGGCATTGATTCTTGGGTGCTCTGCCTTCTTTACAGTCTAGCTCTCACAACGGTTTTTGACCACTTGGAAGACCATAACTTTGACTATATGGACCTTTGTCAGCAAAGTAATGTCTCTACTTTTTAATATGCTATCTAGGTTGGTCATAGCTTTTCTTCTAAGGATCAAGCGCCTTTTAATTTCATGGCTACAGTCACCATCTGCAGTGATTTTGGAGCCCAAGAAAATAAAGTCTGTCACTGTTTCCATTATTTCCCCATCTATTTGCCATGAAGTGATGGGACCAGATGCCATGATCTTAGGTTTTTGAATGTTGAGTATTATTAAGCCAGTCTTTTCACTCTCCTCTTTCACTTTTATCCTGAGCCTCTTAAGTTCCTCTTCACTTTCTGCCATAAGGGTGATGTCATCTGCATATCTGAGATTACTGATATTTTTCCTGAGAATCTTAATTCCAGCTTGTGTTTCATGCAGCCCGGCATCTTGCATGAAATATAAGTTAACTAAGCAGGGTGACAATATACAGCCTTGACATACTCCTTTCCCAGTTTGGAACTAGTCCATTGCTCCATGTCTAGTTCTAACTGTTGCTTTTTGACCTGCTTACAGATTTCTCAGGAGGCAGGTAAGGTGGCCTGGTATTCCCATCTCTTAAGAATTTTTCACAGTTTGCTGTGATCCACACAATCAAAGGCTTTGGAATAGTCAATAAAGCAGAAGTAGATGCTTTTCTGGAATTCTCTTGCTTTTTCTATGATCCAGTGGATGCTGGCAATTTGATCTCTGGTTCCTCTGCCTTTTCTTAATCCAGCTTGTGCATCTGGAAGTTTTCGGTTCACATACTGTTGAAACCTAGCTTGGAGAATTTTGAGAATTACTTTGCTAGTGTGTGAAATGAGTGCAATTGTGTTGAAACATTCTTTGGTATTGCCTTTCTTTGGGATTGGAATGAAAACTGACCTTTTCCAGTCCTGTGGCCACTGCTGAGTTTTCCAAATTTGCTGGCATATTAAGTGCAGCACTTTCACATCATCATCTTTTATGATTTGAAATGGCTCAGCTGGAATTTCATTACCTCCACTAACTTTGTACTTAGTGATGCTTCCTAAGGCCCACTTGACTTCGCATTCCAGGATGTCTGGCTCTAGGTGAGTGATCACACCATCGTGATTATCTGGGTCATTAAGATCTTTTTTGTATAGTTCTTCTGTGTTTTCTTGCCGCCTCTTCTTAATATCTTCTGCTTCTGTTAGGTCCATAACATTTCTGTCCTTTATTGTGACCATCTTTGCATGAAATATTCCCTTGGTATCTCTAATTTTCTTGAAGAGACCTCTTGTTTTTCCCATTCTATTGTTTTCCTCTATTTCTTTGCATTGATCTCTGAGTTAGGCTTTCTTATCTCTCCTTGCTATTCTTTGGAACTCTGCATTCAGATGGGTATATCTTTCTTTTCTCCTTTGTCTTTCACTGCTCTTCTTTTCTCAGCCATTTTTTAGGCCTCCACAGACAACCATTTTGCCTTTTTGCATTTCTTTTTCTTGAAGATTGTTTTGATTACTGCCTCCTGTTCAGTGTCATGAACCTCCATCCATAGTTGTTCAGGCACTCTGTCTATATATATATAAAGTGGAAAAGTGAAAGTGTTAGTCACTCAGTCATGTATGACTCTTTGTGACCCCCATGGACTGTAGCCTGCCAGGCTGCTCTGGCCGTGGATTTTGTCAGGCAATAATACTGGAATGGGTAGCCATTCCTTTCTCCCGTGTATCTTCCTGACCCAGAGATTGAGTCCAGGCCTCCTGTATTGCAGGCAGGCTCTTTACCATCTAAGCCACCAGGGAAACCTTACACACACACACACACAAACACAGAGGAATACAGCTCAGCCATAAAAAATTTTGCCATTTACAACAACGTGGATGGGCTTGGATGGTATTACACTAAGTGAAACAAATCAGAGGAAGACAAATACTGTACGATATCACTTATATATGAAATCAAAAAGAATACAACAAACTAGTGAAAATAACAAAAAAGAAGCAGACTCACAGATACAGAGAATGAAGTAGTAGTACCAGTGGGGAGATGGAAAGGGGAGGGGCAAAATTTGGATAGGGAATTGAGGTTAGAAACTACTATGAATATAAAATATAAGCTACAAGGGTATATTGTACAACAGGGAATATATTACATGCAATAATTTAGCCAATATTTTATAATAAGTATAAATGTAGTGTAACCTTTAAAAACTGTGAATCACTGTATTCTACACTTGAAATTTATATAATATTGTACATGAACTATGTTTGACAGAATTTACCTGGGAAGCCATTTGGACCTGGATTTTTGTTTTAGGGGATTTTTTCCATTACCGATTCAATTTCTTTACTAGTAACCAGTTTATTCATTTTCTATTTATTTCTGATTCAGTATTGAAAGACTATATGTTTCTAGGAATTTATCCATTTCTCCTAGGCTGTCTAATTTGTTGATATATAATTATTCATAGCATTCTCTTATCCTTTGTATTTCTGTGGTATTGTAATTTCTCCTCTTTCATTTCTGATTTATTTGGACACTTTTTCCTGGTGAGTCTGGCTAATGTTGTATCAATTTATTTATTTATTATTATTTTTTTTTACTTTACAATATTGTATTGGTTTTGCCATACATCAACATGCATCCGCCACGGGTGTACACGTGTTCCCCATCCTGAACCCCCTCCCACCTCCCTCCTCATACCATTCCTCTGGGTCATCCCAGTGCACAAGCCCCAAGTTTCCTGTATCCTGCATTGAACCTGGACTGGCGATTCGTTTCTTACATGATATTATACATGTTTTATGTTGTATCAATTTCATCTTTTCAAAGAACTAACTTTTAGTTTCATTTATGTGTTCTATTGTGGGTTTTTTCTCCATTTCATTTATTTCTGCTCTGATCTTTATGATTTGCTTTATTCCACTAACCTTGGGGTTGGTTTATTTTTTCTAGTTTCTTTAAATATACATTTAGAGTTTTTGCTTCAGATTTTTCTTATTATTTGAGGTGTACCTATATCACTATGAACTGCCCTCTTAGAATTACTTTTGCCTCATCCCATGGGTTTTGGAAAGTTATATTTCCGTATTCATTTGTCCCAAGGTAATTTTTTATTTCCTCTTTGATTTCTTCATTGATTGAGTGATTGTTGAGTAGTATGTTGCTTAATCTCCACGTTTGTGTACTTTCTAGTTTCCTTCTTGCAACTGAGTTCTAGTTTCATGCTATTGTGATTGGAAAAGATGCTTGACTTGATTTCAAACTTTTTATATTTATTGAGACTTGTTTTGTAGTCTAACCATGCAGTCTATCCTGGAGAGTATTCCTTGTGCACTTGAAAAGTGTGTTCTGCTGTTTTTGGATCGAGTTTTCTATATATATCTATTAAGTCTATATAGTCTAATGTGTTTTTTAAGGCCGTGTTTCCGTATTTATTTTCTTCCTGTGTGACCTATCCATTGATCTAAGTGGGGTATTAACATCCCCTACTATTATTGTATAGCTATCTATTGCTCCCTTTATTTCTGTTAATATTTGTTTTATCTATTTAGGTGCTCCTATATTAGGTGCATAAATGTTTATAAATTTTGTGTCCTCTTGTTGGATTAACCCTTTTTTTCATTCTGTAATGTTCTTCCTTGTATTTTATTACAGTCTTTGTTTTAAAGTCTATTTTGTGTGATACAGAGTATTGCTACCCCAGCTTTCTTTTGTTTTCCATTTACATGGAACTTTTTTCCATCCCTTCACTTTCAATCTATGCATGTCTTTAGATATAAGATGTGCCTCTTATAGGCTGCATGTAGATGGGTCTCAGTTTCTGTCTTCTGTTTTTTAACTTACCTAGTCAGCCACCCTATATGTTTTGATTAGGGCAGTTAGTCCATTGACATTTACAGTGATAATTGACTTCCCTGTTGGTCCAGTGGTTAAGACTCTGCCCCTCCAATCCAGGGGACAGGGTTTCGATCCATGACTGGGAAAGTTCCACGTGTTACATGATGTGGCCCAATAAATAAATAAAGTAGATAAAATGATAATAGATATGTACTATTGCCATTTTGTTAATTTTCATTGTGTTTTTTGTTGTTTTATCTTTTTTGTCAGTTTCTTTCCTTCTACTTTGATGGATTCCTCAGTGTTATATTTGGATTCTTTTCTCATTATTTTTTGTTATTCATTGTAAGTTTTTAGTTTGTGGTTATCATGAGGTTCATATATAATGACCTTTACATATATCTGTGTATTTAAGCTGATAGTCACTTAAGTTAAAAGTATTCTAAAAGCACTACACTTTCCCTCCCCCCAACACATACACACTTTTGGCGTCATATTTTTACCAGTCTTTATTTTGTGTATCTCTTAACTACTTATTGTTAAGTAAATCATCAGAAATTTAAATATTTGTTTATACATTTGCCTTTACCAGTGAGATTTTTCTTTCATATTCTTTTTTCTAGTTGTGGCCTTTTTCTGCCAAACATGACCCTTTAACATTTTTTGTAAGGCCAGTTTGGTGGTAATGAACACCTTTATTTTTTGCTTGTCTGGGAAACTATCTGTCTGTCCTTCAGTTATGAATGATAAACTTGCTGGATCGTGAGTTTTTTCCTTTCATCATTCTATATCCTGTTACCCCGTTATGGCCTGTAAAGTTTCAGCTAAGAAATCAGCAGATAATCTTATGGCATTTTTCTTGTATGTGATTAGTTGTTTTTCTCTTGCTTCTCTTAAGATTTTCCCATTAACTTTTGCCATTTTATTTATTTATTTTTTTTCTTTAATAATTTTAGAAAATGAATCCACCACGGGTATACATGTGTTACCCATCCTGAACCCCCTCCCTCCTCCCTCCCCACACCATCCCTCTGGGTCGTCCCAGTGCACCAGCCCCAAGCATCCAGTATCGTGCATTGAACCTGGACTGGCATCTCGTTTCATACATGATATTTTACATGTTTCAATGCCATTCTCCCAAATCTTCCCACCCTCTCCCTCTCCCACAGAGTCCATAAGACTGTTCTGTACGTCAGTGTCTCTTTTGCTGTCTCGTATACAGGGTTATCGTTACCATCGTTCTAAATTCCATATATATGCGTTAGTATACTGTATTGGTGTTTTTCCTTCTGGCTTACTTCACTCTGTATAATAGCAGCTCAACTCCAGAAAAATAAATGACCCAATCAAAAAATGGGCCAAAGATCTAAATAGACATTTCTCCAAAGAAGACATACAGATGGCTAACAAACACATGAAAAGATGCTCAACATCACTCATTATCAGAGAAATGCAAATCAAAACCACTATGAGGTACCATTTCACACCAGTCAGAATGGCTGCAATCCAAAAGTCTACAAATAATAAATGCTGGAGAGGGTGTGGAGAAAAGGGAACCCTCTTACACTGTTGGTGGGAATGCAAACTAGTACAGCCACTATGGAGAAGAGTGTGGAGATTCCTTAAAAAACTGGAAATAGAACTGCCTTATGATCCAGCAATCCCATTGCTGGGCATACACACTGAGGAAACCAGAAGGGAAAGAGACATGTGTACCCCAATGTTCATCGCAGCACTGTTTATAATAGCCAGGACATGGAAGCAACCTAGATGTCCATCAGCAGATGAATGGATAAGAAAGCTGTGGTACATATACACAATGGAGTATTACTCAGCCATTAAAAAGAATACATTTGAATCAGTTCTAATGAGGTGGATGAAACTGGAACTTTTGCCATTTTAATTATAACATATCTTGGTGTGAATCTCTTTGGGTTCATCTTTTTTGTGACTGTCTGTTCTTCCTGTACCTGGATGTGTTTCTTTCCCCAGGTTAGGGAAGTTTTCAGCCATTATTTCATCAAATAGTTTTTTTTTTTCCCCCCTTTCTCTCTTCTCCTTCCAGGACCCCTATAATGTTCGTGCTGATATGTCCAACGTTATCCAAGAGGTCCTTTAAACTCATCTCATTTAAAAATTTTTTTCTTTTTGCTGTTTTGTGTGAATTCCATTATTCTATCTTGCTGATCACTACTCCATTATTCTGCATCATCTAATCTGCTGTTTATTCTGTTCAGTATATTTTTATATCAGTTATTGTATTTACATTTCTGATTGGTTCTTTTCTATATTTTCTAAATATTTATTACATTTTTTCATTGATTTCCTCCATTCTTTTCCCAAGTTTGGTGAGCATCTTTATAATCATTTCCTTGAACTCTATATCAGGTAAATTACTTACCACCATTTCTTTGGGATTTTCTTCTGGGGTTTTATTCTGTTCTTTCACTTGGAACATATTCTTCTGTCTCTTCATTTTGAGTTTTGTTTCTGCTTCTGTGAATTATGTGAAACATCTAAGTCTCCTGGTTTTGAAGAAGTGGCCCTGTTATTAAGTGTCCCATGTATAGACTGCTTGTGTCTAGTGACTTTGACAGGTCAGCTGCAGCTAGAGCAGCCCTGGCTGGGGAAGTCCCTAGGGAACACTGAGCCAGAGGTCACCTTGGTTGGATAGCTGGGGCTAGAGCTAGAGCCACTGTGGACTGGGAGTAGTTCAGGGGGATTCAACAATGGCACAGACCAGTGCCTCTGACCCCAGAGAGGGCTCCAGCAGTTCCTTGCCCATTTGGCAGAAGGTCTAAAATAGTAAACGGGTTTTTTCCTGTATAATCTAGGTTCCCTATAAACGTTTTTTTGTTGTTGTTTTTAATTTTTGGTTCTTTGTTTTCGTGTTTTGTGTGTGTGTTTGTGTCCTAACATGGGTGTATGCTCAGGCCACTCAGCTATATCCCTCCCTACTCTATCTCATCCTGAAAGGGGGTAGGGTTCTCATGGATACCATATCTATGTCTTTCCTACTTCTTTCTGTGTGGTCCTTTATGTGAAATAGTTGTTTAATCAGCCTTCAGGGCTTCTTCAGGAGGAATTGTTCTATATGTAGGCATAGATTTGGTGTTTCATGAGAGGAGGTGAGCTCAGAGTCTTCCTATGCTGCCATCTTGCTCTTCTCCCATTTCCTTTAATATTTTGAACAAAATTTCTTTAAACTAATGGTTACTTTGAAGTCTCTGATGTCAAATATGACATCTAGTCCTGCTCACATGCAATTTTTGTTATCTGCTTTATTTCCTGTTTATGAGGCACATGGTCTTTTTTTTTTTTTTTGGATGTCTCATAATTTTTTATTTTTGAAAAACTAGCCATATTAAGGAATATGTCAGTTACTGGATTCTAACCTCTAACCCTCTCCAAGACTTTTTTATTGTTCTTTTCTTATTGTTGTTGTTGTTGTTTTTGATGGGCTGTTTTAAAGAAGTCTATTACTTAAATTGTGAAGCTTTTGATGTTGCTCCTCAGAGGGTAAAGTTTCAAGTATATGTATAGTCACTTTGGGATCACAAATTTTAGCAGTGCTCTCTTTGATTATCTCTTTCTCTGAACTCTCTTTTAAACTGATTTATATATCATTATACATCACCTATTAGGTGCCACTAATTACTAGATGACTGTCATAATGTTTTAAACAATGCTCTGAGGAATAAATTTCTCATTAATCTAATCCAGTTAAATTCATGAAATGCTAGTTGTTGAAGGCTGTCTTTGGGAGTTGTTCTACTTCAAGGAGGCCTCTCTCTTCTTAGCTATATCTTTCTGTGGTTCTCTCTGGTGAACTAGCTGTCTATGGTTTATCTTCTTGCTCTTAATTGAGAGGAACTAATGATTTGCAGACTGTCCTTGGACTTGTGTACACTCTGTTTCACATAGTCATTTGCTCATGGAGATTTCATGCTCACTTTCTTGTGGATTGCCTCTAACCCTAGGAAAACTCTGAAAAACTACTATGGGTACTGGGTGGAGTGGTAGTCTGTTGAAGTACAGACTTATTATTTCCCTCTGTGAAACCTCTGACCTATATAAGAAAGCTGGGACAAGGGGGAGAAATCAGAATTCCAGTATTCAAGGTCTGACACACCTGCAGTAGAATATCTATCCTGTCAATAGGGACTGAGTTAGGGAAAGGAGCCCTTAAACTCTTGGCTACACTCACTAGGGATTCAGTCTTTTCAATTTGGAATTTTAGGGTACAGAAAAACGCTGGCAACCTGTCATTTGAGGTTTGATATGGCAAGCCTTGATTGGAAGCTAGACACAGACCTTACATGCTTCAAAAATTGTTACTTAAGATGGATCATAGACCTAAACATAACACGCAAAACTATAAAAATTCTAGAATATAACATAGAAGAAGATCTAAATGACCTTGGGTTTGACAATGACTTGTTTAAATTCAGCATCAAAAGAATGATTCATTAAAGAAAGAAGTGATAAATTGGACTTCATTAAAATGAAAAATTTCTGCTCTGCAAGACATTGTCAAGAGACTGAGAAGGTTCAGACTAGGAGAGAATATTTGCAAAAGATATACCTTATAAAGAACTGTTCTCCAAAATATAGAAGAAACTCTTAAAGTTCAATAATAAGAAAATAAACTGATTTTCAAATAGCCAAAAATATGAACAGACATTTCACTATAGAAGAGTTACATATGGAGAATAAGTTTATGAAAAGACGCTCAACATCTTATGTCATTAAAGAATTGTAGACTAAAACAACAGTATCACTACATACCTGTTAGAATGGCTAAAATTCTAAATACTGACTATATCAGATGTGGCCAAGGATGTGGAGCAAGAGGAACTCTTATTCATTGCTGATGGGAATGCAAAATGGAAGAGTTTGGCAGTTTCTTACAAAATTAAACATAGACTTATTGTGCCATCCAGCAATCACATTTCTAGATATTTATCCAAATGAATGAAAACTTAGAACTACACCAAAACCTACACATTAATGTTTATATTGGCATTATTAATAATGGCCAAAAATTGGAAGGAACCAAGATGTTCTTTAATAGATGAACGGATAAACTGTCGTTCATTCACAAAGTGAAACATTATTCAGGGATAAAAAAGAAATGTTATCAAGCCATGAAGAAACATGGAGAACTTTTAAATTCATATTGCTAAGTGAACAAAACCAGTCTGTTAGTTTATTTTATGAATTAGGATATAGTTTATCTTGGGCAACATTCCATGTACAGTTGCAAGGAATATGAATTTGACTGCTATTGTGTATAGTGTTCTACAAGTGTCAGTTAAGACAAGTTGATTCTAGTGCTGTTTATGTCTTATTAACTTTCTAGCTAACTGTTCTGTTAAACTTTTTTCAGTTCAGTTCTGTCACTCAGTTGTGTCCGACTCTTTGCGACCCCATGGACTGTAGCACGCCAGGCCTCCCTGTCCATCATCAACTCCCAGAGTTTACCCAAACTCATGTCCATTGAGTCGGTGATGCCATCCAGCCATCTCATCCTCTGTTGTCCCCTTCTCCTCCTGCCCTCAATCTTTCCCAGCATCAGAGTCTTTTCCAATGAGTCAGCTCTTCGCATTGGGTGACCAAAGTATTGGAGCCTCAGCTTCAACATCAGTCCTTCCAATGAACACCCAGGACTGATCTCCTTTAGGATGGACTGGTTGGATCTCCTTACAGTCCAAGGGACTCTCAAGAGTCTTCTCCAACACCACAGTTCAAAGGCATCAATTCTTCGGCGCTCAGCTTTCTTCACAGTCCAACTCTCACATCCATACATGACTACTGGAAAAACCATAGCCTTGACTAGACGGACCCTTGTTGGCAAAGTAATGTCTCTGCTTTTTAATATGCTGTCTAGGTTGGTCATAACTTTCCTTTCAATGAGTAAGCGTCTTTTACCATCTGCAGTGATTTGGGAGCCCCCCCAAAATAAAGTCAGCCACCATTTCCACTGTTTCCCAATCTATTTGCCATGAAGTGATGGGACCAGATGCCATGATCTTCGTTTTCTGAATGTTGAGCTTTAAGCTAACTTTTTCACTCTCCACTTTCACTTTCATCAAGAGGCTTTTTAGTTCCTCTTCACTTTCTGCCGTAAGGGTGGTGTCATTTGCATATCTGAGGTTATTGATATTTCTCCTGGCAATCTTGATTCCAGCTTGTGCTTCTTCCAGCCCAGCGTTTCTCATGATGTACTCTGCATATAAGTTAAATAAGCAGGGTGACAATAGACAGCCTTGACGTACTCCTTTTCCTATTTGGAACCAGTCTGTTGTTCCATGTCCAGTTCTAACTGTTGCTTCCTGACCTGCATATAGGTTTCTCAAGAGGCAGGTCAGGTGGTCTGGTATTCCCATCTCTTTCAGAATTTTCCAGTTTATTGTGATCCACACAGTCCAAGGCTTTGGCATAATAAAGCAGAAATAGATATTTTTCTGGAACTTGCTTTTTCGATGATCCAGTGGATGGTCTAACTTTTTTCATCTAGGTATAACTGACAACATTAATTTCAGCTGTACAGCATAATGATTCAGTATTTGTATACACTGTGAAATGATGACCACAATAAGTCTAGATTCCCTCTGTCACTGAGTTATAAAATATGAAATATAGTATTATTGACTATTATCACCATACTGTAAATAATATCCAAAAGCCTTATTTGTGACTGGAAATTTGTATTTCTTGACCCCCCTCACCCATTTTGCTCACCCCTCAAACCCCTCCCCTCCAACAATAACCAGTCCATTCTCTGTGTCTTTGAGCATTTTTTTTTTTAATTCCACATAAATGAACTCATATTTGTCTTTGTCTCTCTGACTTATCTCACTTAGCATAATACCCATAAGGTCCACCCATGTCACATATGACAAGATTTCATTCTTTTGTGTGTGTATGTGTCTATTTAAATTCTCTGCCTGTTTTTTGAATTGGGAGATTTTTACCATTCAATCGTAGGTGTTATTTATATATCTTAGATATTAACCCCTTGTTAGATATGACTTGTAAATATCTTCTTCCTAAATTTAGTAGGTTGCCTTTTCATTTTGTCAATGGCTTCCTTTGCTGTGCAGCTTTTTAGTTTAATGCAGTCCCATTTGTTTGTTTCTGCTTCCCTTGCCTGGGAAGATATATCCAAAAAATACTGCTATGATTTTTGTCAAAGTGTCCTGCCTATGTTTTCCCCTAGGAGTCCTATGGTTTCTGGTCTTACAATTAGATCTTTAAACCATTTTTAGTTTATTTTTGTATATGGTGTTAGAGAATGTTCCATTTCCAACCTTTTATATGTAGCAGTCCAGTTTTCCCAGTACCACTTGCTGAAAAGATTGTCTTTTCCCCTTTGTATGTTCTTGCCTCTTTGTCATAGACTAATTGACTGTAAGTGTGTGGGTTTATTTCCGGCCTTTCTATTCTGTTCCATTGATCTGTATGTCTGCTTTTGTGCCAGTACCATACTGTTTTGATTACTATAGCTTTGTAGTATAGTTTGAGATCAGGACGTGTGATGCTTCTCTAGTAATCTGTAAGAGTAAAGTATTGAAATCTCCAGATATAATTGTGGGCTTGTCTGTCTCCTTGCAGTTCTCTCAGTTCTTGCTTCAGTTATTGTTATGTCTTCTTGGTAAATTGCCGTCTTTATCATTATGTAATGTCTATCTTTATCTTGAGTATTTCTTCTGAAGTCTAATTTTTTATATTAATGTAGACTCTCCAACTTTCTTTTGATTAGTGTTTGCATAATACAATATTATCTATGTATTTTTATTTGAAATTAATTTTTGGTAGAAAGCATTTACTTGGGTTTCATGGAAGATTTTAATAACTAAATATATTATGGGACTATACAAGATTTCCTATATTGTTCTTGAATTGGTTTTGTTAAGTTACATTTTTCTAGGAATTCTTTAGTTTCCTTTAAATTTTCAATCCTATTCACATAAATTGTTGAAACTGTTCCTTACTCTTCTTAATCTCCCTTTTCATCTTTGTTTTCCCTTTCATATTATTTCCCTGTACCTTTTCATCTTGATGAATCTACCACATTTTTGTCTATTTTATTAGCTTTCTAAAAGAGATGTGAAATTTTATTGACCTTCTTTGTCTTTATTTTCTATTTTATGAATTTATGCTTTTGCTTTTAATACCTTCTTACTTCTGCTCCCTCCTCCCTCATTGTTCCTACTATGTTTGTAAGTTGGATACCTAGCTGATTAATTTTCACCCTGCCATCTAATATACGTATTTAAGGCTGTAAACTTCCCTCAAACCACGCTTTCATCGTGATTTTATATGTAGTATTTTCATTGTTTAAACATTAAGTATTTTAATTTGTCCCTTATGATTTCTTTGATCCATATATTTTTGTTTTTAATTGCAAAATATAGGTAGATGTTTTATTTACCCTCTAGGTAGATGTTTTATTTACCCTATTAACATATAGCTTAATTGCAATATAGCCTGACAACATGGATGCTATGATACCAATTCTATAAATTAGTAAATAATTTTTTAATGGAGAATCAATTATTTTTTGAACTTTATTTTTTCTTTTTGATTTTTTTATTTGGGTGTGCTGGGTCTTTGTTGCTGTGCAGGCTTTTCTCTAGTTGTGGAGAGTGGGGGCTACTCTGGTGGATGGGCTTCTCATTGGGGTATCTTGTCTTGTTGTGGAGCACAGGCTCTAGAGCATTCAAGCTTTGTTAGTTGTGGCTCCCAGACTCTAGAGCATAGGCTCAGTAGTTGTGGTGCATGGGCTTAGTTGTCCTATGGCATATGGGATGTTCCTGAACCAGGGATAAAATCTGTGTCTCCTGCATTGGCAGGTGGATTCTTTACCACTGAGCCACTAGGCAAGTACCTTGAATTTTAATTAATTCTTAATTTACAACTATTCTTGATTTACAGAAAATTGCAAAGGTGGTACAGAAATTTTCCATATACTCAACCTAGTTCCGTGTTTTACAAAATCTTTCATTGTTATAATACATATTTTAGAATTAGCAAAGTAAAAATGATACATTATTAACTAAAGCTATTTCATGCAAATTTACTCAGTTTTTACCTAATATTCCCCCCTTTTTTTCTCTGTTTCAGATCCCATGTAGAATACTACAAAGTTTCTCAACAAAACATTAGCAAACCGAACCCAACAGCACATAAAAAAAATCATACACCACAACCAAGTAGAATTCATCCCAAGTTCAAAAGGATAGTTCAATATATGCAAATCAATCAAGGTATTTTTAATTTCCTCTTTATTACTGACCCATTCACGGACCACAGCCTTGTCCAACTCAATGAAATTAAGCCATGCCTTGTGAGGCCATCCAAGAACAACGGGTCATGGTGGAGAGTTCTGACAGAATGTGGTCCACTGGAGAAGGGAATGGTAAACCTCTTCAGTATTCTTGCCTTGAGAACCCCATGAACAGTATGAAACGGCAAAAGGATAGGACACTTAAAGATGAACTCCCCAGGTCGGTAGGTGCCCAATATGCTACTTGAGATCAGTGGAGAAATAACTCCAGAAAGAATGAAGGGATGGAGCCAAAGCAAAAACAACACCCAGTTGTGGATGGGACTGGTGATAGAAGCAAGGTTCAATGCTGTAAAGAGCAATACTGCAGAGGAACCTGGAATATTAGGTCCATGAATCAAGGCAAATTGGAAGTGATCAAACAGGAGATGGCAAGAGTGAACATCGACATTCTAGGAATCAGCAAACTAAAATGGACTGGAATTGGTGAATTTAATTCAGATGACCATTTTATCTATTACTGTGCGCAGGAATCCCTTAGAAGAAATGGAGTAGCCATCATGGTCAACAAGAGTCCGAAATGCAGTACTTGGATGCAATCTCAAAAACGACAGAATGAGGCGGTTGGATGGCATCACTGATTCAATGGACATGAGTTTGAGCAAATTCCAGGAGTTGGTGATGGACAGGGAGGCCTGGTGAGCCGCGGTTCATGGGGTCACAAGGAGTCGGACACGACTGAGCAACTGAACTGAACTGATTGACCCATTGGGTTTTTGGTAGCATGTTGTTTAGTCTCCATGTAATCATTTTTTTTTTTTTTCATTTCACTTTCTGTGGTTAATTTCTAGTTCTATTCCACTGTGGTCAGAAATGATGCTTGAAATAATTTCTGTACTCTTAAATTGTTGAAGCTTGGTTTGTGCGATAGTAAGTGGTCAATCCTAGTGAATGTTCCATGTGCACTTGAAAACAATGTGTATTTTTCTTTTTTTTTTTGATGTAATGTCCTGAAAATATCAAGTCCGTTTTATCATTTAATATTTCTGTTGCCTTATTGATTCTGTCTGGAAGATCTTTCCATTGATGTGAGTGGGGTGTTAAAGTCTCCTACTATTATATTCCTGTCAGTTTCTTCCTTTAGGTCTGATATGTATTTGGGTGCTCCTATATTAGGTGTATATATGTTGATGAGTAGAGAATCCTATATTATCTTTTTATCATTGTATATTCCTCCTTTATCTTTCTTCACGCCTTTGTTTTAAAGTCTATTTTCTCTGATATATGATATTGTGACACCCGCGTTATCATTTCTATTTGCATAAAATATTTTCCATAGTCTCAATCTGTGCGTGTCCTTTGCCCTACAGTGGGTCTCTTGTAGGCAGCATGTCATAGGCTCACATTTTCCCCCAATTTGCTACTCTGTTTCTTTTGGAGCACTTAGTCTCTTGACATTTGATGTAATTATTGATAGTTATGTATTTATTGCCATTTTAAACCTTGTTTTGTCATTGATTCTATGTTTCTTCTTTGTTCCTTTCTTTTTCTATTTTTCCTTTTGTGGCATGATGATTTTCTCTCATATAATGCTTATGTTCTTTTTTTTTTTTTAATCTATTGTATGCTTTTGATTTGCGGTTACTCTGTCAAATATGTAAACCCCTTTCTATATCTACTTACCTTAGACTAGTAGTCTCAATAGGCTCAAACACATTCTGGGGGAAAAAATCTACATTTTCCTACTGTCTACCCCCAAATTTCATGATTTTGATGTCCTCTTTTACATCTTTTTTTTTTCTTGCTGTTCATTGTGGTTATCACTGTTACACATTTTCTTTTTTCCAAATCTGTGTATTGACTTATTTTCCAGTTATGATTTTCCCTTTCCTATGGATTTTTACTTCTTTTCTAGAGAACCTCCAGTATTCCCTTTAGTACTGCTATATTCTTATTTTTTGCTTATCTGGTAAATTCTTCCTCTCTCCTATTCTAAGTGGGTAGAGTATCCTAGTTGTTGATTTTCCCCTTTCAGGACTTTGAATATATATCTTTCCACTTCCTTCTGGCCTGCAACATTTCTGTAGTGAGATCAACTGTTATCCTTATGGGGGTTCCTTTATAATTAACTGTTTTTCTCTTGCTTCCTTAAGAATCCCATCTTTAACTTTTTCCATTTCAGTTAAAATGTCTTGGTGTAGATATGCTTGGGTTTATATTGTTTGGGATAAACAAGCATCCATCTTTTGTGTTCCCTGTACCTGGATTTCTGTTTCCTTCTTTAGGTTTTGTAAGTTTTCAGGCATAATTTCTTCAAATATATTTTCGACTCCCCCTTTCTCTTTCTTTTCCTGGAATCCTTATTATGCATAGTTTGGCACACTTTATATTATCCCATGGGTCTCTTATATTGCTTTCATTTTTTTCCCCCAGTTTGGCCTTCTGTCTGCTATTCTGATTGGATAATTTCCATTATTCTATATTCCAAGTCACTTATTCATTCTTCTCCATTGTTCATTCTGATTTTCATTGGCCTTAGTTGAGCTTTTCTCTGCAAAATGAGTTTTCTATTTTTTCTTTGTTCTTCTTTATAGTTTCTGGTTCCTTTTTACAGTACTCTGCATTTCTGTAGATAGCCTTTCTTAATTCCTTCAATATTTTCATTATTTCCCTTTTGAACTCTGTGTCTGTTATACTGAAGAGGCCTGTTTTATTGTTAATTTTTTTCAGGGAAATGCTCATTCTTTTAACTGGGAGTGGTTCCTCTGCTCCATTTCACCTATATATACCTAAGTTTAGGAGATACATCAATTGTGGTCTTGGAGAATTATTTGTCTTTTGCCCCTTTCCTCAGCCTTTGCTGTTTTCCCCTTGATAGGGGGTGGGCAGATGCAGTGGTGGGTGCCTGATCTTGGGGTTCTCAGCTCAGGCAGACAGCTCAGGTGCATGCCTGGGACATATGATGGTAGCACATGAGTGTACAACCACTCCTGGAGTTTGGATGGGTGTCAGCAGGGGCCCAGGACCACTCCTGGTTTCTGGGCAGGTGGTAGTGATTTGCAACAGTCCCTGGAGCCTGTGTAGGTAGTGTCCTGCCCTCTGTGAGCATTCACACAGGGAAAAAGTCTATAATCCAGTGCAATCCCTCCCCTCATACACCCCACAAACAATGGCAACTGGACTCTAAGGTGGCCCAGGCTTCCTCCACTTACACTCCCAGCCACAGTTGCACTGGATTCTGCCGGGAGCCAGCACGGGAGTCCCCACCCATAACAAGATTATGTGGGAGAGTTCTGGTGGGCAAGGCAAGCCAGAACTCGAGGGGTGCCCCTCTGGGCCTGCCTGAGCGTCTACCCCAAAACCAGAGTCTGCCTGCTTTACTGCTTTTGCTCTCACCTACACCTCTTTTATGGGGGGCTGTCCCCCACCACCATCTGTCTCTCTGAAAGAGTTAACTTACAGCTCCAGTTAATAAAGTTCCTGGGTGTGACAAGAGTGTTTTAGTTCACAAACCCCTCAGATGGCAAACTTGCCTGACAAGTTTACCCGGACTCCTACAGCTATGCATACGATTGTTTACAGTCTCCCAACTTCGAGAAGCACGGGAAGCTCAAGATATTCAAATAGCTTAGAGCCTCTCAGAGAGTTAGAAGCTGTCAGAATAAAACTAGATTTCATTGATGAGCCAATGCTTGCTGCCAAGTTTCCACATTCCCTGTATTGTATCCTTGAATGTGTATTACTTTAGTTGGTATGCAGAAAAAATTAGTAGTGGCCTTGGTGTTAGCGACTTTAGACCCTTAAGGTAATAAATTCTTTCCTTTGTTGTAAACCCACTGCACCTCTGCCCTATAGGAATGTAACTTTATCTAACACCTTCGGAGGATGGCGCCAAACTTTAAAATAATTACTCTTAGAGAAAATAAGTCTTATGGTTGACAAACCTTTGTCAGAGTCATAAAATGTTAATAGACCTTCTGGCCAGAAGATGATGTAAATCTTTTTGTATTTGTATACCATAAATTTACAGAAAAGAAAGCCTAGTCTCAATAAGGATCAAAGACTGCTGACTTTGCATGATTTCACACCCCCTATTATCCTCTATCTGCAACTTATAGTATAAAAGCCCGTTGAAAATAAAGCTATGGGCCTTGCTCACCAAAGCTTGGTCTCCCTGTGTCGTCGTTTCCTTTTCCTCCTTTTCTCTTCTGTTCTTCCTTCATGCCAAAATAATTTGGAGCCCGGGGGTCCTCTGTGACCACTTATTTGCCTGGGCTTCTAAGACCCACTCGAGAAGGTGCCTAAGGTGGGGCACCTTCCGCTATTCAAGAGGGCACCTGCGGCCTCCATGGTCAGAGCAAGTTTGGTGTCACGAACTTTATTGATTTCCCACGTAAACCAGTTATTATTGAGCCTCTAATAAATCTCTCAGCCTTTGCTATCCCTTAATCGCCAACGCCGTCATCCTGAGGGAATCCCTGGATCCAACCAGGGCTGGACCCCGGTAGGATTCCCACTCCTCCCCCAGCCTGTCTACCCATAGCCTATCCCAGTCCTCTCACAGGGTTTTATCCCTGAAGCCCGAGTTTCAGTATCCAGCCTCCACCAGCACTGGAAGATGTGCGTGTCAGGCTGAGGAGTGCAGGACATCAGCACTGACCATCTGTGCAGTTCTCCCTCTGCTCTGGCTGCAGAGAAATGGCTATTGCATTTTCCTCTGAGGCTGTGAAACTCCCTTTCTTCTTTCACAGTTCCCTCCTAGGGATGCAGGTCCCATCTTGATTCCTTTCTTGCTTTCCTTTTTCCCACCCAGTTACACTGTGACTTTCTTGCCTTTTTAGCAGTCAGAGGTCTTCTGGCAGTGTTCAATAGATATGCTGTGAAAATTATTCCACATGTAGATGTATTTTTGTTTTATTTATGAGAGAGGGTGAGCTTCACATCCTGTTCTCTGCCATCTTGTTCTTTCTCCCAAGAATCAATTCTTGCAAGCATTCCAAATGTACTTCAAATGAATTGTGTTTTCTGTAACTCAAGTCAGAAGTGTATATATTTCCATTCACATTTTGTAAGGCTTGTAATTTGTGTTGTTTAAATCTTCTGTACGCTGTTGATTGTATATGTGATTTCTCAACAACTGAAAAGAGCTCTCAGTTGCTTGGTGGATTTTTCATATGAAATATTATGTGACGCAATATAGTGTTTTTAAGTAATTCTAATGACATGGAAAAATGCTTATTTATTTTCAAATGAGCAAGTTGGAGATTAACAAGTACAATGTCAATTTTAAACTGTTACACTTTTTTAAAGTTGTAAAAGGAAACATGCAAATGATAAGATTTTCTGAGTTGTAAAATCATATTCTTTACTTTTTAATTTATACCTTTCACTTTATTTTTTTAACTATGACCACCTGTTACTTTTATCATCAAAAATAAGACTTGTTTTTTTTTTTTAAAAGAACAAGCCCAGCCCAATGCAGTCAATCTCATGACATTTTCCGCTGCTATCTTCACTCAGAAGGCCATACTGTTGTCCCCCTGTATACTTGTTGTTCTCTTGCTCCTTCAGGTACTGGACTCATTGCAGATGAATATCCGCCAAAGTGAGAGACAAGAGAGTGACACCATCTCTCTAGGAGCATGAAGCCACTTAGTTAAACTGTCTTTGGCAGCCACAGTCTGCTCCTGGTATCAATCTCAATGACCTACACAGGGGACAGATGCCTTTAAAAGCTAAAATGCCCATCTTATATAACTGGAAGTTTTCCCTCTTCTAAATCTTTCTTCTGATGAAACAATCTTTTAAAACCCTTCTCCAAAGCAGCTCTTCTTTTTTGTTTTAGATAGTACATCATGCTTTGTGGAATGACAAAGGTCCAAGTATTGACTTTTCATTGTACTGTTTCCTTATGCCAATATCTGGTGTTTGGGGTTGCCTGAAGTCATTCTGCCCACGGTTTCTGGCCCATTCATTAATCCTATTAAAAAGAAAAAATAAAATAAAAATGGAGCTATATGGTACTATTTGTGTCATTTCCTCTGTCCTCAACCCCTTTAACACCCTGTCATTGAACCAGAGAGTTCTTCTAAGTTGCAAACTTTTTTGGGGGTTCTTTCTTTATAAAGGTCAACAGAAACCTCCACAAAGGCAGACCTACCTGAGAAGAGAGGCTGGTAGTGACTCTCACGAGTAGCAACAGAAATAGTGCAGCACAACAACTTATCTTCAATCTACCTTTAAAAAGTACAAGTTCATGAAGTGAGTCTCAGTGCTTCCTCCAATTAAGTAAAGGATTTTATGACTTCCTTCAGTTCTTTCTTCTCCCTCCCTCCCTTCATTCTTCAAGGAAATGAGTTCATTCCTATCTTCACTCACAAACAGCAGAGATCATGGTTTGCTTCCTTCAATCATGTAGACTTTTAGGTCTAATACCCACTAAAATGTCAAGCATTTGTTACTCTATAATGGGATATCATAGTTTCCCTCTCCTTCCTCTCTGCACTGCACTCCTTCTCTCCACATATCCAGAGAGAAACATGAGGTCACTCCCAAGATTCATTGAAGTTTCATTCAGTCATTCACAATAAGGCTCTTCCCAGCTGGGGCCTGTTAGACATATGGCCTGGGGGTAGGGAAAGAAAAAACACTTGCTAAAACCCATCAGCGTAGAGCAGGAAATGAAAAGTGGCTAGAGAGAGCAAGGAGTGCACTTCGATTCTGAAGAAAGGAGAGGCATGATATAAGATAAGGCATCAGAAGATGTGATTATGGGTGTCCTGAGCAATCACTGAGAATATCTGAAAGGTATAAGACTTTCCACTTTCCCATACCCTATCTTTCCCATTTCCAAGAGACAAAAAGTAACCAGGACTCCTGACAGTTTACTATTAACCCCTAAGATTTGTGTCCTTACATACCACATGTATGCAAATCTTAAAATCTCTGATGAGCAAGTTAGAAAGGGATACAAGCTCTCCTACTGATTTCATAATCAGTTGAGACATCAAGAGTAAATCCCAGGGCTGAGGTCCAGTTGCTGGCTGTGGTTAGTGTCTGTGGTGGCTGCCAGGAGATAAAATAGGAGTTGGTATTAGGCTGATTAATATGAGTATTCCCCAACTAAAGCAGTAATTATGACAAATTCAACCCCAACCTTAGCATTCATACCTCCTTGGTTTTTAACAGATGGAAAGAAGTGATAGTGAAGGAGAAAAACTCCCAGTGCCAGAGGAAGTAGAAAGTTATGGCTTTTATTTGCTTTAATCAGTATATCTCAGTCATGGGACTGAAGGAAAAAGGATTATAAACACAGGGGCTGGGGTTACTTTCAAGTCAACTAACTGCCTTCCTTCCATAAAGCTGGGGTTTTATGTTGCTGAAACTTAAAACTCATCTCTGGGGGCCTATATTCTATATTTCAGCATTGGAGATCTGGCAGTTTTTGACTACATGAGGTCCTTTTTATGGGAAGTGACAGTTCATATATACACATAGAGTACAACTTCTGAAAACAGAAAGGAACTGAGAGGGCTAAGTATGCAATTGAAAAGAGCAACCTGTGGTCTGGAGAGTCTTCAAGAATGTGATCTCTCTGTTGAGTCATGCTTTGCAAAGCTGAGATGAAGAGAGGCTGTAGTCATCCTTTGATTTTTTTCCTTTTCTTCTCCTTCATGAAGTCTTCTACCAGCTTCTCCTGAGGAATAAATATACAGCAGCCCCCACAGGAGGGGATAGGCTGTCTGAAGGCCTGGTCACTCTAACACACTGGCTCTAAACCTTCATTGGAATATTGACTCGTTTGAAGACTATAACAAAAGAAAAAGGACTGCATGCGGTGTCAGAGGGCTCACAGAGACTCACCCTAAACTTTACCTTCCAAGTTCTAAGGGCTATTTCTTTGTATCAATTTCCAGCCCTCCTTCCCAACAACACAGGGAACATCTACAACAGGGCCACTAAACTGGATGTATCCTGACCCTAAATGGCTTTTACAAAGTGGTTTTGTTATTCATCCACTGATGTGGGCTTTCTTTTGTCTACTCTTTATCTTAAAAGCTCAATTAGATAATAGGACTGTGTCTTGTTCTGAATTAATATGTGTTTTTAAGGAACTGTGCCTGTCTTTTAAAGGACAGTTCTAGTTCACTCCTCAACTCAGAGGCTCAGAGGCCAAAGCATATTATGGAACACAGCCAACAAAAGCATGTACCATGTAATCAAGCTACATCAAGGTCAAGGAGAAATTTTGATCCTAAATCTTTTTCTGACACTTGCAGATGACCAGCCTTCTGCTCTTTCAAAGAGTTAGGAGATGGCAACAGGATTGCACCAGTGCTAAGGGCCAGCAGTCTAACCCTAACCCTCACCTGGGATTGCTGTTTATTTTCACACAGGATATGTGACAGACCAAAAGGGAGAAACATATGGCACACAGCAAAATGTCAGGCATAGAATAAGCACTTGATAGAGAAGGGAATCATTTTAGATGTGCATTCTGCCAGCCAAAACCTCAGTGCAATGGGCAAACAACAGTTTTTGCATCTTCTAGTAATTTCCACCCACTGCATCCTTTCTTCTCTTGCACCTGTACAGTTGTCATGTGCCACCCCCAGATCATTCTTCAGTCACTGAAACCTATTTTATCTAGCCCTCAGTGTTCATTCCTAATCCAGCTTTTGCTATAATCCTGGGTCATTTCAATACCCAAGTAAACAACCATCTGACATCCTAGCATCATGGGTATCTTGATCACTCCAGTTTTTAAATTTTACCATTCCAAAGTTCAGTCTCTGATATAGATCCTATCATACCATTTTCCAAAGACTCAGCACCCATCTTGATCATACTAAGGCCACTTTTTCTATGTAGACTCTGACCTTCCTTCCATATACAATCTGGATACTCAAATCCATTGGTGTTTAACTCTTCTCTTGCTAGCTGTCCATCCTTCAATCATGCTCATTCAGTCATGTCTGACTCTTTGTGACCCTCTGGACTGTAGCCCACCATGCTCCTCTGTCTATGGAATTCTCCAGGCAAGAATACTGGAATGGGTTGCCATGCCCTCCTCCAGGGGATCTTCTCAACCCAGGGATTGAACCTGCTCATCTCCTGTGGCTCCTGCACTGGCAGGCGGATTCTTTACCACTGAGCCACCTGAGAAGCCCCTATCCCTCAATCAAGCAAAATCAATTCTAGGTGACCAAATGCTACTTGTGACAATGGCCCAAGATTACCTTTTCTTTTCCTGAGTCTCTAATCAAGTTTCAAACTAGTTGCTCACTTTGATATGGCCTGGATATTTCTTAAGACTCTTGTTTCTGTAATCCTGTCCCTGGTCAGCTTCCTCTCACCCACCTCTACAATTAAAAATCTCCAACACCCTTATCAGTACTGTTTCTAATTCCTATTCTTATCACTATGCCCCAGTAAAGAGGTAACTCCTTTGATCTAAGGCTAGCCCTCCGCCTATGTTCTAGGAGCCATATGTTATCATCTCTCTCCCATATGTACAATATCTCCCTTCTCCCTTGCCTTATAGTGTGTGAGTATGCTCAATTTTCTCCTATATTAAAAGGGTGCTTATATGATTCACTGTAGGGCCTTGATGGAATGGTTTAACTTGTATTCTAGTTGTCACATCTTCTAATAGAAGGCTTCTCATGAAGCAATGATTAATCACAGTAAATAATAAAAAGGAAATATGAGCCTGTTGAGTGGTGAACATAAACCAAAGGCCTACCTGTTAATGTAGGTAAGGGGTTAGCTGAGGTAAAGTTGAAAGGGGAAAACTGTGAATACCAGCAACAGGAGCAAACCCCAGACTGTGAGGATGAGTTTCTGATCAATGATCACTCTGGTCCTACCCAAGGAACAACTCGTAGCAAGTGTAGTGTAGTAACAGCAGTGGTGGCAGCAGCAGCAATGCAACATCTGCAAGTAGCCAAGACTAAAATACAGGCATGGAAACAGAGTATTTCATGGAAAACACAATATTAAATATGATATATATATGGCACGTATGCTGCTAATCCCCTTCCCCCACCCCCAGCAAACATCACTAATTAGTTATAATCCTCTTTCATACTGAGTTGACACCTGGCTTCAGAACTGTTTTTATAGAACATAATAAAGACAGGTACTATCAATTGACTGGAGATGGTACTTGAGATGAAGTATATTTGCTGTCTTTGCACTACACAGAAAAGTCCTTGGCAAAAGAATTAGAAGACAGGAGTGAGCTTCAGAAGAAAGCATATTGAAGACAGCTTGGACGTTGTAGGCAACTGGCGGGGACAAGATGAGCCCATGGAGATCACAGAGCAGGCGCCCAATTAATGTCTGTTGATGATTCATTTTTTCATTCAACAAACATTTAATGAGGCCTACAATGTGCACCGGATTAGGCACTGCGAATACAAAGATGAATAAGGCACTGTCCTTGCCTGTAAGGAATTTAGAGTCTGGTAGACGAGAGCCATAGACACGGACAATGATAATACAACCTGATAAGTGCTAGGACACTTAGCAGGTTGTATTATATCCATCCGAGTAGGATTTCTTCAGGTTGCTGTTGGATCCATGAAGTCCTCCCAGCCACCAGGGCCTGCTGTTGTTTCTGTCATGCGGTGAATGTCCCAAGAACTAACAATGATAGCTGTAATTTATAGCGTGCTTATAACACACACTTTACAATATCCTCATGAACACCCTGCAAATTAATTATTATATATTAGATTAAGAAACTGAGGTTCAATTAGGTTAAGTAACATGCCTTAGATCACATAGCTAGTAATAGGTTTCAAATCCAGTTCTGACCAATTCCAAAGTATTTTTCTACATTTTTTAGGATAACTTTATTCAGTTTAGGTATTATACAAAATTTCAACAGTTTTATATTTGGAAATAAGAGCAAATGCAATAGATTAGTGATCAGGGCATGGACAAAAGTCATTTGGTTTCCCAACCTATTTGGCAGAGGGGAAAAAAAAAAGCAGAAAAGTGACTTCCCTCTAGCATGCCACTGAAAACCTTGAGATCAGGTAGCTTTACTTTCTTTTGCAAACCCCAACATCCTTATTGACAATATAAAATGTTAAGTACCTTTAGTTAACTATGTTTTTTAAATCCTTGTCAAGGTTAACATCATTATCAACAGCTACAGTTCATATAGCATTCAGCATACCCCACATTTGTTCCAAGCAATTTACACAAATAATCCCATTAAATCCTTATATTCCCACCCCCACTCATCATTGCAAAAAGATATCACTAATTCTATTTTACATAAGAAGAAATAAAGTACCACAGAGAGGTGAAAAACCATGCTCAAAACTACATTGGTAAGTATGAGACTAGATCTGAGTGCAAGGCCCAAACTGTCACTGTACTGTTTTGCTGTCCTGCTCAGGGCTTCCTCTTCCAACCCTTCTCCCCTCCACTGCTCTTCAGCATGGCTAGTTACATAAGGTTCACTGAAAATACAAAAGGTCTACTTAAACATACTCTCCAATCAATTATTCTAGTCACAGAAGGCCATTCTCTGAATCCTCTGAGCCTTAAGGAGAGAACTTGCCAAACATTGTATTTATATTGCTTTGAGAAACAAGAAAATAAATTCAGGATATATTTATATTTTTAATTATTGTAAATATTTTTTACCAGGAGATATAAACATTCAAAAATCCTTAAGCAAAATAAAGCATTAAGACAATAACAACCAAGGCCATTTCTTCCTTGAGAGGGTATAAAAGCTTCCAGTTTTGGTAAAAAATATTTTGGAAGATACGTGACAGTGTGGGTAGCCCTGCTACTGATGAGAAGGATCAAGAACTTAGTAACACTATGAGAAGTCTGCGGCTCTTCAGTTGTCTTTCTTAGAGTCGACATTTCACATATGGCTGCCCCACCCCCTAAAAGAACTTGCAAAATCTATGCAGCCAAGCCCTGGTCTTGAAGAAACCAATGGCAACACCTAAATAATAAAACATGCAAGGATCTTTCATGAAGGTCAAGGTGGGGATGGAGGATACCCATTTGCCAGTCTGAAAGCCTAAATTTTCCCATGTTCTAATTATATCTATAATTTGTTTAACATTGTATTTAAGAGGTTATCTTCATTGTCACTCCTTCCAGCTTTAGATCACTTATCATCTTAACTACTATAGTATCCTTCTAACTGATCTCCCTGTCTAGATCTGAAAATCTTCCATAACTTACTACCATCTCAGTGACCATCAAAAGCATCCCCTTCTTAAAACACTCAAAATGAAATCCAAATTTAATTTGCTTTGATTCAAAATAAGACTTCCCTGGTGGCTCAGACAGTAAAGTGTCTGCCTATAATGCGGGAGACCTGGGTTCAAACCCTGGGTCGGGAAGATCCTCTAGAGAAGGAAATGGCAACCCACTCCAATACTCTCTCACCTGGAACATCCTATGGACGGAGGAGCCTGGCGAGCTACAATCCATGGGGTCACACACGACAAGAGTCGGACACAACTGAGCAACTTCACTTTCACTTGATTCATTTCACACTATATAAAGGTCTATTCCCAGCCCACATTTACAACCTAATTTCATGAATTAACTGTAATTCCCAATTTATCATTCTATTTCTAATCTCCATACTTTTTCTGCTTAGTCAATCTTTACTTTTTTTGAGATTCAACTTAATCATCAGTTCTCTAACCTTTGCATGTCCAGATTCAGTCAAATGATTTCTCTTCTGAATCCCACAGTATCTTGTACATACCTCCATTGTAGAGCATACCATACTGTTGTAATTCTTTGTGTACATGTCAAACTCTCACTAGGCTGAGAACTCCTTGAGGGCAGGAATCATGTTTAATTCATCTCCATATCCCCATCACCCAGCACAGTGTATGGCAGCAAAAAGACGGCAGAGAGAAGCTGAAGATGCAGAAGAGAGAACAATAAAGCAATATTCTTGAACTGAGGCATAATACAAATGTAATGAGTGAGTTGAAACTGTAGAAAGATATACTTTAGCTCAATGTTGCAAAGAGCTCTTAAAAGAAGAGTCAAACTAACTCAGGGAGTTCCCCACTACTAAGTGCCCCTACTTGGAGGCTAAAAGACTGTTTCTTGGGTATATTATAAAAGAACTTGAATTAGGGTCAAATTAAAATAACCTGTTTTAGATATGAGATTTTTTTTTTTTTTTAAAGGTCCTTCCATCCTTGAAGTTCTAAATCTACAACCTATGCTATAATCAAAAGAGCCATCACTCTGAGCCCATGAGAGAATGGTGGCTCCCAGAGACCAGAGACTCTCTGGACAACTGCTGAGGTCTTATTTTATTCCTATTCATTAGTAGACTGTGCAATATAACTCATTTTCCAGTGGCCTGCTTCCCAGGCGACCCTTGACCCTGAAGGAAGAAATACTTTAAAAGCTTTAAAGGCCACCAAGTAGAACCACATAACCCAAGATATCTTCTATGACCTGCTACCTAAAGCCTTACATTTCTTCCTTAAACGTGACCTTAAAGTGCATGTAATCGAACCTTTCATATGGGGAGATTCTCAAATTCCACTAGGTTATTACTTCCAAAAGTATTTTCATCTTTGGACCTTCTTGAATCTATTACTCCATTAACTAGAATTGCCTTTATGCAACAAAACCAACTATCCTTGACTGCATAAGACATCTGAAAACAAACTCTCCATTTTGGAGTTGTTTCCCAGAATCTAAATGACTCTAATTCCTTTAATGCTTTTCATAGGACCTAAACTTAATACCTCTCTGTATCCTAGATGGTCTCCTTTAGCTACCTCTTAGGGAGTTGCTCTTAAAACTGAAGCAAAACCATCAAGTGGAAAAGGATTCTTATCTCTATGAGGCTCTAAGCTTTTTGTAGTGAAAACACAGTTACCTCTACACTGGAGGGTTTGAAGATTTGTAATGGTTATATATACTATAAACAATAAACAGAGTTCCCAGAAGCTTGCAGGATGGAAGAAGCATTTTGAAATCAATAGGAATGTAAGCAATTTCTGTGTACTGAACCTTGTATCCCATGACTGCTAAATTCACTGATTGTTTTGGGTTTACTATGTATAGTATCATGTCATCTGCAAATACTGAGAGTTTTACTTCTTTTCCTATCTGGATTCCTTTTATTTTTCTTCTCTAATTGCCATAGCTAGGACTTCCAAAACTACAGTCAATAATAGTGGTGAAAGTGGACACGCTTGTCCTGTTCTTGATTTTAGATTGAATGCTTTCAGTTTTTCACCATTGAGAATAATATTTGCTGTGGGCTTATCATATATACCTTTACTTTACTACATTGAGGCAGTTTCCTTCTATGCCCATTTATTGAAGTGCTTTGACCACAAATGGGTGCTGAATTTTTTCAAAGGCTTTTTCTGCATCTATTGAGATGATCATATGGTTTTTATCTTTCAATTTGTTAATATGGTGTATTACATTGATCAATTTGCATATATTGAAGAATCCTTGCATCCCTCGAATAAACGCAACTTGATCATGGTGTATGAGCTTTTTAATGTGTTGTCAAATTCTGTTTGCTAGAATTTCATTGAGGATTCTTGCACCTATATTCAATGATGATACTGGCCTGTAATTTTCTTTTTTTTTTCGTTGTCTTTGCCTGTTTTTGTATCAGGGTGATTGTGGCCATGCGGAATGAGTTTGGCAGTGTTCTTTCCTCTGCAGTTTTTTGAAAGAGTTTCAGAAACATAGGCATTAGCTCTTATCTAAATGTTTGATAGAATTCCCCTGTGAAACCATCTGGCCCTGGGCTTTTGTATTTTGGGCGATTTTTTATCACAGTTTCAATTTCAGTGTTTGTAATTGGCTTGTTCATAATTTCTATTTCTTCCTGGTTCAGTCTTAGGAAGTTGAACTTTTCTAAAAATCTGTCCATTTCCTCTATGTTGTCCATTTTATTAGCATGTAGTTGCTCATAATATTCTCTTATGATCCTTTGTATTTTAGTGTTGTCTGTTGTAACCTCTCTTTTTTCATTTCTGATTTTGTTGATTTGATTTTTCTCTCTTTTTTCTTGATGAGTCTGGCTGGTGGTTTGTCAATTTAGTTGATCTTCTCAAAGAACTGGCTTTAAGTGTTATTAATCTTTGCTATATTGTGAAAATGACTAAACTACCAAATGCCATCTACAGACTCAATGCAATCCCTATTAAATTACAAATGGCATTTTTCACAGAACTAGAACAAAAAATTTCACAGTTCATATGGAAATACAAAAGATCCTGAATAGTCAAAGCAGTCTTGAGAAAGAAGAATGGAGCTCAAGTAATCTACCTTCCTGGATTCAGACTATACTACAAAGCTACAGTCATCAAGACAGTATGGTACTGGCACAAAAACAGAAATATATACCAGTGGAACAGGATAGAGAGCCCAGAGATAAACCCATGCATCTATGCTGCTAAGTTGCTTCAGTTGTGTCTGACTCTGTGTGACCCCATAGACAGCAGCCCACCAGGCTCCTCTATCCCTGACAAAGGAGGCAAGAATATACAATGAGGCAAAGACAACCTCTACAGTAAGTGGTGCTGGGGAAACTGGACAGCAATGTGTAAAAGAATGAAATTAGAACACTTTCTAATGCCATACACAAAGATAAACTCAAAATGGATTAAAGGCCTAAATATAAGACCAGAAACTATAAAACTTTTAGGGGAAAACATAGGCAGAACACCCGATGACATAAATCAAAGCAAGATCCTCTATGACCCATTACCTAGAGTAATGGAAATAAAAACAAAAATAAACAAGTGGGACCTAATTAAACTTAAAAGCTTTTGCACAGCAAAGGAAAGTAGAAACAAGGTGAAAAGACAACCCTCAGAATGGGAGAGAATGATAGCAAAGGAAACAACTGACAAAGAATTAATTTCCAAAATATACAAGCAGTTCATACAACTCAATACCAGAAAAACAAACAACCCAATCAAAAAGTGGGAAAAAAGACCTAAACAGACATTTTTCCAAAGACGACATACAGATGGCTAACAAACACATGAAAAGATGCTCAACACTGCTCATTATTACAGAAATGGAAATAAAAACTACAATGAGGTACCACTTCTTACCAGTCAGAATGGCCATCATCAAAAAGTCTACAAACAATAAATGCTGGAGAGGGTATGGAGAAAAGGGAACCCTCTTGCATTGCTGGTGGGAATGCAAATTGATACAGCCACAATGGAAGACGGTATGGAGATTCCTTAAAAAGCTAGCAATAAAACCACCATATGACCCAGCAATCCCACTGCTAGGAATATACCCTGAGGAAACCAAAGTTGAAAAAGACACATGTCCCCAATGTTCATTGCAGCACTACTTAAAATACCTAGAACATGGAGTCAACCTAGATGTTCATTGACAGATGAATATACAAAGAAGTTGAGGTACATATATACAATGGATTAGTCATAAAAAGGAATGCCTTTGAGTCAGTTCTAATAAGGTGGACGAACCTAGAGCCTATTATCCAGAGTGAAGTAAGTGAGAAAGAGAAATATAAATATTGTACCCTAATGCATATACATGGAATCTAGAAAGATGGTACTGAGGAATTTATTTGCAGGGCAGCAATGAAGAAACAGATAAAAAGAACAGACTTATATACATGGGGGAGGAAATGAGGGAGAGGGTGAGATATATGGAGAGAGTAACATGGAAACTTACAATATGACATGTAAAACAGAAAGCCAATGGGAATTTACTGTATGACTCAGGGAACTCAAACAGGGGCTCTGTAACAATCTAGAAGGGTAGGATGGGGAGGGAGATGGGAGAGAGGTTCGGGAGGGAGGGGACATGGGTGCACCTGCCTGATTCCTGCTGATATTTGAAAGAAAACAACAAAATTCTGTAAAGCAATTATCCTTCAATTAAAAAATAAAATTTTTTAAAAAAGAATTTATTATGAATGAAAATGTAAACAACATATAAAAAGATATATAACTCAATTCTAGTGAACATAGGATTTGAATATACATTTCTCCAAAGAAATACAAATGGCCAATCAGCATACAAAAAGTTGCTCAACAGAGATATACTAGGCAAAACCACATGAGATACAAGATACAGATGTTCCTTGAACAACATGGGTCTGAACTACATGAGTTCATTTATAGATGGATTTTTTTCAGTACTAAATACTGTAGTACTAGATAATCCATGCACATGAGGAACCTCAGGAAGAATAGCATATATGGAGGGCTCACTATAAGTTACATGTAGATTTTGCACTGTGAGGAGGAACAGTGCTCCCAACCCCTGTGCTGTTCGAGAGTGAACTATACTTAACATCCACCAGGATGGCCATTTATAAAAGAAAAGTGAGAATGGAGATAAACTGACATCCTCATAAATTTCTTGGTGAAAATGTAAAATGATGCAGTTACTTTAGTAGCCTGTCAATTACTCAAAAGAGTATATGGAGAGTTGCCATATTACAAAGCAATTGTAACACAAAGTAAATAACTGAGGAAAATGTCCACACAAAACCCAAAATATCGTTCAACTGATGAATGGATAAAACAAGGTTAATCCATAAAGTGGAATATTATTCAGCTAAAAACTGGAATGAAGTACTAACATATACTATGTGTGTGTATGTGTGTTCTATCACTCAGTTGTGTCTTACTCTCTGAGATCCCTTGGACTATGGCCTGCCAGGCTCCTCTGTCCATGGAATTTTCCAGGCAAAAATACTGATGTAGGTTGCCATTTCCTCCTTCAAGGGATCTTCCCAACCTAGGGATCGAACCAGCGTCTCCTGCATTGGCAGGGGAATTCTTTACCACTGACCCACCTGGGAAGCCCAATCTTAATGAGAGGCACTTGGAAAAACGTCACCTATGATGGAGAAGTTGGGTGATATGGACACAAGCATATGTCCTCCTTGAAGAGTAAATGGACAAAAATCCACTCAACTCAATTGAGACAGTGGTGTGCTGTTGTGTGACCCCAGAGATATCCCCACTGCATTTTATATTCTGCTTCATTACAGCAATTTTCTTATTAGGCAGCGGTTGTTTTGCATGTCTGTCCCCCACCCCCATCCCCTAAGTGTGTGCTGCAGGCGGGCAGGGTCTGTGTCATCCTGTGCCCTGGAATCTGACACTACATGAGTTCAGTTCAGTCGCTCACTTGTGTCAGACTCTTTGTGACCCCGTGGACTGTAGCACACCAGGTCTCCCTATCCATCACCAACTCCCAGAGTTACACAAACTCATGTCCATTGAGTCAGTGCTGCCATCCAACCATCTCATCCTCTGTCGTCCCCTTCTCCTCACCTTCAATCTTTCCCAGCATCAGGGTCTTTTCAAATTAGTCAGTTCTTCACATCAGGTGGCCAAAGTATTAGTTTCAGCTTCAGCATCAATCCTTCCAATGAATATTCAGGACTGATTTCCTTTAGGATGGACTCGTTCTATCTCCTTGCTGTCTAAGGGACTCTCAAGAGTCTTCTCCAAAACCACAGTTCAAAAGCATCAATGCTTTGGCGCTCAGCTTTCTTTATAGACCAGCTCTCACTTCCTTACATGACTATTGGAAAAACCAAAGGCTTGGCTAGACGGACCTTTGTTGGCAAAGTAATGTCTGCTTTTTTAATATGGTGTCTAGGTTGGTCATAACTTTTCTTCCAAGGAGAAAGTATCTTTTAATTTCATGGCTGCAGTCACCATCTGCAGTGACAGAGGCCCCCAAAATAAAGTCTGTCACTGTTTCCATTACTTCCCCATCTATTTGCCATGAACTGATGGGACCAGATGCCAGGATCTTAGTTTTCTAAATGTTGAGTTTTAAGCCAACTTTCTCACTCTCCTCTTTCACTTTCATCAAGAGAATCTTTAGTTCTTCTTTGCTTTTCTGCCATAAGGGTGGTATCATCTGCATATCTGAAGTAATTGATATTTTTTCTGGCTATCTTGATTCCAACTTGTGCTTCATCCAGTCCAGCATTTCTCATGATGAACCAGCATATAAGTTAAATAAGCAGAGTGACATTATACAGACTTGACAAACTTCTTTCCCAATTCGGAACCAGTCTGTTGTTCCATGTCCAATTCTAACTGTTGCTTCTTGATCTGCATACATATTTCTCAGGAGGTGGGTTAGGTGGTCTGGTATTCCCATCTCTTGAAGATCTTGTTGTGATCCACACAGTCAAAGGCTTTGACGTAGTGAATAAAGCAGAAAGAGATGCTTTTCTGGAACTCTCTTGTTTTTTCGATGATCCAACAGATGTTGGCAGTTTGATCTGTGATTCCTCTGCCTTTTCTAAAACCAGCTTGAACATCTGGAAGTTAACAGTTTACATACTATTGTAGCCTGGCTTGGAGAATTTTGAGCATTACTTTGCTAGAGTGTGAGACTAATGCAATTGTGCAATAGTTTGAGCAATCTTTGGCATTATGTTTCTTTGGGACTGGAATGAAAACTGACCTTTTCCAGTTCTGTGGCCACTGCCAAATTTTCCAAATTCGCTGGCATACTGAGTGCAGCACGTTCACAGCATCATCTTTTAGAATTTGAAATAGCTCAACTAGAATTCCATCACCTCCACTAGCTTTGTTTGTAGCGATGCTTCCTAAGGCCCACTTGACTTCATATTCCAGGATGTGTGGCTCTAGGTGAGTGATCACATCATCATGATTGTCTGGGTGATGAAGATCTTTTTTCTATAGATCTTCAGTGTATTTTTGCCACCTCTTCTTAATATCTTCTGCTTCGGTTAGGTCCATACCATTTCTGTCCTTTATTGTGCCCATCTCTGCATGAAATGTTCCCCTGGTATCTCCAATTTTCTTGAAAAGCTCTCTGTCTTTCCCATTCTATTGTTTTCCTCTATTTCTTTGCATTGATCACTGAGGAAGGCTTTCTTATCTCTCCTTGTTATCCTTTGGAACTCTGCATTCAAATAGGTATATTTTCCTTTTCTCTTTTACCTTTTGCTTCTCTTCTTTTCATAGCTATTTGTAAGGCCTCCTCAGACAATGATTTTGCCTTTTTTGCATTTCTTTTTTGGGGGATGGTCTTGATCACTGCCTCACGTACAGTGTCATGAATCTCCGTCCATAGTTCTTCAGGGACTCTGTCTATCAGATCTAATCCCTTGAATCTATTTGTCATTTCCACTGTATAATTCTAAAGGATTTGATTTAGGTTATACCTGAATGGTCTAGTGGTTTTCCCTACTTTCTTCAATTTCAGTCTGAATTTGGCAATAAGGAGTTGATGATCTAAGCCATAGTCAGCTCCCGGTCTTGTTTTTGCTGACTGGATAGAGCTTCTCCATCTTTGGCTAAAAAGAATATAATCAATCTGATTTCAATACTGACCATCTGGTAATGTCTGCAGAGTCTGAAGACTCTGGAGCATGTTCTCTTGTGTTGTTGGAATAGGGTGTTTGCTATGACCAGTGTGTTCTCTTGGCAAAACTCTATTAGACTTTGCCCTGCTTCATTCTGTACTCCAAGGCCAAATTTGCCTGTTAGTCCAGGTATCTCTTGACTTCCTACTTTTGCATTCTAGTCCCCTAAAATGAAAAGGACATCTTTTTTGGGTGTTAGTTCTGGAAGGTCTTGGAGGCCTTCATAGAACCATTCAACTTCTTCAGCATTACCTGTCAGGACACAGACTTGGATTACTGTGATACTGAATGATTTGCCTTGGAAATGAACAGAGATCATTCTGTCATTTTTGAGATTGCATCCAAGAACTGCATTTCGGACTCTTGTTGACTATGATGGCTACTCCATTTCTTCTAAGGGATTCTTGCCCACAGTAATAGATATAATAATCATATGAGTTAAATTCACCCATTCCAGTCCATTTTAGTTTGCTGATTCCTAAAATGGCGACGTTCACTGTTGCCATCTCCTGTTTGACAACTTCCAATTTGCCTTGTTTCATGGCATGGACCACAGTCAACTCCATGAAACTATGAGCCATGCTGTGTAGGGCCACCTAGACGGACGGGTCATGGTGGAGAGTTCTGACAAAACATGGTCCACTGGAGAAGGCAATGTCAAACCACTTCAGTATCCTTGCCTTGAGAAACCCATGAACAGTATGATAAGGCAAAAAGATAGGACACTGAAATATGAACTCCCCAGGTTGGTAGGTGCCCAATATGCTGACACCACATAGCAGCATCTAAATCACCAAAACATGCTAAGTAAAAGAAGCCAAACACAAATGTTACATATTGTATGATTCCACTCATATGAATGACAAGAAGAGACAAATTCATAGAAACAAAAAGTTAGATCAGTGGTTTCCAGGGTTAGCAAACAGGGAAAATGAGGAATGACTGCTAACGGGTCTGGGGCTTCTTTCTGGGGGGAATGAAAATGTCTTACAGTAAGACAATAATGATGGTTGCAGAACTCTATGAATATACAAAAAACTACTGAAACTTTAAAAGGGTAACTTTTATAGTATATTAATTATGTCACAATATAGTTGTCTTGTTTCGTTTTTAAAGAAGTTAACTGCCTTACTCAGAGTCGCACTGATTAGCAGGGTTGCTAACATCAGTGTTCTTACTATAAAACATTTAATCTTGTTATTACAAAACTGAAATGACCCTTGTTAGCTATAAATCCAGACTGACACCAAATAATGGTTACCAGTATTTTGGCCATGCTGCTGCTGCTGCTGCTGCTAAGTTGCTTCAGTCGTGTCCGACTCTGTGCGACCCCACAGACAGCAGCCCACCAGGCTCCCCCGTCCTTGGGATTCTCCAGGCAAGAACACTGGAGTGGGTTGCCATTTCCTTCTCCAATCCATGAAAGTGAAAAGTGAAAGTGAAGTCGCTCAGTCGTGTCTGACTTCTAGCAACCACATGGACTTGCAGCCCACCAGGTTCCTCCGTCCATGGGATTTTCCAGGCAAGAGTACTGGAGTGGGGTGCCATTGCCTTCACCTATTTTGGCCATAAGTTAAGGTAAATTAAGTGTGCCAGCATCAAACTTCCCAATATGTGTTACACATAGCACAAAGCATGTTGGCAAAGATTTGAGATAAAATACCACATGGAGATTAGTCTTACCGTTGAAATATTTTCATCCACTAGCACACGTAAGCCTTTCAATGACACCATGAAGTCAGATGATCCCATAATACAGCTGGGCCAAATGATGGATCTAGCAGAGAAGTAGCAGAGGCAACACTGTAAAAAACCATCACCAAAGAACTTCAAAACCAGAAAAGTACCACATTTGACCACAGGTGGTGAAAAATCTTAGCAGGACCACATCTATAATACAGAGGGGTTGCTGAGCCAACAACTAGCCACTTATTTTTAGTAACAGGAAAACATGACAATTCTGTACCAATGCAAGGCAGTAAAAAAATTTTTTTTTTCCTTAATGGTAGAAAAAGTCTGTGCTGTGCTTAGTCCCTCAGTCATGTCCAACTCTCTTTGCGACCCCAAGGATTGTAACCTTCCATGCTCCTCTGTCCATGGGGATTCTCCAGACAAGAATACTGAGTGGGTAGCATTCCATTCTCCAGGGAATCATTCCAACCCAGAGATCAAACCCAGGTCTCCCACACTGGAGGAGGATTCTTTACCATCTGAGCCACCATGGAAGCCCAAGAATACTGGAGTGGGTAGCCTATCCCTTCTCCAGGGGAACTTCCTGACCCAGGAGTTAAACTGGGGTCTCTTGAATCACAGGCAGATTCTTTACCAGCTAAGCTACCCGGGAAGCCCCCAGAAAAAGTCTAAGACCTACCAAATATATTTGAATCACCTTGGTGACTATGGTTTAGATTAATGCTGTTCAACAAATAACAACAGCAAGACAGAAATAATGACCATTCACCAATATAAAACTCAGGGATACATTTTTTTTATCATGATTAAACTAATATTGGCAGTATAACAAATCATAGGACTGTAGTTTCATAATATAGCAAGTAACAGGACCTCCAGAACCAATCAGTCCATGGTTGACAGATCCTAATACCAAATTATTTTGCTAGTTAACAAAGTTCCACGCAGTAAACTGGAGGAGCAAATGAAGGCTAAATGGTTAATACTATTAGAATATGCCCAGTCTAAATAGCAACACTGAACTAAAAGTAAACCATGAAAAGTTCTGCATGTAAAGCAGTATAATATACTGAGCAACTCAGGTGACAACACTAAAGCATACCACCTAAACAAGTTTTGCCATTAAAAAAAAAAAAAAATTCTGGGGGCCGGTCCTAAGATGGCAGAGAAATAGGACAGGAAGACCACTTTCTCCTCCACAAATTCATCAAAAGATCATTTGAATGCTGAGCAACTTCCACAAAACAACTTCTGAACGCTGGCGGAGGACACCAGGCACCCAGAAAGGCAGCCCATTCTCTTTGAAAGTAGGCAGGACAAAATATAAAGGACAAAAAGAGAGACAAAAGAGTTAGGGATGGAGAGCCATCCCAGGGAGGGAGTCATGAAAGAGGAGAAGTTTCCATATACCACTCTCTCACCAGCAGGTCTGTGGGGAGTTATGGAATCTCAGAGGGCAACATAACTGGGAGGCGGGGGAAAAAAGTCCACAGAATACATGCCTTAACTACAACTCCCAGTGGAGATAGCCCAGACGCTCGCATCTGCCACAGCGAGCGGGGGGAGGTGGGGGGGGGGGCGGCACAGGTTGTATGCTTAGGGTAAGGACCAGGCCTGGATGTCCTGAGGACAATCTGAAGGAGCCAACATGAGATAGCAACCCAAACTGTGGGATAACCAGAGACAGAGAGAGAGAGAAAAAGAAAAAGAGAGAAAAAGAGAGAGAGAGAGGAAAAAAAAAAAGAGAGAAATTTCCCACAATTAGCTCTAACCTAAGTCATAGCCTGGCCAGCTCACAGAACAAAGGATTGAGTGAATACCAGAGGAAAGCTAGCTGGCTGTGGACTGGCCCACTGCCCTGCAGGAGGGAGAAAGGCAGGTAGACGACAGCCAGAGCTGGAAGGCGAGAGGCAATCTTGGCCCCAAAGACGGCATCCTCCGAACTGTGAGCAGGCTCCCGTTTGCTAACCAAGTCTTCCTAGGATCTTGGACGGTTGACATATGCCAGGAGAGTCACAGCCTGAGATCAGCTGGGACCAGAAAGGTGATAAGAAGCACTGCACACCTGGGATAGTGCACTCGCCAAGCACCTGGTGGCCTGAGCTCCTCAGACCTGGGAAGTGCACGCAATCCAGGGCCCGATTGCATAGTTCCCCTTCAGAGAAACCTGGAGCCTGGGCAGTGTAGACTGGGAAAGCACAGGCGCCATGCTGCTGCTGCTGCTACTGCTGCTACGTCACTTCAGTCGTGTCCGACTCTATGCGACCCCATAGACGGCAGCCCACCAGGCTCCACTGTCCCTGGGATTCTCCAGGCAAGAACACTGGAGTGGGCTGCCATTTCCTTCTCCAATGCATGAAAGTGAAAAGTGAAAGTGAAGTCGCTTAGTCGTATCCGACTCTTTGCGACCCCATGGACTGCAGCCTACCACACTTCTCTGTCCATGGGATTTTACAGGCAAGAGTACTGGAGTGGGGTGCCATTGCCTTCTCCAATGGCGCCATGAGCTGGGGCAAACCCAGTGTGGTCCATATACTGTGAGCACTCCCCACACACGCCAGTGATATTTGTTTGCAGTGTTCCTCCCTCCCCACAGCACGACTGAATAAGAGAGCCTAAGTAAGTGACCACCTTCACCCCCTTGCGTCAGGGCAGAAATTAGACACTGAAGAGACTTGGAAATTTTTAAAGTTTTTTATTTTTAAGTTTTTTATTACTCCTTTAATTTTCATTTTTATAACCTAATATTATCTTGCAAAAAAACACCCTATTTTTAAACCAAATTTCACATATACATTTTATAATTTTTGTTATTGATTTGGTTTTATATTTTTAATATTGTATTTTTGAGAGTCTAACCTGTACTCTAGATTCTTAATCTTTGCTTTTTGGTATTTGTTATCATTTTGTATCTTTAAGAATCTAATCTTCAGTACCCATTTTTATTTAGGGGTGTGATTACTAGCTTGACTGCTCTCTCCCCTTTTGACTCTCACTATTCTCCCCCAGGTTACCTCCATCTCCTCCCTCTGCCTTCTCTTCTCTACTTAACTCTGTGAATCTCTCTGGGTATTCTGGGCTGTGGAGAACACTTAGGGAACTGATTTCTGGCTAGACTGGTCTTTCCCCTTTTGATTGCCCCTCTTCTCCTCCTGGTCACCTCTATCTCCCTCCTCCATCTTCTCTTCTTCAGGTAACTGTGTGAACCTCTCTGGGTGTCCCTCACTGTGGAGAATCTTTTGAATGTTAACCTAGATGTTTTATCATTAGTGCTGTATAGATGGAGAAGTCTTGAGGCTACTGTAAGAATAAGACCGAAAGCCAGAGGCAGGAGGCTTAAATGCAAAACTTGAGAACACCAGAAAACGCCCAAATCCAGGGAACGTTAATTGACAAGAGTGGGTTCTTCACCAGCTGAACCACCAGGGAAGCCCAGAAGCCTACATACCTACCCTGAAACCAAGCTCCACCCAAGACCCAACAGGTTCCAGAGCAAGACATACCATGCTAATTCTCCAGGAACAAAGGAACATAGCCCTGAGTATTAAAACACAGGCTGCCTAAAGTCAAACCAAACCCATAGACACCTCAAAACTCACTACTGGACACTTCGTTACATTCCAGAGAGAAGAGATCCAGCTCCACCCACCAGAATACCGGTGCAAGCTTCCCTAACCAGGAAACCTTGACAAGCCATTCGTCCAACCCCAGCCACAGGCAGGAACCTCCACAATAAAGAGGAACCACAAAGTTTCAGCATACAGAAAGGCCACCCCAAACACAGCAATCTAAACAAGATGAAAAGGCAGAGAAATATTCAGCAGGTAAATGAACATGATAAAAACCCACCAAACCAAACAAAAGAGGAGGAGACAGGGAGTCTACCCGAAAAAGAATTCAGAATAATGATAGTAAAGATGATCCAAAATCTTGAAAACAAAATGGAGTTACAGATAAATAGACTAGAGACAAGGATTGAAAAGATGCAAGAAATGTTTAACAAGGACCTAGACGAAATAAAAAAGGGTCAGTCAATAATGCATAATGCAATAACTCAGATCAAAAGCACTCTGGAGAGAACCAACATTAGAATAACTGAGGCAGAAGATAGGATAAATGAGGTGGAAGATAGAATGGTGGAAATGAATGAAGCAGAGAGGAAAAAGAAAAAAGAATTAAAAGAAATGAGGACAACCTCAGAGATATCTGGGACAATGTCAAACGCCCCCAACATTCGAATCATAGGAGTTCCAGAAGAAGAAGACAAAAAGAAAGACCATGAGAAAATACTTGAGGAGATAACAGTTGAAAACTTACCTAAAATGAGGAAGGAAATAGCCACCCAAGTCCAAGAAACCCAGAGGGTCCCAAACAGGATAAACCCACGGTGAAACACCCCAACACACATATTAATCAAATTAACAAAGATCAAACACAAAGAGCAACTATTAAGAACAGCAAGGGAAAAGAAACAAAGAACACACAAAGGGATTCCCATAAGGGTAACAGCTGATCTTTCAATGGAAACTCTTCAGGCCAGAAGGAAATGGAAGGACCTACTTGAAGTGATGAAAGAGAAAAAGCTAAACCCAGATTACTGTACCCAACAAGGATCTCATTCAAATATGAGGGAGAAATCAAAAGATTTAGACAAGCAAAAGCTGAGAGAATTCAACACCACTAAACCAGCTCTTCAACAAATGCTAAAGGATCTTCTTTAGACAGGAAACACAGAAAACGTGTATAAACTCGAACCCAACACAAAAAATGGCAACGGGATCATAGTTATCAATAATTACCCTAAATGTAAATGGGTTGAATGCTCCCCAGAAGACAAAGACTGGCTGAATGGATACAAAAACAAGACCCCTATATATGCTGTCTACAAGAGACCCACTTCAAACCAAGGGACACATACAGACTGAAAGTGAAGGCCTGGAAAAAGATATTTCATGCAAATGGAGACCAAAAGGAAGCAGGAGTAGCAATACTCATATCAGATAAAATAGACTTCGAAATAAAGGCTGTGAAAAGAGACAAAGAAGGGCACTACAAAATGATCAAAGAATCAATCCAAGAAGAAGATATAACAATTATAAAGATATATGCACCCAACATAAGAACACCTCAACATGTAAGGCAAATGCAAACAAGTATGAAAGGGGAAATTAACAGTAACACAATAATAGTGGGAGACTTTAATACCTCACTCACACCTGTGGATAGATCAACTAAACAGAAAATTAGCAAGGAAACACAAACTTTAAATGATACAATGGACCAGTTAGACCTAATTGATATGTATAGGACTATCCAAACCAACGAATTTCACCTTTTTTCTCAAGTGCACACGGAACATTCTCCAGTACAGATCACATCCTGGGCCATAAGTCTAGCCTTGGTAAATTCAAAATAATTGAAAGCATTTCAAGCATCTTTTGTCATCACAATGCAGTAAGATTAGATGTCAACTACAGGAAAAAAACTATTAACAATACAAACATATGGAGGCTAAACAACATGCTTCTGAATAACCAACAAATCACAGAAGAAATCAAAAAAGAAATCAAAATATGCATAGAAATGAATGAAAGTGAAAACACGACAACCCAAAACCTATGGGATTCAGTAAAAGCAGTGCTAAGGGGAAGGTTGATAGCAATACAAGCCTACCTCAAGAAACAAGAGAAAAATCAAATAAATAATCTAACTTTACATCTCAAGCAAGAAAAAAGAAGAAATGAAGAAGAAAAAGAAGAAATGTAGAACCCCAGGGTTAGTAGAAGGAAAGAAATCATAAAAACTGGGCATAAAAAATGAAAAAGAAACAAAGGAGACTATAGCAAAAATCAACAAAACTAAATGCTGGTTCTTTGAGAAGATAAATAAAAGAGACAAACCATTAGCCAGACTCATCAAGAAAAAAAGGGAGAAGAATCAAATCAACAAAAAGAGAAATGCAAATGGAGAAATCACAACAGACAACATAGAAATACAAAGGATCATAAGAGACAACTATCAGCAATTATACGCCAAGAAAATGGACAACTTGGAAGAAATGGATGAATTCTTACAAAAGTATAACCTTCTAAAACTGAACCAGGAAGAAATAGAAAATCTTAACAGACCCATGACAAGCACAGAAATCAAACTGTAATAAAAAATCTTCCAAAAAACAAAAGCCCAGGACCAGATAGCTTCACAGCTGAATTATACTAAAAATTTAGAGAAGAGCTAACACCTATCCACCTGACCTGCCTCTTGAGAAATTTGTATGCAGGTCAGGAAGCAACAGTTAGAACTGGACATGGAACAAAAGACTGATTACAAATAGGAAAAGGAGTACATCAAGGCTGTATATTGTCACCCTGCTTATTTAACTTATATGCAGAGTACATCATGAGAAATGCTGGACTGGAAGAAGCACAAGCTGGAATCAAGATTGCTGGGAAAAATATCAATAACCTCAGATATGCAGATGACACCACCCTTATGGCAGAAAGTGAAGAGGAACTCAAAAGCCTCTTGATGAAGGTGAAAGAGGAGAGTGAAAAAGTTGGCTTAAAACTCAACATTCAGAAAACAAATATCATGGCATCTGGTCCCATCACTTCATGGGAAATAGATGGGGAAACAGTGGAAACAGTGTCAGACTTTATTTTTGGGGGCTCCAAAATCACTGCAGATGGTGACTGCAGCGATGCAATTAAAAGACGCTTACTCCTTGGAAGAAAAGTTATGACCAACCTAGATAGCATATTCAAAAGCAGAGACATTACTTTGCCAACAAAGGTCTGTATAGTCAAGGCTAAGGTTTTTACAGTGGTCATGGATGTGAGAGTTGGACTATGAAGAAAGCTGAGCGCCAAAAAATTGATGCTTTTCAACTGTGGTGTTGGAGAAGACTCTTGAGAGTCCCTTGGACTGCAAGGAGATCGAACCAGTCCATTCTGAAGGAGATCAGCCCTGGGAGTTCTTTGGAAGGACTGATGCTAAAGCTGAAACTCCAGTACTTTGGCCACCTCATGCGAAGAGTGGACTCAGTGGAAAAGACTCTGATGCTGGGAGGGATTGGGGGCAGGAGGAGAAGGGGACGACAGAGGATGAGATGGTTGGATGGCATCACTGACTCGATGGACCTGAGTCTGAGTGAACTGTGGGACTTGGGTGATGGACAGGGAGGCCTGGCGTGCTGCGATTCATGGGGTCGCAAAGAGCCGGACACGACTGAGCGACTGAACTGAACACCTATCCTACTCAAACTCTTCCAGAAAATTGCAGAAGACGGTAAACTGCCAAACTCATTCTATATGGCCACTATCACCCTAATACCAAAACCTGACAAAGATGCCACCAAAAAAGAAAACTAAAGGCCAATATCACTGATGATCATACATACAAAAATCCTTAACAAAATTTTAGCAAACAGAATCCAACAATGTATTAAAAAGATTATACATCATGACCAAGTGGGCTTTATCCCAGGCATGCAAGGATTCTTCAATATTTGCAAATCAATCAATGTGATACATCACATCAACAAATTGAAAGATAAAAACCCTATGATTATCTCAATAGATGCAGAGAAAGCCTTTGACCAAATTCAACATCCATTTATGATAAAAACCCTCCAGAAAGCACAACAGAAGGAACATACCTCAAGATAACAAAAGCCATATATGATAAACCCACAGCAAACATTATCCTCAATGGGGAAAAATTGAAAGCATTTCCCCTAAAGTCAGGAACAAGACAAGGATTCCCACTCTCCCTACTGCTATTCAACATAGTTTTGGAAATTTTGGCCACAGCAATCAGAGCAGAAAAAGAAATAAAAGAATCCACATTGGAAAAGAAGTAAATCTATCACTGTCTGCATATGACATGATCCTCTACATAGAAAACCCTAAAGCCTCTACCAGAAAATAACTAGAGCTAAATCAATGAATACAGTAAAGTTGCAGAATATAAAATCAACACACAGAAATCCCTTGAATTCCTATACTAACAATGACAAAATAGAAAGAGAAATTAAGGAAACAATTCCATTCACCATTGCAACAAAAAGAATAAAATACTTAGGACTATATCAACCTAAAGAAACAAAAGGCCTATATATATAAAACTATAAAACACTGATAAAAGAAATCAAAGATGACACAAATAGATGAAAAAATATACCATGTTCATGGATCGGAAGAATCCATATAGTGAAAATGAGTATACTACCCAAAGCAATCTATAGATTCAATGCAATCCCTATCAAGCTACCAATGGTATCTTTCACAGAACTAGAACAAATAATTTCACAGTTTGTATGGAAATACAAAATAACCTCGAATTGCCAAAGTAATCTTGAGAAAGAAGAATGGAACTGGAGGAATCAACCTGCCTGGCTTCAGTCTATACTACAAGGCTACAGTCATTAAGACAGTATGGTACTGGCACAAAAAGAGAAATATAGATCAATGGAACAAAACGGAAAGCCCAGAGATAAATCCATGCACCTATGGACACCTTATCTTTGACAAAAGAAGCAAGAATATACAATGGAGAAAAGACAACCTCTTTAACAAGTGGTGCTGGGAAAATTGGTCAACCAGTGGTAAAAGAATGAAACTAGAACACTTTCTAACACCATACACAAAAACAAACTCAAAATGGATTAAAGATCCAAATGTAAGAGCAGAAACTATAAAACTCCTAGAGGAAAACATAGGCAAAAGACTCTCTGACATAAATCGCAGCAGGATCCTCTATGACCTACCTCCCAGAGTAATGGAAATAAAAGCAAAAATAAACATACGGTACCTAATTAAAATTAAAAGTTTTTGCACAATGAAGGAAACTATAAACAAGGTGAAAAGACAGCCTTCAGAATGGGGGAAAATAATAGCAAATGAAGCAACGGACAAGGATATTTATCTCAAAATATACAAGCAGCTCCTGTAACTAATTCCAGAGAAATAAAGGACCCAATCAAAAAATGGGCCAAAGACCTAAACAGACATTTCTCCAAAGACAACATACAGATGGCTAAGAAACACATGAAAAGATGCTCAACATCACTCATTATCAGAGAAATGCAAATTAAAACCACAATGAGGTACCGTCTTACGCCAGTCAGAATGGCTGCTATCCAAAAGTCTACAAGCAATAAATGCTGGAGAGGGTGCGGAAAAAAAGGAACCCTCTTACACTGTTGGTGGGAATGCAAACTAGTACAGCCACTATGGAGAACAATGTGGAGATTCCTTAAAAAACTGGAAATAGAACTCCCATATGACCCAGCAATCCCAATGCTTGGGATATACACCGACGAAACCAGAATTGAAAGAGATACGTGTACCCCAATGTTCATCGCAGCACTGTTTACAAGAGCTAGCACACGGAAGCAACCAAGAAGTCCATCGGCAGATGACTGGATAAAAAGGCTGTGGTACTTATATACAATGGAATATTACTCAGGTATTAAAAAGAATGCATTTGAATCAGTTCTAATGAGGTGGATGAAACTGGAGCCTATTATATAGAGTGAAGTATGTCAGAAAGAAAAACACCAATACAGTATATTAACGCATATATATGGAGTTTAGAAAGATGGTAACGATGACCCTATATGTGAGACAGCAAGAGACACAGATGTAAAGAACAGTCTTTTGGACTCTATGGGAGAAGGCAAGGGTGGGATGATTTGAGAGAACAGCATTGAAGCATGCATATTACCATATGTGAAATAGATCACCAGTCTAGGCTCAATGAATGAGACAGGGCGCTCAGGGCTGGTGCACTGGGATGACTCTAAGGGATGGGATGGGGAGGCAGGTAGGAGGGGGGTTTGGGATGGGGGACACATGTAAACCCATGGCTGATTCATGTGGGTGTATAGCAAAAACCACTACAATATTGTAAAGTAATTAGCCTTCAATTAAAATAAATAAATAAATAATTTTTTAAATTAAAAAAAATTCTGAAAACAAATGATACACAGCTGAAAGTAGTTTAGCAAACAATAGTCATTGCTAGATAATACCAGCTAAATTAAAACATTCATCACTACATTATATATATGGATTCTGGATAATTTTTTAAAGTAATAATTTGGAAAACAGGGCATAACTAAATGTTAAATATAACATTAACACATATTATCCTTTTTGGAACCCATATCAGATTGTCTCAGGGCATATGCTTACTAGGGCAATGTGATGTTTAACAAAAGTAAGCTGAAGTTACTGCAATAATAGTACAAAGTCTACAGATAATAAATGCTGGAGAGGGTGTGGAGAAAAGGGAACCCTCTTACACTGTTGGTGGGAATGCAAATTAGTACAGCCACTATGGAGAACAGTGTGGAGATTCCTTAAAAAACTGGAAATAGAACTGCCTTATGATCCAGCAATCCCACTGCTGGGCATACACACTGAGGAAACCAGAAGGGAAAGAGACACATGTACCCCAATGTTCATCGCAGCACTGTTTATAATAGCCAGGACATGGAAGCAACCTAGATGTCCATCAGCAGATAAATGGATAAGAAAGCTATGGTATATATACACAATGGAGTATTACTCAGCCATTAAAAAGAATACATTTGAATCAGTTCTAATGAGGTGGATGAAACTGGAGCCTATTATACAGAGTGAAGTAAGCCAGAAGGAAAAACACCAATATAGTATACTAACACATATATATGGAATTTAGAAAGATGGTAACAATAACCCTGTGTACGAGACAGCAAAAGAGACACTGATGTATAGAACAGTCTTATGGACTCTGTGGTAGAGGGAGAGGGTGGAAGATTTGGGAGAATGGCATTGAAACATGTAAAATATCATGTAAGAAACGAGTTGCCAGTCCAGGTTCGATGCACGATACTGGATGCTTGGGGCTAGTGCACTGGGACGACCCAGAGGGATGGTATGGGGAGGGAGGAGGGAGGAGGCTTCAGGATGGGGAACACATGTATACCTGTGGCGGATTCATTTTGATATTTGGCAAAACTAATACAATTATGTAAAGTTTAAAAATAAAATAAAATTTAAAAAAAATTAAAAATGGTAAAATACTGAAAAAAAAAGTATATTATAACAACACTTGGAAATTTTGGAATAGCACATTAAGTCTTTAACAATATACGCCTTCAGGAATTTTTTTCATATATGGAGTAATATACTCCAGTGACGTCAACTGGTTTTAGGAGAAACACAGTCCTTAGTACCTGATGTAAAGACATCATCCATGTATTTTTATTTTGTTATTACATTTAAAAAATTGCTAGTGACAAACCAGAGTAACAAAGCTAAAAGTAAGGATACTGAATTAAACCAATTGTATATCAGCACTATACTATACTGCACACAAACACTGATGTCATACTTTATAAGCCAGAACCTATAACTGAACAAAATTAAGAAATGAAACAAGAACCCTTGAAATTCCTCAAATGAATATTTGGCTAACTGCATAGTCATTAGGTTACTGTACTCTCAATCAAAACCATACTTGTGATGTAAGCAAAAGGGTGATATGTTGTGTATTAATACAGTACTAGAGTCTTGCGGGGAGAGGGGACCTTTGTGTCCCTAAGGCGACAACAAACTTTGAAATATTTCCCGACACAAAAACCCCCATAAATTCAGGAGCAAGACACCTAAAATTATAGGAAAACAGCCACTGTAATAAACATAAAACATACACTAATCTACTTTAAAAATGTCACATACCTCAGTGAATGTAGAGATAAAGTTAATGACTTTAGAATGAAATAAACAGCTTTAATCAACACAAAAATATTTTTGACTCTTTAGTACTATTAGATTGTGAAGTTAATGGAAGTTACCATTAACAACTTTCATTTCTGGAAGAGAGTAAGAGACCAAGCTTCTGATGAGAGTGATAAACCTAACATATCTGAAAGGCATCATATTATGGGTAAATTGAGTAACAGAGTTTCCATTTCGTCTGCTCTTTGTCCATTAAACTATGTAAAATCTGAATTAACTTTTCTTGGAGTTATATGAGTGAAAACCTCACTCCTATCATGTTATGGAGGATCTACAGTAATTGGCAAGACCACTACTTTACATATCTGATGATCAAAGTGATCCTCAAATAAGAAAATCACACTGTAGATAATATGCATGCCATATATAACCTACCACAGTTGAGAATCACAGTGCCCTCAAGAACCTTACAATATTATGGTTTTCTTACCATCAGTGGAGCATTACATTGAGAGTAATAATCCCTGAAGGGAAGTATGCAACCAATACCACCAATACAAGCTGTGGAAAATTAAGTACTGGTAAATTTCTACAATCACCGCTTCTTGTTCAAAGAAATACACAACATTTAGAGGTATACGGTAAATTGTTGAGTAAGACACTAAAGGGACCAGTAAACAGCCTTATTAATATCTTCAACAACCAGAAAACACAAACTTAACAAACTATTGGACCTTAAAATCCTATTACTCCTTAAAATTACTTAAATGTCTAACAATAAAAGACACTCAACAACAATCCTAAAACATATCAGTGACTCAGAATGGAGGAACCATACTGTAATGTTACTGAAAAACTGGGGAGCATTTCTGGTCTGTAGTAATTTCACAAAGGGTGCTGACATGTAGACGAATGAGGTATGACATAAAAGCTATTATAGTGGTTATCTTGTGTCCACAAGATGGCGCCAAATTCCTACCAATCTCAACATTTGGTTACATAACAGAGATACTAAACTGCACTGCTGATGACACTTATCGCCTACATTTATATGAACATCAAACCATCTAAATTCCCAAAGGGCAATGATGCATGTACCAACTGAATACAAGTTTGGATTAGTGACAACTTGTCTACAGTTGAGTTACAAATCTGGAAATGCCCATTACAACCTATGAAAATGTCACACTATTACCTCAGATTTAACAGGCAGTGGAATTAATAACGAAACAAGGGTCATAAAATATTGGAGCCCAGAGAATGATGCATATATTTACAACTAAAGTTACCTATGTAATTTGACTTGTCAAAGGTCCCTTCAGAACCAAACTTAGAATGCAAGCTCATCACCTGACAAATAGCAGTGTGGGTAAATTTAGTACAAAATATCATTTAACTCTGAGACAGTGCCAAACCTAATATTTAGAAATATGCCAGGATAAAAGTAGCTATCAATATGTTGGAGAGGGCAGTGTTGTAAAATAATTTGCAAATGATAATGGTAAAAAATCAAAATATGTTTATGAAATGTTCAGCATAAAGGACCAACAGCATACATAATATAACTGTTTCTCCACCAAGTGCCTTTATTACTGACGTGCTGATCTCCAACGCTACAAGCAATGCATTACTAGGAGTAATTTTCTTAAAATTCATCTAATAGCTTATAAAGGATAATACTATAAGGACAAACAAAATATACAAATCCATGGTAATGGGTCTTTTTGTCCAAAACACAGCACCAAATCTATCAAGACTTACGAAAGATATGATGGGTAGTTGCCAGATATTCAGACAAAAATGACTCCCTAAAAAAGCACACAGGCACCTAAGGATACCTAGCAAATTTTCCTGTTAAAAAAAACTTATTGTACTGGCATAGAATCAAGGGATCCTAATAAAGTACAACTGCAAGAGCCCCTGAGATGTTGACTTGTAATATCACCTCTACAGGGGCAAAGCAGAGTAGGCAACTGGGAAACTCCATACACTCATACTGTTAGGTATATTACAGTAGTAGCACTACTTAATGTAAAGGATAGCTATCTCTGCCATAAAGTGATAAGACCAAACTGCTCATAGAAAACTGACATCCTAGTAATATCAAATGGCTACATTATTGCACTACAAATTCCAATTAGTGGTTCAATATTTCAAAGATGGGTGCCAAATCTGTGACTTTATTGAACAACTTGACTGTACTGCCTATTTGCACAAGATGGAAGTAGCCCAACCAGGTAAATTACCATTGCACCAAAAAACACTGACTGGCTTAGTATACACATACTCATGAATATATAGTTCCTAGAAATAAAGGACCTTAAAATACAATGAGTTTTTCAATAAGCATTAGAATTTTACCAAAAATTTTACTAGGGCTAAACTTTGGAACATCATGCTCTGCACCAGAGATTTGCAAAGGATGAGACTGTGCCATTACATTTGATTTTCTTGCTCATTTGTCCATAGAGAAATGAAAATTGGAAATTTGTTACAATCATATGCATGGGAAGATTTGCTGAGTTTAGCTGCTAGTTGGGTGCTACATTACATCTAAAGAATCAATTAAACTAGAAAAATGGAGTAGCATCATGTCTAAGACATTTATCCTACCTCAGGACAGCCAATTCCCCAGCAGTGGCTGTCTATAACACAGCAGTCTACAGGAGTATACTTAGGAGATGGACAACTAGAAAAGGGGTTATGTGCTTTCAAAGAACCAAGTACTTCAAAGACATTTTTTTTTTAAACTAAGAAAGCCCATCCATACTACCAATGTAGGGAATTGTCCATATAACCTTAACTTAATGAAAATTCAAATAACATGTATCTAGCCAGTAGAATGCTTAAAAGGAACAGCAATGGCTACTACTAGTATTAACAGAGATTATCTGGGAAAATACAACCCAGTCCATCAGGGGATAGTTGAGAACCACAAAATTCAGAATCCTACTTAGCTAAGACAAAAAGTGCTAGCACTATACAACAGCTTCTTGTCCACTCATAGGAAAACTGCCCTTAGATCCAATGGGTGGAGAATCTATGGCAAACATGATTCACAAAGAGTAGGAGCACTATGGGTGACAAAATTATGTTAGTTTATTCTGGATAACAAGTTCACTGAAGACAGGCACTATTACTAACTAGGCATTAAAGAATTTCACCATCTAAAAGATTGTTACGTATGAGCAAAGCTATCATTAGGCAATTCTGGTTTCTTCTAAGTACTGGGGTGCATGATGGAAAGCATTTCACAATATGCTGAGAGGTTCTAGAAAAGGGCCTTTGTATGGATGGGGTCTAGGACAAACTATAATGAGACCTATGTTTCTACTTCACACACTCTAGCACAATATAGAGGGAGCAGCAAAGGCGAACTAACCTTCACTTCCAATTATGTCACAGCATGGTACTCCTTCAAATCACTGAAAAAGCCAGGCATGGAAGTATATTCATGGATCCCACCAATACTCCATGGATACAATAAAAAGTATTTCTCTCTCCCTCCCCCTGCACCTTGTGGAAACCTGACCCTGTTCATAGTTCCCACATGTACAAAACCATATGCTTTTCACTTAAAAACTCCATTTGTGTGTATGTGTGCTAGAATCTGAAACTGATGATTCAGAAGCTGGTTTTATTCCCATCTATGCCAGTATGTCATTTTAGAAGCTTAAAATAAACCAAATCTTTCCTTTCTTGACTGCTTTTAATATGTGGTTGACGGTTAGATGTGAACCAGGGAAGTGCAAAGGAACCTTAAAAACTAAGCACAGAAAGCAACTCATCCAAAGGATGGGTAACTCAATACAGGGTAATAAAGGCAAAGTGCAGTGGACATTCTGGCAGTGATAAAAGATTACCTATATCAATATCTGTGGGCATCACAAAACTCCATGGGCTATGTATAACACAAACTAAAGGCATCAGGCTCATTCCTCCTCCCAATGAAAGCAAGAATAATCTTTGTTGCCTTCATTGCAAACCTGTTCGAGATGATTCTTGAGGTCAATGCCCACAACCATCCTTCTAGTTAAACCATCTCACTACATCCTGCTCTAGTCCTAACATAAGGTATGGGATTTCTTAAATCTTTTATTTTGGAGTCTCATCCAAGACTTCCTAACTGTAGAGTCCATGCTGAACTACTGCACTTAGTTAAACATCTGTCTGGACAGCCTTCTGGCCATGGTAAGCAGAAGCCAGTGAAAAGTACAATGAACTCAAAGACATCCCATCCCTAGGGACAGCTGGAATTTCACCAATACTATGATAGGAGACCCCTCAGGGGACCCAGAATCTTGTCTTGGGGAACAAATGTCGAATGTTGCTTCCTACTGTCCAGTAGGGGAATTCTCACCTTTAAAGAGTTCTGGCTTCCTTTATTAAGTGAACATTAGTTCCAGTAGCCTCTGAAACTTCTCAATAGGTTAACTTCTCTTAACCTTATCCTCAAGTGTAAAACATGGAAACTAAAAAGTGCTTAAAGTCAAGTTACTGAAGCAGATGGCCTACAATCTAATGTCTGTAGTTATGTATGTTGCTTAACTATCCTGTACCTATGAGACAGGAAGATTCTTTGAGGCTTGTTGAAATCCACAAAAAAATCTTTAGATCTTAACAGACTTGATTACCCATTGTAATCCCTCTCCCATTAACCCCCAAATTGAATAGTGGTAAGCACTAAGGAAACACTATTAGGACACAGGCTGGCACATCAATCCCACAGGAATGAGAAGCCAGGAAAAGAGTGGAGAGGATTCTCAGATGTAATAATAAAGGCATTTCAAGTTTGGAACTTTCTGTATAGAGATGATCATCCCTGAGGTCCATTTTCAACATAGTGAAGAGCTTGGGAGTGAAACAGAGAAGAGGCAAAAGAATAATTTTTTTTTCAAAGTCACTGCTAATAACTATAGTGATTATAGTTCACTATAGTTCACTCACTCAATGAGTGAATGAGTGAAAGTCGCTCAGACGTGTCCGACTCTTTGTCACCCCCATGGACTATACAGTCCATGGAATTCTCCAGGCCAGAATACTGAAGTGGGTAGCCTTTCCCTTCTCCAGGGGACCTTTCCAACCTAGAAATCAAACCAGGGTCTCCTGCTTTGCAGGCAGATTCTTTACCAACTGAGCTATGAGCTATGAGGGAAGACTATTCAATCAGTATTAGTTTCAGTTCAGTCGCTCAGTCGTGTCCAACTCTTTGCGACCCCATGAATCACAGCAGGCCAGGCCTCCCTGTCCATCACCAACTCCCGGAGTTCACTCAGACTCACGTCCATCGAGTCAGTGATGCCATCCAGCCATCTCATCCTCTGTCGTCCCCTTCTCCTCCTGCCTCCAATCCCTCCCAGCATCAGAGTCTTTTCCAATGAGTCAACTCTTCACATGAGGTGGCCAAAGTACCAACAGGGCTGTATAATAGAGCTGGGGTCATCCCCTACTAAGGTGACAAAAACCTGTATCCCGTGATTTCTACAAGATATGCATCCTTCCCTCCATGCTGCCCCAAATACTTCCTCTGCTGCTCATCAGCTTGATATCACATTCCCATTCCACAGGAAACCACCCCTTCCCTACTGCTTTGGTGGCCTAAAATGGCAGCCACAAGCAGTCCCTCTTCTAGCACTTGAACTCACTCAGAGTGTACACAATCACTGGCTCCCAAAACACACAGAACCAGGACGGGCATTAAGGGGGCAGTGGTGAGGCTGAGCCCTGCCAAGAAGATGGGATGATATGAAGATAGCTACTGAGATCATGTGATGATGTCAGACTGATGACTGATTTCTTCAAAGCACTATGCTGTCTTCTTTGAAACTGATTCCAGATAGATCTTCCATCCCTCCACTTCTTCCCTCAAACCCTTATTCCTAGCTATCTCCCTTACCTTAACATGAAAAGTAAAAGTGAAGTAGCTCAGTCGTGTTCGGCTCTTTGCGACCCCGTGGACTGTGGTCCACCAGGCTCCTCCATCCATGGGATTCTCCAGGCAAGAGTACTGGAGTGGGTTGCTACGTCCTTCTCCAGGGGATCTTCCCAACCCAGGGATTGAACCCAGGTCTCCCGCAATGCAGGCAGAACGCTTTACCATATGAGCCACCAACTCTCAAATACAATACCTAATAGCATCAAACTATACGACAGGAAATACTGACTACCCCACAGCTATTCCTTATCTTCCTCTTAATTGTTTCTTAATAGACGAAAAGCCAAGACTCCAAAATCCCTGAAACGTCAAAAGCAAAAGTACTAAAAGAGCTCATACAGTTTGCCTGAGTTTTCAATCTAGCTTAGGGCAGGCCAGACAAGCCACCCACAGCCAACCCCTAGATCTCAGTGTTCACACATAGAAACTGATAGGGCCTAATCAGGCAATTAGTCTATTCAACTTTATAGAATATGGATTTGTATTTCTTCTCTTAACCATACATCCCTTATCTTGAGGCTCGGGAGTGGCACCATCCACCCCAAAATAGCTCTGGTGTTAACAACAGCCCCAAAGAACTTAATCAATGTCAATCATCTTCTGAGATGTATAAGTTCTTCTGATACAGTACCAGGCTGTCAACCATGGCAAAGTCTAATAATGCCAACTGAGTCCTAGTCCTACCACCCTGCTCCTTGGACCTAAAGGCATCTCTCAGATTCTGCCTGCAACTACCTTACAGTTTGATGTGAGGGGATATTACGCATCCAATAGCAGAACAAATGTAAGTGATTACATTTCCCAGTATTTGGCATTCCTTGGAGGCCAGAGTGAAATACGTAACTTCCTAGACAGACTAAACTAATTCATAGGCACTGTGAAATGAGAGCTCACTAGTGGTATGGTACAAGACTAAAGATTAATGGGAGAAACCTACAAAGGGCACCCTAAATTGCCCTGTTCACCCTCTTAGTAGGTCAGTTGTCATCAAAATTCCTGCTGTCATGAACACTTATTTACTTAACAGCCAAGCTGCTACTAAACTAGTTCAGTTACCTGGGGTTAAAGCCTCATAGGCAAAAGCAGGAAGGTAAGGCACAGAGAATAAGCCACAGTCTAAAAACAGAAGCCTTCAACAAGTAAGCCATTTTAAAGGTAACCACACAACCACCATTTTAAAGGTAAAAGGAGAAGTCTTGCTGCTAAGTCACTTCAGTCGTGTCCGACTCTGTGCGACCCCATAGACAGCAGCCCACCAGGCTCCCCTGTCCCTGGGATTCTCCAGGCAAGACCACTGGAGTGGGTTGCCATTTCCTTCTCCAATGCATGAAAGTGAAAAGTGAAAGTGAAGTCACTCAGTCGTGTCCGACTCTTTGCAACCCCACGGATTGCTGCCCACCAGGCTTCTCCACCCATGGGATTTTCCAGGCAAGAGTACTGGAGTGGGGTGCCATTGCCTTCTCCAGGAGAAGTCTTAAGATTATACAAATGAGGCACCAAGAGGCACATAATTCACTCTTCAATGACTCCATAAAACCCCTCAGTTGTCTGGCTCCAGACAGGAACTCCCAAAAGCCAGCACACCAGAAACTATAGCTGAATCACGGATGCTCCCAAGCTCCCAGGAGATAATGAGGCCCAGAGATGGTGATCCCTACCCCACACTTATATTCCAAAATAAGGATAAATGACCCCCACCATACTCCCATCTGCTTTGCTGAGAATTTTATGAGGATTTATTTATTGTATTAAACCTGCCACCTTTCCCAGGCAGGTGGTTAAACTCTGAATATGAAGGGCTGGAGAAAGTGGAGGTGAGAAGGAAGATTAAAAAAAAAAGTATTAGACTCAGATAAATGAAAGGGGCAAGAAGGAATAACTGTATGTACCAGGGGAAGGAGAGTGAAACATGAATCTACAAGGGGCCTTGAATAAGGGCTAAGAGTGTGGACACTGCAGTATGATCACCTGGGTGTAAATCCCTGTTTTGCAAATGACTTGCTGTCTGACCTTTGAAAAGTCATCAAAGACCTTTGACAAGACTGTAAGCTACAGTTTTCCCACCTGTAAAATGTGGGTAAGACTACTCATAGCACCTAAATTAAATGCTTTAAGTCAGTATTAAATGCTTTAATAATAACATAATAATGAACAGTGTCTAAAACACAGGAACTACCTAATTAACGTTAGTTGCTTCTAAATCTAGGCTTCAGCAATCTTGGTCTATCAGTCACTCTGTTTTCTTTGCTGTTTCAGTCCTGACACAGTGATGCTATTCTCACTAGGGCCATGTGACCAGGAAAGAAACTGTGCCAGGTCTAAGGGCTTGTGCACATTACAACAGAAGTGACTCACATGTACATGAATTAAGTATATATAAATGTCAACATGAAAAAACTTGAGATCTAGAAATTCAGAAACTTCAAGACCATGTCAAAGCTGAGGGCCAATAAATAGAAAGCTTCTCAATCCCAAATGAGTCCCTGGAAAAGGAGTAAAGCCGTTCAAAAAGGCTGCAGCCAAATCTGGAGATACAGGTCTGATACCCAAAGCCTACCTTCGTACCCTGTTGAAGCAGGTCTCTGTTAGGGCAGTGAGCGCTAACAGCCCCAACCACTGCCAGAGAAGCGTCTTTGAAGAACAGACAGTGATCAATTCTCCCTCTGTGCACAGCCATTTTCTTTCCTATTAAAAAAAAAAAAAAAGAACTCATTTAGAAAAAACTGTCCTGTTGTAGAAGGCTAACTGCCGTTTAGCTGAATTGAAGGTTTATCTGCTGAGAAACCACAGGTATTTCTTGAACAAATATCTAAGTGCATACGGGTCATCTGTTGCCAAGCAAATATTGGGAAATTTTCATAGCATTGAAGGTTAGCCAGGCTTCTCTTCCTTTGTTAACTGTGAGTTAACTGAATCCCAAACAATTCAAAGCTTTCCTTGGAATGTAAAATGCTATGAAGTGAGCCTTCAAAGTATAACTTAAAAAGCATTCTGGTCTTGTTAACATTATTTTCTTTCCAATTCACTTTGATTATCTATACGATGTACGTGCTATTAACACCAATGATAACTTATTTATCAGAGGATGTGGGAAAGATAGTATCTCCAAGGCCTATGAGAGGTAATAACAGGAATACAGACACAGATAATTCAATTTGGGCACAGTAAAGCTCTGGTTTTAATGGATTTCCTTTAACCAACTGGACTGTGCATTGTAGTTTATAAATTACTCTGTAGTTTAAAGGAATAAAACTTTCCCTCTCTGATAGAAAGACAGCACAGCTCTCTTCCCAGCAACATGAAAGACAATGGGGTTGAATGACTGCTCACCTAACTTAACTCTACAATCCTCAGTGGAGGAGATGGAAAGTCAAACAGAGGCTCAGAACCTGAAGACAGAAGAATCTGAATTTCCGAAGTTGAACCTGGGCTGAAACATCTGAGGCAAAACAGTTGACTTGATGGCAGGTTGACTCCCAGGAATCTCTATCTCGGTAGCCAGATAAAGGAAGCAAAAGGCAGCTCTCTACTTGGGAAGTCAACTGAATACTCTGGAACAAGTCTCATTCTAAAGTACTTTGGGGAGAAGGAATAAACTGGAAGACCAGGATTGACACACACATATACATATATATTATATATAAAATAGGTAACTAATAAGGACCTATTGTGTAGCACAGGGAACTCTACTCATAGTCTGTAATGGTCTATATGGGAAAAGAATCTAAGAGAGTGGATTTATGTGTATGTATAACTGATTCCAGTGCTATACACTGGAAACTAACACAACATTGTACATCAACTATGCCAATAAATTTTTTTAAAAAATTAAAGTGCTTCTTCTATAAAGTGTAGTTAAGTTGCAAAAACATGTGTATAATAAGGTTGTTAGGACAGAGACACCACAAGCGAAAATACCAGAGAGGTAAAGGTTAATTAAGAAAGTCCAAAGATGATGCTGTAGTATCTTGGGGCAACTAAAAGCTTAGGCTCTTCCATCAGAAGACACAGGTTCAAAAAGGGAGTCTACAGTTTACTGGCTGGCCATTCTTGGCTTAGTTTTGAACTTCTCTTAGTTTGATAACCTGTCTTTGAAATGTAATAAAAATGAAACTAGCTCCAGAATTGATGAGGTTACTACATCAAAAGCAATTAGAACAATTTTAGGCTTGGTTATCTCTAAAATGAACCAACCTGGGAGGAAATGGCCTTTATTAAAGGTCTTTTCTATATGGTTCACTGTCTGCCATGTTAGAAAAACAGATGGGAAGATAAATGTCATATCCAGGTGTTCTATTAGAAGGGCACCCCAGTTAACCTTCTGAGTGCATCTACTTTGCTAGTCCAGCATTTAAACCTAAATGAGTGGGCAAATCTTAAAAGAGTTCCTGATCTTTCTAGGAGCACCATTATCCCTGGACATTGAAAACGACCTCAATTTACCTCCAACTAAAATTAGAGATACCAAGGGAACATTTCATGCAAAGATGGGCTCAAAAAAGGACAGAAATGGTATGGACCTAACAGAAGCAGAGGATATTAAGAAGAGGTGGCAAGAATACACATAAGAACAGTACAAAAAAAAATCTTCACGACCCAGATAATCATGATGGTGTGATCACTCACCTAGAGCCAGACATCTTGGAATGTGAAGTCAAATGGGCCTTAGAAAGCATCACTACGAACAAAGCTAGTGGGGGTGATGGAATTCCAGTTGAGCTATTTCAAATCCTACAAGATGATACTGTGAAAGTGCTGCACTCAATACGCCAGCAAATTTGGAAAACTCAGCAGTGGCCACAGGATTGGAAAAGGTCAGTTTTCATTACAATCCCAAAGAAAGGCAATGCCAAAGAATGCTCAAACCACCACACAAGCGCACTCATCTCACACACTAGTAAAGTAATGCTCAAAATTCTCCAAGCCAGGCTTCAGCAATACGTGAACCGTGAACTTCCAGATGTTCAAGCTGGTTGTAGAAAAGGCAGAGGAACCAGAGATCAAATTGCCAACATCCGCTGGATCATAGAAAAAGCAAGAGAGTTCCAGAAAAATATCTATTTCTGTTTTATTGACTATGCCAAAGCCTTTGACTGTGTGGATCACAAGAAACTGTTGAAAATTCTGAAAGAGATGGAAATACCAGACCACCTGACCTGCCTCCTGAGAAACCTATATGCAGGTCAGGAAGCAACAGTTAGAACTGGACATGGAACAACAGACTGGTTCCAAATAGGAAAAGTAGTAGGTCAAGACTGTATATTGTCATCCTGCTTATTTAACTTACATGCAGAGTACATCATGAGAAACGCTGGGTGGAAGAAGCACAAGCTGGAATCAAGATTGCCGGTAGAAGTATCAATAACCTCAGATATGCAGATAACACCACCCTTATGGCAGAAAGTGAAGAGGAACTAAAGAGCCTCTTGATGAAAGTGAAAGAGGAGAGTGAAAAAGTTGACTTAAAGTTCAACATTCAGAAAACAAGATCATGGCATCTAGTCCCATTACTTCATGGCAAATAGATGGGGAAACAGTGGAAACAGTGTCAGACTTTATTTTGGGGGGCTCCAAAATCACTGTAGATGGTGACTGCAGTGATGCAATTAAAAGACGCTTACTCCTTGGAAGGAAAGTTAAGACCAACCTAGACAGCATATTGAAAACCAGAGACATTACTTTGCCAACAAAGGTCCATCTAGTCAAGGCTATGGTTTTTCCAGTGGTCATGTATGGATGTGAGAGTTGGACTGTGAAGAAGGCTGAGCGCCAAAGAATTGATGCTTTTGAACTGTGGTGTTGGAGAAGACTCTTGAGAGTCCCTTGGACTGCAAGGAGATCCAACCAGTCCTTCCTAAATCAGACCGGTCATGGGTATTCATTGGAAGGACTGATGCTAAAGCTGAAAGTCCAGTACTTTGGCCACCTCATGCAAAGAGTTGACTCATTGGAAAAGACTCTGATGCTGGGAGGGATTGGAGGCAGAAGAAGGGGACGATAGAGGATGAGATGGCTGGAGGGCATCACCGACTTGATGGACCTGAGTCTGAGTGAACTCCGGGAGTTGGTGATGGACAGGGAGGCCTGGCGTCCTGCGATTCATGGGGTTGCAAAGAGTCGGACACGACTGAGCAACTGAACTGAAACTGAAACCATCACTGATGATGAGAGGGAGTCTACAGAGTCGAGACTCTAGGGATGAACTGCTTGAGTCACTCTGTGACAACTGGGGAGCAATGTTACCGAGTTTAACTGACCTCAATTATTGAAGCTGAAAAAAAAAAAAAGAGATATTAGCTTTACTTCCTCACCATTAAAACTAAGTCAAAGCACACACAGAAAGTGTATAACACCATGTGCTCTGCTAATGTGAACTACTGCTATCCAAAGACTGTTACAAAAGAAATAGACTGCTGTGTGGAATAGAACAAATAGGTAAGATATGATAAAGCAGTATTTGAGAAGGATTAGTCATATTTGGCAGAAAGTGCTAGGAAAACATTAAAAGGTTAAAATAATCTTTCAACCATTAAAAGTGTTATCAACCAGTGAAAGTCAAAGGGACAGAGGCATCTCATAACATAGGACTGAAAGAGGAAGGCCAAAGACAGTAGATGACAGCAGGGCACAGAATGATTACCTTTGTCAGAGGTGAGACTAAATTGTGAAAGGATGTAGGGTTATATGGACAACATCTGTTTCTTGAATAAGGGTCTAATTACTTTACACTTGACCTCTTGTTTTCAGCTTATCAAGAGGTACAAAACAAACAGAAAATAATCAGGTTTCTAACCAGTTTATAATAAAAGAAATTATCAGGGAGATATGTACACAAGATATTTCCATAAGTATGTTAACTGCATTGATAATGTTCAGATTTTAGTTTTTAAAAAACTTAAAATAATTCTAATGTCTAATAAAGAGGTAGATGTTATACAAAAAAATCATGGCTCAATTGAGATTAGTATGCATTCACATTTAAAGACAGGGAAATAGTTTGTTAATTTAAGAGCTATTTAAAAATGTTATCAGCATATATACACATACTAAAAAGAAATGAACCAAAAATCAGAGTGGTTTTGGATATTCTTTTAATTGTGCTAAGATATTTTATTTCAAATTTTTACAATGAATACTTATGCCTTTCATAATGTTTAATACATTGTATAATGGGGGGAAATTATTCTTTGAGTAATAGATATAGACTTGAACTTATTCCTCCCTGCTGCTGCTACTGCTGCTAAATCGCTTCAGTCGTGTCCGACTCTGTGCGACCCCATAGACGGCAGCCCACCAAGCTCCCCCACCCCTGGGATTCTCCAGGCAAGAACACTGGAGTGGGGTGCCATTGCCTTCTCTGTAAAGGTCCCCAAAAAATACGAAAATAAGAGGGAAAAGAAGAATGTAAAAGGCAAATATTCAGGAAATGGACAATTCTACACAACACATACTGATCTCTATTAAAAATTACTGCTAAAGAAAAATATATTTAAAATCACATAAAACTATTTATCCAATTAGTGGTATTGTGTAATTTTAATTAAAAAAATAGACACTGATGCCAAAGGTATCCTAACTAAAATAAGAATACATTTTTGTTAATTTTTGGAGAGCCTGTGCTAATATCAGTATTGATGCCTCATAATTCCAGCAGACCCAAAGTTTTATCTTAGTACTGCAGGGCCAATTTCAAGATTTTTATTGCAAGAGTTAAATAATTCTCTATTAAAGTTTACTATGAGTAATTTGATGAGCTTAATAAAATGTGGAGACCAAACACATTACATGTATGTTGTAGAGTAGGACTATCCATTAGATAGTAAACAAAATGTGGTTTATAAACAAAGTGTGTATGTAAACAAATATGTACTAATATATGATATATAAACACAAAATGTGTCATATAAACAAACTGAATGCATAAACTGTGACATATGTATTACATACACACACAACGAAATATCATTTTGCCATTAAAAAAAAAGCAATAGAGTTCTGGCACATGCAACACTGATAAACCTTGAAGATGTGGTAAGTAAAATAAGCCACACACAAAAGGACAAATATTATATTGCTCCAATTATATGAGGTACCCAGAATAGGCAAATTCGCAGAGACTGAAAGTAGATTAGAAGTTACCAGGCACTAGGGAGAGAGGGAGTATGACAAATGTACCATAGTAACTAATATAGGGGAACCTGAGTAGGGGATATATGAGAACTCTTTGCAACTTTTATGCAAATTGAAAACTGTTCTAAAAACAAAAAGTTTATTTTAAAAATGATCAGAATAATGATATCCACCTTCCTTTAAATTTTACTCTATAAATAGGTTACCACACACTTTGATTTTTCCATGTGCTAAAAATCAGACTTATTACAGTCTGAGGAAGGAAAATGAATCAAGTTTATAATATCCTTATTGAGACCCCTGAGGTGCAAGGAAAACTTGGGGATAACTTTTGTGGTATAGTGCTAAAATACAGGTTAAAGAATCCACAGTTTTGTATATTTTGAAGAAAATTACTTAAGCAACTATAAAATGGTTAAATAAGAACACTGTAGTATATACACTAAAACATTTCTGGATAGGCAATGAAGATGACCTTTAATAAAAATTGTTCATATTTTTACCAACTTTCGCAAAGATACTAACATAGGAAAACCATATAGAAACACTCACAGAAGGAAACATGGATCATGTTTTCATTGTATCATTATTTGTGAAAGGAACAAAATGCTTTAAACTGTTAAATTATACTAGGCATGAATTTTAATTTCAAACTAAGAGCCAAGTATTCTGATGTATAGTCCAGAGTCACATGTTATATGCCAATACTGATAATTTTTAGAACCTGGAATTGAATGACTTGTGTATGACAAGGGGTCCTGTTTAAGGTATGCAAAAACACATGGCAAGACAGAGGACTATGAATATGATAGTTGTGAAACATCTCATGAATATTACTTTGATAAAACTATCTCAACCAAGAACACAAGCAATTTGCAGCAACAGGCATGCAAGAAAGCACAGATCATGAAACATAGTACTGTTTCTGCTCTAGCTCTTCTGTTATGCATACTCTGATTAAAATCACCCTGCATATTAATTTTAACATGTAAATTTTCCTGTTAAAAAGTCCATGTATGTATATATATATATATATCATATGACATCTTTATGGTACAGCTGACAGGAAAAAAATATATAATAGCAGCTGGGAAAAACAAAAACTGGGAAGAATTGACACAAAATACAATGATGAAAAAACTCAGATGGAGACAACTCTAGATAAATAGTCATTGACACAAATATTATTATATTGTTGTTGTTCAGTCACTAACTTGTGTCCGACTCTTGGCGACCACATGGACTGCAGCACGCCAGGCTTCCCTGTCCTTCACTATCTCCTGGAGTTTGCTCAAATTCATGTCCATTCAGTCGGTGATGCCATCCAACCAACTCATCCTCTGTTGCCCACTTGTCCTCCTGCCCTCAATCTTTCCCAGCATCAGTGTCTTTTCCAGTGAGTCGCCTCTTCCTATCAGGTGGCCAAAGTATTATATAGAACCAAGAAATTTAGAGTATATGGAATGGTGTCACATTATTTGTCAGTGACAATTAAACTGGAATATTTTCAAAGGGCAATCTAGCAACCTAATGAATCAAATTTATTAGATGTGCATACTTGGACTTCCCTGGTGGTCCAGTGGTTAACAATCTGCTTGTCAATGCAGAGGACACAGGTTCAGTCCTTGGTCCAGGAAGATCCCACATGCCACAGGGCAAATAAGCTCGCATGCCACAACTACAAAAAGCCCACTTGCAGCAACAAAGACCCAGCACAGCCAAAAAAATAATAAATGTGCATACTGTCTTTACTCATAAATTATCATACAGAATTACTACTGCAAGTACCCCTCAACAAGTGTATAAGATACATAAAAATAGAAATGAATGTGTAACACACTGTTTGCATGTAGGGCTGACATACATCGTATTGTATCCATATTGGTATTACATGCATACCAATGTTTACTCAACATTTAATGAGCACCTACTAAGTAACATGCAGTTTTAAAAGATGGAATCACACCATTCTGAAAGGACAAAGATGCTTGGTCTATAAAGACACAAACCATTGTATGTATCAACAAGGAGCTTACCTAGCAGTAGCAGCAACAACCAAATGGCCACTAGGCTGCCAATTAATCAGGGGTTATAAGGAAATATGCAAGATGGCAGGCCACCTTATGTTATTCCAATCTAATCTGAGTCTCAGGTGTTAATTCTTAACAGATGCCTACATATTCTACTATATACCTTTGAGTTCCATGACTCTGGTAGAAATTCATTGGTTTTAAAGATGTTGAAAGTAGGTAAGTCTATACCCTAAATTACAATGTAATTTCAGACCCAAGTTGCAAAGCTTGTATGATATGCCAACTGTTCAATCCTGGGTACTGACAGACATATCATATAATCTCTTAACTATAAAATAATAGAGCCAAAAGTATCTAATTACCAATTATAGATCAGTCACTAAAATTTCTACAAGATATACTGATCCCTTGGACTTGGATCACTAGATTTAGTCTAACATCAGAGGGAACATTCTGGTTCAAAGGAACCCCTCAAGCAGAACTTAAGCCAGACACTTAACATTACTTCAACAGATTTTTAAGCTTCTACAAAGTGAAATAAACTGGAAATGATGCCAGGCTGCCATGGTATCATGATTCCAAGAGAAAGCAATGGATGATGATCAACAACATGAAGTAAAAAAGGACAAAATTCATCTAGAGATATTGTGAAAAAGGCTGTATTTATGACCGACAGGATTCCTGACCCAGAGTTACAATAATTTTAGCAAGAACATCTAATGGACAAAAGTAGGTTCCTTGGAACTTCTAATAATTGGAATTTAAGCCTCTAGGTCGCAATGTATATGGTAGGAAGTCCACTGTGACAATACCAAAAGTCCTTTAGAAAACACAAGCTACCAGTGTTAGCTTGGTTTAGTTCAGTTCAGTTCAGTTCAGTCACTCAGTCATGTCCGACTTTTGCGACCCCATGAATCGCAGCACGCCATGCCTCCTTGTCCATCACCAACTCCCAGAGTTCACTCAAACTCACATCCATCAAGTCAGTGATGCCATCCAGCTATCTCATCCTCTGTCGTCACTTTTTCTTCCTGCCCCCAATCCCTCTCAGCATCACAGTCTTTTCCAATGAGTCAACTCCTTGCATGAGGCGGCCAAAGTACTGGTTACTTGGCCCCAAATATGGATTCTGCCTTAGGATACAAATTTGGTGATAAAATTCCCCTGAAGTTCAATGTTGCAAAGTCCTCCTCTCTCTTCTTATCTTGGCTTCATATCTTCTATACTGTTAGGTAACCTTCCTTTCTATGTACCATGTACTTTATTAAACATCCCCTAGCTTCTCATCTCTTGGAGAAAACCTAGAACCTACTGCATTTATAAATTATGAACTATATCCATGGTACAAGAGGCATTTAATGCATACAAGTTGAATAAAAAGCCAATCAAAAAGAATAAATGAGTGATGCTATGCTATGCTATGCTAAGTCGCTTCAGTCGTGTCCGACTCTGTGCGACCCCGTAGACAGCAGCCCACCAGGCTCCCCCGTCCCTGGGATTCTTCAGCAAGAATACTGGAGTGGGTTGCCGTTTCCTTCTCCAATGCATGAAAGAGAAAAGTGAAAGTGAAGTCGCTCAGTCGTGTCTGACTCTTAGCGACCCCATGGACTGCAACCTACCAGGCTCCTCCATCCATGGGATTTTCCAGGCAAGAGTACTGGAGTGGGGTGCCATTGCCTTCTCCAAAATGAGTGAAGATAGCTTTAAAAAGAAAACCTCTTATTAGAACATTAGTTTAAAGACCACTGTGCAAAAGAAGCATCAACTGCGAACAAAGCTAGTGGAGGTGATGGAATTCCAGTTGAGCTATTTCAAACCCTACAAGATGATGCTGTGAAAGTGCTGCACTCAAAATGCCAGCAAATATGGAAAACTCAGCAGTGGCCACAGGACTGTAAAAGGTCAGTTTTCATTCCAATCCCAAAGAAAGGCAATGCCAAAGAATGCTCAAACTGCCACACAATTGCACTCATCTCACACGCTAGCAAAGTAATGCTCAAAATTCTCCAAGCCAGGCTTCAACAGTACATGAGCCGAGAACTTCCAGATATTCAAGCTGGATTTAGAAAAGGCAGAGGAACCAGAGATCAAATTGCCAACATCCACTGGATCATAGAAAAAGCAACAGAATTCCAGAAAAACATCTACTTATGCTTTATTGACTATACCAAAGCCTTTGACCATGTGGATCACAGCAAATTATGGAAAATTCTTAAAGAGATGGGAATACCAGACCACCTTACCTGCCTCCTGAGAAATCTGTATGCAGGTCAGAAAGCAACAGTTAGAACTGTAATGGAACAACAGATTAGTTCCAAATTGAGAAAGGAATATCTCAAGGTACTGTCACCTTGTTTATTTAACTTATATGCAGAGTACATCATGCAAAATCCTGGGCTGGATGAAGCACAAACTGGAATCAAGATTGCTGGAAGAAATACCGATAACCACAGATACACAGATGACACCACCCTTATGGCAGAAAGTGAAGAGGAACTAAAGAGCCTCTTCATGAAGGTTAAAGAGGATAGTGAAAAAGCTGGCTTAAAACTCAACATTCAAAAAACTAAGATCCAATTCTATCACTTCATGGGCAAATAGACGGGGAAACAATGGAAACACTGACAGACTTTATCTTCTTGGGCTCCAAAATCACTGTGAATGGTGACTGCAGCCATGAAATTAAAAGACGCTTGCTCCTTGGAAGAAAAGCAAAGACAAACCCAGACAGCGTATTAAAAAGCATAGACACGTGCAGATGAATGGATAAGAAAGCTATGGTACATATACACAATGGAGTATTACTCAGCCATTAAAAAGAATACATTTGAATCAGTTCTAATGAGGTGGATGAAACTGGAGCCTATTATACAGAGTGAAGTAAGCCAGAAAGAAAAACACCAATACAGTATACTAACGCATATATATGGAATTTAGAAAGATGGTAACAAAAACCCTGTGTACGAGACAGCAAAAGAGACACTGATGTATAGAACAGTCTTATGGACTCTGTGGGAGAGGGAGAGGGTGGAAGATTTGGGAGAATGGCATTGAAACATGTAAAATATCATGTAAGAAACGAGTTGCCAGTCCAGGTTCGATGCACGATACTGGATGCTTGGGGCTAGAGCACTGGGACGACCCAGAGGGATGGTATGAGGAGGGAGGAGGGAGGAGGGTTCAGGATGGGGAACACATGTATACCTGTGGTGGATTCATTTTGATATTTGGCAAAACTAATACAATTATGTAAAGTTTAAAAATAAAATAAAATTAAAAAAATAATAAAAAGCAGAGACATCAATTCGCCAACAAAGGTTCATATAGTCAAAGCTATGGTTTTTCCAGTAGTCATGTATGGATGTGAGAGTTGGACCATAAAGAAGGCTAAGCACTGAAGAACTGATGCTTTTGAACTGTGGTGTTGGAGAACACTCTTGAGAGTCCCTGGGACAGCAAGGAAATCAAACTGGTCAATCCTGAAGGAAATCAACACTGAATATTCATTGGAAGGCCTGATGCTGAAGCAGAAATTCCAATACTTTGGCCACCTGATGCAAAGAGCCAACCCTGATGCTGGGAAAGATTGAAGGCCAGAGGAGAAGGGGACCACAGAAGACAAGATGGTTGGATGGCATCACCAACTCAACGGACCTGAGTTTGAGCAAGCTCCAGGAGATGGTCAAGGACAGGGAAGCCTGGCATGCTGCAGTCCATGGGGTTGCAAAGAGTCGGACATGACTGAATGACTGAATAACAACAAGAACTGGAAGTCCAGTGGTTAGGACTCTGTGCTTTCACTGCCAAGGACCTGAGTTTGATCCCTGGGTGGGGCATTAAAATGGACTTCCCTGGTGGCTCAGATGGTAAAGCGTGTGCCTGCAATGCAGGAGACCCGGGTTCAATCCCTTGGCCGGGAAGATCTCCTGGAGAAGAAAATGGCAACCCACTTCAGTATTCTTGTTTGGGAAAGCCCATGGATGGAGGAGCCTGGTAGGCTACAGTCCATGGGGTCACAAAGAGTCAGATACGACTGAGTGACTTCACTTTCACTTTTACTTGGGGCATTAATATCCTACAAGCCATGCTGAGTGGCCAAAGGAAAAAAAAATGCAGAATATGCCCTATTTAAAAAATAAATAAAGGATTTCTCCAGATTCCTCCATTTCCTGGTGGCCTCCTAGTTACCATGCCAGAGGGTCAGCCATTCACCAGTTCCTTTGGCTGGTTTCCAGTAAAATTCTTACCTCCCTTACTGCCTTACAGCCTATGATCCTCTGCAGCCTTGAAAATTATGATCCCCTCATTGGATCTATCATTTGTGCTGCTTGTAACAAAAACTTTACAAAAATAGAGATAAAATATAAAAATGTATAATAAATCTGGTCTTTAAACCCTGTTCGAAGCACAGATCTCCCAAAAAGCCTGAGTGATGGTATGTTCTTTTGTTATTCATAAGAAGTCCCTTTTGAGCACACCTGAATTTATGCTAACAAAGTGACTCAAAATGGGCTCTTAGTTTCCAGAGAGAGGGAAGTGCCATGCCAGGAAAACCAAGCGTACTAGTAGATTGTTGGAACTTTCAGCCCTATCCTCTAAGACCTGCAGAGAGAGGAAAGGGGTTGGAGGCTGAACTAAGTGGCCAATAGGACCGAAATAAAACTCTAGAAACCCAGAGCTCAAGGAGCTCCCTGGTTGGTGAACACTTTGATGTGCCAAGAAGGTGACATATCCTGAGCCCAAGGGGCGATGGCATGGAAACTCCAAGACTCTGTCCTATGTATCTTTTTCACTTGATTGCTCCTGAGTTGTATCCTTTATAATAAGACTGTAAATATAAGTACAGTACTTTCAGGGAGTTTTGGAAATTATTCTCCCAAATTAACAAACCCAAGATGGTCACAGGAATCCCTAAATTTAGCTCACTAGTCAGAAGGTTAGGTTGCCCTAAGAATTAATAAAGGGAATGAGGTCTTCACAAACACTTTTTGGATCAGGTGTTAATTTGAGGTAGTTAGCATCAGAATTTAATTAAAGCCAGGTGGTGTCAGAGAGTCAGCAAGCTAGTGTCAGAACAGTATCAATCTCTCACTGTCAACCTACCAACTAACTAAATTACTGAGTTTTTCCCAACATAGTATGTCTTCATTAAGAAAAAAAAAAAATCAAAGAAACCAAACATCCCAGAAGAAATAATAATTACTTATTTACACCTGTCTCAAAAGATAACTAATATACACAATATTGTAAAGCAAGTATCCTCCAACTGAAAAATAAATTTTTAAAAACTTTATTAAAAAAAAGATAATGTGAACATTCTGTGTCTAGACAAACGTCAACATTTTAAATTTTGATGCAGAAAAATGTATCAAAGGGGTTATAGCAAGTTCTTCAATTTCTGATAAGGGAAAAAAATAGTATTGCTTGAATTATGCCCATCTAGCACAATCAGTTTTTAAATCTTCTGAAATGGAGAGGCCTGTTACTTTAAACTGTTGTAACTCTCAGTTTTCTAATTAAATTCATGAGAAACCATAGAACAAAACTTTACTATTCCCTTGGGTTTCTTTCATAAAGAATGGTTCCTTGAAGACCAGTTTCCAAATTAATGTGTGGGGAAGGAATGACACCCAATTTTTAAAATTAACATACTTCTCTCAGTTAACTATTTGCAACAGTATGATGAGGAAAAAGGGAAGGAAAAAAATAGTCAATATATCAAAGATTTTGTTGTCCTAAGATGGTAGAGGAATAGGATGGGGAGACCACTTTCTCCCCCACAAATTCATCGAAAGATCATTTGAACGCTGAGCAAATACCACAAAACAACTTCTGAACGCTGGCAGAGGACACCAGACCCCCAGAAAGGCAGCCTATTGTCTTCGAAAGGAGGTAAGACAAAATATAAAAGATAAAAAGAGAGACAAAAGAGTTAGGGATGGATAACCATCTTGGGGAGTGAGTCTTAAAAGAGGAGAAGTTTCCAAACAGCAGGAAACCTCACCGGCAGGTCTGTGGGGAGTCTTGGAATCTCAGAGGGCAACATAACCGGGAGGAAAAAAATAAATAAAACTCACAGATTATGTACCTAATGGCAACTCCCAGCGGAGAAGTACGCCAGATGTTTGCGTCTGCCACCAGCAAGTGGGGACTGAACAGGGAGGCACCAGCTGCACTGCGTAGGGTAAGGTCGGGCCTGAATGCCCTGAGGGCAAACTGAGGGAGCTAACCTGAGATAGCAACCCAAACCATGGCATAGCCAGAGAGGAAAAAAAAAAGAGGAAAGAGAAAGAGAGAACATTCCCATGAAAAGCTCTAACCTAAGGCACTGCCGGACCAATCACAGAACAAAGGACTGAGCAAATACCAGAGGAGAGTTAGCCCACTGTGGACTGGCCCATCCCCCGCCGGTGGTGGTGGTGGTGGTGGTGGTGGCAGCCAGAGACGGAAAGGGGCAAACTTGTCCCCAGAGACAGCATTCCCTACCAAACTACAAGCAGGCTTCCAGTTGCTAACCAAGTCTTCCAGGGATCCTGGACGGTTGACATCAGCCAGGAGGCTCGCAGCCAGAGATCAACTCTCCAGAGGAGACACATGGCACACCTGAGACAACGCACCCAGGAAACCAAGGAGCTGGGACCGGGAAGGTGATAAGACACACTGTACCTGGGGAGAGTGTGCTCGCCAAGCACCTGGTCTGTACATGGGGAGAGTGCGCTTGCCAAGCACCTGGTCGCCTGAGCTGCTCAGACCTGGGAAGGGCACAAAACGTAGGTCGAACACAGTCTGTGCATTTGTGGAGTACCCGGGAACCTGAACCTGAGCGGCTTAGACCTGGGAAGTGCTCACAACCCAGGGCCCACCTCAGACAGTTCCCCAGCAGAGCAACTTGGAGCCTGAGCAGTGTAGACCGAGAAAGCACACATGCCGTGAGTGAGGGCAAACCCAGTGTGGCCAAGACACTGCAAGCACTCCCCAAACACACCAGTGATATTTGTTTGCAATGTTCATCCCTCCCAGCAGCACAATTGAACAAGTGAGCTCAAATAAATGACCACCTTCGCCGCCTTGTGTCAGGGCAGAAGTTAGATACTGAAGAGACTTGCAAACAGGGGAAGCCAAAATAAAGAAGAGGGAACTGCTTTGGAACTGACAGGTGCAACAGATTAAAACTCTATTGTTAGCACTGGCTACAATGGAAGGGACCTATAGACCTTGAGAAGAAGTATAAGGTGGAACAAAGAATTACCTGAAACTGAACTGACCACACACTGCCCTCAACAGTGCCAGAGAAATCCCTAGATATATTTTACTATTATCATTTTTCAATTTTTTGAAAGTTATTTATTACTCCTTTAATTTTCATTTTTAAAACCTACTATTTAAAAAAAAGCAGATCCTATTTTTAAGGCAAATTTCATTTTTTCATATACCTTTTGTGATTTAAAAAAAAAATATTGTATTTTTGAGAGTCTAAACTCTACTCTAGATTTTTAATCTTAGTTTTTTGGTATTTCTTATCAATTCTGTACCCTTAAGAATCCATTTTTCTGTACCCATTTTTACTTAAGAGTGTGATTACTGGCTTGATTGTTCTCTCCCCTTTTGACTCTCCTTTTGCTCCCCCAGATCACCTCTATCTCCTTCCTCCCCCTTCTCTTCTCTACTTAACTCTGTGAATCTCTTTGGGTGTTGTGGGCTGTGGAGAAAACTTAGGGAACTGATCACAGGCTAGACTGATCTCTCTCCTTTTGACTCCCCCTCCTCTCCTCCTGGTCACCTCTATCGCCTTCTTCTGTCTACTGTTCTCTATGGAACTCCGTGAAACTCTCTGAGTGTTCCAGACTGTGGAGAGCAAATCGGGAGTTGATTACTGGCTAGACTGCTCTCTCCCCTTTTGATTCCCCCTCTTCTCTTCCTGGTCACCTCTATCTCCCTCCTCCATCTTCTCTTCTTCATGTAACTCTGTGAACCTCTCTGGGTGGCCCTCACTGTGGAGAATCTTTTCACCATTAACCTAGATGTTTTATCATCAGTGCTTGATGGATGGAGAAGTCTTGAGGCTACTATAAGCATAAGACTGAAAGCCAGAGGCAGGAGGCCTAAATGCAAAACTTGAGAACACCAGAAAACTCCTGACTCCAGGGAGCATTAATCGACAAAAGTTCATCCAAAAGCCTCCATACCTATACTGAAAGCAAGCTCCACCCAAGAGCCAACAAGTTTAAGAGAAAGACATACCACGCTAATTCTGCAACAAAACAGGAACATAACCCTGGGAAAATACAGGCTGCGAAAAGTCACACCAAACCCATAGACACCTCAAAACTCACTACTGGACCTTTCATTGCACTCCAGAGAGAAGAGATCCAGCTCCACCCACCAGAACACTGGTGCAAGCTTCCCTAACCAGGAAACCTTGACAAGCCACACGTCCAACCCCGCCCACAAGGAAGAATAAAGAGGAACCAAAAATTCTTCCACAATAAAGAGGAACCAAAAATTTCCAGCATACAGAAAGGCCACAGCAATCTAAACAAGATGAAAAAGGCAGAGAAATATTCAGCAGGTAAAGGAACATGATAAAAACCCACCAAACCAAACAAAAAAGGAGGAAATAGGGAGTCTACCTGAAAAAGAATTCAGAATAATGACAAAGATGATCCAAAATTTTGAAAACAAAATGGAGTTACAGATAAATAGTCGGGGGACAAGAATTGAGAAAATGCAAGAAAAGTTTAACAAGAACCTAGAAGAAATAAAAAAGAGTCAATCAATAATGAATAATGCAATAACTGAGATCAAAAGCACTCTAGAAGGAACCAACAGTAGAATAACTGAGGCAGAAGAAATATATATAAGTGAGGTGGAAGATAGAATGGTGGAAATAAATGAAGCAGAGAGGAAAAAAGAATTAAAAGAAACGAGAACAACCTCAGAGACCTCTGGGACAACATTAAACGCCCCAACATTAGAATCATAGGAGTCCCAGAAGAAGGCAAAAAGAAAGGGCATGAGAAAATACTTGAATGGTAGGACATACTTAAAGTGATGAAAGAGAAAAACCTACAACCCAGATTACTGTACCCAGCAAGGATCATATTTAAATATGAAGGAGAAATTAAAACCTTTATGGACAAGCAAAAGCTCAGAGAATTCAGCACCACCAAACCAGCTCTTCAACGGATGCTAAAGGATCTTCTCTAGACAGGAAACACAGAAAGGGTTTATAAACTCGAACCCAAAACAACAAAGTAAATGGCAATGGGATCATACTTATCAATAATTACTTTAAATGTAAATGGGTTGAACGCCCCAACGAAAAAAGACAAAAGCTGGGTGAATGGATACAAAAACAAGACCCCTATATATACTGTCTACAAGAGACCCACCTCAAACCTAGGGATACACACAGACTGAAAGGGAAGACCTGGAAAAAGATATTTCACACAGATGGAGAACAAAAGGAAGCAGGAGTAGCAATACTCATATCAGATAAAATAGGCTTTGAAATAAAGGCCATGAAAAAAAGACAAAGAAGGACACTACATAATCATCAAAGGATCAATCCAAGAAGAAGATTTAACAATTATAAATATATATGCACCAAACATAGGAGCACTGCAATATGTAAGGCAAATGCTAACAAATATGAAAGGGGAAATTAACAGTAACACAATAGTGGGAGACTTTCATACTCCACACACACCTATGGATAGATCAACTAAACAGAAAATTAGCAAGGAAACACAAACTTTAAATGATACAATGGACCAGTTAGACCTAATTGATATCTATAGGACATTTCATCCTAAAACAATGAATTTCATCTTTTTCTCAAGTACACACAGAACCTTCTCCAGGATAGATCATATCCTGGGCCAAAAATTTAGCCTTGGTAAATTCAAAAATATTGAAATCATCTCAAGCAGCTTTTCTGATCACAATGCGGTCAGATTAGATGTCCACTACAGAAAAAAAATTATTAAAAATACAAACATATGGAGGCTAAACAACACGCTTCTAAATAACCAACAAATCACAGAAATAATAAAAAATGAAATCAAAATACGCATAGAAACGAATGAAAATGAAAACACAACATCCCAAAACCTATGGGATTCAGCAAAAGTGGTGCTAATGGGAAGGTTCATAGCAATGCAAGCCTACCTCAAGAAACAGGAGAGAAATCAAATAAATAACCTAACTCTACACCTAAAGCAACTAGAAAAGGATGAAACGAAGAACCCCAGGGTTAGTAGAAGGAAAGAAATCACAAAAATTAGGGCAGAAATAAATGCAAAAGAAACAAAGAGACCATAGCAAAAATCAACAAAGCTAAAAGCTCATTCTTCGAGAAAATAAACAAAATAGACAAACCATTGGCCAGACTCATCAATAAACAAAGGGAGAAGAATCAAATCAAGAAAATTATAAATGAAAATGGAGAAATCACAACAGACATCACAGAAATACAAAGGATCAAAAGAGACTACTATCAGCCACTATATGCCATTAAAATGGACAACTTGAAAGAAATGGACAAATTCTTAGAAAAGTACAACTTTCCAAAACTGAACCAGGAAGAAATAGAAAATCTTAACAGACCCATCACAAGCACGGAAATTGAAACCATAATCAGAAATCTTCCCAAAACCAATACAATATTGTAAAGTTAAATAAAAAAAAAAAAAAAAAATCTTCCAACAAACAAAAGCCCAGGACCGGATGGCTTCACAGCTGAATTCTACCAAAAATTTAGAGATGAGCTAACACCTATCCCACTCAAACGCTTCCAGAAAATTGCAGAGGAAGGTAAACTTCTAAACTCATTCTATGAGGCCACCATCACCCTATACCAAAACCTGACAAAGATGCCACAAAAAAAGAAAACTACAGGCCAATATCACTGATGAACATAGATGTAAAAATCCTTAACAAAATTCTAGCAAACAGAATCCAACAACATATTAAAAAGATCATACACCATGACCAAGTGGGCTTTATCCCAGGGATGCAAGGATTCTTCAGTATATACAATGCAAAAATATACAATGGAGAAAAGACAATTTCTTTAACAAGTGGAGCTGGGAAAACTGGTCAACCACTGGTAAAAGAATGAAACTAGAACACTTTCTAACACCATACACAAAAATAAACTCAAAATGGATTAAAGATCTAAATGTAAGAGCAGAAACTAAAACTCCTAGAGGAAAACATAGGCAAAAGACTCTGACATAAATCATAGCAGGATCCTCTATGACCCACCTCCAAGAGTAATGGAAATAAAAGAAAAAGTAAACAAATGGGACCTAATTAAACTTAAAAGCTTTTGCACAATGAAGGAAACTATAAGTAAGGTGAAAAGACAGCCTTCAGAATGGGAGAAAATAATAGCAAATGAAGCAAGTGACAAAGAATTAATCTCAAAAATATACAAGCAGCTCCTGAAGCTGAATTCCAGAAAATAAACAACCCAATCAAGAAATGGGCCAAAGAACTAAACAGACATTTCTCCAAAGAAAACATACAGATGGCTAACAAACACATGAAAAGATGCTCAACATCACTCATTATCAGAGAAATGCAAATTAAAACCACAATGAGGTACCATCACATGCCAGTCAGAATGGCTGCTATTAATAAGTCTACAAACAATAAATACTGGAGAGGGTACAGAGAAAAAGGAACCCTCTTACACTGTTGGTGGGAATGCAAACTAGTACAGCCACTATGGAGAACAGTGTGGAGATTCCTTAAAAAACTGGAAATAGAACTGCCATACGACCCAGCAATCCCACTGCTTGGCATACACACCAAGGAAACCAGAATTGAAAGAGACACATGTATCCCAATGTTCATAACAGCACTGTTTACAATAGCCAGGACATGCAAGCAACTTAGATGTCCATCAGCAGACGAATGGATAAGAAAGCAGTGGTACATACACGCAATGGAATATTACTCAGCTATTAAAAAGAATACATTTGAATCAGTTCTAATGAGGTGGATAAAACTAGAGCCTATTATACAGATTGACGTAAGTCAGAAAGTAAAACACCAATATGGTATATTAATGCATATATATGGAATTTAGAAAGATGGTAATGACGACCCTATAATGCGAGACAGCAAAAGAGACACAGATGTAGAAAACAGACTGTTGGACTCTGTGGGAGAAGGTGAGAGTGGGATGATTTGAGAGAATAGCATTGAAGCATGTGTATTATCATATGTGAAATAGAGCGCCAGTCCAGGTTCGATGCATGAGGCAGGGTGCTCAGAGCTGGTGCGCTGGGATGACCCTGAGGGATAGGATGGGGAGGGAGGTGGGAGGGAGGGTCGGGATGGGGAACACACATATACCCATGTCTGATTCATGTGAATGTGTGGCAAAAACCACAATACTGTAAAGTAATTAGCCTCCAATTAAAATAAAAAAAATAAATAAATAAAATACAAGTAAGCTTAAGTCACCCTTTGACATAACCTAAAACACTCATCAAAAAATTTTACATGTCCCAAAGAGAACAGAAATCATATATTTAAACTCACTCTTATCGGGCCCTCTTTCTTCCCTTAAGCTGAGTCTGAATGTGATCAATTATTGAATGCTCTAATTTTGATCTATTATTATAGATTCAGCCCAAGTACACAGAAAAGAGTTAACATAGCAGGCCTAAAACTACTAAAGGGAAAGCAGTCTTCAGGAAACTACTCAGAATGGCCTGCTTGCATGGCTGGCCCTTGGGTGGCACCAGGAAACTTTACTGGTAAACAGTTCCCTACACGGATAGCAAACTTTCCCTAACTGATAAGGGTGGCTCACTATGCCTAAATTGCTTATAAAAATAATGTGGATCACAGTGAATATTTACTTTCCTTCTGGAAGTCTGGAATTTTGGTACATGCTAATCAGAAAGGGCCTACATGACCAGCACACAATAAAAGCCTTGGTTGCTGAGTTGCATAACAGGCTTCCCTGGCAGAAACACTGCACACATGTTACTGTGCTTCTATTGCTGGGGATGCTCTGTGTGACTGCTCAGGGGAGGGAGAAAGCAGAGGGAAGCCTGCATAGGACTTCTCCATAAAATTCCTTATGCTAATTTTAGAAAGGCTACATATCCTTACTATCTTAGCCATAACCTTATGCTGAATCCTGTGATCTAGTGACTCCCAACACATCATCCATTTTTTGATATTAAGTAGCCAAATCATACAGGCCACCTGTGTTTTCCTTGATGTTTCAAAATGCATTTTACAACCAAGATTAAATATATTTACATTTTAACAAGTAGATTTTTTGGTTATAATTAAATCACTGGATTAGAACTATCAATAAATGAGGCTACATCTATCATATAACTTACAACTTAGTAACTATTTCTGACTTAGAACAAAATGTCAAGCTGGTGTTTAAGCAAAATAATGCACTTTCCCAGCTAGGCAGGTTTGTCTTGTTTTGTTTTTGAGAGGGCTACCCTAAAAGAAAAAAAAAAAAGTATATTTGTTTCCTAAACTTGTTCCCAGTGAGACACTCTTCTTCTTAGTGATAGTTCCTTTTAGATATTAAATTGTTATTTGCAGTTAAAATATCTTATATCCAACTTTCAGTTAATGACATTACTATCAAGTTTCAGGCTACTAAAAGCAGGTATGCATACTTTTCAATTACAAATATTTCATGTAATCCTCTCTAGTTGTGAGAGAGTTAACTGAGACTGGTTGATAGGGAGTCAAGGCCCCTTTAAGGAGGAGGTGAACATTCTTTTTCACAATCTTTTTCCTTAGTCATGTAGGAGATGCTTCTTTTAAGCCCCTGAACAGGTATTGCAACAGGTACTGCAACAATATATCTCGCTTGAGACCTGGTCTTTCTTTAGGTCTGGAACTAATGATTACACAGCACAATAATACAGCTTACTCATAGCTATGCCTTTCTTAGACTCTATGTTAGTGATTGTAATTGTAAAAAATCTTGCCTGGGAACCTGTTTCTTAAGACTTGTACCCCTGATTATACATCAACAGTGTATCTTTCCTGGAACCATCCTCCCTGGCTAATCTTGTATGGAAGTTATCTCAGGATGTATGCCTTGGGAAAGGGTGTGGTGGAACTCTTACAATCTTGAGGTATTCTTTGTATATATTCTCAGCAGCTAGTTGAGAAGTATATAATGCCCTGCTTAAACTACTGAGGGTGGGTACTCTCCTACCCACTTCTGGTGCCTTTCGCTGGAGGCTTTCTCTATCACTGTTACTTTAATAAAACTGTTGCACCAAGCTCTGAGTGACTGAGACCCCCATCTTTGGTCCCAGAGTGAATTCCTCTCCTTTGGAGACCACGAACTTCAGCACTGTTCACCGTAAGCTATCAGCTGAATGACTTCAACAAGGGTAAAAATCCTTTGGTGGCCCACTGTAGCCAACCTCCAGCAATTGTGCCTCAGGAACAAGACAAAGCATATACATGCTGCTATATCTGAATTGACTAAAGTAATTCTCTAGGTACAATTAGAAAACGAGGGAGTTTCTCCTAACAAGCTTTAACCACTGATTTTTACCATATTCTCCAATACTTCTCCAAATGCATACTTACGTTCATGCCTGCTGCCAGGGACATGTCGACACTCAGTCTTTTGTCATGCTCTTTTCCATGGAAAGAAACCAGGCTTAAGGGCCCTGAAAGAATCCATTGCAACTTCTGTGACTAAAAATTATGCTTGTTAAGGAAACAATGAGTCAACTATACAAAGATAAATTACAAGGATAATCATCATAGCCAACATATAATGAGAGGTAAATAATCTTCAACATGCCAATTTAATTTACTACAAGAAACATACCCATCTATCTAACCAGAATATTTATTTCCACACAAGGAGCATATTCTTTGTTAGTAGCCAAATTACAATCATGGAATTGTTTAATCAAGACAGAATCTGAACAGGAGGCATAATTAGAGAAAATATGTGCTCAATAACATCAAAGACATTCATGTCTATACTCCAAAAATTTAACAGTGATTTTAGTTGAATGATGGGATTACAGCTTATCTTAACTGCATTCTTTATATCCTTGTATTATCTGAATTGGTTATAAAATAATAGTACCTCTCTATATTATAACCAGGAAAAAAAAGTACTTCCATTTTGAAATAAGCTAGGAAAAATAACCAGCTATTAAAATTAATAGAAAATTGTGGCTACATATGGCATAAAATTCCTAAGGAATAACATAACAAATATTGGAGGGAATCTATGTGATGAAAATTATATTAGGACATAAAAAAAACTTGACTAGATGTCTCTAGAAGAACTGTTACAAGCATGTTAATTCTTACCAAATGAATTTATAAATCAGATGCTATTTACAATAACTATTCTTAAGTGAGTTTATTTTTTTTTAAATGAAGCAGAATTTTACAAAGTAATTCTTAAATTCAAGTTAATGATGAATTGGAGATCAGCAGCTAAGTAGACACTGCAAAAGAATAAAACAAGATTTGCTATGAACAAGGAAGGAACAGAACAGGGGTCAGCAAACTATAGCCAATGGGTCAAACCTGGCTGCAGACAAATTTTGCATTTGCTGTCTCTGATTGATTCCCTGAGTGAATAGCTATAACAGACTGTGTGGCCCACAAGCCTCATATATTTGCTATTTGGAATTTTACAGAAAATTTTACTCTTGCAATAGGTACTTTAACTTTGCTGTCATGTCCATAGACTCTTCTCTAAGAGCTTCTAAGGGAGTGCACGAAGGCCAAGAGAAGGCTAATTTACAAGGTAAATACAATGCATGAATACCCACAAGTACAGAAGCTGGAAGGTAGAAAAATAAAGGTTGAGAAGTCAGTGAATAGCAAAAGAAGTATGAACAATAATAAGGGACTTTAAAAATACTGATGCCCAAGGCAACTAAATCACAGTATTCTACCCTGGTTTATTTTTAAAGTTCCTCAGTTGATTCTAATGTACAGCTCTGATAGAGAAGCACTGACCTAGGAGGAATAGCAAATGCAGAGTAGCTGAGTGATGTCAATGATGTAGCACAAGAGTAATGAACCAAACCTTAATGAATGAACTTTAACCTGCTGTTAAGGTTCGAATCCAGAGATGTTTGAATCCAGTTCCCATAATCAATGTTGTTCCTATATTTAAATTTCCATTAAAGCCCCATATTCCACATTGTTCAACGTATTTATATACAATAAACCCCTGTTAATGAGATAGGCTAAGTGATTTTTCATTTCTTGAGACAAAAAGAGCCAATATAGTTCAGAAATTTGTATCAGAAATACAGTCGCATGAAACAGACCCCCAGCAGAAATATAAAACATTTGAAATTGTTAGAATATGACAGTAAAGTGAAAAATCATACACAATTCCCTCAAGACACCAGGATTCAATGTCTTTTAGAAGTCCAGGTTATGCTGTACCAAAGCCACTAATCAGACAATTGCCTTTGTGACTCATATATATACCCACTTAGGGTGAAGCACTGAGGCAATTGGTAGTGGCTGTATAATAGCAACTACAAAAAATAAGGAAAGTAGGGTTTGACAGTTTTTTCTCTTCTGACAATGATGTGCAAATTCCGATATAACCATAAGGTGCTGACCCTGGAAAGCATGACTGTATCTGTTATAGCTAGACATGGTACTCAGTTACCATTCTAATAGGCATAGAATAACATGGATTAGATCATAGTTTACTAAGTTTGAGAACCATTGGACTAAATGTGTCCAGTGTTCAGGCTCTTACAAATATACTCTCACATCCTTCTAAACACCACCACCCTATCTATTGTCACAGCTGTAGCATAGCCCTAATGACCAGCTGTTGTTTCACATTATCTAGTGTTACATCCTCTCCACTGAGCACAGTTGATGGGACCAATCCATACATTGCCAGCAGCTTATGACATGCCTAAACATGAAAAGGCACTGCACAAATAAAAACAAACTAGGCCAATTACATTCTCACTCTTTGGAATTTAAGTAGAAACAATGAAAACTAGGTCATTACCAGTGAAAGCTGAAGCTGAAAGCCTCATCAAAGTAGGGTAGTGGCAAAGTCATTCAGGAGGAAGAAAAAAAATAGTAGAGAATAGAATGTAGAATAGGAGATCAAATAGCTGATTTAATTCAAGTCAACAGCACAATGGAAAAGGTCTACAAACTCAATGTGCTTAAGTGCCTAGAGCCACCACAGATATAATTTGATGCCACATTATTGTAAGATTCCTATGAAATCTCTATCTTCCTTACTGTGGATATCTTACTGTGTATCTATATGTTAAATGTCTATATCTTGAGCTAAACCTGTGTCTTTCTTAAAAACTATTTTCAATGTGAAGTTTTTAATGATGTTATAAAATGAAAAATGGATTTAAGTTCTTATTTTTGCAAAAGACTACATATTCTTTAACCTATCTTCTTCATGTATGCAAACATTTTTCTTCCCACAGTATAATGTGTCTGCCATGTTTATGTACAATTTAGAATGGTACCTGGAACTTGGTAAGAACTCTGTTAGTTGTTACCTTTATCAGTATGAAAACTAAATAGTCAAAAGTCCATAGAGTTAAATAATTGAAAAATTGACCACCTTCTGCACCCTGTAATACACACTCACCTAAAATACAATTGCTTGAAATACATAAAATAGTATATCATGTGAGTATATGATTAAAAGAAAGCTTTTGGGGCACTGGAAATCTGTCAGTGTATGTGTTTATGAATAAAGGGGAGGTGGCACTCGTAGGTGCTAGGTCTTATTTCTTGAAACCAGAAATCCTATGTAATTTAGAAAATAATGTAGAGTTGGGATACATAACCAGAACTTTGGCAGGAAGTAAAATATTTAGACCTGGTTATTACTTGGTGGTGGGGCAGAGAATAGACAGACCCACTACAACTCAGGCTAGAATGTTAAGGGCCTACAGGAACTTAGTTATTGTCACAGGACCACACATCCAGTGAAGTTAGGTTTTGGTACAATCACAACAGAGAAAACTAAAGAGGTCAAAAAGATCACAGATAGGTGGATAATTCTAAAATTGGCAGGGAAATTTCTAAAGTGGCCTCATGATATCACTTCAGACTGTAGCATTTGGCTAGACTTACTCTCCAACATTTCTGCTTAAGTAAGAGGTGGAAAAGTATAAACAGAAGTATCTTTAGAAATGAGAAAATGAGATGAGGGTCACATGTGCTTAGTGGTCCAAGATATAGAAATGCAATACAATCACACCTGAATCAAGTGGTGGCTACGCTCAGTCTCATCCAAGGCAACCTGTTCCACTCATAGAGCTCTGGAGATGAGGCAGTCTCAGAGAGCAATGAATTTTAGTATATGACCTATCCTGTCATCCAGAGCAGAATGTACCAGGTGTGAGACACACTACCCAAGTGCTGTGTCATTACATGACTCAAAACCTGACTACCTAACCAGGGGTGAGTTAAGTCACTTAAATCCTTGCATTGAGGAATAAACTTTGTGAAATGCAAAAAGAGTGAAGCAGAAGGAGCTGAATATTAAATGACAGTGCTGGGAAACATGAGGTACAGCCAAGGATACTGGTGCAATAAGCAAAGTTTAGTAATGAATAACTGAAAATTTATGAGGAAGCAGAATACAAATAAATCTAGGAAGTAAACTAAAGCTCGATAATGAAGAAGGCAAAAAAGCAGAGAAAAGGAGGAATTATTTCATTTTCTTTAGTTTTTAATTTTCTTATTCAAATACAGGATTTTCTTTATTTGGACTCCTATGAAACTTTTGTCTACCTTAGAACTTGGCCACGCATAGTCGTGGGTGGTCCAAATTGCCTCACTGACCCAAGAGAGGTCTGTTTCTTGAAAATGAAAGAGGCTACAATACCAGAAATTGCTAACAGGATTCCAGCCATAACTGAAGCTCCCCCAAAATGTGAGTCTGCTGGAACTGGTTAGTGTCACAGTAGGAGATAAGGAAGTGAGAATTCCGCTCCCCCCCCTATATTAGAATAGAATGATAATAGCCACTCTGGAGTTCATCTCCAGAACTATAAGTAGAAACTCTACATGATAAAGCTGCTAATTAGGCATTTAAAACCATCAAAGATGAGGCTGTGAGGGATCTGGGAACTGCTAACTGTTGCAATAGAGTAACTTCCAAGTTTCTCTTTAATGGCCAGGTGGTAAATATTTTAGGTTTTGCAAGCCATATGGTCTATGTTACAACTACTTTGCCACTGTAGCATAAAAGCAGTCAGAGACAATACATAAATGAATATGTGGCCATTTTCCAATAAAACTAAAATCTGAATTGTGTATAATTTTCATACATTATAACGTGTTATTCTCCTTTTGAATTTTTTCAACTGTTAAAAAATGTAAACACCATTTGTCACTCATTGGCTGTAAAAGAAAAAACAAAAACAAAACAAGTAGTGGGCCCATAGGCCATAGTTTTGCTGACTCTTAATATATGGAAATGGAAGGTTGTAACAAAGATGGTCATGCAGGTATTTTTTAACCTGAAAGATTATATTTAACATACTCAAGGATACTCTAATGACAGCAAACTTTCTGTTTAATGGACTACTCCTGTTCTTTTTTTAAACCATCTTAACCATTTTTAAGTGTATAGTTCAATAGCATTAAGTATATTCATACTGTTGAGCAACAAATCTCTGTATCTTTTTCATCTTGCAAAATTCAAACTCTATACCTGTGAAACAACTCCTCATTTCCCCCATCCCCTCAGCTCCTGGCAACCATCAGATATTTAAGAAACACTGTGCCAAAGGAGATCTGTCTATAGAAGGGATTTAGCTCAGAGGATGCCAGCTTGCTCACACTATTCCATGCAGTGCCTTATAAAGTTGTCTAATCTACACTAAGATACACAATTACATTGGATCAAAGATACACATACATACAAACATATAGCTGGAACAAAAATTTCACAAAATACTTACCCTTTGCCAGATGGAGGATAATATTTTTTTCATTTTTAAATTCTATCTTCATCTATTCTTTCCTAATCTATTCTAATCTATACAATTCTGTTTAAAACTATGGCCTAGTTTTAATAGTACCCAAGGAAAACTGTTAACCACAAGCCAAACTAACACACTCATGTTTTACACCATATGGGAAAAAGGTAACACCTCAAACAAATCAAAATTATAAAGAAGCAGAAGCTGTGGGGTTATAAAAACATTTATTTATAAACACACTGTGTTGGCCTGCAGCATTTAAACAAATTTAAACTAATGGCTCAAACTCAGGCTCCTTGTGGAAATTATGTCAATATTGGGCTGCATTTTTACTGGGCAAAAATCAACAGGAGCCAAGGAGCCAACCCATGACTGGATTGCCTTCTAATTTTAGAGCAATTAAATGACTTTCATCCTTTGGCATGAAAGGTTCATGTTCCAGTGGACCATAAACCCAAACATTCCCCCTTAGAAGCATCAAATGCTCTTTACCATTGAATTTGAACTCTTTTCTTCTTTTAAGAGAATTCTCTGTTCCATTGTCTATCAAAAGCAGATCAATAGAACAAAAACCAAAACAAAACAAAAAGCAAAGTTTCAAGAAATTAAATATCAAAACCATCGTATACATTTATTCCCAGGTGGAATAAATGTCCCAGGTGACCTTGCATGCATTTGCGATTGCAACCCCTGAAACAAAGGATGGAAACTAGAAGAAATGAAGCAAAGTAAAAGAAACAGAGACTAAGTGCATTAATTATACTAACTGCAACTGCAGAACACAAAAGTAAAGACCCAAAAACTCCTGCTGCTGGTACATAAATATCTAACTAAAATGGGGTAAGTCAGGCCTGGTACACTTATGAGGGCTTCCATTATAGCTCAGCTGGTAAAGAATCCGCCTGCAATACGGGAGACCTGGGTTCCATCTCTGTGTCAGAAAGACCCCCTGGAGAAGGAGATGGCAACCCACTCCAGTATTCTTGCCTAGAGAATCCCATGGACAGAGGAGCTTGGTGGGCTACAGTCCATGGGGTGGCAAAGAGTTGGACATGGCTAAGTGAGTTAACACACACATTTGTATTCTTAGGAATTAGAACTGGGCTATCAAAAGTACTAATAGTTAGCTATGTGAACTGAAGCTGAAAGGATAGATAGCAAGCCAACACAATGAAGACAGGTGAGGCTGCAAGGGCCAAAAGCAAGCAAAACTTATGGCAAGGTAAAGCCCTCACAACTTTAGAAATCAACTATAAGCTAACAAAAATAAATACAGTATACAATTCTTTGTGGAGGTGGGGGGGGGCGGGGAGATGAAGCTCTAAGTAAGCAGAATCTATGAATAAGCTAAAAATATGAGGTAGAGAAAAAAGTAAAACAAAGTGAATTGGCATGTGATAGGCATGACATTTCGACATAGAAATCAATAGGGGGAATGTCCTAGACCTGCCAAATAACAACTGCCTCTACAGTCTCAGGAAACTTAACCCACAGACAGATTCACAATTTAATGACAACTGGGCAGCACAGAGAATAAGAGCACAAACAGATAGTTTGCAGAGAGAAAGATGATATAGAATGGAGGTCACATCTACAGAGACTGCACAAGCTCAAGTTATGAATGAGAAAAAGAAAAAAAAAAAAAAAACCCTAAGTATTCAGTAGCTTAGTAAGCAGAGACATTACTTTGCCAACAAAGGTCCATCTAGTCAAAAGTATGATTTTTCCAGTAGTCATTTATGAATGTGAGAGTTGGTCTAGAAAGAAAGCTGAGCGCTGAAGAATTGATACTTTTGAACTATGGTGTTAGAGAAGACTCTTGAGAGTCCCTTGGACTGCAAAGAGATCCAACCAGTCCATCCTAAAGGAAATCAGTCCTGAATATTCATTGGAAGGACCTATGTTGAAGCTGAAACTCCAATACTTTGGCCACCTGATGTGAAGAGCTGACTCATTGGAAAAGACCCTGAGGCGGGAAAGATTGAGGGCAGGAGGAGAAGGGGACGACAGAGGATGAGATGGTTGGATGGCATCACTGACTCGATGGGCATGAGTTTAAGCAAGCTCTGGGAGTTGGTGATAGACAGGTAAGCCTGGCATGCTGCAGTCCATGGGGTTGCAAAGAGCTGGACATGACTGAGCAACTGAACTGAACTGATTCAGTAGCTAGGAGGCAGAGGAAGACAGAGTACAGAGTACTGAGGAAATCAGATGAAAGTAGAAATAAGATGACATGCAGAAAATCAGAGAAATAAACTGAATCACATTAATAATACCACAATGGAGTCGAGTTCTGTAAACTTCTTAAACTGATCCAAATGAGCCCATTTCTTACAAAAAATTTTGGATTGCAAAGAATAAACCCTGAAAAGGAATATAATGTGGAGTTGGTTATTTTGAAGCAATAAGGTAGTTGTTTGTGGTTGTTGCTGTTCAGTAGCTAAGTCATGTAGATTCTTTGCAACTCCATGGACTGTAGCCCGCCAGGCTCCTCTGTCCATGGGGTACTCCAGGCAAGAATACTGGAGCAGGTTGCCATTTCCTTCTCCAGGGGATCTTCCTGGACCAGGGATTGAACCATGTCTCCTTCATTGGCAGGCAGATTCTTTACCACTGAGCCACCAATGTAGACAGCCAAGCAAATCCTTTCGCTATCACCTGTGTGCTCAGAAACTTAAAATTGTGAAATATGGACAGAAACAGGTGATCAGTAGTGGAGACTACAGGTGAAACACTGCTTTAAGAGGTTATGATGGGGGATGAGTCATGAACATGAGGAAATCAACTATGACTAAGCAGAAACTTTGAGACCAAAAGTTATTAAAGCAGAACACAGAGCTGATACTGGCAAACAGCCTACAGGCCAAATCCAACACCATCCCTCCTTTTTATATAAATATGGTTTTACTGGAACACAGCCACATTTGTCCGTTTATGTACTGTTTCTGGCTGCTTTCACTACAGTGGCAAAAACCACATGGTCTACAAAGCCTAAAATATTTACTATCAGGCCCTTTATAGAAAAAGTTTGCCAACTTCTGCCACAGAGGACAGAATAGGCCAGTGGTAGCAAAACTGAGAAGTCATAAAAGAGAAACAGGGGCAGAAAGAATATTTGTCATGTTAAAAAGCAGAACACTAAAGATTCTGAAAATTTTTCTGCTGAGATCCCCACTAGTACTCTTACTATTACCCCCTGAACCCTGAATTTGCTGGACATTTAGACAAACTAAATAACACAAACCAAAGAGAAGATCCTCAGGGGGAAAAGATTTGTATTTAAAAGTAAATAAAGCATGAACTATATGAAACTACAAAGATAAACTATATTTATCTTTACTATGAAATGCAAGGGGAAAATAAACCATAAACAAAAAAGATACTTGAAATACATAAACAACTTCTATGTCAAATCGAGGAAAATATATCCATGACATATATGGAAGATTAAAAATCAGTGCAAAAAATAAACTCAAAAATAAGTCCCAAGAAAGATATTAACTGTTCCATCTCATTAGGAATCAAATAAATTAAAATATCAAGGGAGACCACTTCTCACTTTGCAACTGGCAGATTTTTAAGAGCCATAATATAGTATATTAGTAAGGATGTGGGAAAAAATAGGTATTTTCATACACCAGAGGAATACTTTTAATCCAGCCATAGGAAACAAACATGGATATGTGCAAAAACTTATTTATAGGATGTTCACATTAAGCATTATTCACACAAACTTAGAAGGGCAGCAATTGAACAAACACCCAAATACCAGATACAAATTATTTTTTTACATTATAATGCCAATTAAAATATGTTTGTGCTGTGCTGTGCTTGGTCGCTCAGTTGTGTCCGACTCTTTGCCACCCCCCTGGACTGCAACCCGCCAGGCTCCTCTGTCCATGGGGGTTCTCCAGGCAAGAGTACTGGAGTGGATTGCCATGCCCTCCTCCAGAGGATCTTCCCAACCCAGGGATCAAACCAGGTCTCCCACATTGCAGGTGGCTTCTTTACTGACTGAGCCACCAGGGAAGTTCAGTTTATTATTAATTTTTTTTATTAAACCGATGTTTAAGATGGCATGGGACATGCTTGAGATCTGCTACATTTAAAAGCTTAGGCAACAAGGTTTCATTAATGACCCTAACATCAACAACTGACAGACTGTCACTCCAACCAAAACCTCACTTTGAACATAGAAACAAAGTAGTAAAAAATCAAATAGAAAGTAAAATTTAAAAATAGCAAAGGTAGCAGACCTAATTCAATATTATTGAAAACTAGGAAATTTTATTCTGGAAATACAAAGTAGTTTCATTACAAGGAAAGGTATTAAATATAACAAATACAACAAAAAGGGCAAAAAAAAAGATTTACTTCCATGTTTAACGCTTATTTGACTGAGATCCCTGTTATTAGGTCCAGATCACATTTTGAGACATCAATGGGAGGATTAATTCCTCCTAATCCTGAAAGCCATTTAGGGTTTGATATAGCAAATTACCAAAGCCGTAGCCCCCTACACTGACTGCTAGGAGAGTGATTATATCAAGTAACCTGTGAATCAGATTCACTTTTGGGCCTACGTAGGGTAGAAGACATTCTGAAGAAGGCAAACACTGGAAATGATAATGTAAGAAGAAGAAGAAATAACAAACATACAGACAGTCATTTCTAAGTCATGCAAAGAAAGACATGTGGCAAGGAAAAGGATCCTTTAAGGGATGATAATATTAACAACATGGTCCATGAAGATTCTATTATTCTAGCAAGAACTCAAGCCAATATCTAGATGACTATTAAGTCATGCACATAATGCACAGATCATGAGACACTTTCCAGTGCTAACTCAAGTATAGCTGTGTTACTGTTATTACAAGTATTTTAAATAAAAATCACCTTGAATGTTTGCTTTATCACCTCAAGTCTTCCTGTCTTAAAGACTTTATGTATATATATTATAGAGCAAGGATGGCATGCTATGGTCCATGGGCTGAATCTGGGCTGCTACCTGTTTTTGTTAAGGAAGTTATATTGGAGCACAGTCCTGCCCACTTGTTTCCATATTGTCTATGACTGTTTTCATGCTAGAGAGTGTGACACCCAGCTCTACCACTGACTGTCTATTTTACACAGGTGGCAACACCTCTCCAATCCTCAGTTTCATTATCTATAAAGTAGGGGAAAAAATCCTACTTCCCAGAGTTAACTTAAAATTAGGTAACAAATATGTGTAAAGCACTTGCCTAGAACATAAAAGGCGCCTATAACTGATAAGCACTACTATTAATATTATATGATTTCAGAAATTTCCAAAAGCTGTGTGTAGGTGCTAGATGACTAGCCTAAAGAGAAAAGAAAAAGAAAAAACAACAGACCTGCTATCACAAAAGCAAGAGAGGATGGATAACATGGCTAGAGAAGTACTAGGAAAAGAAATGGCATTCAGACAGGAAAAGTCAAATTTATACAATGCATTTGGGCCCATATAGAGAAAGTGACAGGACTTTTTAAATTGCATGCTAACATTCATATCCTTATATGTAAACGATGTCGTTTCAAAATACGTTGTGGTAAATGACACTGAACTCAGGGACTCTCTTTGTATCAATGAATATTTCCGACTTTTCTGTAGGGAAAAGACCGCTTTTCTATCATTCAGGTTACCTGTGCAGGCTAACTTACCTAATTATGCCAACAGAATTATCCAAACACACCAGAGAAAAACCAAGAACATTATGTTATGAAGGCACCATCTCAAGACCATCCCTATGAGAAAAGGTGACTTTTATTGCTTCCATGAAAAATGGCAGATACCAAGAAATGATCTGACCCTTGGGTATTAACTTTGGATAGAGGAGCTTAAGATAGGGGTGGCTTCTGCAGAGATCTCCCAAGAATGGCCATTTTATAGATGCTGCCTCGTTTAATTATGAACCATTTCAGTACTCCTTGAAGCCTATTAGGGGGTCAATGCCTGAGAAGCCAAAAATGAATGCTAGTCCAGTTTAAATGGATTATACTAAAAGATGCTGCTACCTCTGAAATTACTAATTCAAAGTGTTATATTCTTGTCTGCTGCTTAAATAATAAGCTTCTGCTAATGAGCTGGCTTTTGACAAGATGTATGCAGCTCCATAGGCTGATAAAGAAAAACTCTCAATAAGTCTGGTTTGAAAGAATAGACTCTCACCAAAGGGACTGTAATCAGTGCATGCTGAGATTATTTATGACATGCAGCTTATGCCACCTAGTTTACTTAGGAACCATTTCAATTCTTCTGATCCTCTGCAGGGGTCATCTCAGACTGGGTAAGCATATAACCTACCCCAACTGTTTTGAGAAGGATATATTGTAGAATAAACTACAGGCTTTAAAATTACTGGCCCTTAGAAATGACATTCCTACAAGCCTCCCTAATAGGAGTCAAGACAATGTCAATCTTTTCTCCTTCACTTACCTTAATCACTTTGTTACCTTAACCACTGAGAAGACCCACTCTTCTGCTGCACAGGCACTCACATGGCAAATCTGGTAGACTCTCTAAAACACTTTTCAAAGATATTCTCCACAGTTCAGCCTAGTGAGGGGTTACAAAAAGGAAAAATATGCTTTCATCATCTTTGACCCTCCTATACTCAGTTTGGTCAGCCTCTATTGCACTGAGAGAGAGGGTGGAAGGTACTAAACAGGAGAATGGGAAGCGGGGAGAAAAGCACAGTATTTTTAGGTCCAACTCAACAATTTTTAATGCCACTTTTACACCAAAATGGAAAAACTTCTGATTTAACATTTATGATACACTATTTATTGGTTATTTATTCTTTTGTCTACTCTCACAGGAATGAAAGTCCCATGATGGCAGGACTTTGTTAATATCTAGAACAGTCTCCAGCACTCAGTGAGCACCTAATAAATATATGTTGAAGGAAGAGGGGAAGTGCCACATCAGAACCATCTCTTTTCTACCAACTGGGGAACCCCACCAAACCACCAGCAACTTACCAAGACTTCCCAACCATCTCACAAGGACATCCAGGGCAACGATGCTTTATTCTGGTTTGCTGGTAAACCCACTGGGCACGATGCCTCAGGATAAGTGACAAGTAGGTCTTGTTACTTGTTGCTCTTGACCAGTGACAAGGTTTCTAGCTGCCCAAGAATCTGCATTTTTAACAAGTATCCCAGGTGACTATATGAATAATAAAAAAATTACATCATGGACATTTCCTTTATTAGAGGAGCACAATCTCAGAGGCTATTTAAAAAACCTTTCACAGTGTGGAATAAAAATGTTTGTCTCACATGGCCTCCATGGACTTAGATGGAATCTAGAGAAAGCACTAGGTGGAAGACACAGTACTGGGCTAGGATTCAAATCTATTTTCTACACCAACCAGCTACGATCTTGTAAGAGATCATCTACAAAAATGCAAGAATGGGAGAAGGAGAGTTAGGCTCAGTAGTCTCTAGTATAGTCTGAATACTTTAAGACCTTTTTTCATGTCATAATGGGAAGATATGAAGTAACTGTCTAGGCCTAGTAAGACTACTTTTCCTGGCCCTTCCCACTAACTGGGCAAGCCCACCAGAGCCACTGACCACTTACTAAGACTTCACAATGGTTTGATAACCATGTGCAGGATGCTGACTTGAGCCTCTTCCAATTCTCTAGTAACCTCACTGGCCAGGCAGGGCTCAATATACCTCTTCACCTGTGGCATGGTTTCTGATCAAGTTTGGTGTCACCTGCAGGATAGAGAGAAGGAAGAAGAAACAAAGGTAAGAACAGTCAAAGTATGACATCTAGCTTTAATTTTACTTTTACCACCTTAAGACAAGTCATCTAGGTCCACACCATGGACCTCAGAATTCACTCTTGTCAAGCACTATTATTAGCATCACAATTATCTTCTTTATCTGGCAAAGACTCTTACAACACACACATTTAATAAGGATCCTTGCCTCTATTTTTTTTTTTTATGGGTTAAATATTTATTTTTATTTTTTTAAATGAGACATCTTGGGTACAGAGGCACCAAGTAAATATACCAAAGCATTAGAACTCAGATCTGAACTAATGCTGATCCTCCTAGCTGCCTACCCTCTTTAGAGCTCAATCAATATCCTATCTTTGAATGGAGGTAAACTTGGTATCTTAGGGGCCCTTATGGCAATTATGACTTCTTATTCCATGCTGCTGCTGCTGCTAAGTCGCTTCAGTCATGTCCAACTCTGTGCAACCCCAAAGACAGCAGCCCACCAGGCTCCTCTGTCCCTGGGATTCTCCAGGCAAGAACACTGGAGTGGGTTGCCATTTTATTCCATATTCCTGACTAAAAGTGAACTAAACCTCCATCTAATCATCATATGGCACTTGGTTCACACTGATAAGGAAATGTAACAAAACCGTGGGCTCTGGACCAAGGCCTGTCATTTATAATCTCAACTCCCACCAGGACTGACCTTACCCATATCAATTGTGTGCATTACCAAAAGGATCACGAGGAGCTAGGTAGGCCCATGGCTAGTCCTCTACCTCCAAGACCCAACCACGAGGAGGAATGCAGCTCTGAGACCTGAGACCCACACAGGATAAGCCAAAGTCCCCAAAGGGTTCTTTGTAAGGAAGCAGCCTACTGCCTTTAAGTTTCCCAGTCCCTAGCTGCTTTGCATGAAAAGCAAACCTAGAAATCTAGCAATTCAGTGATGACCCAAAGCCCAGGATATTAATTACCATTAGATGCTGGCAACACCAACTACTATAACTAGACTTCCTCTTACTGCAGGGAAGTGCAGGCAACCTTCAAATCCCAGAAGACCCAAGGAGCAGTTTCTCAGGGTTTATTTTTAACTGTTTCACCTACAGTTAAACAGAATACAGTGTCCTATAATTTACTAGTGATAATGAAGCCCAAGAGAAAGCTCTCCCACCGTAAGTTAGGAAGATTCCTACTGGATAGTATAAGTGTTGGGGGATGACGATGAGGCAGCTTTGATGGGTTTGAGCCTTCTCTTTATTGGATAAAGTAAAGCAGCCATTGCTGCACACCCATAAGCAGCTGTTCCCATCAGCGATTTTTTAGCTTATTAAGTCCAAAGGGGCAGGGGTGGGAAAGGAATGTGTATAGGTCCTAATTGGGAAATACACAGTAAGTGTAAAGCCTGACTCATGAAATGCCTGCACTAAGGAACCAAGAATAATTAGTAGTTAGTGCCTTTCTCTAAAGATAGAGGTCTTATTTCCACCATACCCTATTTCCACCTGGCCCAGCTCTTTTCCAAACTAAACTGCTCCAGTTCCCAGCTTCCTCACCAACCCATTTATTCCACTTCTGTTCAGGTCAGCAAATTTCTAAATAGAAATCATTTCAATGTTTGTCTTAACTTTGCTGGTCATAAACACACCGTGAGAAAAAAAATTCCAGAAATACATTAAGAATAGAAAGCAAAAGTCATAGAATCCCAGAAAGTTTAACACTTGGGATATATTCTTCTTTATAACTTTTATGTACACATACAAACATGAATTTTTTCTTTTTATTGGAGGATAATTGCTTTAGAATATTATGTTTGTTTCTGCCATACATCAACATGAATCAGCCACAGGTATACATATGTCCCTTTCCTCCTGAATCCCCCTCCCATCTCCTTCCCCATCCCATCCTTCTAGATTGTCACAGAGCACTGGGTTGAGCTCCCTGTGTCACACAGCATAATCCCACTTGCCATCTATTTTACATACGGTAATGTTTGTATTTCAGTGCTACTCTCTCCATTTGTCCCACCCACTCCTTCACCCAGTGTTCACAAGTCTGTTCACGTGTGTCTCTACTGCAGCCCTGTGAATAGGTTCATCAGTACCATCTTTCTACATTCCATATGCATGCATTTTATTTAACAAGCTGGATGAAACCATGGCCTTTCTTTCAATTAATATACTGGGTACATCTTTCCAAGTCAAAAATTCATCTACAAGACTATTTTTAATGCCTGTGTTGTATTATTACATGAATACACCAAAAAATTTATTCAAATTCCTATTAAAGAATGGTAAATTTTTTCCATTTTTTATTGCTATGAACATTCCCATACCTAAATCTTTTAAAATATCCTTAGAATATTTTTGAAGAACATTTAAAATTTATTTAGAATATTTAGAGTATAGCCCTAGAAATGAAACTGCTAGGTCAAAGGATATGCAACATTTATTGTGGCCACTAATATACACTGCCAAATTGCTCCTACAAAGGATTACATGGAAATTGGATCTATCCCACCAACGCTGCTGCTGCTGCTGCTGCTAAGTCGCTTGTCGTGTCCGACTCTGTGCGACCCCATAGACGGCAGCCCACCAGGCTCCCCGTCCCTGGAATTCTCCAGGCAAGAACACTGGAGTGGGTTGCCATTTCCTTCTCCAATGCATGAAAGTGAAAAGTGAAAGTGAAGTCGCTCAGTCGTGTCCGACTATTAGCGACCCCATGGACTAGAGCCTACCAGGCTCCTCCACCCATGAGATTTTCCAGGCAAGAGTACTGGAGTGGGGTGCCATCGCCTTCTCCATCCCACCAACGCTAGTGTAACATTTTAAAACCTTTGCCCATGTGATACATGTTAAGGGTAGTACTGCATTTTTTTTTTATGAATACAGATATTTTTTACTTAAGAGAATTACAAAGATAAGCAAGATATAGCCTCTGCCTTTGAACTTAAATGAAAGGAAACAGACACAAACAGGTAACATTTACTATTATCATATTCATGATAAAAAAGGTTTCAGTTCATGGAGCCTCCTTTGAGTCTGCAGCTATTGCCGATAGAGAAGGTCCAAGAGAATATTATTAAACAGCAGCCCCAATTTTAAAAATCCATTTACTAAAATTCCAAGGAGTTGGGCTAATGCTATCACATCAGTGGCACTTGCTATCACTTTGTTGTTTCTCCTTCCTCAGTTCTTAAAGGAAAGCACCAAGTGGAAGCTGCCCAGGGAACAACCTGCTCCCTCTCCCCGCCAGCCAGTGAAGTGAATTAAGTGTAGGGCAGTATATTACTGGAAGCATTTACTGATGCTGGATCTGAACTTCCATTTTTCCTTCTCCTATTTCCAGTAAACAATGATGAGCTGCAGTCATTTTCTTTAGGAAACAAAATATCTTCTCTTCTTGAGAGCCTTATTCCCAGGCAAATATGTTTATACATAATAACCATGCCAACTTGGAAAATAACAGATAAGAATCAAAAGAAATTACTTTTCAGCACCATGATGGGTCAGATACAGATGAAATCAAAATAGATGCCAACACAAGTACTTTTAAAAACCCACCCAACAAAGATGGAGGGATAGGCAATAAAGCAAATACAGCAAAATGTTAATTGCACTATCTAGGTGGTGAGTATACAAGTTTTCACTGTCAATTCTTCCAATCTTTCTGTATGAAAATTTTCATAAAATGCTGCAAAAAGTTCAGCAAGCAGCTTGAAAATAATGCTGTAAGGTCTTTCCCTCCATTTTACTGCTAGAATGAGACACTCATTCTCTTAATTTTGCTTTTTTAGATCTAGATTTCTTGCATCAGACTTGGAGCTCTCCAACTTTTTAATGAAGTGAAATGAATGACAATATACTCAGGCAGGTTACCAACACAACATGTGGTAGGTTAGGGAAGGTTGAGAAAGGAGGACCCTAAGCTCCTGGAAGTGCAGGCTCACCACCTGTTATGTCTGAATAAGTGACTATTTCAGAAATCCCATTTCTCAGTTAAAAATTAACATTCAGACCCTCTAAACATTTGCCTCAGCCTACTTTTCTGCTTTATCTCATATGAATTCCTTATTTTCCATATTCTCACTGCAAAGAGCTGTGTAGGAAGGAGGGGGGCAAGGGATAAGGAACCAAAGCATGATATGCCCATATGCTTGAAGTTAAGATATAACAAAAGGAATTTTAATTTCCAGGGTTGAAGCTCAAAACTCGATGTTGAAGGACATGGTACAACTGACAGACTGCAGGACTCTGGGGAAAGCCTTATAATCAATCTCCTAGTTTGAAGTGTGTCCTGATTGGACCATCTGTAAAACAGGAAGAAGACTCATCATAATGATCAATGAGGTAAATAAATGAGTTTCTGAGATGTTAAAAGTATCTCTAGTGAATGGGGAGGGGAATGAAGCCACGACTGTTGAGTAATGATCCAAGATAGGATAGGCAATCTTTTTCCAGAGCTAAGCTTTGAGGGTCACCATGTCTCTGATGTGGCGCCTCACTCTGCTGTTGTAGGTCAAAGAGGCCACAGACAAAACATCAACAAATAAGCATAGCTGTGTTCCAACAGAACTTTATTTGCACAACTATGCAGACCATGAACTGTATTTGTCCACCTCTGATCTAGAATGTGAAGCCTACATAGGAATACCATTTGGAGGACCTGAGGAGGAGTGAAAAGAGGATGAGTCTACATATAGGAACCATTTAGCAAACACCAGACAGTAAGGATGAGGCTCCTGATCTGATAGCTTTCACCCAGGTTCCACCAAGGAAGAGACTGTCAGCAGCAGCAATAGTAGCAACATCTGTAAATACCAAGGACTGAAATCCAAACACAAAAACAGCATTATCTCATGAGAAATTCTTGAGAAGATATATCCATAACTAGGAAGAAACAGCAAGTTTCTGACTACACACATTTTGAAGAAACAGTTGACAGTTCAGAGCCTGTGGAGATCACGTTAGCAGGCACACAATAAATGTTTGTTGATGAGCCACTCATTTATTCATCCAATAAACATTTACTGAGGCCTACGAATGTGCCAGGCTGGGCTCTGGAGATGAAGACACTGTCCCTGCCCTCAAGGAGCTCACAGTCTAACTGATAACAAAGGAAGGGAGACAGGCATATACACAGACAATTACAATACAACCTGATAAGTGCTGTAACACTTATCAGGTTGTATTATAATGGCCGATGTAAAATTCATTTCCAGGGGGCGCTGCTCCAGGCTGCTGCGGGCTGTAACATCAAGAGAGGGGAGGAACACACTGAAGAAATCAAAGGTTAAGTGCTTTTGGGCTATTTCAAATATGCAGGTTCTCCCTAACTCCTGATCATAAATGAATTTGGGAACTAAGTACTGGCATGACATAAAATGGGACTCCCACTCTTAAGGTAGGTACAGACCTCCAGTAAAGGACCTTCTCAATCACCTCTACAAAACAAGCTTTGTTGCTGTTACTTTGTTTCATTTTGCTTATTATACTCCAACCTTCCCACCATACACATAAGCCTATTCTTCAACTAGCTGAAAAAATGCTGAAAAATGGGAATTTACAACTAGATTAATTCCATAAAACTAGGTAACAAAAAGCAGTAATGGCTCACTTGACACCTCTATATCCAATAATCCCCCTTAACTGAAAAAATAAAAATTAGAATGTGACTAAATATAAAGGAGATAGTATATAGCTCATGGAGTGGGAATAATAATTTAGAACGTTCTACTTAGTAAATATAATTAAACAGATTCTGAACCATAAATAACAGACACAGTTTCAGGAAACCAAAATAAAATACCTTACCACTCTCCAAGATCTTTGAGAATATATAATCTAAATCACTTCCGTATTAGAAATAAGAAAAATAAAAAACAGGTAACACACTCTTCCCAACACCTTCTCAAAATTCAGTGAGAGGTAGTAAGAGACTCCTTGAGGAGAGATTACTAGTGTTAACTAGTCATTTGGTTCACATGATTTTATACAAAGATAGGATGGAATTTTTGTGTGTCACACAGTTCTTAATAAAGCCTAAGTTTTTAATGGCTCTTTTGTCTCTGCACCAGCAAACTGAACTGATGACATCAATAAATTGTTTCCATTTACACTGAGATCCCTGTCTTGGGACCCAGTGTCTCTGAGGCCACTATTTTCTACACTTAACATACCATTTTCCCCTAAAGTCATTACATTGCTCTTTTCTTCCCTGTTTCATTCTGCCGATTGTCAGCCCACATGCACAATGTCTTCTCAGGTGTTGCAGTTTGTTCCTTTTACCACATTACATCTCCAAAGAGTTCCATGTCATCTACAAATGTGAACATTACACCTTGTACATATCTTCCCCCAGATCACTCATAATAACATCAATCCCCCAGTGGATGCGGGAAGGGTGGCTAGGCTACCATTTTGTGTCTTATCTACGTTGGTTGCCATGTCTTATTAGAGGCAAAACGTTGCCATGTCTTCTCCCCACACCCATAACCAGGGAGCATCACTGCTGTGCAGCAATCAGTGCTTTCTTTTCAGATAAAAAGAAATAGCTATCTATTTAAAAAACAGATAAATGTTTCTCAAAATGGCTACCAAGAATTTCACATGTATTCCATGCAGTAGTTGTCTTATTTTTTCATACTCAATAGCAACAAACATATACCAGGTGTGTATGTCAACAAATGACAAGGGGTAATAGATTCTTTATATAGAGCACATAATATAGAGCTCTTACAAATATACAGCATTCAGACCCAAGTTGAATAGTTCACAAAAGGAAATAATAGCTAATAATTAGCATTTGAGAATCCAGCTTCATCAATAATACAGAGAAATGTACCATAAATCAAAGATACCATTCTTATACATGTAAAATTACAAAAAAAAATTTATGTAGCTGCTGCTAAGTCATTTCAGTCATGTCCGACTCTTTGAGACCCTATGGACTGTAGCCTGCCAGGCTGCTCTATCCATAGGATTCTCCAGGCAAGAATCATGGGAGTGGGTTGCCATTTCTTAATGTAACTAAATGGGTACAAAAATTGACATAATGTTTTGGAATGCTATTATGGCAGGTCTTTAAAATGTTCAAAGTTTTTGATGAGTAATTGTAATTCTTAACTCTATAATATAAAGAATAACTCAAAAGAGAAACAATAAAAACTAAATGAAAAGACATTAATCATTAACTTAAAATACTGAAAATCTTAAGTACTTCCACACAATAAAATATCATGAAACCATTCAATGACAATTACAAAAATATTTAACATGGAAAAATGCACATTATAAACTCAAAACATGACATAAAATAATATAAATATATGATCCCTGTAGAAAAATCCAGAAAGAATGAAAAGAAGCAAATACATTTATTAACACTGGTTATCTCTGTGAGGTGAAATTATGGATCTTTTTCCCTCATATTTTCCCCTCAGACGAAGCTACAATGAATACTGACCACATTTCTAGACTGACGGAACTATTCAAACTTAATGGAAGAAAAACCACAAAACAGTTGACTGATTTGACCACATGATTTCAAATTTCTACTAACCAAAAATTTAAATACAAAAATTAAGAGGCAAACAATAACCTGGAGTACATATTTATAAATTACAGAAATTTGAGTAATAGCCTTTATTTATAGAACACATTCAAATAGATAATAAAAATAAAACTAAAACTCCAACTGATAAATCATTTAAGACATGAACTACCATCATATGAAAGAAAAATCAAGCTACTAAGAAACATATGGAGGAAAAAAGAATCCAAACTTAAAACCAAAGAAATGCAAAATTAAAGTAATACTGGTTTTTAATCCATTGAAATAACGTTTTTGACTACTCAATGCTTGTGTAAATTGGTACAATCTTTTCAGAAAGAAACTTGGCAATACATATTAAGTGTTAAAAATGTTCATATCCTTTGACATAGTAATTTCACTTCAAATGTATCTATCCCAACCAAATAATAAATGAAATCCATGTATTTTCTGTCTTTTATTATAAGAAAGAAAATTACAATTTTCTTTCCTTTACAATTAACATTGCTATCAAACACCAAAATATTAACAATGGGTAAGGAAAAAATCTCTACTGCAGCAAATGACTGGTTGTCTCAAAGCATGAGACCAGACCTCAAATCTGGCAAAACAAGAAGGGTGTGTCCAGCCTGCCGCAGTCGGCCATTTTAAACCCTCTGCAGAACAAAAAGCATAGAAGACAAGGGTAGGTAAGGATGACCACCCCACTAGGCTCCAGATCAATACTTTACTTTTTGTCTTCCACATATGTAACCTTATACAATGCACTGAGTAAAAATTAGCAAATAGGTCTCCTTTCTTAAATAGCATAGGTTAAGTTATGAATAAAATTTGAAATCGTAAGTGGAGGGTCCTTTAAATTTGCCGCATCATTTTGGTGGATAAATATAATGTTTAAGAACACAGAATTCTGAAGCCATACTACCTGAATAAAAATCCAATCTCAGTCACTCAAAAGGATATAAAGCCTTGGATTTACTTTATCTGTATCCCTCAGATTTCTCATTTGTAAAAGATGAATAATGGTACTGCTATTTCATAAGACTGTGGAGAGTACTAAATTAGTTAAGGCATGTGTAAAAGCATATAGACCCAGTATCTGACACATAGTTTAAGCTCCAAATACGTTTAAGTTTAATTATTATTATAGTTAGGCAAACAGGCCCGAGAAGGATAAAGACCAGTATTAGATCACAGCTAGGATTAGTGAAAAGGCCTGTTTCAATTTTGAATCCTGTGCCTTTTCTTCTACATATTTAACTGCTAAATTACTAGTTTTAGCGATGATTAACAATAGATCTTTACTGACAGCCCTCTAAGAGCCATGACAGTGCTGCTGCCTAAAAATAAAACAAAATAAAACAAAATCGTCCCCCTAGATGAAACTGTGCTCAAAGTTCTACAGAAAAAAAAAATAATAATAATTTAGAAGACAAGGTGTGAAATCCAGGTCACCTACATACTACCGTCACCATTCGCCTAGATCCCAGGTTTAAAGCAAAGTGGAACAAGGACTTGGAAACAGCCAAACCCTCACCCCTACAACCTCAAGGGGAGAAAATCAAGGGCTTCTGACCAACTGTAGATTCTCACAGTATTGCAACCACTGAGTTCTGCTACTCTGATGGAATGAGAGAAGGTGTCCGGAGCCAAGGACACCGGCCCACTATCTCCGTGTCCAACAGAGAGCCCTCCAGAGGCGTACTGCCCGAACGTGGCCTTGTCACGAAGTGCTCGCGTTTTACGCATTTCTTACACACAGCCAGCTGCTGCAACCTTTTGTAAAATCATCATCGCCTCCGCATTTTTGAACCCGCATTATTCATAGGCCAGAGAGGGGCTAAGATTCTGAGTCAGTATCTAGTGGATCTAGCCACAGCCTAGGACAGCTCCGACTCAGGCTGATCCCCTCACCCAACCAGAAAGGTCGATCTGCTCCTCGGCAGGCCCTCCTAGACCAAGATGGCCAAGCAAAAAGACAACTTACCTCCCCCCTCGCCATTTTGCAATCTTAATTACGCGTACGCTGCGCGCCTCCTCGCGTCATTTCGTTTGAAATACGCATGCGCCCCTCTCCCCCTCGCGTTAAATCCAACCTTCACAATGTCGTCTCAAATGCGCATGCGCAGCTTCACTCCCGCGGGTACCAACTACCAACAACTTTCCTTTCTTAAATACGCATTCGATACCCACTCCGCGCCCCAGGCCTTGCGCATGCGTATCTCCGGCTGTCCCTAGTGGAGCGTCCCCGCCCCCCACCCCCACCCCGCACATCAGACCACAAATACAGTGGACTCTCCGCGGATACGATGGACTAACTGTACTAAGCCATTCTATATAGGAGACTTGAGCATCCGCGGAATTTAGTCTTTGCGGGGGTTCTGGAACTAATCCCCCACGGTTACCAAAACACGACTATATATCTGCGTGCTACCGCGTCGTGCATCCTCACACTCTCAAGTATATTTGCGCACTGCGTCTGTCCCCCGACCTCCGTTTTTTATATATAAGTGCCTGATGATATCTAGATGTGCTTCTCCCTACAATTGTGCCCCCAGTGCTCAATAAAGAAGAGTCATTACCAGCCTTCCTTGATAGGGGTAGGTGTGATAAACTAGGTAAGTGGAATGCGGGAAAGACGTCAAAGCTTGCAGGTGTTCAGAGCAGATGCCAGATCTAGATAGAATCCGCCCTGACTCCCAGGGAGGGGCTTAGAGTACCCTCGGTTTTCCGTAATAAGACCTACCACCCTGAACAAAGGCAAAGAAAGCTCTCATAATCGCCTAGTACTACAGCCCCGACCTTTAAATACATCTTCTACTGCATATGAGGAAATCCAAGAAATTTTAATGCAGGGAACATTATGGAAAATGCCGACGCTCAGGTGCACAACCTTGATTAAAGGAAAGAAGCCTGTATTACTTTTACAATGGGAACTAAATGGTCAACATCCTTTTGTAGGTCTGAGGCCCGTACTGTCCCCCATTTTTTCCTCTCGTGAACGGGGAGAACACACAAATTAAGGATCCCCCTGGCCCGAGTTCCCTCCTCCACCCTCCATGTTCTTCCCCTATGTCGTTCCTTTACCTCCTGGCTGAATCGAAGGTCATAGCATAAATTCTTAGCGCCGGCCGTCCCAAAATATGGTGAAAGGGAACGACGGCACAGAGTTCGCGGCGCAAGAGCAGGCCAAGGTGGCAGTGGACAGCAGGCTGAGGACCAGCCCTGCCTCCAGCCGCAACGCTGATATCCAGAGAGGACCGCCTCCAGGATAGCTGCAATGTGCTTCAGGCGCATGCGCCGAGCACGCCCTCTTCTCCCGACCCCCGCCCCCACTCAAGCCTAGCTCTCTCCAAGGCAAACTTTTCGGCGGTCTTCACCCTTTCACCCTTACGCAGGTCCGTAGCTCATCCTGCTTCTTCAACATTTTCTCCCCTTAGTCACACAGGCCTCCGCCACCTTTCCCTCAGCCCCTTTCCTCATGTATCCTTCTCCTGTTCTTAGCCCACCATTTCAATGCCATTCTCCCCCTTGGCTGCCTTTGTTCGGTTATCCTTAGTGGCCTATTCTTGTATTCTTGGCCTTGCCTGATCTGCAGCCCTATTGGTCCTCTTACTCATCCCCTTGCGTGTCTGATATTGCAAACTGTAAAAAAAAAAAAAAAAAAAAAGGCAAAAAATACTGTTTAAAAGGTATTATACCCTCACAATCTTCTCCAAAGCAGCTCTCAAACTGCTCCAAAAGAGCTCTCAACTAGCTAGTGTTGGGCAAACAATGCCTGGTTGATGAAGAACCAACGAAGGAGACTCAGAGGCAGGGAACCAAAAGACCTTATGCACAGAGCATAAAGGGAAAGGGTGTTCAATTAGTTTGGGGGTAAGAAGGAGTATGCAACACCTTTTTCTTTCTCTTCATAACCCTGGTATTGTCTGGCCATTAAAAATACTGTTCAGTGTCCTTCAATGTTAAAGGCTTGTCTTCTGTGAGAAGTTCACGTAGTAATTTTGAGAGAAGTGTATTGAATAGACTCTGAAATAGACTCCTCCTTGAATTTGAGAAGCAGAGAATACAAAATAATGTTTTGTTTCCCATTATGATGTTTTACTTTGGTGGCTGGTTCTTCTTGCTTTCTAAGAAAGCCAGTTTGGAAATACCAAAATTTAAGCCTCCCCCCCGCCCCAATTCCATAAATTCTGAGACCTGTAAAATGTGTACATCATCCTTTCTAATTGTTAAGAATGTTGAGACCAAAGCTTTCCCTTTAAGATAAGGAACAAGATAAGATGTGCACTTTCACAACTTACGTTTGGCAATTTAATGGTGGTTCTAGCAAATGTAAGAAATCAAGGCAAACTCAAGAGATGTAGAAAAAGCATTTGACAAAATTCAATATGGCTGAGCCACTAGTTGCATTTACATGGTTATCATTATGTAAATGTTGGATATTGACCAAATCAATATTAGGAGAAAGGTGAAAGTGGGGGAAGGCAAATGGAGTGCTAGAGCATTAAGTGTACCAAAAGATGATGTAGGTAAAAGAGGGCTAAATGTTTATTCTCTGAAATGGAAAATCATAGATAATGTCTAAAATGGAAATATCAAGAAGCCATAATATAAGCATTATTTATAGTTATGAACCAAACTATGAGTTAAAATCATTTAATGAATTGAAAGATTAATGGGTCACCACCAGCATTTTTTACAACATGACAGAAAACATCAAAGTACACTGCAAGAGGACTTCCCTGGCAGTACAGTGGTTAAGACTTCATGCTTCCAGTGTAAAGGACTCATGTTAGATCTCTGATCAGGGAACTAAAATCCCACATGCTGCACAGTGCAGCCAGAAAGAAAAAAAAAATGCATTGCAGGGAATTGGTAGTCCAGTGGTCAGAACTGCATGCTCTCACTGTGGAGGGCCCAAGTTCAATCCTTGGTTAGGAAACTAAGGTTTCACAAGCTGTGTGGCACAGCAACATATATATATGTTGTTGTTGTTCAGTCATTAAGTCATGTCTGACTTTTGTGACCCCATGGGCTATAGCCCGCCAGGCTCCTTTGTCCATGGAATTTCCCAGGCAAGAATACTGGAGTGGGGTGCCGTTTCCTTCTCCAGGGGATCTTCCCTACCCAGGAACTAAACCTGCATATCCTCAATTAGCTGGCAGATTCTTTACCACTGAGCCACCAGGGAAGCCCTACATGGGCTTGTATAGTCATAATCCTACATATGGCTATTATGGCCAACATAATTTTAAAGTGCATTGTAGACATTAAGAGTAATTATTTTTTTTTTAAACTTACTTGAGTTATAGCACACACTCACATACATACCCTCTATTGTGATGTAAAATAAATTTCTCCCTTCATTCTTTCCTGTCTCAATTAAACCTGTTTGAAAATCTATACTTTAAACTATGGGCATGCATTACTTTAATAAAAATATAAACCTATAAAGGAATTTAAACATGATAATATGGTTTATTTAATGAACATATATCAAATTTTAAAACAGAATTTTTGCCATTTTAAACAATTTATGAAGCACCATTTAATTATTTAAGAATAAAGTTCATTACATTACTCTATATTTGGCATGTGCACATGCTCTTTATCTATAACTTTTATTAATTTTTGAAAACATTTTTCTTTGTGGTTGCATTTATGAAACCAGTTGTACATTCCAATCAAGTCATATTGAAATTAAAGGGCAATTGCTACATTCACTATTCTTATGTCTATACATTTGTACTGGCTTCCTGAAAAAAATTCACATACAAAACGTATAGCTAACTAGTAACTTAAAGAAAAATATTTATTGTGGATTTTTAAAATTACACAACTTAAACCTTATTTCAAAAATTGTAAAATTTAGAGAAGGAAAATAAAGAGGAAAAAGTCTTATTGAATCATATAGCTCCAAAATAGCTAGAGGTTATATTTCAGTGTCTAGCTTTCTATACTTGTTTCTGTATCTATATAAATGGACATGTCCATAAATCCTTATGAGTTTTATATATTATATAAACAACTTAGGAAACAGAGAGGAATACTGTCCAGTATTTAAATTAAGGTTTTGTAATTTATTTTCCAAGGAATATCATGTTCTTCATACTGAGTGATTCAATCATATATGTTTTGTACCTTAAATGGTTATGATGATCTTGAAAACTAAGATTCTTGCAATAGGCTAAATTGTGAGTAAATCTTCCTGTGGCATTTTACAGATTTTTTTTCCATTTTATGTATATCATATCTTTATAGACATTTGTATTTCATTTTTAACCCCCGCAAATGAATTACTCTAATTTGTCATAATTTGTTTCTGGATTAGATACATCTCACACATGTTTTTCCTATGTCTATAGCACATGTATAAAAACTGGTCATCTACTAGACCACAAAGCAGACCTAAGACTTGATTATATGAAATCCTACAGGGTACATTTTCTGAACAAGAAGGGATTCAAACTCAAACTTCAAGACCCAAGAAACGTTTATTTAATTGAAAACTAAACAAAAACGGAAAACACCACCCAGCTGTGCTTTGGGCTTCAACTACAGGAGGAAAGTCAGGTGGGAGGGGCTGCTGGAAAGCCTGTGACATAAGAATGGGACTGTGCGCAAGCCTTGTGTGACGTCGCTGAGGCCCCTAGAGAAAAACTGCCAGTTCTGTCTAAGCCGCCGTAAGGAGAGGTTGTGCCGGGGCCTCCGGGGCAGCAGTGGACCCACTCACTTGCAGATCCCACCACAGCCATGAGCAGTAAGGAGTGCTTCAAGTGTGGACGCGTTGGCCACTGGGCCCCGGGATGCTCTAAAGGAGGAGGAGCTCGGGGGCGTGGAGCTAGAGGCCGTGGCCGTGGAGCTCAGTGTAGTTCAACCACCCTACCCGTCATCTGTTACCGCTGCGGTAAATTTGGTCATTATGCTAAGGACTGTGACCTTCTCGATGACATCTGCTACAACTGTGGGAAAAGTGGTCACATTGCCAAAGACTGTGCCGAGCCTAAGCGAGAGGGAGAGCGTTGCTGTTACACCTGTGGCAGACCAGGCCATCTGGCTCGTGATTGTGACCGTCAGGAAGAGCGGAAGTGCTACTCTTGCGGCAAAAGTGGCCACATTCAAAAATACTGCACCCAAGTCAAGTGCTACCGTTGTGGCGAGATTGGCCACGTGGCCATCAATTGTAGAAAGATGAATGAGGTCAACTGCTACCGCTGTGGCGAATCCGGACATCTAACCCGGGAATGCCCAATTGAGGCTAACACTTAATTTTTCCCTTTGTTCCCCACCTCTTTTTGCTGACTCATAATTGTATTATTGTCTCTGAAACCTCTTCTTTGACCAAAGATTGATAGATTGAGGCTACTTCCGGGTCAGTGAATTTTTAACTACCATGTTAAAAGAGGAAAGGGCTGGTTAAAAAATAAAAATCTCAAAAAAGTTACTCACTTGTAAATGTCTTATAATTAATGTTTCTGCGTCACTGATGACTCGGATCATTGAACATCCTGAGCGTTAGGCAACTTCTAGATTCTTTGAATGCATTTTGATTTAACATTTAAGAGCCACTGTGTGCCAGCCACTGTTTGAGGAATTGGATACATATCAGTGAATAAATCAGACCAAGTTTGCAAACACAGGCCTAGAATCTATTAACAAGTAAAATAGTGTGTCAGATGAAGATAAATTGCCATAGAGGAAAAAAAAACAAACACCAGGTAAAAGGATAGAGAATGTGTGTGGGGGGACATATATTTCTGTCTTAGATACACAAGGCACCCTGAGGAGGTGACATTTCCTCAGAGACTTGTTGCACAAATACAGCTGATCCTAGAAATGTCTATGATCTTGCCAAGTAGCTTTAACTTTAGTTATGTATTGATTGCTTTGATTTATTTGAACTCATTAGCTTTTAAATGACATTGAAATACATCTCTATCTGGTCTTACATAAGTGTATAGTTTAATGACAATAACCCAGAAAAATATGTATAATGTGTATAAGTAGCTTTGAAAGAGAACAGTGAGGAAACAACCAAACAAAGAAAACCATAGCAGCAAATTGTGAACATAAAGATACTGGTGATTATTTAGACATACATATTTTTTTATATTTAAATTTATTTTAATTAGAAGCTAATTACTTTAGACATACATATTTTTAAAAATCTAAGAAAACAGGTGTAAACATTAAGATTCAACATAGATTGGGGCTTTGGTAATTTCAAAAACACACATTTTTGCAGGTACGAATATTATGTTTAGGAATTTCTAAAAAATACATTTTCACAGATATGAATATGTTCAATTTCATATGCTACGGTCCATTTTTTAAAAATCAGATCTGAAAAACTGAAGTTCTACAAAACAGAAAAGGCAATTTTAGATTTTAAATAAAACCTGGGATGAGGAGTGGTAACTGTTGGTGTCAAAAGAAAATTGAAGTTGTGATGAAAAATGACTTACAAAATAACGATGATGACAATACTACATATCAAACAGAATGTGATAGAATTTATATCAGAAAAGGTAGTGTAGGGGGTACAGTTCATGATCCATAAACTCAAATGGTCAAAGAAATGTATCTGGTTTTATAACTGAAGACACATTCTGTTTTGAACGTCCATAAGACTTGATGTGTAACCTTTCATCCCCATCTGAAAGACTCTTTCAATTCAGCTGAGTCTGACCTTTTGTGACCCTCTTTCATTCCTAGAAATTGATTCTGTCGCTCTCTGTGCTGTCTAAACAAGATAAACTCAATCACACTACTAGCCTCTCAATGGAGCAATTGGGGCAATCTCAGTCCAGTCTGTCAAAACACAGCTGAAAACTCCTATATCACACTGAGCCAAACAAATTCTTGAGTCTCATCGTGGTGCTGAGCTCTATTTAGCGGAGGAACACAGGAATCTGCTTTTGAATTCTGTACCCCCTTTCCCCCGCAACCATCTGGTACTTCATTTCCCATGCCCTCAGAATCTTGGCCCAGAGTTGGAGGAGGAAAAGAGGCAATGTCCCTTTATTAAGGACACACACATCAATGAAGGCCTCTTTAAATTCCCTTTAGGCATCTTTTCTAATCTCAGAGGAAGGAAGCCTTATTTTGACTCACCAGTACCCTGTGCCAGAAGTTACAAAATGGTAGCCCTCTTACTGAATCAGGTCCACAATATGTTTGACCTGCACGTTATCGACATTAGATGCCAACATCTAAAAATTGGAACATTTCCCATGGAAATCCTTTTACTTCTTTTTGGAACAAAGCCAAAGATCAGGAAGCAATAGGCACCCATTTCTGTGTGGAAACTTTTAGCTGGAGGTAAGCAGCGCTCTCTTCCTCTAGCCAAGTCACAAGTTCCCTCTTTAACTTCAGAGAAAATGAGGAAGGAATTTAAGCACTTTGCTTCAAAAAAAAAAAAAAAAAATCAGCTAAACACGAAGACAGTAATGCAGGGAAATGAGGGACAAAGCTATAAAGCATACAGAAAACAAATATCAAAATGACAAAAGTCCTTTTTTTTTTATCAGTAATTACTTAAATTGTCGATCAATAGACTCTCCAATGAAAAGACTGGTATTGTAAGAATGGATAAAAACACATGATCCAACTACATGTGGTCTAGAAGAGACTCATTCTATATCCATAGACACAAATACATTGAAAGTGAAAAGATGGGGGGGAAATCCACGCAAATTGTAACCAAGAGAACAGAGATGGCTAGACTAATATCAGCCAAAATAGACTTTAAACCAAAAGTCTACAAACAAAGACATTATGTATTAATAAAACGCTTGTCACCAGGGCTTCCCTGGTGGCTCAGAAGGTAAAGAATCTGCCTGCAATGCAGGAGACCTGGGTTTGAACCCTGGGTCAGGAAGATTCCCTTGGAGAACAGAATGGCAACTCACTGCAATATTCTTGCCTGGAGAATCCCATTGACAGAGGAGCCTGGTGGACTACAGTCCATGGGGTCGCAAAGAGTCCGACACGACTGAGTGACTCACACAACATTAATAAAAGGTTCAATATAGTTATATCTGGGAGAAGGCAATGGCACCCCACTCCAGTACTCTTGCCTGGAAAATTCCATGGACAGAGGAGCCTGGTAGGCTGCAGTCCATGGGGTCGCTAATAGTCGGGCACGACTGAGTGACTTCACTTTCACTTTTCATTTTCATGCATTGGAGAAGGAAATGGCAACCCACTCCAGTGTTCTTGCCTGGAGAATCCCAGGGACGGGGGAGCCTGGTGGGCTGCTGTCTATGGGGTCACCCAGTGTCAGACACGACTGAAGCAACTTAGCAGCAGCAGCATAGTTATATCTTATTGGCCAGAGTATGGAGGGATGAGGACCCCATACATTACCACTGGGGGCAGAAAATTCATATAACATTTTTGGGAGTCAATTTGGCATTATAGGTCAAAAACCTTTAAAAAGTCTTTATCCTTTGAAACAAATATTACACTTCTAGAAATTTAAGAGAATGATCATAGATATATACTCAAAACGTATATTAAAATTAGTGTTCACCTCAACATTATTTATTGAACTGATACACAAGAAACATTTATCTTTAAAGGGCATAGAATCTAAAATGGGACTCATTGACACATGTATAAGATAAAACACATTGCTGCTACTAAAAATCATGTTATAGCAGAATGTTTATTGACACAGAGAAATGATCAGGCTATCAAATAAATAGTACATACACTGTAACATAGATATTTTTCCTGTTATAAAAGCTCTGATTGATTGTACTTTCTAAAACAAGAGTAAATGCCAAAAATAAATAAATTAAAAAATTTAAACTCCCTAGGTATTTTAAAATGTATAAATCACTTACTAAATAAGTGTAGGTTCAAAAAGGTAATCACAATGAAAATGGCCAGCAATTTAGAAGATGGAAACAAAGTTTATGGACTCCAGCCAAAAACAGTATATCAAAGAAAAATATTTTATTACATTATAATTCAGATTTTCTTTAAAAAACTTAGACAAAACTGCAGAACTTAGAGAAATGAAAAAAGATTAAAACCAAAAAAAATTTAAAAACATATAATTTAGAACTGATAAAGAATCAGCTTCTTTGAACAAAATAAATATATTTAAAATAGAAAAACCTGAAGAAGATACATGTACTTTTTTAAATGGAAGGAATGCATAAATATAGAAATTAGGAATGTGAAAATGTATCTGGAAAAAAGGCCGGAGCCAGAGAGATTGTTGTTCAGTTTCTCAGTGATATCTGACTGTTTGCAAGCCCATGGACTGCAGCACACCAAGGTTCCCTGTCCTTCACTATCTCCTAGAGTTTGCTCAAACTCGTGTCCAACTACTGAACGGTCTAGTGGTTTTTCCTACAGTCTTCAATTTCAGTCTGAATTAGGCAATAAGGTGTTCATGATCTGAGCCACAGTCAGCTCCTGGTCCCTTTTTCACTGATTGTAGAGCTTCTCCATCTTTGGCTGCAAAGAATATAATCAATCTGATTTCACTATTGACCATCTGTGATGTCCCTGTGTAGAGTCTTCTCTTGCGTTGTTGGAAGAGGGTGCTTGCTATGACCAGTGCATTCTCTTGGCAAAATTCTGTTAGCCTTTTCCCTGCTTCATTTTGTATTCCAAGGCCAAATTTGCCTGTTACTCCAGGTGTCTCTTGACTTCCTACTTTTGCATTCCAGTCCCCTATAATGAAAAGGACATCTTTTTTGGATGTTAGTTCTAGAAGGCCTTGGAGGTCTTCATAGAACCATTCAACTTCAGCTTCTTCAGCATTACTGGTTGGGGCATAGACTTGCATTACCGTGATACTGAATGGTTTGCCTTGGAAATGAACAGAGATCATTCTGCCGTTTTTGAGATTGCATCCAAGTACTGCATTTCAGACTCTTTTGTTGACTATGACAGCTACCTCATTTCTTCTAAGGGATTCTTGCCCACAATAGTAGATATAATGGTCATCTGAGTTAAATTCACTCATTCCATTCCATTTTAGTTTGCTGATTCCTAAAATGTCAACGTTCACTCTTGCCATCTCCTGTTTGACCACTTCCAATTTGCCCTGATTCATGGACCTAACATTCCAGGTTCCTATGCAATATTGTTCTTTACAGCATTGGACCTTGCTTCCATCACAAGTCACATCCACAACTGGGTGTTGTTTTTGCTTTGTCTCTGTCTCTTCATTCTTTCTGGAGTTACTTCTCCACTGATGTCCAGTAGCATATTGGGCACCTACTGACCTGGGGAGTTCCTCTTTCAGTGTCCTATCTTTTTGCCTTTTCATACTGTTCATGGGACTGTGAGGAGATACCCCACATCCAAGGGCAAAGGAGAAGCCCCAGAAAGACTGTAGGAGGGGCAAAGTTGCATTTAGAATCAAACCCCATTCCCACCAGAGACGCTCAGAGGGCTGAAACAAACTTTGTGTGCATCAGGACCCAGGGACCCCACAGAGACTGAGATAGAACTGTCTTTGAGCATCTGCTGTAGAGGTACAGGTTGGCGGTGATCTGCCACAGGGACAGGGGCTCTGGGTGTGGGTATGGCATAAGTCCTCTTGGAGGAGGTGGTGATTAACCCCACCATAGAGCTGCCAGAACTTACATAGGACTGGAAAATAGACTCTTGGAGGGCATAACAGAACCTTGTTCACCAGGACCCAGGAGAAAGGAACAGTGACCCCACAGGAGCCTTGCCTGTGGGTGTCCAGGAGTCTCCAGTGAAGGCATCGGTTGGTGGTGGCCTGCTGCAGGGTTGGGGGCACTGGGTGTAGCAGTACATGCATGGGATCTTTTGAGGGAGGTCACCATTACCTTGAGATTGCATCCAAGTACTGCATTTCAGACTCTTTTGTTGACCATGATGGCTACTCCATTTCTTCTAAGGGATTCCTACCCGCAGTAGTAGATATAATGGTCATCGGAGTTAAATTTACCCATTCCAGTCCATTTTAGTTTGCTGATTCCTAGAATGTTGATGTTCACTCTTGCCATCTCCTGTTTGACCACTTACAATTTGCCTTGATTCATGGACCTGGCATTCCAGGTTCTTATGCAATATTGCTCTTTACAGCACCAGACCTTGCTTCTATCACCAGTCACATCCACGACTGAGTATTGTTTTTACTTTGGCTCCATCCCTTCATTCTTTCTGGAGTTATTTCTCCACTGATCTCCAGTAGCATATTGGGCACCTAACTGACCTGGGGAGTTCCCCTTTCAGTATCCTATCATTTTGCCTTTTCATACTGTTCATGGGGTTCTCAAGGCAAGAATACTGAAGTGGTTTGCCATTCCCTTCTCCAGTGGCCCACATTCTGTCAGACCTCTCCACCATTACCCACCTGTCTTGGGTGGCCCCACGGGCATGGCTTAGTTTCATTGAGTTAGACAAGGCTGTGGTCCTAGTGTGATTAGATTGACTAGTTTTCTGTGAGTATGGTTTCAGTGTGTCTGCCCTCTGATGCCCTCTTACAACACCTACCCTCTTACTTGGGTTTCTCTTACCTTGGACGTGGGGTATCTCTTCACGGCTACTCCAGCAAAGTGCAGCCGCTGCTCCTTACCTTGGATGAGGAGTATCTCCTCACTGCCACCCCTCCTGACCTTGAACGTGGAATAGCTCCTCTAGGCCCTCCTGCGCCCGCACAGCCACCGCTCCTTGGAGGTTGATCCTCCTGGCTGCCACCCCTGGCCCCGGACACGGGGTAGCTCCTCTTGGCTGTTCCTGCACCGTTGCAGCCTGGCACTCACGGCTGCTGCCCCTGACTTCGGACGTGGGGTAACTCGTCTTGGCCACAGCTGCTTGAGCATGGGATCCTCCCGGCTTCTGCCCCTAACCTCGGAAGTGGGGTAGCTCCTCTTGGCCACACTATGTGCACCGTCCCAGCCGCCGCACTGTGTGTGCCGTTGTAATGATCTCTGTTCATTTCCAAGGCAAACCATTCAATGTCACAGTAATCCAAGTCTATGCCCCAACCAGTAATGCTGAATAAGCTGAAGTTGAACGGTTCTATGAAGACCTTCCTTTTAGAACTAACACGCAAAAAAGATGTCCTTTTCATTATATGGGACTGGAATGCAAAAGTAGGAAGTCAAGAAACACCTGGAGTAACAGGCAAATTTGGCCTTGGAATACGGAATGAAGCAGGGCAAAGACCAGTAGAGTTTTGCCAAGAAAATGAACTAGTCATAGCAAACACCCTCTTCCAACAACGCAAGAGAAGACTCTACACATGGACATCACCAGATGGTCAACACCAAAATCAGGTTGATTATATTCTTTGCAGCCAAAGATGGAAAAGCTCTATACAGTCAACAAAAGCAAGACCAGGAGCTGACTGTGGCTCAGATCATGAACTCCTTATTGCCAAATTCAGGCTGAAATTGAAGAAAGTAGGGAAAACCACTAGACCACTCAGGTATGACCTAAATCAAATCCCTTATGATTATACAGTGGAAGTGAGAAATAGATTTAAGGGACTAGATCTGATAGATAGAGTGCCTGATGATCTATGGACGGAGGTTCATGACATTGTACAGGAGACAGGGATCAAGACCATCCCCATGAAAAAAAAAATGCAAAAAAGCAAAATGGCTGTCTGAGGAGGCCTTACAAATAGCTGTGAAAAGAAGAGAAGCGAAAAGCAAAGGAGAAAAGGAAAGATATATGCACCTGAATGCAGAGTTCCAAAGAATAGCAAGAAGAGATAAGAAAGCCTTCCTCAGCAATCAGTGCAAAGAAATAGAGGAAAACAATAGAATGGGAAAGACTAGAGATCTCTTTAAGAAAATTAGAGATACCAAGGGAACATTTCATGCAAAGATGGGCTTGATAAAGGACAGAAATGGTATGGACCTAACAGAGGCAGATGATATTAAGAAGAGGTGGCAAGAATACACAAAAAAAGATCTTCACGACCCAGATAATCACGATGGTGTGATCACTCACCTAGAGCCAGACATCCTGGAATGTGAAGTCAAGTGGGCCTTAGAAAGCATCACTACGAACAAAGCTAGTGGAGATGATGGAATTCCAGGTGAGCTATTTCAAATCCTGAAAGATGATGCTGCTGAAGTGTTGCACTCAATATGCCAGCAAATTTGGAAAACTCAGCAGTGGCCACAGGACTGGAAAGGGTCAGTTTTCATTCCAATCCCAAAGAAAGACAATGCCAAAGAATGCTCAAACTACTACACAATTGCACTCATCTCACACGCTAGTAAAGTAATGCTCAAAATTCTCCAAGCCAGGCTTCAGCAATATGTGAACCGTGAACTTCCTGATGTTCAAGCTGGTTTTAGAAAAGGCAGAGGAACCAGAGATCAAATTGCCAACATCCGCTGGATCATGGAAAAAGCAAGAGAGTTCCAGAAAAACATCTATTTCTGCTTTATTGACTATGCCAAAGCCTTTGACTGTGTGGATCACAAGAAACTGTGGAAAATTCTGAAAGAGATGGGAATACCAGACCACCTGATCTGCCTCTTGAGAAATTTGTATGCAGGTCAGTAAGCAACAGTTAGAACGTGGACATGGAACAACAGACTGGTTCCAAATAGGAAAAGGAGTATGTCAAGGCTGTATATTGTCACCCTGTTTATTTAATTTATATGCAGAGTACATCATGAGAAACGCTGGGCTGGAAGAGGCACAAGCTGGAATCACGATTGCTGGGAGAAATATCAATAACTTCAAATATGCAGATGACACCACCCTTATGGCAGAAAGTGAAGAAGAATTAAAGAGCCTCTTGATGAAAGTGAAAGAGGAGAGTGAAAATGTTGGCTTAAAGTTCAACATTCAGAAAACGAAGATCATGGCATCTGGTCCTATCACTTCATGGCAAACAGATGGGGAAACAGTGGTTGAGTTTATTTTTGGGGGGCTTCAAAATCACTGCAGCTGGTGACTGCAGCCATGAAATTAAAAGATGCTTACTCCTTGGAAGGAAAGTTATGACCAACCTAGATAGCATATTCAAAAGCAGAGACATTACTTTGTCAACAAAGATCCGTTTAGGTAAGGCTATGGTTTTTCCTGTAGTCATGTATGGATGTGAGAGTTGGACTATAAAGAAAGCTGAGCACTGAAGAATTGATGGTTTTGAACTGTGGTGTTAAAGAAGACTCTCGAGAGTCCCTTGGACTGCAAGAAGGTCCAACCAGTCCATCCTAATGGAGATCAGTCCTGGGTGTTCATTGGAAGGCCTGATGCTGAAGGTGAAACTCCAATACTTTGGCCACGTGATGCGAAGAGCTGATTCATTTGAAAGACCCTGATGCTATAAAGATTGAGGGCAAAAGGTGAAGGGGATGACAGAGGATTAGATGGTTGAATGGCGTCACCAACTCAATGGACATAAGTTTGAGAAAACTCTGAGAGTTGGTGATGGGCAGGGAGGCTTGGCGTGCTGCAGTTCATGGGTTCGCAAAGAGTCAGACACGACTGAGCGATTGAACTGACTGAACTGATAATCCTGAAGACACGTTGGTACATAGCATATATAATTCATAGCAGAGTTATTCACATCAGCCAAGAGACAGAAGCAACTATAGTGTCCATTGACAGATGAATGGATAATCAAAATTGTTATAAACATGCTATGAATGGTTATGCAGCCATAAAAAGGAAGGAAATTCTAATACATACTGTAACATTAATGAACCTTAAAGACATTATGCTCAGTAAATAATCCAGACACATAAGAGCAAATATTGTACGACTCCACAATATGAAAAGCCAATCTACAGAATGGGAGAGAATATTTGTAAACTGTATGTCTGATAAAGGGTTAATAAAAAATATATAGGGAACTTACAGAATTAATTCAGTAGCAAAAAGAATAATCTGATTAAAAATGGGCAAAGGACTTGAATAGACTTTTTTCCAAAGAAGACATTCAAATGGCTAACAAGTATATGAAAAAGTGTTCAACATCACTAATCATCAGTCAGTTCAGTTCAGTCGCTCAGTCGTGTCCAATTCTTTGCAACCCCATGGACTGCACCATGCCAGGCTTCCCTGTCCATCACCAACTCCTTTCTCAAACTCATGTCCAACGAGTCAGTGATGCCATCCAACCATCTCATCCTCTGTCATCCCCTTCTCCCACCTTCAATCTTTCCCAGCATCAGGGTCTTTTCAAATGAGACAGCTCTTTGCATCAGATGGCCAAAGTATTGGAGTTTCAGCTTCAGCATCAGTCCTTCCAATGAATATTCAGGACTGATTTCCTTTAGGATTGACTGGTTTGATCTTGCAGTCCAAGGGACTCTCAAGAGTCTTCTCCAACACCACATTCAAAAGCATCAGTTCTTCGCCAATCAGCTTTCTTTATGGTTCAATTCTCACATCCCCATATGACTACTGGAAAAACCATAGCTTTGACTAGACAGACCTTTGTCGGCAAAGTAATGTCTCCACTTTTTAATATGCTAAGTTGGTCATAGCTTTTCTTCCAAGGATCAAGCATCTTTTTATTTCATGGCTGCAGTCAGCATCTGCAGTGATTTTTGGAGCCCCCCAAAATAAAGTCTGTCACTGTTTCCCCATCTATTTGCCATGACGTAATGGGACCAGAGTGCTGAAGAATTAATGCTTTTGAACCGTGGTGTTGGAGAAGACTCTTGAGAGTCCCTTGGACTGCAAGGAGATCCAACCAGTCCATCCTAAAGGAGATCAGTCCTGGGTGTTCATTGGAAGGATTGATGTTGAAGCTGAAACTCCAATACTTGGGCCACCTGATGTGAAGAGCTGACTCATTTGAAAGGACCCTGATGCTGGGAAAGATTGAGGACAGGAGGAGAAGGGGACGACAGAGGATGAAATGGTTGGATGGTATCACCGTCTTAGTGGACATGGGTTTGGATGGACTCCGGGAGTTGGTGATGGACAGGGAGGCCTAGCGTGTTGCGGTTCATGGGGTCGCAAAGAGTAGGACACGACTGAGCAAGTGAACTGAATTCAATGGGACCAGATGCCATGATCTTAGTTTTTTGAATGTTGAGTTTTAAGCCAGCTTTTTCACTTTCCTGTTTCAGTTTCATCAAGAGGCTCTTCAGTTCCTCTTTGCTTTCTGCCGTAAGGATGGTGTCATCTGCATATTTGAGATTATCAGGGAGATGTAAATCAATACTACAATAATACATCACCTCACATCTGTTAGAAAGTCTAATATAGAAAAGACAAAAGATAACAAGTGTTGTTGAGAGAATGGAACCCTTGTACAATGGTGGAAATGTAAATTGGTACAGCCTTTATAGATACACTGTGGAGTTTCTTAAAAAATTAAAAGTAGAACTACTATATGATCAAGCAACCCCAATTCTGGATATACATCCAAGAAAAATAAAAGCAGGATCTTAAAGAGCTACCTGCACCCCCCGTCCAATGCAGCATTATTCACAATAGCCAATTTAAGGAAACAACCTAAATGTTATGGTATCTATATACCATAAAAATGGTATATTACTGGTATAATGAAATATTATTCAGTTATGAAGGGAATCCTGCTGTTTACATCAACAAGGATGAACCTGGAAGGCATTATGCTAAGTGAAAAAAGCTAGATAGGGAAAGACAAATACTGAATGGTATCACCTATATGTAAAATCCAAAAAAAGAAAAGAAAAGCTAATAGAAATAGAGAATAGAATAGCTGTTACCAAGGACTTGGGGGTGGGGGATATGGAAAGATGTTGGACAGAGGGTACAAACATTCAGGTATAAGATGGCTAACTTCTGAGGATCTAATGTACAGAATGGTAACTATAGCTTAACACTACTGTATTGTATACTTTAAATTTGTTGAGAGAGTAGATCTTAAGCATTCTTACACACACAAAAAGGTAACTGTGAGATGATTAGCTTGATTATGGTGACTGTTTTACAATGTGTATAAATCATCAATTAGTACATTTTGAATATATATAATTTTATTTGTCTATTATACCTCAATAAATGGAGAAATAAATGGCAACCCACTCCAGTATTCTTGCCTGGGAAATCCCATGGACAGAGGAGCCCGCCAGCTGCAGTTTATGGGGTTGCAAAAGTGTCAGACATGACTTAACAACTAAATAACAACCTCAATAAAGCTGGGGAAAATGGTTAAGATGGGTAAATATTATGTTATATGTATACTACCACAATTAAAAATAATAGTAAAAGTAATATCTCTAATTGTATTTCTGCTGCTGCTGCTAAGTCGATTCAGTCGTGTCGGACTCTATGCGACCCCATAGACAGAAGCCCACCAGGTTCACCCACCCCTGGGATTCTCCAGGCAAGAACACTGGAGTGGGTTGCCATTTCCTTCTCCAGTGCATGAGAGTGAAAAGTGAAAGGGAAGTCGCTCAGTCGTGTCCGACTCTTAGCGACCCCATGGATGCAGCCTACCAGGCTCCTCCGTCCATGGGATTTTCCAGGCAAGAGTACTCTAGTAGTGAGTAAATATTGATTTGTTATTATTACTTAAGCTATACATGCTAAAAATATGCTATATGTATGAAATACTTAATGATTTTTTTTTGGAAAGCTAGTAGTTTATAAAGATGTTAATTTCCCCTAATTTAGAAATTTAACAGAATCCCAACAGATAGACCTACATGGTTTTTTATTTGATTGTTAATTTTTAAGTAGACAATCGGATTTCTTAGGGAAATATATATATGTAAAAAGATGCAGAAAATATCTGAAAAAGAAAAGCAACTAGGAGGAAATTTTTACTCAGTGCTTTTAACGTTAAAGGGTGTTGGACTTTGACAAATAGCTTTTCTGCATCAATTGAGATAATCATGTGCTTTTCCCTGTTAGCTTTTTTGTGTGTGTTGAACCACTCTTGCATTTCTGGAATATTTCCTACTTGGTCATAGATACAATCATTTCAATACCATACTGGATTATTTTATTGAGGATTTTTGGAACTATACTCATATGGGATATTGATCTGTTATTTTTGTTTCTTGTAATACTTTTATCTGGCTTTAGAATCAGAATAATGCTAGCCTCATAGGATGATTTCCAAAATGTTCCTTCCTCTTCTCTTTTTGGAAGGATTTGAAAAGGATTGGTGTTACTCTGCTTTAAATGTTTGGTAGAATTCACTAGTGAAGTCATCTGGTCCTGGACTTTTCTTTGGAGGCTTTTATTACAAATTCTATCTCTTTATTATTATAGGACTGTTCAGATATTCTATAGTTTGTGTGTTTCTAGGAATTTTTCTATTTCATCTAAGTTATCTATTTTGTTGGCATATAATTGTTCATAGTATTTCCTTATAAATCTTTCAGTTTCTGTAATGTTAGTACTAATGCCCTCATTTTCATTTCCAATTTTTTAGTAATTTGAGTATGCTTTCATTTTTCATAGTCAGCCTAGCTAATATTTTGTCAATTTTATTGAGTTTTTGAAGAAAAAAAAAAAAACTTTAATGTCTATTGATTTTCTCCATTCTCTCTTTCATTTATCACTAACCTTTATTATACCTAGCTTCTGCTATCTTTGGATTTAGTTTTCTCTTCTTTTTCTAGTTCCTTAAAATCAAGCAATGAATTTGAGAACTTTCTTCATTTTTAACATAGGCATTCATAGCTATAAAATTTCCCCTGAGCACTACTTTAACTAAATCTCATAAATTTTTCTATTTTTGCATTCATGAAATTATTTTCTAATTTCTTCTTTGAATCCTTCATTATTTGAGTGTGAATTTCCACAGAGTTGTGAATTTCGAATTTTATTTGTTATTGATTTCTAATTTCATGCTATTGTGGATAGAGGAGATATTTTGAATGATTTCAATCTTTTTTAATGTATAAGACTTGTTTTGTGGTCTAACATGTCTATCCTGGAGAATGTTTCATCTACACTTGGGAAGAACGTATTCTGGTGTTGTCAGGAAGAATGTTATGTACACACTTTTAGGTCTAGTTTGTTTATAGTGTCGTTAAAAAACTCTATATCTTAATAATTTATCAACTGTCCTATTAATTATTGAATGAATTATTGTATTCTTCAACTACTTTTGTAGAAGAGTCTATTTCTTCTTTTAAGTCTGTAAGTTTTTGCTATGTGTTTTTTGGACTTTGTTATTTGGTGTATATATATATATGTTTATCGTTGTTAAATCTTCTCAATAAATTGACCATTTTATCAATATATAATGGCTTTTTAGACTCTCATAAATTTTTATTCTTAAAGCCTACTTTGTTTTATATTCCCAAACTGAAACTCTGTACCAATTCAAGAATAACTCCCCATTTCCCCTTACCTCAGGTCCTGGGACCAATTATTGTACTTTCCAAATTTATGAATTTAATTCTTCTAGGTACATAAGTGAAATCATATATTATTTGTCCTTTTAAGTCTGGATTGAAAGTGGAGAGTGAAAAAGTTGGCTTAAAGCTCAACATTCAGAAAACGAAGATCATGGCATCCAGTCCCATCACTTCATGGGAAATAGATGGGGAAACAGTGGAAACAGTGTCAGACTTTATTTTTCTGGGCTCCAAAATCACTGCAGATGGTGACTGCAGCCATGAAATTAAAAGATGCTTATTCCTTGGAAGGAAAGTTATGACCAACCTAGATAGCATGTTCAAAAGCAAAGACATTACTTTGCCAACAAAGGTCCGTCTAGTCAAGGCTATGGTTTTTCCTGTGGTCATGTATGGATGTCAGAGTTGGACTGTGAAGAAGGCTGAGTGCTGAAGAATTGATGCTTTTGAACTGTGGTGTTGGAGAAGACTCCTGAGAGTCCCTTGGACTGCAAGGAGATCCAACCAGTCCATTCTGAAGGAGATCAGCCCTGGGATTTCTTTGGAGGGAATGATGCTAAAGCTGAAACTCCAGTACTTTGGCCACCTCATGCAAAGAGTTGACTCATTGGAAAAAACTCTGATGCTGGGAGGGATTGGGGGCAGGAGGAGAAGGGGACAACAGAGGATGAGATGGTTGGGTGGCATCACTGACTCGATGGACGTGAGTCTGAGTGATCTCCGGGAGTTGGTGATGGACAGGGAGGCCTGGCGTGCTGCGATCATGGGGTCTCAAAGAGTCGGACACGACTGAGCGACTGATCTGATATTTCATTTAGCATAAAATAGTCAAGGTTTATCCATGATGAAGCATGCATCAGAATTTCATTCACTTTTAAGGCTGACTAATATTTCATCATATGTATATACCACATCATATGTATATACCACATATGTACATACCACAGAAATGGTATGGACCTAACAGAAGCAGAAGATATTAAGAAGAGGTGGCAAGAATACACAGAAGAACTATACAAAAAAGATCTTGATGACCCAGATAACCACGATGGTGTGATCACTCACCGAGAGCCAGACATCCTGGAATGTGAAGTCAAGTGGGGCTTAGGAACTAGGAACAAAGCTAGTTGCGGTGATGGAATTCCAGTTGAGCTATTTCAAATCCTAAAGGATGATGCTGTGAAAGTGCTGTACTCAATAAGCCAGCAAATTTGGAAAACTCAGCAGTGGCCATAGGACTGGAAAAGGTCAGTTTTCACTCCTATCCCCAAAAAAGGCAATGTCAAAGAATGTTCAAACTACTGCATAATTGTACTAATTTCACATGCCACCAAGCTAATCCTCAAAATTATCCAAGCTAGACTTCAACAGTACTTGAACCGTGAACTTCCAGATGTTCAAGCTGGTTTTAGAAAAGGCAGAGTAACCAAATATCGAATTACCAACATCCGTTGGATCATAGAAGAAGCAAGAGGATTCCAGAAAAACATCTACTTATACTTCATTGATTACACTAAAGCCTTTGACTGTGTGGATCACGACAAACTGGAAAATTCATAAAGAGATGGGAATACCTTACCTGCCTCCTGAAAAATCTTCATGCAGGTCAAGAAGCAACAGTTAGAACTGTACATGGAACAACAGACTGGTTCCAAGTTGGGAGAAGAGTATATTAAGGCTGAATATTGTCACCCTGCTTATTTAATTTATATGCAGAGTACATCATGCAAAATGCTGAACAGGGTGTAACTTAAGCTGGAATCAAGATTGCTGGGAGGAATATTGATAACCTCAGATATGCAGATGACAGAAAGTAAAGAAGGACTAAGAGCCTCTTGATGAAAGTGAAAAAGGAGAGTGAAAAAGTAGGCTTAAAACTCAACATTCAGAAAACTAAGATCATGGCATCTGGTCCCATCACTTCATGGCAAATAGATGGGGAAGCAATGGAAACAGTGACAGACTTTATTTTGGGGGCCTCTGTCACTGCAGATGGTGACTGCAGCCATGAAATTAAAAGATGCTTGCTCCTCGAAAGAAAAGCTATGACCAACCTAGACAACATAATAAAAGCAGAGACATTACACTGCCAACAGAAGTCTGTCTAGTCAAAGCTATGGTTTTTCCAGTAGTTACGTATGGATGTGAGAGTTGGACCATAAAGAAAGCTGACTGGTGAAGAATTGATGCTTTTGAACTGTGGGGTTACAGAAGACTCTTGAGAGTCCCTTGGAGTGAAAGGAGATCAAACCAGTCCATCCTAAAGGAAATCAGTCCTGAATATTCATTGGAAGGCCTGATGCTGAAGCTGAAACTCCAATAATTTGGATACCTGATGTGAAGAACTGACTCATCGGAAAAGACCCTGATGCTGGGAAAGATTGAAGGCAGGAGGAGAAGGGGACGACAGAGGATGAGACAGTTGGATGGCATCACTGACTCAATGGACATGAGTTTGATCAAGCTCTGGGAAGTGGTGATGGACAGGGAATCCTGGCGTGCTGCACTCCATGGGGTCACAAAGAGTCGTACACGACTGAGTGACTGAACTGAAGTGACTGATGGATGTGAGAGTTGGACTATAAAGAAAGCTGAGTGGCGAATAATTGATGCTTTTGAAATGGTGTTGGAGAAGATTCTTGAGAGTCCCTTGGAGTTAAAGGAGATCAAACTAGTCAATCCTAAAGGAAATCAACCCTGAATATTCATTGGAAGGACTTATGCTGAAGCTGAAACTCCAATACTTTGGCCACCTGATGTGAAGAACTGACTCACTGGAAAAGACCCTGATACTGGGAAAGATTGAAGGCAGGAGGAGACGGGGACGACAGAGAATGAGATAGTTGGATGGCATCACTGACTCGATGGACATGAGTTTGGGCAAGCTCCAGGAGTTGGTGATGGACAGGGAAGCCTGGGGTGCTGCAGTCCATGGGGTCGCAAAGAGTCAGACATGGCTGAGCTACTGAACTGAACCAAACTGATACACCACGTTTTGTTTATCCATTGATTTGTCAGTGGAAATTTGGGGTGTTCCTACTTTATGGCCATTGTGAATAATACTGCTATGAACATTGGTGTGCTAATGTCTGAATCTTTGCTTTCAGTCCTTTTGGATATATACCTAGAAGTGAATTTGTTGAATCATATGGTCATTCTATATTTGATTTTCCTAGGAATTGCCATACTGTTTTCCTGCACCACTTTACATCTGCACTACACACAAGGATTCCAATTTCTCTACATCCTCACTAACACTGGTTATTTTCTGTTTTGATTTATTATTTTAAAACAGTATTCATCCTAATTGTTATAAAGTGGTATCTAATTGTGCTTTTGATTTGTACTAATCTAATAATTAGTGATGTTGAGTGTATTTCCGTATGTTTATTGGCCATTAGTGTATCGTCTTTAGAGAAATGTCTAATCAGGTAATTTGCCCTGTGCATTTGTCTTTTAAATTATGTCAGAAAAAGTCAAGATTCAAACCTAAAATACAATACTGACTCATTTCTATTTATATCATACCTTTACCAGTGTTCTTTATCTCTTTGTAGTCTTAGGTTACTATCTGTTTTTTCAGACTGGGTGAAGGTGTGCTAGTGACAATTCTCTTAGCTTTTGCCAAAGAATGTCTGTTTTCTTTTTTGTTGTTGTTTCTCTCTTGGGCCTGCTTTTATGGGGACAACCTAACAGAGGGCACGGGTTATAGAATACTAGGAACAATCCATACATATATATTATACACAGAGAAGCGTTTCTGTAAAGTTGGGCCCCGCCCCCTCCATCTGCTGAGGCTGAGGAGTTAGGTACTGAGTCAGTCAGCTCTTTCAGTGGGTACACGCACATCTGAGGGAAGGAAGAAGGTGCTGAGAAATGCTGATCAATGGCATGATCTATTTACAGGGGATGAGGAAAAGCCAAAATGGAACAAGGGTTATTTTTTCTTTAAAAAAAGAACAAAAACCCAGGCTGAGGCAGGGAAATGGGGAAAAGGTAAAATGAGAGATGGATTCTGAAAGGGAAGGGGACCTGAGAGGGGTCTCACTTCCTTTGGTCGAAGCCCCTTTAAGTTTGGGGTTAAAGTGGGGAAATGGAGTTGATATGACTTAGAAATCAGGCTGCCAGCAGCACAGCTCTGGTCTCCAAAAGATGAAAAATAGTAAAATTTTGTCCTCCAGTCAAAACATTGGAATACTGTGTGTGTGAGTGGGATGAGGCTGAATCTCTGGGATGTCAGTACAAGGCTTCCAAGGTGTGGCCCTGGTAGGGCAGGAAATCTGTCTCTAGGCTGGTAGAGGGCAGGGTGAAGTATTGATGACAGGGGAGGGAGGACAATTGGAGGGGATTAATTATTGTCCAGTGAAGGGATGATTCCTGTTAAGTAGAATTGGAATTATTCAGTTTGCAAGTTTCCTTCCAGTTCCAAGATCTGAAAAATAAGGGAAAGAAGGAGTCAGGCTTAAGCATGGGCATGGGCCCTGCCCCTCCTACCCCCCTGGAGGGGACATGACCTTGAGCTCCCAGACAGCAGCATGACTTCTCCTTCTCCCTCCAGAATCCACAGGATGGGTGCTAGAGAGGGGCTGACTTGCTGCTGCCTCCTGCCCCTAGGGCACCCCTGGGCCTACTTTGTCCAGGAGCTTGTCCATCTCCTGCTTCCTTAGCAGCTCTGACTCCTGCAGAACCCAGTGCTATGCTGTCTTCTTTTTCAGGAAATTGGTCTCCTGCTGGTAGTCCTTGATGAGGCACTCAGCCTTGCTGTACTTGTGCTCTTGGGCCTGGTACTGGGCCTGGGCCTCCCGCAGGTGCTCACTCACAGCCTTGCATGGGCCCTGGGCCTCGCCCCCATAGCCCTCCAACTTTTCCATGTGATCCTTTTTCTCCTTCACACTCTGTTCCAGCTGGGCCTTCTTCACCCACCAGTGCCCCTTCTCCTGCTCCAGGCTCTGCAGTTTTCTTTTCAGCTGCTGGATCTGTATCTCAGTCACAGCATGCTAAATCTGGAGCTCCTTGAACTTATGCACAGCTTCTCAGACTCCATGTCCACAGGGGACAAGGCATCCTGGTTCTCTGCCAGCTGAACACCTTAATGGTCATGTTGCCACCTGGGAACATGGGGCTCAGCTCCTCAACCTCATCAGTGGCACACTCTCCCATCTCCTTGTTATCCTTCCCCTCCCCATGCTGAGCATATCTCTGCTCCATCATTTTCTGCTGCCGTTGCACCTGTTTCCAGGGTCTGCTAAGTTAGCTGGGCCACCTCACCTAGCTACTCCTGGCCAATCATAAACTGCACACAGACCTTGGTGTTCCAGAGCATGGCGGCTACGAAGCTCTGGGTCACTCCCAACAGATTCATTCCATCCATCTGCATCAAGAGATCGTTCACCTGGATCCTGCTGTCCTGATGGACCACACTGCCATCAGTCACGGTCTTGATGTACATGCCCACCTTCTCCAGGCCCATGTCTGTCCATGCCCCATGCCAACAATGCTGATGCCCAGGCCCTCGGCGTCCTCCCATTCCACAGGATACAGCTCCAACCTCTCCACCTGCTTCTCCAGATGTACTCACCATGGGATCCACGTCCTTGTTGCAATGATGGTCATCCTCGTTGGAGTAGGTGTTGAACACTTGAATGGGCTCCATGCTGAAATGGGTCTTCTGGCTCAGGGCTGGGTCTTTTCCCTCTGAGAGTCCTGGGATCTCCATGCACCTTGATTTGGCTCATAGAGGGGCTTCACTTCTTCCTCATCTTCTTCATTGTCCTCCTCTAGGTTATTGCCCCCGGGAGTCCTCCCCAGTCCCACTGTAGGCACTCACATCCACCAAGTCCTCCTTCTAGGACTCGTACCTCTTTGGGGATCATGTCCTGGCTCAGCCATCACCTACCCCTCTCTCAGAAACCACCAGGGTTGCCACCTCCTCCTCAGGGGTTGCCTGGGCCTTCTGCCCCTCTGGCAGGGGCTGGCAGTAGTTTCCAAGGCACAGCCATTCTCCAGGGCTGCATGGGCTGTAACCTCCTCCTGGATCATTTCCGCAGGTGCCACTTGACCGGCCTCCAACTCCCTGCTGTCCTCCACCTCCACAGGCTTAATGAAGCCCCTCCTGGGGCTTGAGAGGCACCAGGCAGGGGCCACTCGGTGCTGCAGGGGCTGCTGTCCTCCAGGGACACACTCCTGGGCTGGGACATTCCCCAGTGGGATGGGCAGTAGCAGAGGAGGCTGAAACACCAGGGACCACCTGCTGACCAGCTTCAAGTTGACCTGGGGAGCCCCCTTGGCCCCTGCCCTGGGCAGCCTGGACCCACAATGGAGGCCAGTCCTTTAGTCAGGCTCAAGGTCTCTATTTGGCTTATTTTTATAATTTTGATATTCTCTATTTGGTGATACATCATTCTCCTGGGTTTCTCTAGTTCTTTGTTTATGGTTTCCTCTAGCTCTTTGAGCACATATAAAACAATTAACTTAAAAATCTGTGTCTAGTAAGTCCAGTGCATGTGCTTTCTCAGTGCTATTAATTTCCTTTTTTTTTTTTTTGTCCCTATGAATGTGACTTTTCTCCCTATGAATGCAGGCTTCCCTGGTGGCTCAGATGGTAAAGAAACTGCCTGCAATGCAGGAAGCCCAGGTTCGATCTCTGGGTCTGGAAGATCCCCTGGAGAAGGAAATGGCTACCCACTCCAGTATTCTTGCCTGGAGAATTCCATGGACAGAAGAGCCTGGCAGGCTACAGTCCATGGGATTGCAAAGGGTCAGACACAACTGAGCATCTAAGACTTTCACTTCCATAAATGTGACCTACTTCATTGTTTCTTTCCATAATTTGTCATTTTTGTTGTTGAATACTAGACATTTTGAATATAATAATGTGGTGACTCTAGAAATGAAAGTATTTCCCTCCTCAGGATTTATTTCCTGCTTCCTGTATATGCTTTGTTGAATGTGGCCTCTGAAGTCTCTGTTCTGTTAGCCTGTGGTCAGCTAGTGATTTAACAGAGATGTCCTTAAACTCTCAGAGTTGAAAGAAGTATAGTAAAAGGAGAAAAGGAAAAATCTACCCTGGTCTTTATAGATTAGTTCTGTGTCAGGACACTCCTTTAATTCTTCAGTTCAGTCGCTCAGTTGTGTCTGACTCTTTGCGACCCCATGAATTGCAGCATGCCAGGCCTCCCTGTCCATCACCAACTCCAGGAGTTCACTCAAACTCATGTCCGTCGAGTTGGTGATGCCATCCAGCCATCTCATCCTCTGTCGTCCCCTTCTCCTCCTGCCCCTAATCCCTCCCAGCATCAGAGTCTTTTCCAATGAGTCAACTCTTCGCATGAGGTGGCCAAAGTATTGGAGTTTCAGCGTTAGCATCATTCCTTCCAAAGAAATCCCAGGGCTGATCTCCTTCAGAATGGACTGGTTTGATCTCCTTGCAGTCCAAGGGACTCTCAAGAGTCTTCTCCAACACCACAGTTCAAAAGCATCAATTCTTCGGCACTCAGCTTTCTTCACAGTCCAACTCTCATATCCATACATGACCACTGGAAAAACTATAGCCTTTAATTCTTTGCCAGTCCATTTACAACTCTGGTTTAGTCTTTACTTCCCCCTTGCTATGAGCCTAAAGATCAGTGGGAAGTAAACATTCAGGGCTTTCTCAGGTGTTTTCTGAGATATGACCAGCCCTGGGCATGGGTTGTTGTTGTTCAGTTGCTAAGTTGTGTCCGACTCTTTGTGACCCCATGGACTGCAGCATGCTAGGCTTCCCTGTCCTTCACTATCTCCGTGAGTTTGCTCAAACTCATGTCCATTGAGTTGGTGATGCCATTCAACCATCTGATCCTCTGTTGCCCCCTTCTCCTCCTGCCCTCAATCTTTCCCAGCATCGGGCTCTTTTCCAGTGTGTGGACTGTCTGCATCAGAAGGCCAAAGTATTGTAGCTTCAGCTTCAGCATCAGTCCTTCTAATGAATATTCAGGGTTGATTTCCCTTAGGATTGACTGGTTTGATCTCCTTGCAGTCCAAGGGACTCTCAAGTCTTCTCCAACACCACAGTTCAAAAGTGTCGGTTCTTCTTCACTCAGCCTTCTTTATGATCCAACCCTCACATCTGTACATGGCTACTGGAAAAAACAATAGCTTTTACTAGTCAGACCTCTGTTGGCAGTGATGTCTCTGCTTTTTAATATGCTGTCTAGGTCTGTTATAGGTTTTCTTCCAAGGAGCAAGAGTCTTTTAATTTTGTGGCTGCAGTCACTGTCCACAGTGATTTTGGAGCCCAAGCAGGTAAAGTCTGTCATTGTTTCTATTTCTCCCCCATTCTATTTGCCATGAAGTGAAGGGATGAAGGGATGCTATGATCTTAGTTTTTGAATGTTGAGTTTTAAGCCAGCTTTTTCATTCTCCTCTTTCACTTTCATTAAGAGGCTCTTTAGTTCCTCTTTGCTTTCTGCCATAAGGGTGGTGTCATCTGCGTATTTGAAGTTACCAATATTTCTCCCAGCAATCTTGATTCCAGCTTGAGCTTCATCCATCCAGCCTGGCATTTGCATGATGTACTCTGCATATAAGTTGAATAAGCAGAGTGACAATATACAGCCTTGACGTACTCCTTTCCCACGTTTGAACCAGTCTGTTGTTCCAGGTCCGGTTCTAACTGATGATTCTTGACCTGCATACAGATTTCTTGGGGGGCAGGTAAGGTGGTCTGATATTCCCATCTCTTGAAAAAACTTCTACAGATTGTTGTGATTCACACAGTCAAAGACTTAGCCTTATCAATGAAGCAGATGTTTTTCTGGAATTTGCTTGCTTTTTCTATGATCCAATGGATGCTGGCAATTTGATCTCTAGTTCCTGTGCCTTTTCTCAATCCAGCTTGTGTATCTGGAAGTTCTCGGTTCACATACCATTGAAGCCTGCTGCTGCTACTGCTAAGTTGCTTCAGTCATGTCCGACTCTGTGTGACCCCATAGACGGTAGCCCACCAGGCTGCCCCGTCCCTGAGATTCTTCAGGCAAGAACCCTGGAGTGGGCTGCCATTTCCTTCTCCAATGCATGAAAGTGAAAAGTGAAAGGGAAGTCGCTCAGTCATGTCCAACTCTTCATGACTCCATGGACTGCAGCCTACCAGGCTCCTCCTTCCATTGGATTTTCCAGGCAAGAGTACTGGAGTGGGGTGCCATTGCCTTCTCCTACTGTTGAAGCCTAGCTTGAAGGATTTTCAAAATTACCTTACTAGCATGTGAAGTGAGCACAATTGCGCAGTAGTTTGAACATTCTTTGGCATTGCCTTTCTTTGGGATTAGAATGAAAACTGACCTTTTCCAGTCCTGTGGCCACTGCTGAGTTTTCCAAATTTGCTGGCATATTAAGGGCAGCACTTTCACAGCATCATCTTTTAGGATTTGAAATAGCTCAACTGGAATTCCATCACTTCCAATAGCTTTGTTTGTAGTGATACTTCCTAAGACCCACTTGACTTCACACTCCAGGATGTCTGGCTTTAGGTGAGGTGATCATACCATCATGGTTATCCAGGTACTAAGACCTTTTTTTTTTTTTTTTTTCCTTTTTACAGTTCTTCTGTGTATTCAGAAATGGTAATGACAACAGAAGCAGAAGGGCGTGGGCATGGCTTTTCACCTCCTCTTATTAAGTGGATGCTTTTGAAGGCCTTAGTTCCCAAAGTTGTTCCCTCCCCCAGCTTTTCCTCCCAGACTTTTAGCATGCATATTTTCTGATGGAATTGTACTCTTTTGCCACAGATAACAACAATTTGTTCACTTACCTTTCAATATTTTCCAGGAATGACCTCTATTTAGCTACTTTTCCAAACTGAGATTGTTCTGAGTTAAGAAAAATAAAGGCAATGCCTGCTCTGTTCCTTCCAGAACCAGATACCCACAAGAGGAACACAGGCTGTCATCAAGACAGTCACTGCACCTGGGAGGAGTTTGGAGCAAGGCTAAGTTAAAACTAAAAAGTTCTTCTACCATGTTAAAATGGACTTTTTCCCAATTCGTCATTCACTTGGTTGCTGCAATCCTTTGACTACTTTCCAGAGTTCTGACGAAGTTGATTCAGACAACTTTGCTTAGTTTTTTTTTTTGGTGTTTCCAAGAAGTGATAGGTGCTTGAAGCCTCCTACTTTTCCATTTTCACTAACATCTGAAAATCTTTTTTCTTTAATTATTTAATTTATTTTAATTGGAGGATAATTACTTTGCAATATTGTGGTGATTTTTGCCATACATCAACATGAATCAGCCGCTGGTACACATGTGTCCCCCCATCCTGAGCCTGCCTCCCCCCTCCCTTCCCACCCCATCCCTCTGCATTGTCCCAGAGCACTGGCTTTGGGTGCCCTGCTTCATGCATAAAACTTGCTCTGGTCATCTGTTTTACATATGGTAATATACGTGTTTCAATGCTATTCTCTCAAATCATATCACCTTTGCCTTCTCCCACATAGTCCAAAAGTCTGTTCTTTACATCTGTGTCTCTTTTGCTGCCTTGCATATAGGATTGTCATTACTGTCTTTCTAAATTCCATATATATGCATTAATATATTGTATTGGTGTTTCATTTTCTTATTTCACTCTGTATAGGCTCCAGTTTCATCCACCTCATTAGAACAGACTCAAATGTGTTCTTTTTTATAGCTGAATAATATTCCATCGTGTATATGTACCACTACTTCCTTATCCATTTGTCTGCTGATGGACATCTAGGTTGCTTCCATGTCCTAGCTCTTGTAAACAGTGCTGCAATGAACACTGGGGTTACATGTGTCTCTTTCAATTCTGGTTTCCTCGGTAATACCCGAAATTCTTAATAATATTTGAACTATGAGTCTCCCACTTTCCTTTTGTATTGGGCCCTGCAGGTTAGGTTTGCCCCTAAAACTTCAAACCATTCAAACAATTTTTCTACCTGTTATACTTGTCACTATAGAGCATTCTTATAAGTAAGTCCATGCAGGCATCTTTCCCTGGTACTAGATTAGTACTCAACTGAGAATCATCACAACTATGACAATGAATGCCCTCAGTAATAGTGTGGATAATATCAACAATATTTATTCTTATGTCCAAGACAAATTTTGGGAATTTTTAAGGTATCTTCTGAAACTAAAGAGTAACCCTCAACTGAATTTGCTTACTCCAACTAGGATCTTGAATATCCCCTCAAGGAATGAGGATTTTTAATTTAATGGTATTATATGACTTTATAGATCAGCTTTCATAGGCCTCTGTCTTCAGCAACTTCCCAGGGAATTCTTTTATGTAATTGATAATCCTAGACATTTCAAATAAAAGAAAGTCTTACCCTCCTGATTGTTCATCTAACTCCATACCACACATTCTTCCCTCCTTCTCCCCAAAATATTCAAAGGTTCAAATTTTTTTTTGAGTCTCCCCAGCCTTTTCATTATCTTAGTCACAACCAGTGACTATCACCACCATCACCAGCAACAAATTATAGCATGAAATAGATTAATTTCTACTGCACTTTGTATCAATTAAGATACTTTCAGCTGAAAATAGGAGAAGACCAACTCAGATGCCCTATGTGATGAGGAAATTTAGTATCTCATATACCAAAGTCTTCAGAGATAGGATGGTTTCAGCACTGGTCAACTGAGTGATTTATGACATTATGAAAGACCCAAATCCTTTCTGTATTTCCGCTATGTTATTCTCACTCTATTGATTTGTCTTCTAAAACTGACTTTCATCATGACCCCGTAATAACTGTTACCAACATTCACATAGCATGTAGACGGCAATATCCCAAAATAGAAAAAGGTTTTTCTCCTCAATCTTGGTAAGCCCAGAGAAATTGTACCCAGAAAGCACTTTCCTAAACCAATCACTGACCAAGGAAATGAAGTTACCATGATTAGTTTAGACTAGGCAAAAATTATTCCAGTTTCTTTTTTTTTTTTAATTATTATTATTATTTTTTTACTTTACAATATTGTATTGGATTTGCCATACATCAACATGCATCCACCATGGGTGTACACGTGTTCCCCATCCTGAACCCCCCTCCCACCTCCCTCTCCATACCATCCCTCTGGGTCATCCCAGTGCACCAGCCCCAAGCTTCCTGTATCCTGCATTGAACCTGGACTGGCGATTCATTTCTTATATGATATTATACATGTTTTAATGCCATTCTCCCAAATCATCCCCCTCCCTCTCCCACAGAGTCCAAAAGACTGTTCTATACATCTGTGTCTCTTTTGCTGTCTTGCATACAGGGTTATCATTACCATCTTTCTAAATTCCATATATATGCGTTAGTATACTGTATTGGTGTTTTTCTTTATGGCTTACTTCACTCTGTATAATAGGCTCCAGTTTCATCCACCTCATTAGAACTGATTCAAATGTATTCTTTTTAACGGCTGAGTAATACTCCATTATGTATATGTACCACAGCTTTCTTATCCATTCATCTGCTGATGGACATCTAGGCTGCTTCCATGTCCTGGCTATTATAAACAGTGCTGCGATGAACATCGGGTACACGTTTCTCTTTCAATTCTGGTTTCCTTGGTGTGTATGCCAAGCAGTGGGATTGCTGGGTCATATGGCAGTTCTATTTCCAGTTTCTTAAAGAATCTCCACACTGTTCTCCATAGGGGCTGTACTAGTTTGCATTCCCACCAACAGTGTAAGAGGGTTCCCTTTTCTTCACACCCTCTCCAGCATTTATTGTTTGTAGACTTTTTAATAGCAGCCATTCTGACTGGCGTGAAATGGTACCTTACTGTGGTTTTGATTTGCATTTCTCTGATAATGAGTGATGTTGAGCATCTTTTCCTGTGTTTATTAGCCATCTGTATGTCTTCTTTGGAGAAATGTCTATTTAGTTCTTTGGCCCATTTTTTATTGAGTCATTTATTTTTCTGGAATTCAGCTGCAGGAGCTGCTTGTATACTTTTGAGATTAATTCTTTGTCAGTTGCTTCATTTGCTATTATTTTCTCCCATTCTGAAGGCTGTCTTTTCACCTTATTTATAGTTTCCTTCGTTGTGCAAAAGCTTTTAAGTTTAATTAGGTCCCATTTGTTTATTTTTGCTTTTATTTCCATTACTCTGGGAGGTGGGTCATAGAGGATCCTGCTGTGATTTATGTCAGAGAGTGTTTTGCCTATGTTTTCCTCTAGGAGTTTTATAATTTCTGCTCTTACATTTAGATCTTTAATCCATTTTGAGTTTGTTTTTGTGTATGGTGTTAGAAAGTGTTCTACTTTTATTCTTTTACAAGTGGTTGACCAATTTTCCCAGCACCACTTGTTAAAGAGATTGTCTTTTCTCCATTGTATATTATTGCCTCCTTTGTCAAAGATAAGGTGTCCATAGGTATGTGGATTTATCTCCAGGCTTTCTATTTTTACAGTGAACAAAATCCTCTGGTGAGCATTTCCTTTTGTAGAGGATGAGCAAGAAATAAACTTTTGTTATACTAAGATACTTTAATTTGGGGTTTAACTATTTGTTACAATAGAATAATTAAACCTGTCCTGAGTAGTAACAGGTATAGTAACAGGGTGTATATTGTCACCCTGCCTATTTAACTTATATGCAGAGTACATCATGAGAAACCCTGGGCTGGATGAAGCACAAGCTGGAATCATGTTTGCCAGGGGAAATATCAATAACCTCAGATATGCAGATGACACCACCCCTTATGGCAGAAAGTGAAGAAGAACTAAAGAGCCTCTTGATAAAAGTGAAAGAGGAGAGTGGAAAAGTTGGCTTAAAGCTCAGCATTCATAAAACTAAGATCATGGCATCCGGTCCCATCACTTCATGCCAAATAGATAGGGAAACAGTGGAAACAGTATCAGACTTTATTTTTTTGAGTACCAAAATCACTGTGGATGGTGATTGCAGCCATGAAATTAAAAGACACTTACTCCTTGTAAGGAAAGTTATGACCAACCTAGACAGCATATTAAAAAGCAGAGACGTTACTTTGTCAACAAAGGTCCATCTAGTCAAGGCTATGGTTTTTCCAGTGGTCATGTATGGATGTGAGAGTGGGGCTGTGAAGAAAGCTGAGCACCGAAGAATTGATGCTTTTGAACTGTGGTGTTGGAGAAGACTCTTGAGAGTCCCCTGGACTGCAAGGAGATCCAACCAGTCCATCCTAAAGGAGATCAGTCCTGGGTGTTTATTGGAAGGACTGATGCTGAAGCTGAAACTCCAATACTTTGGCCACCTCATGTGAAGAGTTGACTCATTGGAAAAGACTCTGATGCTGGGAGGGATTGGGGGCAGGAGGAGAAGGGGAAGACAGCGGATGAGATGGCTGGATGGCATCACCGACTCGACGGACACGAGTTTGAGTGAACTCCGGGAGTTGGTGATGGACAGGGAAGCCTGGCGTGCTGCGATTCATGAGGTTGCAAAGAGTCGGACACAACTGAGGAACTGAACTGAACTGAAATGATTCTTGAATGTTCCTGAAAAGGTAAGGACCATATCATACTATTTGTACTTTTCTAAATTCTATTCATGGATGGAGTAAACTTTACTTCTAGCTCATAGCTTACCTTTAAAAAAAAAAAAAAAACGAAACTATTTTTTTGAATTATGAAAGTGTGGTAACACATTTACAGGAGACTTGGAAAATACAGAACACAGTTACATATAGTTCCACTGTGTGTGTGTGTGGGGGGGTGTGTGTTAGTCACTCAGTCGTGTCTGACTCTTTGCAACCACATGGACTGTAGTCCATCAGGCTCCACTGTCCATGGAATTCTACAGGGAAGCATACTGGCGTGCATTGCCATTCCCCTTTCCAGGGAATCTTCCCAACTTAGGGATTGAACCTGGGTCTTCCACATTGCAGGCAGATTCTTTACCATCTGAGCCACCAGGGACGACATAGGTCCACTATATATTACAATTATTTTTTTAAGTTGATAAATTAAGATTTTTAGTTGGAGTTTCAATATCAAACTCTCAAAAAATAATAGAATGAATATACAGAAAAGTAGAGGGATATAGTAGACCCCAAAAGCTCTGTGAACTAATTCAATATAAGTAAGACATAGAATTTTCACACAACAGTAGGATACAAATTCTATTCAAGTTCCCATAGACTATAAACTAGGAGACACTGGAACATATCCAGGGACATAAACTAAGGTACAAAAGTTTCATGGTCTAAAGGTGTTGAAATTATAGAGTCTATTCTCTTATCACTGTGGAATTATGTTAGAAATCAATATCAAAATATATTTGAAAATTACCCACATATTTTCAAGTACAATGTGACATTTACCAAGAAAGATCTTTGACTTAGCTGTCAAAAGCCTCAGTAAAGTTAGACTGAAAAAAACACAGAGGGTGATTACAGAGAAGAAAGCACTTAAATGAGAAGTTAATATCAAAATGAGAAATTAACGTTAAGGATATTTTAAACAAAATCTTATGTATTTGGAAATTAAATGCCCACTTTTAGATTATGGGTGTATCTAAGAAGCTGTAACAAGGAAAATTTAAAAATACTTGTAATAGAATGAAAATGAAAAGAGAATTAACCAGAATATATTGCATGTAGCTGAAGCTGCTCAATGCAATTAAATATACTGTGAAGTCTTAAATAAGGTATAAAAACAAATAATGAACACTAGCATAAAATTTTGTAAAATTTGAACAAAATCTGTAGTTAGTAATACTGTGCTACTGTGCTTGTGCTGTGCTTAGTTCCTCAGTCATGTCTGATTTTTTGTGACCCCAGGGACTGCAGCCCGCCAGGCTCCTCTGTCCATGGGGATTCTTAAAGCAAGAATACTGGAGTGGGTTGCTGCCAGGGACCAGCCCCGGCTGATCCAGGGTATTCGAAGGAGAGATGGCGTAGGCGAAGATCAGGAAACAATGCTTAATTGAATGTTAATTAAGGATATAAAGAGTGATAGAATGAGGATAGCTCAGTGAGGAAAATTCAGTGGAGAAAAGAGGCTGAGTAGCTTGGTTTACGCGGGAGACCAATAAAACTTCAAGACAAGAAGTTTGCACCACTTACGTAGGCCGCAGGCGTCCTTCCGTTCTCCCGAAGGAGAGGAGACACTGAGGCCTCCCCGGTCGGATCTTAGAAGCCCAGGCATAATTAGTAAGCATGGTGGGTTCCGCGCTCCAGATGGAGACTCAGCCAGAGTGAGAGAGAGAGCGACATGGGGAGACCAGTATTTCGAGAAACTGATCCCAATTCTTTATTTTCCATGGTCTACTTTTATACACTGAGATGTTATGCAAAAGTCACGCGGGGTCAGCAGTCCTGACTTTTATCAAAGTCAGGTGCTTCATACAAATGTATACAGAGGTCTTAGGGGTGTTACATCATCTTCTGGCCAGGGGGGCCTGCTGACAATTTACGACCCTCTCCTTGTGACAGCGGTCAGTCAATCAGGACACTTATTTCTCCAGGGCTGATTATTCTCAAAACAGACGCCACCCAAATAAAGTTACATTCCTACAGGGTGAGGGTGTAGTGGGTTTTAGTTAAGGAAAGAATTTACTTAGCCTAAGGTCTAACGTGATTAATATCAAAGGTTAATACTTATTCCTTCTATATATTCATTAATGTGTGTAAGGGCAGGGGATGTGGAGACGTAGCAACAAACATTGGCTCAACAAATGAAAAACCCTTCACCAACACAATTTCTAATTAGCCCACTATACTTATAGTTTTCTAACTTCTCTAAAGAACCTGTTTTTAGAGGGTTTAAAGCATCTCGTGCCTCTCACGGTTGGCAGGCTGTGAGCAATCACATGTGGCCGGACGAGCCTGTCAGGCAGGCTAGAGAACCTTCAGAGGAGTTTGTAGGTTAAAACACTCTTGTCACACCCAAGAGTTTTTATTGACTGGAGCTCTAGGTTAACTCCTTCTCCGAAAGAGGTGGTGGGGGACAGCCCCCCGTAAAGTCAGAGGTGTAGGTAAGAGCACAAAGTAGTAAAGTAGGCAGGCTCTGGTTATGGGGGTAGACGCTCGAGGATTTCCAGGGGGACTCCTGAGGCTCGATCCCGCCTTTGCGTATGTCGAGCCTCCTTCCTCATGACCTTTGCCATGGGTGGAGTACCTCACTCTGGCTACCGGCAGTGATAGAATTCCAGTTGAGCTATTCCAGATCCTGAAAGATGATGCTGTGGAAAGTGCTGCACTCAATATGCAATGTGCAATATGCACTCAATATGCAATATGCCGGCTCCCGGCAGGTTGCTATGCCCTCCTCCGGGGTGGGGGGGGGGGGAGTCTTCCCAACCCAGGGATTGAACCCAGGTCTCCTATATTGCAGGTGGATTCTTTACGGACTGAGCCACCAGGGAAGCCCAAGAATTTATCACTTGTTAATTTCTTTTTTTTTTTTTTAAACAACATAGTATTTCCTTACATTCCCAAAACTGGATTAGAAGTTTCCTTTCTCTCTGTATTCTCCTTCTGGGACCCCTATAATATGAATGCTGGTGCATTTAATATTGCCCCAGAGGTCTCAGGCTGTTTTGGTGCATATAAGATTTTGTTTGTGCCCTCCAAGAGTGGTCTCTTCCCCATCCTATGGAAGTCCTGTAATCAAACCCCACTGGCCTACAAAGTCAGATTCCCTGGGGATTCCCAGTTCCTTTGCTAGTTGCCCAGGCTGAGAAGCCTGATGGTGAGGCTCAGAACCTTCACAACAGTGCGAGAACTTCTTTGGTATTACTGTTCTCCAGTCCACGGGTGGCCCACCGAGCAGGTATGGGATTTGATTTTATCGTGTTTGGGCCCCTCCTATCATCTCATTGTGGCTTCCTCTTTGTCTTTGGACGTGGGGTATCTTTTTTTGGTGGGTTCCAGTGTCCTCCTGTCAATGGTTATTCAACAGTTAGTTACAATTTTGGTGCTCTTGCAGGAGATGAGCGCATGTCCTTCTACTCTGCCATATTGAACTATAGAAAAAGCTCATAGCTTACTTTTTAAAATTACTTTACTTATTGTTGATTTTGAGTCATGTGTATGTGTGATGATAGTATTCTGATTATGTTTTAAAAGGGGAATCTTTTTAAAAAATGAATAAAAGGGGAATCTTTGCTTTTTGTACATATGGATCAGTTCAGTTCAGTTCAGTTGCTCAGTCATGTTCGACTCTTCGCGACCCCATGAATCACAGCACACCAGGCCTCCCTGTCCATCACCGACTCCTGGAGTTCACTCAGACTCACATCCCTGAATGCTGGAGTGGGTTACCATGCCCTCCTCCAGGGGATCTTCCCAACCCAGGGATTGAACCCATGTCTGCTGCATCTCATGCATTGTGGACAGATTCTTTACCACTGAGCCACCAGGGAAGCCCATGAACCTTCTGACTGGGCATATTAGAAACTGCCTCATGCTGAGCAGGGTATGCACTAGTCAGTTCATGGAGTATATAGAATACAACTAAATATATAGAGGTGCACATGTCAACAATGAGCCAAAATACTAATGAGTTGAAAGTGTTCCCAGTGAATGTAGCACATCCTGTTCAGCCTGTGGAAACCGAGTTGTCCAATAGAGAAATGTGCACACCTGGTCTCCCCTAAATAACCCCTTCTATGCCTTAACCCTAAGTTATCTGCACTTATGCCACAAATTCCCAATTCTAGTATGTTTTGGAAGGGAACAGATGCCATTCATAGAATGATTGAAAAATGTTAGATAGTATCTGAGGATTTTAGTTAAAGATAGTAAAATAAATACCCTAGAAAACTCACAAAAATTACATTAATGGGCTATTATGAAGGCATAAATCTACTAAAACCTAGAGGAAGAAGGAAACAGTGAAGCTGACTTCACATATATGAGAAAGCTGAACCACAAGCATGGAGAAAACTGAAATCCCATTCACCCTGAGAAACCCCCGAAAAGGTCAGGAATTTGGTAACACTGAGTACTTCTAAAAGTGGGAATAAATATAGTGATAACAATGAAGGGTTGGTTGTCTAAATTTTATCCGAAATCAGTTAGATTCCTGGACCCCATGCCACAGAGCACAGCCAGTCAACTACCTTTCTTTTCCCTGGCCTAAAGATCAGTGATTCATTCCCTGGAGAGACTAATACAATTTCTGGACCAGGGAACCCTGACACAGTTGAAGTGAAGAGTGTTATATTTAAAACAGTATAATTAATTTATATGAAAGTTTACATACTCAATAATAACAGCCACCTCATCCTACTCGCTGAGATTACTTCCATTTAGCTTACTACAGGGGAAATTTTGGAAGACTTGTGAGGAATCTGAATACCTCAACAGAAAAGACTAAAAGATGCAGAGTTACCCAAAGAAACATGCAGACTTACCCAAAGAAATGGAGCAATTAGAACACTCTACAGTGTAAACTAGTCTTCAAGTCCCATCTACATGCACAGAGTTTTCAGCTTTCTAGTACTCAAATCTTAAATATAAATAGACAACCCAGAATCATCATTCACTTAAGAAAATAAAAATATGAATGATATGAAAGACAGAGACCAAAATAAAAAAGCAGAGGAAGTAATTTGGAGGAAACAGAGTCCATTCATGGAAATGGAAACTTAAACCCAAGCATTCCATTTCTCTAACATTTCCTTAGCATATTTATTTCATAGTTCAGTCTTCCTCCTCTGGAATCCACTTGATCATGTTAGCAAAATCCTGAGCTGCCTCCAGATCTGGTACGTGCTAGTGTTAGGGGAAGCACACTGACTGAAACTGCCCATGCTTGCCAGGCACCATAGTAACCATTTGCATGAGTTGTTTTACGACAGGAGGTCCTGGTGAGGAACACGGAACTAATAAGCCACCACCAACTGGAAGAGTTCAGGAAAGGTCAAAAGGAGACACCACATGTCCGACCACCTCCCAGAATCTTTCTCTCTGGCACCCATCTTGGCTGAACAAGGCATGCACCACCAAGAAGGACTCTGAGTCAGAATGATTAGCTAAAGACAACCCGGAAACTAACCCCGTTACCATAAAACCTGAGACTTCGAGCTATGTGGCAGAACTGTTCTCCTGGGTTCCCTTACCCTACTGCTCTCCACCCAGGTGCCCTTTCCCAATAAAATCTCTTGCATTGTCAGCACATGTGTCTCCTTGGACAAGTTATTTCAGAGTGTTAGACAAGACCCCAGTTTTGGGCCCTAGAAGGGGTCCCCCTTCCTGCAACAAATGGTGACTTTGGCGGGGACTCTGCTGCGACTGACATCCTGACCGCTCCGGGTACTCAGGGACCAGCTTCCCCACTGATGGATCAGACCCAGCAGCTGTGACTGGGACCCTTTTGTCCCTGGTCTCCTCCTGTCACAGACAACTGGCCAGAGTGCCCCAACTAGTAAGGAACAAGAGACTTTATTGACCTCTCTTCTTTTCCCTCTCTCTCTCCTCTCCTTAACCTTTCCTATCCTTTCCCTTTTTTCTAGTCCCCCGGTCCTGGACGCAGGAATCTGGTCGAAGGGCCTCAGCCTGAGCTGACGATTGGAGACTGATCACCTCTTGGCAGAGAACTTGAATTCTGGTTCTGTGCTGGTCTGGTTTCTGGTAGGGTCGAGTTCCAGTCCTCTCATCTCTTGAGGCCCAGGGTAAAATCCTGTAATGTCTGGGTATCTGCAGGTGGCAGGAGACGTGTGTAAGGCCACACTTTTTGCCCTCCTCTCCCGCCTCCTCCCCCTTCTTCTTTCAACCTGGCTTCCTTTCCTCCCTTTGAAATCTTTGAAGACTTGAGATATTTTCATTTACTCTGTTAGTTCTTGGATCTGAAGTTCTGTGTCTCTATGGGAGGTTTTCTGAGAGACTGCATTCTTGTATTTAAGGGAGTGTCTGATGAGAACTGCCAGGTCTATGTGTGTGTTTTAACTCTGTGTTCTGTGTTGTGACTTTTGACGGCCATTTTGCTTTGTCTGGCAACCATTTGGTTTATACCTGCCACCATTTTGTTAGAACTTGATTTTCTTTCCCTGTGCCTTGAGACCAGGGCTCTGGCTCTGTTCTCAGAAACACTTATCTAGACCATCTCTAACTACCGAGACTGAGGAAAAATGGGAAAAAGCCTTTAAATTTTTTATTTATTCCAACTGTTTTTTATAAACTAGTAAATTTTATATTGTAATATCTAATTTATGACTAAGCTTAGAAAATGAAGCTAGATCTTGCCTTGTGTCTGTCTAAGTATGTCTTGGTATGTCTTTGTCTCTGGGTAATATTTTTGAGGTTAATTTGTAAATGAGTTCTATTTAATTGGCTTAAAGAAAAGTAAGCACTTACAAATCAAATAATTCTAAATTAAACAATAAATTCCAGGTTCATGTGAACTGGGAGATATTCAGTATTAAATACCTGATATTAGTGTTTGTTTGTTGACTTATCTAATATAGACATGTCTTAGAGTAATTAACATTAAGTAGAATATTTTCATTGTACCTCGGTTTAATATATAAGTTAAATATTATCATATCTGTTACAAGTTTGTCAACAAGGAAATTACCTTGAGTGAAGAAACTTCTAAAAAAAATGTAAATGAGATATGAGCTTTTAGATAAACTCTATTAAGAGTAATTATGCTTTAGGACTCACTCCAGTACTCTTGCCTGGAAAATTCCACGGACGGAGGAGCCTGGTACGCTGCAGTCCATGGGTTCGCAAAGAGTCAGACACGACTGAACGACTTCACTTTCATGCATTGGAGAAGTAAATGGCAACCCACTCCAGTGTTCTTGCCTGGAGAATCCCAGGGATGGGGAGCCTGGTGGGCTGCTGTCTATGGGGTCACACAGAGTCAGATACGACTGAAGTGACTTAGCAGCAGCAGCAGCAGCATGCTTTAGGAATATCTTCCTAAAATAGTCTCTCAAGATTGGGATAACTTGAATTTCTAAGGGTTGTGCTAAATGAAGTGCTGAAAGTCTATTGAATAGTTAGGTCATTTCCAGATAAGATTTTGAAACATTTACTGCTAAACACTAATTTCCTTTTACAGAGAAACTAAAGAGATTTGGGACTATAAATGAATAATATTTGGTGCCATCCTAAAATATTCTAAGAAAGCAAAAGTTTTAGAAATTATCACTGATATCTATGCTCACCAATCTATAAAATGCTGATATAAAAGATAGTTCTTGGTTGCTAAAGGAAAGTAGGAAGTGTGTTTTCAGTAAAAAAAAAAAAAAGGTATGAAAAAATACTAAAAAGAGTTATGTGTAATCAGGATTTTCTAAAATTGGATTACAATTAGTTAGATAAACGGATTTTGTTAGGAATGACACAGCCATAGGAAAATTGGTTAGAGCCAACTAGGTTCAAGATGGCGGAGTTGACTTTCACTAGACCTTGAGCTGTATTTACACCCATTGTGACATATCAACAAGCTAAATGATATACCCATCAACATTGACTAAATCTGACCAAATGTTCTAAACCCTTTTAATTAATTTTTTTTGACAAAACCTCCTAAATAGAATTCTTTTGAAGTTCCTTTGACCTCTAGCTAACTTTGGGGTGCTTCAGAGTGCTCCTGAAACATCCCAAAGAGAGATATTAAACTAATTGTGTTTATTTGGTTGGTTAAATTACATGAAAAATATTATGAAATAATAAATCCTCTCATGTTATAATGTATGGTAAAAGTACTAATATAGATATCCTAGAAATTATATGGAGTTCTTAGCATTCTGATGTGTCCTGGTATTCTAATGGAAAACCTGATGACTTCACAAAAGTTAACAAAAGGACTGAATGAACCAGCTAATATCCCTATAACTTTTATGGTTTCTATCTGAAAACTTATGGGTTTGAATCTTGTGTTTTCTGGGAGTAGGGAAAATCTTCCTCTCAAACTAATTATGACAGTAATTTGGTAAAATTATATGTTATAAACAAAACAAATATATTTTCTCTCTATCTGACTCCTCCAGAAATTGGAAACTCTTAGGTTTCCAGTAAGTTTATTAAATGAGTTAGGAAGATTATCTCACTAACAGGTACAAAAATCTCCAGGAATTTTTGAGACCTTAAAAAGGGGAGAATTCACCTAGATTTGTTAGGTGAAACCTGTGATAAGCCTTTGGTGTGAGTTTCCCAGCCCTGCTTTATTTTAAAAATTCAGTCTGAGACTCTATAAATGTGTCAGCGAATCAAAAAGTTTATGATCAGTTATGATTATATAAATCATCAAGCCAAAATTAGTGATAGCAGGCCTATTTTGCAAACAAGCTAGTCTTGATTTGGTTGTATTTGATAAAAATGAGGATAATTTTAAGGAGAAAAAGATGTTTCAATAAATGTTAAATCCCAGTTTGTTAATGGAGGTCTGCATCTAGTAAGACTCATTTCTTGGATAGTTCTTTGCTATTATGCGATATTAGTGTAAAATTTAATTGAATTCTTAAAGAACACCCTGTTTGTTTCTGAAGCTTATCTCAGTAATCTGTCTTTGAATGAAGATCAGATGCCTCATGACCTGCAACTAGGACTGGAAAAAGACATAATTTAAGGTTCCGTTTTCAACCTGGATGGAAGGACCTTTTTATCAGGAGAAACTACACTACACCAGAATGAGAAGACGACGACATCAGAGGCAGACAGCTTGCCCAAGATCCTGAGCCTGATTCGTATGACCATTTATAATGTTTTCTTGACTTCTTTGACCTTTGCATATAAATCACATGCTTTTCTATCATAGGCCTGATTGTATGCTAATTTTAGAAATCAATCCAATTGTTGAATTTATGACCAATTACCTATGTCTAGTTCTGGGTTACCTTGGTAAATTTCTCTACTACAAGGTTCTAACTGGTTGGCCCTGAGAAAATTTACTTAAAAAAAAATTATAGTCATATTCAGGTCCCTATTGATATTACTAGATGGGATTCCCTCACCGGGCCAATTAATAATGCCTTCTCTGACTCTGGCCATAAATTTGTGCTTTCTTCTATCACTCAAGCTCAATCAGAGCAACAAGCAAAGTTTCAGCAAAGGAGGAAAACATCTCCCACAATTATGGGATGGATTTATATAGATAACACCAGGTTATGGTAATTTAGGTTTAAAGTCTCCTCTATGTTGGAAACAATTAAATCATACTAAGGTTAATCAGTCTAGTAATACTAGAAAACTGGCCTATGTGCCTTATAGACAGTGCCAATATATAATTTCCCTGGAAGATAAAGATTTGTACAGAGTAGACTAAGTCAGATGACCTGGGATATACTGGGCTACATCCAATGGAAGCTCTTAAGTCTTACTTGTGACTTTACTAATACTGCTGGCTGTGTTATTCGTATTTCACCTGTCCTATAAAATTGCTGTTTCTTACATTGCCAAATGTGTGACTGAGGCCTCTGATAAAATAATATGTATTCCCATATGAGATGGATGATGGTAACAGTGTAACTCTATATATGGGAAGAAGCAATAAGAGGGAATGTTTTCCTGGACCAAGAGGCTAGTAAGACAGGTGATCCAGAGAATTTTGGTTACTGTTTTATGGCCTAGTCCAGTAACAGCACATTGAGTGGCCTGTCAACAAAATCTTTGCCAAACCTGAGAATGGACATTCTTAGCACCATGGGATAAAATGGTCATGAAATGCCTCCCTCAATATCATGGTTAAGTTTATGAGCAAAAAGGGGCTCTACCAACTGAAAACTGACACTTGCCATCTACGTCTACAAAGATTAAATCATGGCCACTGCAACTGCTGACCTTCAACTCTCCTGAAAGGAGTTCAGGATGAAAATCAGGAATGAGGCACTCTGTACTCTGGGAAAAACTGGCAGAACAGGCTTTCAGATAGTTAGATCTTTTCAGGAAAAGATTTTATGAGTCCCAATTCTTGCATCTTCTCATACCTAGAAAAGCACTGACATCATTAATGGTGACATCTGCTTTGGCTATTAAGGAAAATTTTACAGTTAATTTACAGAAAATTTACAGAAAATTTTACAGTCAAAATAGAGTAGCTATGGTTCAGACATCCTGAGAAATAATTAGGTGATACTATGGGTGCAATTTCAGACTAGACCTTGTATTGCTAAACACTTGAGTTTTCTGAGTCGTGTTAGGCCTGGATGCCACCATTCTCAAAACAATGTCTGTTAGAAGCTACTAACTTCAACCTTACTTTTTATAAAACTAGGCAACTGGCTACCTGGCTACAAGTCTCCCCGAAGTGCCAGGTCCAGACTGGGTTTCAGGCCTATTCTTCTAAAAAGAAATGAGATTTATTTTGTCTATTAAAATTCCAGTTATCACTCCTCCAGCTACTTCTAATTGGGTCTGTTACACCAAAATGGCAGACCAAGGGATTGAGATTTTAATTATACAAGGCTCAGATCTAGGACTTGGAACTCAGGAATACTTCCAATTCAGTGTCTATTCTCTAAGCTGAGGCAGTCCTATGCCATATTTTGACAGGAAGTTATCACAGTCATGCCCAGTTCCCTAAATTAAAACTGAGCAAGACTCTGTGGGGCTCTGGAGTACAAATCTGCTCTGTGTTCTCCATTTCTTGTCTGTAAGATATAGGCTTCATTCAGCCTTCTTGACCTTCCCTGAGTTCCAAAAGGTGGATTCAAATAATTGCTAATCGGGGAAGGGAGGGGATACAGAAACAGAGGAGAAACAATCAAATGGTGGTACAGCCTTCAGACAGGCTCCTGGTTCCTACTCAAAAACAAACAAAAAAAACAATGTCTTTGAGTTCTTCTATAGAACTGGGGCCCCCACCCAGGTGGAGAATGGTAACTTCAGACTGAACACAAGATTCATGGAGCACAGCTCTGTTGCCTCACCACCAACCAATCAAAAAAAGTCACAAACCCTGCAGCCCTCACCCCAAATGTTGCCTTCTGTTTCTGGGGAACAGTGATGACTATCCTGTTAGGTTTCCTGCTTGGCCCCTGTCTATTTCATCTCTGAGAGGAGCCAACAGTTTCAAACTAAATTGCTGTTATTACAAGGGTGAATGCTGGTTTCAGGCAAAAAAAAAAAAAAAAAAAAACCTTGACTTAGATCAGGTAGAGAAAGACTTCTGCTCTGCTAGGCAGGCCTATGACCATGCACAGCAGGAAGAAGTCACAGAAGAAGGAGACCTCCGTCCCAATTCCCAAGAGGTATCTTGAGTATGAAGTCTCTGGGGGGAGTTGTTAGGGGAAGCACACTAACTGAAACCACCCACCCTGGCCAGGCACCATAGTAACCATTTGCATGAGTTGTTTTATGACAGGAGGTCCTGGTAAGGAACATGGAACTAATAAGCTACCACCAACCAGAAGAGTTCAGGAAAGGTCAAAAGGAGACACCACATGTCCGACCACCTCCCAGAATCCTTCTCTCTGGCATCCATCTTGCTGAACAAGGCATACACCAACAGGGAGGACTCTGAGTCAGAATGATTGGCTAAAGACAACCCGGAAACTAACCCCATTACCATAAAACCTGGGACTGGAAGCCATGTGGCAGAGCTGTTCTCCTGGGTTCCCTAACCCTACTGCTCTCCACCCGGGTGTCCTTTCCCAGTAAAATCTCTTGCTTTGTCAGCACATGAGTCTCTTTGGACAATTGACTTCCTAGTGTTAGACAAGAGCCCGGTTTTGGGCCCTGGGAGGGGTCCTCCTTCCTGCAACACTAGGGTCTTCCTGCTGCTGCTAAGTCACTTCAGTCATGTCTGACTCTGTGTGATCCCATAGACGGCAGCCCACGAGGCTCCCCGTCCCTGGGATTCTCCAGGCAAGAACACTGGAGTGGGTTGCCATTTCCTTCTCCAATGCATGAAAGTGAAAAGTGAAAGTGAAGTCCCTCAGTCGTGTCCGACTCTTAGCGACCCCATGGACTACAGCCCACCAGGCTCCTCTGTCCATTGGATTTTCCAGGCAAGAGTACTGGAGTGGGGTGCCATTGCCTTCTCTGAGGGTCTTCCTACCTCTACTAAAATGCTTATGTGTATGCCTTACCTCTCTCAGTTCAGTTCAGTCACTCAGTTGTATCTGACTCTTTGTGAGCCCATGAATGGCAGCACGCCAGACCTCCCTGCCCATCAACAACTCCTAGAGCCCACCCAAACCCATGTCCATTGAGTCAGTGATGCCATCCAACCATCTCATCCTCTGTCATCCTCCTCTCCTCCTGCCCTCAGTCTTTCCCAGTATCAGGGTCTTTTCAAATGACTCAGCTCTTCACATCAGGTGGCCAAAGTATTGGAGTTTCAGCTTCACAATCAGTCCTTCCAATGAACACCCAGGACTGATCTCCTTTAGAATGGACTGGTTGGATCTCCTTGCAGTCTAAGGGACTCTCAAGGGTCTTCTCCAACACCACAGTTCAAAAGCATCAATTCTTTGGCTCTCAGCTTTCTTTGTAGTCCCACTCTCACATCCATACATGACCACTGGAAAAACCATAGCCTTGACTAGACGGACCTTTGTTGACAAAGTAATGTCTCTGCTTTTTAATATGCTGTCTAGGTTGGTCATAACTTTCCTTTTAAGGAGTAAGCATCTTTTAATTTCATGGCTGAGAAGGAAATGGCAATCCACTCCAGTACTATTGCCTGGAAAATCCCATGGACAGAGGAGCCTGGTAGGCTATAGTCTATGGGGTCGCAAAGAATCGGACACGACTGAGTGACTTCACTTTCACTTTCAGTCACCATCTGCAATGATTTTGAAGCCCAGAAAAATAAAGTCAGCTACTCTTTCCACTGTTTCCCCATCTATTTGCCATGAAGTGATGGGACTGGATGCCATGATCTTAGTTTTCTGAATGTTGAGCTTTAAGCCAACTTTTTCACTCTTGTCTTTCACTTTCATTAAGAGGCTCTTTAGTTCTTCTTCACTTTCTGCCATAAGGGTGGTGTCATCTGCGTATCTGAGATTATTGATATTTCTTCCGGCAATGTTGCTTCCAGCTTGTGCTTCATCCAGCCCAGCGTTTCTCATGATGTACTCTGCATATAAGTCAAATACGCAGGGTGACAATATACAGCCTTGATGTACTCCTTTTCCTATTTGGAACCAGTCTGTCATTCCATGTCCAGTTCTAACTGTTGCTTCCTGACCTGCATATACGTTTCTCAAGAGGCAGGTCAGATGGTCTGGTGTTCCCATCTCTTTCAGAATTTTCCACAGTTTCTTGTGATCCACACAGTCAAAGGCTTTGGCATAGTCAATAAAGCAGAAATAGATGTGTTTCTGGAACACTCTTGCTTTTTCGATGATCCAGTGTATGTTGGCAATTTGATCTCTGGTTCTTCTGCCTTTTGTAAAACCAGCTTGAACATCTGGAAGTTCACGGTTCATGTATTGCTGAAGCCTGGCTTGGAGAATTTTAAGCATTACTTTACTAGCGTGTGAGATGAGTGCAATTGTGTGGTAGTTTGAGCATTGTTTGGCATTGTCTTTCTTTGGGATTGGAATGAAAACTGACCTTTTTGAGTCCTGTGGCCACTGCTGGGTTTTCCAAATTTGCTGGCATATTGAGTGCAGCACTTTCACAGCATCATCTTTCAGGATTTGGAATAGCTCAACTGGAATTCCATCACCTCCACTAGCTTTGTTCGTAGTGATGCTTTGTAAGGCCCACTTGACTTTACATTCCAGGATGTCTGGCTCTAGGTGAGTGATCACGCTCTCTAGAAGCAATTTAACTTTCTTTTAAACATTTGCATCGTAACTAAATATTTAAGAAGCAAAGACCGTGACATCTATCATTTATCCTCAAATGGTTTATTAATAATAATAACTAAAACAGCAATAATAATAGGATAAGTTATAGAGGAATTCCCTGTTTTATTATTGCAATTTTTCTACAGAAAACTTAAAAGTTTCATATTTATATTACATTAACATTTACAAGAAAACTTAGAAGTTTTACATTTTTTAAAGACAAAAGGTAAAGATACATTGTGTTAGACAACACATGTGTACACACAGCCTTATGTGGGCCACCTTTCCTTGGGATCTTATTTAGATATTGCTCAGCAACAGTTCCAACTTGCTATTTGAAGCCCTCCCTCTTGAAGGTCACTTCACCCAGTGACTCTAAGGGAAAGAATTCAACTCTCTCTCCTATCTCTTTCCACTTGGGAGAATATTTCAAGCACCATTACTACTTATGCTGAGTTTATCTAAATTTTTTTGCATGATTTTTCTAACAATATGGATGCCAGGGCTCAGACCTAAGTCATATTTAGATTTGGATAGAGTTGAAGTTCACCCCACTCCAGTACTCTTGCCTGGAAAATCCCATGGACGGAGGAGCCTTGTGGGCTGCAGTCCATGGGGTCGCTAAGAGTCGGACATGACTGAGCGACTTCACTTTCGCTTTTCACTTTCATGCATTGGAAAAGGAAATGGCAACCCACTCTAGTGTTCTTGCCTGGAGAATCCCAGGGACGGGGGAGCCTGGTGGGCTGCCGTCTATGGGGTCGCACAGAGTCGGGTCGGACACGACTGAAGCGACTTAGCAGCAGCAGCAGCAGAGTTGAAGTTAACTTCATTGTTCTATTATCATGGAAAAGCCTCCAGAAGGTAACCAATATGAATACTGGACCCATGTGGTCCAATTGCTGCAAGGAGTTATACTCAAAGACGTATGTTCAGAACAGCTTAAATAATTTTAAAATATTTCCATTTTTATCTTATGTCCCTTTTGGAATATAGAATGGAATCCAGTTTATACCAACAATACTTGTTTATATCCTATTTTATCTTTCAGTTTTCTTACACCTCCCACCCTAATATCTCTGGAGCTGCTCATTTGCAAAAATGCCTTCAAATACTCTTTTCCCTCTCTTTCTGCTGAATATCTTTCCTTTCTTTATTATGTAGATTAGTTTAGCTTCTTCTCTTTACATACTTCCTCTTCTTGGCCCACCTTTGAGACATTGTCTTCCTCAGTTCACTATCTATTTCTGTATCACAAAAGCTCCAGAACTCACCAGGTACTGAATTGGTCTCCTGGTGGGGGCTGCTAAACTGGAAAGACTACATCTCTTTACTTCCTTGAAGGAGAGAAGAGAAGAGATTGAGAACCTTGATGCTTTATTAATTAACTTTTTGCCCTTTCACCTAGGCAATAGGAGAAAAATGCATCCAGGGACCAACCCCTAGGACAATCCATATAATTCCTCCTGGCATCTCTTTCCCCCTTGGGGCTGCTTTTAATAGACCAAACTTGCAGTAAAAATTTTTCCATATCACTCTTTAAAAGATTATTAGGTTTGAAAAGCAGAAAAATATAAAGAAGAAATAAAAGACCTAAAATTCACTGGCCAGATAAACGTCTGACAGTATTTTTTAAATTAGTGTATAATTGCTTTACAACGTGTTAGTTTCTGTTGTAGAACAAAGTGAATCAGCTACATGTATACATACAACCCACTCCCCATCCCCACCTTTTAGGCCATCACAGAGCACTGAGCTGAGCTCCCTGTGCTATTCAGTAGCTTCCCATTAGCTATCTATTTTACATATGGTAGTGCATATATGTCAATGTTACTCTCTCAATTCAACACAGTGTTGAAAAGCAGAGGCATATTCTGCTGACAAAAGTCTGTATAGTCAAGGCTATGATCTTCCCATTGGTCATGTACGGTTGTGAGAGCTGGACTGTAAAGAAGGCAGAGCACCAAAGAATTGATGCCTTTAAACTGTGGTGCTGAAGAAGACTCCTTAGAGTCCCTTGGACAGCAAGGAGATCAAACCAGTCAATCTTAAGGGAAATCAACCCTGAATATTCGTTGGAAGTGTTAGGGGAAGCACACTGATTGAAACTGCCCACCCTGGCCAGGCACCATAGTAACCATTTGCATGAGTTGTTCTACGACAGGAGGTCCTGGTAAGGAACGTGGAACTAATAAGCCTTCACCAACCGGAAGAGTTCAGGAAAGGTCAAAATGAGACACCACATGTCCGACCACCTCCCAGAATCCTTCTCTCTTGCATTCATCTTGGCTGAACAAGGCGTGCACCACCAGGAAGGATTCTTGAGTCAGAATGATTGGCAAAAGACAACTCAGAAACTAACCCCATCACCATAAAACCTGAGACTTTGAGCCATGTAGCAGACCTGTTCTCCTGGGTTCCCTTACCCTGCTGCTCTCCACCCACATGCTCTTTCCCAATAAAATCTCTTGCATTGTCAGCACATGTGTCTCCTTGGACAATTCATTTCCGAGTGTTAGACAAGAGCCCAGTTTCGGGCCCTGGGAGGGGTCCTCCTTCCTGCAACAGAAGGACTAATACTGAAGCTGAAACTGCAGTATCCTGGTTGTCTGATGTTAACAGCCAGCTCATTGGAAAAGTCCCCAATACTAGGAAAGATTGAGGGCAGAAGAAGAGGGCATCAGAGGATGAGATGGCTAGATGGCATCAGCGATGCTATGGACATGAATTTGGGCAAACTTTGGGAGATGGTGAGGGACAGGGAGGCCTGGTGTGCTGCAATCCATGGGGTCTCAAAGAGTCAGACATGATTGGGTGACTGAACATCAACAATAGGATCTATGCCCAGTAGTGGGATTGCTGGGTCATATGGTAATTTTATTTTTAGTTTTTCTAAGGAACCTCCATACTCTTCTCCATAGTGGTTGTATCAACTTACATTCCTACCAACAGTGTAAGAGGGTTCCCTTTTCTCCACACCCTCTCCAGCGTTTTACTGCTTGTAGTTTTCTTGATGATGGCCATTCTGACTGGTGAGAGGTGATACCTCACTGTAGTTTTGATTAAATTTATCTAATAATGAGTGATATTGAACATCTTTTCATGTGTTTGTTGACCATCTGTATGTGTTCTTTGGAGAAATATCTGTTCAGGTCTTCTGCCCATTTTTTGATTGGGTTGTTTGTGTTTTTTGATACTGAGCTGCATTAGCTGCTTATATATTGTGAAGATTAATCTTTTGTCAGTTGCTTCATTTGCAAACATTTTCCCCATTCTGAGGGTTGTCTTTTCATCTTGTTTATGGTTTCCTTTGGTGTGGAAAAGCTTTTAAGTCTAATTAGGTCCCATTTGTTTATTCTTGTTTTTACTTTCATTACTCTGGGAAGTGGGTCAGAAAAAAAAAGAAAAGGATCTTGCTGCAGTTTATGTCAAAGAGTGTTCTGCCTATGTTTTCCTCTAAGAGTTTTATAGTGTCTGGTTTTACACTTAGGTCTTTAATTCATTTTGAGCTTAATTTTGTGCATGGTATTGTTAGGGGAAGCACACTAACTGAAGCCACCCAGGCCAGGCACCATAATAACCATTTGCATGAGTTGTTTTATGACAGGAGGTCCTGGTAAGAAACACGGAACTAATAAGCCACCACCAACCAGAAGTTCAGGAAAGGTCAAAAGGAGACACCACATGTCCGACCACCTCCCAGAATCCTTCTCTCTGGCATTCATCTTGGCTGATCAAGGCGTGCACCACGAGGAAGGACTCTTAGTCAGAATGATTGGCTAAAGACAACTCAGAAACTAACCCTATCACCATAAAACCTGAGACTTTGAGCCATGTGGCAGAACTGTTCTCCTGGGTTCCCTTACCCTACTGCTCTCCACCTACATACCCTTTCCCAATAAAATCTCTTGCTTTGTCAGCACACGTGTCTCCTTGGACAATTCATTTCCGAGTGTTAGACAAGAGCCCAGTTTTGGGCCCTGGAAGGGGTCCCCATTTCTGCAACAGTATTAGGAAGTGTTCTACTTTCATTATTTTACATGTAGCGTTCCAGTTTTCCCAGCACCACTTAGTGAAGATACTTTTTCCTATTGTCCTTTTTTGGTCTTTTCACCCCATTGTCTGTTTTTTCCCCATTCTTGCCTCCTTTGTCAAAGATTAGGTGTCCATAGGTGCTTTCTATCCTGTTCCATTGATCTATATTTGTTTTTCCAATGATAGCATTTTTAATAATACAACGAATACATACATATGGCCAGAAAATTCACACATAATATAAGGATATAAAGAAAGAAATGTTTCCCTTCATCATCATGCTCCCCAGTTTCCTCCTCAACGGTAAAGGAACTAATAATAGTTTCTTGTTTATTCTTCCAGAAACATGTTTGTGCATATGTTAGCATGTGTGTACTCCATAATATCATCTCAAAAACTCTGGACAATAATGCAGCCTGAAAATAATTTTCCTAAATCAAGATGATAGGATAAAACTAGTAACAATGTTTAACTCTATTTGAGATTTGTGCTCTGGAATCACAGACACAATTTAGAAATCCCCTCACCATTTTGTATTCTGAGAAATGGCTAACCACAAAGGGCCAACTTTTCCTCATATATTCTCCTCCATTTTTCTTCACAAGTTAAATAAAATTTGCTATTCACATTTCCTCCATAGCTCCCTTGTTTATCTGCCTCCATAAATTTAGGCCCTCTTCCATTTCTTTGAAACATTCTTCCACAGAAATGAACATTCTCCGTATTGCAATAGCATAAATAAAAGCATCTCCTTAATTGTCTAGTGCATTTTGCCTTTCATGTTGTTAAAGAAAAATTGTTCTGACACTTTACTAAGGAATAGTAATGATGATTTTTTCAAGGGACTACTGCAGTGGGGTTTGCACCAGGAGGGAGAGATCGGGCTTAAGTCTGAATAAAGCAAGGACAAGTAGAGATTTATAGCCAAGGAGCAAGGTAGGGGTCAGTGGGTAGAAAATTACTGAGAGGAAACATCAGAAGTGAGGGGGGATTCTGACTTGATAGGATTCTTGCTGAAGGCAGGCCAGGGTGGCCAGATGCCAAGGGTGAGGGATGAAGAATTTAATCTGATATCGAGGGTGATCAGATATTGAATGTGGAAATCCTTGCTAATCCATTTTAGCAGGATTTTTGCTAAAAATGAGTAATGCAAAGATGGACACAAAAGTCTATCTTTGAAAAGTTCAAAGCCTAGTTGTGAAGAGTGCTCAGAAGAGCCTGACTAAAGTTTGGTCAGAGAGTCTTGGTCACTATCAACAGAGAAATTCTGCTTTCTTTCTATAAGCAAAAAATATACACTAATCCCAACATTAGTCAAAACCTATGCATAACTTTTATTCTTTTCTCTTTCCCATTTCCAAATTTAAATTGTGAGAAGTGAGGTGTCAAAGAATCCTTTTTGTTCTTGACCAGGATGTCCAAATTCCTAAAGATGAATTCTTAAAGCCTTTAACATTATCATTTATCCATAGTAGTTCCCCAGAAATGGTTACTGATCAGCAAGTCCAATATCTCTCAGCAAACAGTAATAAAAATCACCATTATTTTTTATAGGTATTTTGTTGAAATTTACCCTCTTCCCTTTTTTTTAAAGTGTTATGCCTAAACCTCCAGAGCCAGTCTTCAATGTTGCCTGTTCCATCACTTTTTCTCACCTTATTGGCAATGTCAATGAAAGGTTATGTAGGGCAAGACCACATGGCTTGGAGCCTAATCCAAGTTCCAATACTGCCTTTGATGGCAATACAAATGAAGAGGGTTAAATTATCAGGCAATGTTAGTTGCCAAGTTTAATGGCAGGGGAATGTCAATAAGACTCTCATGATAATAACATTCTGAGTGGTCTTATTACTGTGATCTTGCCTGCAAACTGCCCATTCTTGGCACAATTACCACAGTGATTCACTTAATGACTAAATGTAATTTTGTTTGTATCCTGATCATGTAATGCCTCCCACCTCACTGAATAAAAGCCAAAGTTTTTCATCACAGCTGACAAGGCTGTATATAACCTGACTCTGTCACTCCAATTCTTTGCTATCATTCTCCCAACATTTGAACAACCTCATCCTCATTACAAGCACACCAGTCTTCTTGCTATTTTTCAAATATATCTCAGAGACTTATTATTCCTCCTACCTGAATATTTTCCCCTAGATAATCACACAGCATATTCCTGCACATACTTTAAGTGATTTCTCAAAGATCATTTCTTCAAAGAGGCCTCTTTTTAGGGCCTTAAAAAAAGATAAATGCATATATATATGTACATATATATACATATATAGATGGAAGATTAACATTATATTGTCTTGTTCAAAAACATCTAAGCTTATCATTAAATTCATTAGGAGCTACCTGTGTTCCCTGGATCTCAGATCTCATCTATACCATGCCAATTTTCATATGAAATTTTAATTTCAATAATAAGAATGGGACAACATATATTAATTATGACATCCAGTTATTCTATTTACAAAGGTTAGGTATTACTAAGCAAAGAGTTTCATTGTGCAGATGATCACTGTGGGACACTGAGCAAATGACTCTAGAATTTGTCTATCAATGAAATAGAATAAATAAAGTACAGGTTCAGAATTATATTGATGTTTTGATGTTTCTATTGATATACTGATGTTTATAATTGTTGTTTTCAGATTAATCAGGATTGTGCATTTTACTTCAGAATATTTAAAATTTAAAGCACTGGTTTAAATTACCTATAACTAAGTAAAATAGAGACTTTCAGCTTTCTGATCACTATACAAACAGCAAGTGCCCTGTGTTCCCTGGGTCTCAGTTTGCAGCTCTGAGAAATAAAGGGCTAGATGCCACCACACCTATGCTTCCTCTCTTATTCCAAAGTCTGACAGGGGTGGGGCACAGCATGGGGGCCAGAGGGGAGGTGTGGCCCCCCACAGGACTGAAGACCCACAGGGATCATTGTTTTTCACGGGCACAGGCCCCACACCAGGGTCAGTGGCAAAGACAGACCATATGGACAGAGTCTGTGGGAGTGGGCCCCAGGGACCTGAGGGCCCTTCCTCTTGTTTCCAGAACACATACAGCTTCTCAATACCTCAGTACTTATGAAACAGCCTGGAAACCAGAAGACTTGGAAGTCAAACAGGTAAAATAAGGTGTTTTCTTATTTTTTTTCCTGAAAGTTTCACTTAAACATCTCCGTGTGTCCCTGGGCTCAGTAAGTAAAGAATCCACAGGACACTTTCCCATACTTTTCCCCTCTTTTTTCCTGTGTCACTTCTCCCCCACCAACCCCCCCACCCCCCCACCTCCCCCCCACACACACTCCCACATACATAGGAGAAGAGCAGCAGGGATGGAGAAAAGGGGCAGCCTTGTTTCCTACCCATCATGTCAATTGTCAAGGTCGATGGAAGCTAAACCACAAACACAGGTTTGAAGAAGGAAATATCTCGGCCCTCTGAAAGGGGTAAGGGGTAGGGAACTGGGAAGGAAACTTTTTTCAGAACAGTTGAACTATTGCCGTTCTTGGAGGCCTTGCAACCCACACTTGGTGTCACAAAAGCCAGCAAGGGGAAGGGCACCCTGCTAATATGCAACTTCTGCTCAGAAGAGTCACTGAAGGCTCAACAGTGAGCTTGGGGGTCCCAGGCCACTACTTTGAGAACCCCTGGTCTGATGAAGGGGAGCCTCACCTCTTCTCCAAGCCCCAGAAGTTGCGCGGTTATCACTGACATGACAAAATGTTCCAGAGGGTCATCTGCAGCCTTGACCATGTCTGCCTGGCCTGAAGAGAGGAGACCAAGCCTCCCCAAGGCTACCTTCCCAATCAACCAGAATTGACTGTTCCAGAAATGGGCACAGGCAGCCGGGAAAGGACTGCAGCACAGGATGGTCCCTGAGCCCCTGAGGTGGACTGGAGCACCTGCCCACCTGGCTAGGCTGCAAGCTCTGAGAGGGCAGGACCACATCCCACTTGTTCACTGTTCAGTTCCCAGTCACTCGGGTCACTATTTGTTGAATAAAAGAAGTAGCTAGGATACTCAGTGGCTCCTGGTGGGTAGTCAAGTTAGAGTCCCAGCTCAGGCACTTGGGAGAGTGAGGTGCTTATGACCTCTTTATGACTTATGTGGTGTGCACGCATGCATGTGTGCATGTGAGTGTGTCCTGTATTTGCCCAAGAGAACCCAGGAGCTTCCTGAGGGTGGGTGTCATAAACTGGTTTTAGTTCATGCCACAACTCTGCTCCTTAGGGGGCTGGCTCTCCACTTCACCATCAGCCACCCTGCCCAAGAAAGATCCCTCCTGAGGAGGTCCCCAGCTCTTTCCGACCCCAAGCTCCTCCCTGTCCCTGCTCTGTGTGGCCTTGGACAAGTCCCTGTTTCCTTATCTGGAAAGTGAGGATGTTGGGCTACATTAAGGGCAAGGAGCCACTTGGTGCCACAATTGCTCATCTCCATGATGTCTGAACACTGCTGCTTCCTGAATACCTCAGGGATTGGGAGCAGGGCCTTGAGGGTTCTAAAGCCCACTCTCCTACCATTGAGACCGAGTTGTGAAGGAAATGGCTGTCACTGCCCAGGTACTTCTGGGTCAATCAAGAAGCTTAGCTCGATCCAGACCTCGGCCAGACAAATGAGGTTCAGAGACAGTAGGACACAGGCAGGAAGACCCTCTTGACTGTAAACATAATTAAAACCAGCAATCACTTACTGAGGAATGTTGTGGGTCTCCCTTTCCTGGAGATCACAGAAACATGGAAGCTAATGGGCCCCTGGAGATGGACGGGTACAGCCCCCTCATTGTATAGATGAGGAAGCTCAGACCTCCAGGGAGGAAGTAGCCCGCCCAGGGTCATGGAGCAGCGTAGAGAAAGAGCAGAGACCCAGACCTGTGACCAGGGCTCTCTGGCAAGAGCCAGTTTCATGACTCCAGACTGAGAGGCTTCCTGCAACTGCAGGGCAGCCCAGGCGAATCTCTGGAGTGTATTCTCTGCACACATGAAGACTTCCTGAGGTCTCGAGGGTAAATGACCTATGGGAGGGAGGAGTGAGGCCAGAGGCGTCTGTCTTCTTGATGCCCAAGTCCAGGCTGCTCCCTAGACAATCCCTTTCCTTCTCTGCAGGCAAGAGAGACTCCCTATCACTGTGGAGTATATCTGATGGCTGCTCCAGCCTGGGATCCGGGATGTCCCCTCAAAGCCTCGCCTGTACATCCAGCCCACTCACCCTCCAGAAGGCCCTTCAACTCAGGCAGGCAGTCAGTCAGTCAGCTGCCCTGTGGGGAGCACCTTCCAAATGACTGTGGGTGAGGCTCAGCTGGGGCAGGTCACATATATCCAGAACCAACATCCCTGTACTTGGCGTGCTTCTGGGTGAGGGAGAAACTGAGGTCCCTGCACCCAAGGGCAGACACCTGGGAACAGAGAGAAATGGGCCAGGGTGGTCAGAGGAGGTGGGAATGTGTCAGTCTTTGACACATTCTGGGTAGGACCTGGACTAGGAGGTGGGCGCAGTGTGGAGGCCTTCCCTACCTCTGGAGGCAGGACGGGTGGAGTGGCAGGGCGTGGTTGTTAGGAGTTTAGGCTCCTGATGTGAGTTACCAGCCTGGCCTGGTGCCTCAGTAGCTGGGTGACCTTGAGCTCTTCATTTCATCACTTTGAATCTCAAGATTTGGGAATTAATAATGCCTCGCATAATTCAAGGCAGAGCTCAAAGGAGGCCTCCTGGGAAGAGCCCGGAGTTAGTGGTTTGCAGGGTAATTTTGCTTCCTTGTGATTTCAGCATACTGTTCAGACACACTTGGGGCTCAGAGTTGGTATAAAGATTATTTTAGCTGAAGACATTTGAGATTCAATAGACAACAGGGTAAAAAGCATTTTTTGTAGCTTTCTTTATCTGACTAAAAGCAGCAAATTCTAGGAAATGAAGCTGCCAAAAATTCCTTCTCGTGATCCACTTCTGGAAGGTAGAGTACGTTCAGTTGAGTTCAGTCGTTCAGTCGTGTCCGACTCTTTGCGACCCCATGAATTGCAGCACGCCAGGCCTCCCTGTCCATCACCAACTCCCAGAGTTCACTCAAACTCATGTCCATCGAGTCGGTGATGCCATCCAGCCATCTCATCCTCTGTCGTCCCCTTCTCCTCCTGCCCCCAATCCCTCCCAGCATCAGAGTCTTTTTCAATGAGTCAGCTCTTCGCATGAGATGGCCAACGTACTGGAGTTTCAGCTTTAGCATCATTCCTTCCAAAGAAATCCCAGGGCTGATCTCCTTCAGAATGGACTGGTGGGATCTCCTGGCAGTCCAAGGGACTCTCAATAGTCTTCTCCAACACCACAGTTCAAAAGCATCATTTCTTCGGCACTCAGCTTTCTTCACAATCCAATTCTCACATCCATACATGACCACTGGAAAAATCATTGCCTTGACTAGACGAACCTTTGTTGGCAAAGTAATGTCTCTGCTTTTGAATATGATATCTAGGTTGGTCCTAACTTTCCTTCCAAGGAGTAAGTGTCTTTTAATTTCATGGCTGCAATCACCATCTGCAGTGATTTTGGAGCCCCCAAAAATAAAGTCTGACACTGTTTCCACTGTTTCCCCATCATTTCTCATGAAGTGATGGGACGAGGTGCCATGATCTTGTTTTCTGAATGTTGAGCTTTAAGCCAACTTTTTCACTCTCCTCTTTCACTTTCATCAAGAGGCTTTTTAGTTCCTCTTCACTTTCTGCCATAAGGGTCATGCCATCTGCATATCTGAGATTATTGATATTTCTCCCAGCAATCTTGATTCCAGCTTGTGCTTCTTCCAGCCCAGCGTTTCTCATGATGTACTCTGCATATAAGTTAAAGAAGCAGGGTGACAATATACAGCCTTGATGTACTCCTTTTCCTATTTGGAACCAGTCTGTTTTTCCATGTCCAGTTCTAACTGTTGCTTCCTGACCTGCATGTAGGTTTCTCAAGAGGCAGGTCAGGTGGTCTGGTGTTCCCATCTCTTTCAGAATTTTCCACAGTTTATTGTGATTCACACAGTCAAAGGCTTTGGCATAGTCAATAGAGCAGAAAGATATGTTTTTCTGGAACTCTCTTGCTTTTTCCATGATCCACCAGATGTTGGCAATTTGATCTCTGGTTCCTCTGCCTTTTCTAAAACCAGCTTGAACATCTGGAAGTTCATGGTTCACGTATTGCTGAAGCCTGGCTTGGTGAGTTTTGGGCATTACTTTACTAGCGTGTGAGATGACTGCAATTGTGCGGCAGTTTGAACATTCTTTGGCATTGCCTTTCTTTGGGATTGGAATGAAAACTGACCCTTTCCAGTCCTGTGGAACACTGCTGAGTTTTCCAAATTTGCTGGCATATTGAGTGCAGCACTTCAGCAGCATCATCTTTTAGGATTTGAAATAGCTCAGCTGGAATTCCATCACCTCCACTAGCTTTGTTTGTAGTGATGCCTTCTAAGGCCCACTTGATTTCACATTCCAGGATGTCTGGCTCTAGGTGAGTGATCACACCATCGTGATTATCTGGACCGTGAAGATCTTTTTTGTACAGTTCTGTGTATTCTTGCCACCTCTTCTTCATATCTTCTGCTTCTGTTAGGTCCATACCATTTCTGTCCTTTATCGAGCCCATCTTTGCATGAGATGTTCCCTTGGTGTCTCTAATTTTCTTGAAGACATCTCTAGTCTTTCCCATTCTGTTGTTTTCCTCTATTCCTTTGCATTGATCCCTGAAGAAGGCTTTCTTATCTCTTCTTGCTATTCTTTGGAACTCTGCATTCAGATGCTTATATCTTTCCTTTTCTCCTTTGTTTGTTGCTTCTCTTCTTTTCACAGCTATTTGTAAGGCCTTCCCAGACAGCCATTTTGCTTTTTTGCATTTCTTTTCCATGGGGATGGTCTTGATCCCTGTCTCCTATACAATGTCATGAACCTCCATCCATAGTTCATCAGGCACTCTGTCTAGCAGATCTAGACCCTTAAATCTATTTCTCACTTCCACTGTATAATCATAAGGGATTTGATTTAGATCATACCTGAATGGTCTAGTGGTTTTCCCTACTTTCTTCAATTTAAGTCTGAATTTTGCAATAAGGAGTTGATGATCTGAGCCACAGTTAGCTCCTGGTCTTGTTTTTGGTGACTATATAGAGCTTCTCCATCTTTGGCTGCAAAGAATATAATCAATCTGATTTCAGTGTTGACCATCTGGTGATGTCCATGTGTAGAGTCTTCTCTTGTGTTGTTGGAAGAGGGTGTTTGCTATGACCAGTGCGTTCTCTTGGCAAAACTCTATTAGCCTTTGCCCTACTTTATTTCGTATTCCAAGGCCAAATTTGCCTGTTACTCCAGGTGTTTCTTGACTTCCTACTTTTGCATTCCAGTCCCAGATAGTGAAAAGGACATCTTTTTTGCGTGTTTGTTCTAAAAGGTCTTGTAGGTCTTCATAGAACGGTTCAACGTCAGCTTCTTCAGCATTACTGGTTGGGGCACAGACTTGGATTACTGTGATGTTGAATGGTTTGTCTTGGAAATGAACAGAGATCATTCTGTCATTTTTGAGATTGCATCCAAGTACTGCATTTTGGACTCTTTTGTTGACCATGATGGCCACTCCATTTCTTCTGAGGGATTCCTGCCTGCAGTAGTAGATATAATGATCATCTGAGTTAAATTCACCCATTCCAGTCCATTTTAGTTTGCTGATTCCTAGAATGTCGATGTTCACTCTTGCCATCTCCTGTTCGGCCACTTCCAATTTGCCTTGATTCATGGACCTGACATTCCACGTTCCTATGCAATATTGCTCTTTACAGCATCGGACCTTGCTTTTATCACCAGTCACATCCACGACTGGGTATTGTTTTTGCTTTGGCTCCATCCCTTCATTTTTTCTGGAGTTATTTCTCCACTGATCTCCAGTAGCATATTGGGGACCTACTGACCCGGGGAGTTCTTCTTTCAGTATCCTATCATTTTGCCTTTCATACTGTTAATGGGGTTCTCAAGGCAAGTATACTGAAGTGGTTTGCCATTCCTTTCTCCAGTGGACCACATTCAGTCAGACCTCTCCACCATGACCCACCTGTCTTAGGTGGCCCCACACGGCATGGCTTAGTTTCCTTGAGTTAGACAAGGCTGTGGTCCATGTGATTAGATTGGCTAGTTTTCTGTGATTATGGTTTCAGTGTGTCTGACCTCTGATGCCCTCTCGTAACACCTACTGTATTATGTGGGTTTCTCTTACCTTGGACGTGGGGTATCTCTTCGTGGCTGCTCCAGCAAAGCGAAGCCGCTGCTCCTTACCTTGGACGAGGGGTATCTCCTCACCGCCACCCCTCCTTACTTTGAACGTGGAGTAGCTCCTCTCGGCCCTCCTGCATCCGTGCAGCCACCACTCCTTGGATGTGGGGTTGCTTCTCTCGGCCGCCGCCCCTTACCTCGGCCGTGGGGTAGCTCCTCCTGGCCGCCGCCTCTGACCTCAGATGGTCTACCCCAAATCTTTTCTCTGAGTAAGTTTGTGGCCCTGAAAAAGAAAGATCATTCACACCTATATAGACAAACATTACAGCCTTTCCTATCAAGTGTTTGTTTTCCTGAATATCCATGTATGTTTCCAAAAATCATTTATATTCCTGGCAAGGACCTTTCTCCCCCGTTTCATCTAGTAAGTTGGCATGTAAGCCCCAAATTCCAACCACACCTTTGAGTTATCATCACTGAGTTCTGTGTATATGGAAGTTGCACATGTAAATAAACTCTGGGTTTTTGTTTTTTTTTTTTCTCCTCCTGTCAGTCTGTCTTTTACCAGTTTTCACTCACAGGGCCTAGGTGCTAAACCTAAGAGAGTAGAAGAAAAGGTTTTCCTCCCCCAAAATATTCACAAAGGGGAACCTCTAGATTTCTATGTATCCTTTTTTTAGACCTTGACTCAAGTAAACTGTGAAAAAAAAACAAAAGTCAACACCTCATGATATTGATGAGGTGTTTGAACTTTGAACACTGCCTGGATATTTGATGACATTATGGAATTATTAATTACTTTAGGTATTGTAATGACATTGTAGTTCTGTTAAAAGAGAGTTCTCATGTTTCAAAGCTACATACTGAAATGCAGATTCAATGATATGATATCTGGCCAGGGGTTGCTAATTATTGATGCTGGGTGATGTCCACAGGAGGTTCATTATGCTATTCTACTTGTATATAGGCTTGAAATTTTCCACCACAAAAAGCTTTTCATATGAAATAGAAAAGGGTGGATCAAGGAGATGTTTACCCAAATGTGGCTTAGCTGCCTGCCTTTGGAAGCGTTTTCATTATAGGGAACAACAATCACAAATTTAAGAAAAGCCTGGTATCTGTTTTGTGAGCAACAGTGACATATGACTGGAGACTGATTTCACCCCCTCACTTCAGCCCCCTCACTAGGCAGCATCTGTGCTGCTCCCCTCAGCCTGTGGCAGCCCAGTTTGGTTGCCAGGCGATAGAAGCCAGAAGCCCTTTTCTTGGGAGGGAGAAAAGGGAAAGGGAGGGAGAGAAGCAAGGAGTGGGGGAAGGTAGAAAGAAGTTGCCCAGAGGAAAGCTTGTCCCTGCCTAGCAGCCTGGCCCAGGGGGAGAGATGGGGGCAGGGTCTCTTGTTGGATGCTGGTTTCCCACAGCTCTCACTTTCCATGGTTTATTCTTGGGGGCAGCCTTATCATCAGAGCTTGAGGCTCCACAGAAGCAGGATAGGGGTGGAGTGGGTGCACATGTGCACCTCCTGCAAAGATTAGGGAGATCTGTGATTAAGTAAGATACCAGTTAGCACCCACTCAGAGTCAGAAATTTCAGACAGGCCTCCTCTGGGGGATGTTCCTGAACTCTTACTGAGTTAAAAACAATCCTGGGAAAGCAGCTTGTCAAATGGAAATTCTGCACTGGTGATCACCCTCTGTTGGGGCCATTCCAGAAGGCAGGAGGGCAGGAGGCTTCCTCTTTGGGGTGGAGAAATCTGTCTTCTCTGTCCTTTGGGGAGAGAAGGCAGAAGCCTCTGGTGCTGCACAGTGGCCTGGCAGTCTCATGGACGCTGACTGTGTTGGGGAGCCCTGTGTTCTGATGTTGATTCAGACCCACCTCTCACTGGAAAGCTGTGTGGGCCTGAGCCCATCTCTGAGTCTCAGTTTCCTGATTTTTAGAAGCCTTGAGTGTGGAACCCTGCCTCCCTTCAGGCTTAGATGGGCTGGGATTACAATGCACTCCCCACCCCCAATTCCTGGGCAGGAATTGCTCTTACCTGGGGTGGGGTGAAAGGCGCCTGGCCCTCTCTACTTCCACCTACCAGGCCAGACTGGAAGAACCAACATAGCCAGCACCCTCTGAGAGACAGAGGGAGGGCCTTTCCTAGAGCCACCTTGCTGTGATCATGAGCTACTTCCTGCTGGCCTGGAAGGTGGGATTCAGAGAAGCTCTAGGCAGGTGGGATGGGGGGTGAGGTCAAGCAGCTGCCCGGGAGATCAGCCTTTCAAGACCCAGCATCTGAGAAGGCTGGCTATACTCAATGAGAAAGACATCAGGGAGGCAGCAGTCAGGAGCTGAGCAAGCGCAGGACCCAGACAGCCTCTTTTCTCTGCAGCATCTTTGTGGCTCCTGGTTGCTAGGAGAAGGCTCTTCCGTTGCTAAGCAACTGAAGCCTGGTGGATTAACACCGATTTTCTGAGCTCACTGGAAGGGGAGGGAGAGAAGGTGCAATGCAGTTGCCCTGGGGAAGCTCATCCTTGCCTCCAACCTTTGTTGGTGGATGTGAGTGGAGGTGAAGGGACAGATGAGATGCAGCTGGGAGCTGATTTCTAGGGAGAAGGTCGAGGGTGGGGCAGCTGGGGGCAGGCTATGCATCAGGTATTCATTATAAAGACCAAAAAACCAGAGTGAAACTGGCAATTAAATGCCAATTAGAGCACTAATGAATGCTAATACTGTTCCTTTTTGAAACCCCAGAAAAGGCCTGCAGTCCCTGGGGTGTTTCTGAGCCACCTGACCAGGCTAGATGGGATTGAGCAAGGTTTATCTTCCAAAGATGGGAGGATTGGAGCATTTTAGGGTTCATGGGCCCCCAACAGTCCTGGGGTCCTACCTCCTGGTGAATGACAGAGGCCCCTCAACACACTGCCCTCTGCTTAGGTAATAACCCCCAGATGACAGGGAGCTACTTCTTCCTGTAATTTTCATTTCTGTAGCTTTCCCATACAAAGTGCTTTGCCTGACATGGCCCAAGTCTGTCTTCCTGTGGATCTTTCCTGCAGGTGCCAAGGGTGTTATCCCAATCTGCTTTGCTGCAGGGACCTGTAGCCTGTCTCTTCCGTAAGGCTACCTCTACTCTTACTCTTGCCACTACTCAGGGGACAGAATGGCTGGGGCCTCACCATGACTTGGTGCTTTCTGATCCCTACCCTCAGCCTGGTCTTTAGCCTCCTTAAGGAAGAAGCTACTAGATGGACAAATTTACAAGGGGGTCCTGGATCCAATTCCTGTCCCAGGGTCCAGGCTTCTCCCACTGTTATACTTACTGTAAAGACCTTCTTTCCCAGGACTTCATCAGTCAGGATGCAGGCATTTCCTCCCTCTGGTAGGGTTTCTGTTTTGGGAAGAGCTGGCTCTGGTCAGAGGAAGAGAGCACTGTGTTTTCTCCCTGCTCAGTATCTGTGCTCTGATCCAGAATGTCTTCTGGCCTCAGCTCCTGCTTCCTGAGCATGGCTGCTCTCTAGGCTTGAGCCTGCCTGAGTTTTGCTAGTTCAACCTGATTAGCAGACAACTTCCCCATGTAGGTGCCTCCCAGTGATCAAGGGCACATTCAGCTAGTGCTGAACAAGCATTTTCTTTTTCTCTATAACACTTTGCATCACATAATATATGTTTTATTTATAAGTTTTGTTTTTCCGTTTCTCCACATGATGACATAAGTTCCCTGAGGGTTGAGATTTCTCTGTGTTTCATTTATTGTCCTATCTCAGTGTGTAGAATAGACCTGACATCTAGTAGTATTCAACAAATGTATGCTAAATAATCAATATATGTTTTCACATATCAACAAGCTGTTTATGTATTCATATGTCATGATATCCAAGCTAAATTGATGAATAAAAAGAAGCAAAGTACAGAACTGTATGTATCATTTGGTACTTTTTGTGTGGAAGGACAGAAGTATATAAAAAAGAAATTTATTTTTGTAAATTCTCAGGATGTCATTGAGAAGATAAAGAAATTGGTAACCATGGAAGGACAATTGGCTCACTGAAAGGAAAGGTATAGAATACTTATTTCTCATGATGTACCTTTTTGTGCCTTTTGAATTTTATACCATTAACATGTATTACTTAAATGCTTTTATTAAAAATTAAAAATTTAGATACAATTTTTAAACCTCAAAAATAAAAGCCAGCTTACCAAATCATCTCTGGCAACCTCAGTTACTACCGTATATCTGTCAACTTGACTTAGTCATATGGACCTATGTCATGTGATCACCTAACACTCTTTCAGGCATGCTATATTTAATTCTCACTGATAAATTGCCCATGTCCAATTGTCATATTGAAAACAGGTAATTTCATATTATATGCCAAATATTTCCAGCTTTAATCATCAGGATCTCATTCTTTCATTCTCTCCTATCAAGACTACCAGTATTTTCCCTTTCTGCAACACGAGGCTATGTATACCTTTGACAAGTTCTCTCATTCACTGCCCATGGGAGTATAAATTAGCATGGTTTTCCTCAAAGGTGCTGTATGAATATGTACTAAAGCTTAAAAGTATTCATCCTCGTGAGCATCCACTTCTGGGTAGCCTAAATAAAATGTTAGAAATGTGTATCATGTTTTATGCATAAGGATATTTGTCATGACATTGTTTATAATGGAAAAATATTTGCAGTCATAAGAAGTTCCAACAAGAGGAAAATAGTGTTAAAATAAATTATGGCATGGCCCTGTGATGGAATATCATGCAACCATTTTAAAAATCATGTTTTTTGGGGGAGAAAAATTGAATTTAACCTTATGGAAGAATATTGATGGGTGTGATGAATTATATGTACAAGATATACTGTCAGGGACAACCATGGGAATTAGTCATCCCCTTTTACTGCCTTCAATCTTTCCCAGCATTAGGGTCTTTTCAAATGAGTCAGCTCTTTGCATCAGGTGGCCAAAGTATTGGAGTTTCAGCTTCAACATCAGTCCTTCCAATGAACATTCAAGACTGATTTCCTTTAGGATGGACTGGTTGGATCTATTTGCAGTTCAAGGGACTCTCAAGAGTCTTCTCCAATACCACAGTTCAAAAGCATCAATTCTTTGGTGTTCAGCTTTCTTTATATTACAAGTCTCACATCCATACATGACTACTGGAAAAACCATAGCCTTGACTAGATGGACCTTTGATAGCAAAGTAATGCCTCTGCTTTTTAACATGCTGTCTAGGTTGGTCATAACTTTTCTTCCAAGGAGTAAGCATCTTTTAATTTCATGGCTGCAATCACCATCTGCAGTGATTTTGGAGCCCCCCAAAATAAAGTCTGCCACTGTTTCCACTGTTTCCCCATCTATTTGCCATGAAGTGATGGGACTGGATGCCATGATCTTAGTTTTCTGAATGTTGAGCTTTAAGCCAACTTTTTCACTCTTATCTTTCACTTTCATCAAGAGGCTCTTTTGTTCTTCTTCACTTTCTGCCATTAGGGTGGTGTCATCTGCATATCTGAGGTTATTGCTTTCTTTATTTATATTTATATAAGATATATATTTATATTTATGTAAGATACATTTATATCTTGCTTTCTTTAGTCTCCTGCTAATAATTTAGCAATAAGGCTAAGATTCCTTGAGTGAGATATTCTTCTGGATGAATTTGTCAGAGGATTTGTGGCCATTTTTGATTACATAAGACTCTACTAACATTCTCCCTTTAATTATTTTGGTTCTGTGAGTTTGGGTTCCTGGGGGAAATGCCAAACCCCCCGGCAAAATTTGAGTTACTGCTGAGCAAACTAGAAAATACATGTTCTAAGAGTCTATTTGCTTCAAAGGTAGAAAAATATGGGAAGCTCAAAATGTTGCTGGCAAGTCTTTCTCTTAAAGGATTGATTTCACTGTAATGTCTGGGATGGGGATACTTATTGAAACTCTATATTTCAATGGTCTGAGGAAGACTCTTTTGATGTAGACAAATTGGTGTACTTAAAGGGATTTTGGGGCTTCCCTGGTGGCTCAGATGATAAAGAATTATCCTGCAATGCAGGAGACCTGGGTTTGATCCCTGGATTGGGAAGATCCCCTGAAGAAGGGAATGGCAACCCACCCCAGTATTCTTACCTGGAGAATCCTGTGGAAAGTGAAGCCTAGTGGATTACAATCCATGGGGTCACAAAGAGTCGGACATGTCTGTGCGACTAATGCTTTCACTTTCATAGGAATTTTTAGAAAAATCCGACCCAACCAAATGGATTATTGATATCTCTGAGATGAATATTTCTCAAGAAGTAAAGACAAGAATGAGTTGGGTAGCCATAAACAATTAATATAGTGGAGGAAGAGATTAATAAATGGAAAATTCTTTCTCCTAGTTCACAGTTCTTCCCTACTGGTGCCCTCTCCTTTTACCTTTCCTTACTTCAGTCCAAGACTTGAGAGAAGGTAGGTAATGGCCTCTTGGATGGGTGGTTTCTAGTGGCTCTGAGACCCTGAGATGACTCCTTTTTGGAAGGGGAAGAATTGCCAGCCCTATTCAATATCCTGATATAGGCTGCCTAAGTATCAATTTCACCTCTGAGATTCTCAGAAAACCAAACATATAAACATAGTTAGGGAAGCAAAAATGATTAAAGAAAAAAACAAGGAGTCATTAAGAATTTGAATAAGAGACTGTGCTTTAGAATGAAGATGTTGGATTGGTAAATGGTTGCCCTAGTAACTTGCAATAAAAAATTTTAAAAAGCAGTTAGGTTGACTCAGGTGGCCTTGGCCTTAAGTTGCTTGGAGCAAGATTTTGGTTCCTGGCCAGAGACTGAAGTTAGGTCCCAGCAGTAAGAATGCTGAACTAACCATTAGACCACCATGGACCAGTACCCAGTGACAAGGCCCTGGCCTATCAGCTGTATAGAAATGAATTTCCGTATGGAGATGAAAAGTAGTAAAATAAGCAAAGTGTTTGTTAGGAGGGAAAGGATATGTGTGTATAGACACACAGGTGGGTTCAGAGGGACAGTCATGCCCCCATAGTAGTTTGAATAACTTATATGGGGCATTTCCTCCAGGTTTCCTTTGGTCAATCATCTTGCTTTGCCTGGTTCTGAGTCAATATTTGGTTTATCTCAGGGTCCTCCCACATGTGCATGTACATCTCTTAGCCAAGAAGGATTCTAGTAAAGAGGCCTATATGTAGATTGACATCATTCCCTTTATGACCTTCAAGGAGCCATTCTGCAAATGTGTAGTCAGGGAGGTCTCCTTGACCTGGACAATGAGAAATATGTGGTCTTTTATCTGGGCAGGGCTTAGCTTCTCTTCCTCTTCATCTTGGAGTATCTGTCCACAGGGACAAATTTTAATGGTTCAGCTTGGGGCCCATCTACCTCCTGCCTCAAGGCTACTAAAATGACAAAATGAGAATGGACTCTAGAATGCCTTCCAAACCTCTCTATTTTTTAAAATAAATTTTAAAAATTAATTAATTTTAATTGAATGCTAATTACTCTCAATTTTCTAACCTCAACATGAAGAAAATAAATCCTACTCTTTTGGAGCTCCAAAGACTCAAATGCTTCTTATAAGTTATCCAGGACTACTAGGAAGACTAGAAATGATGAGTCCATATGTCCTTTTACCAGATGATATTACTATCTTAAGAGCTCTTTTCCAGTGGTCCAGGAAGATCTGTAATTTTTTTCTGAGGTGCTCCATGGAGTGTTTTCAATCCACAGCCCTATGCATGGGATGTACACAGGCTGCTGCATAAACTATTGATATTGGCTGACTTGCTCAACTAAAGTAATCAGCATAATGGGCTTCTGTTAAGTTTCCTAGGAATACCATAACAAAGTACCACAAATTGGGTGGCCTAAAGCAATAGAAATTTATTCTTTCACAGTTCTGGAGGCTAGAAATCTGGAATAAAGGTGTTGGCAGGGTCATACTTTCTCTGAGACTAAAGAGAATCCTTCTTTGTCTCTTCCTAGCTTCTGCTGGTGACTGTCAATCCTTGGTACTCGTGGATTGCAGCTGCATCATTTTAATTTCTGCTCCTGCCTCAAATGGCGTTCTCCCTGTGTGTCTCTGTCATCACACACTGTTTTCATCTTCTTAAAAGGACACCAGTTATATTGAATTAGATCTTGCCTTTTGCTTGATGACATTTGCAAAGACCCCAGTTCCAAATAAGGTTACATTCACAGGTTACTTGGGGTTAGGATTTCAACATATCTTTTTGGAGGGCATAATATAACTCATAACAAGGACCAAATAATAACTCCTGTTATCAAGGACTACCATGCTTCAGGAAATGTTGTTTGCGTCCTTGAACAACTTGGGCTACTTAATCTTCATGCCTTCAAAACTTAGTATAAGGGATTAATGTTGGCAATCCTTGAAGCTTTTCTGCAGAAGGTGAACTGGAAGGAACTATAGTGCTGCACTCAATAAACTGGATAAATCTTCACTGATTTTCACCAGTAATTTATTCAGTTCAGTTCAGTTGCTCAGTCGTGTCCAACTCTTTGCGACCCCATGAATCGCAGCACTCCAGGCCTCTCTGTCCATCACCAACTCCCAGAGTTCACTGAGACTCACATCCATCGAGTCAGTGATGCCATCCAACCATCTCATCCTCAGTCATCCCCTTCTCCTCCTGCCCCCAATCCCTCCCAGCATCAGAGTCTTTTCCAATGAGTCAACTCTTCACATGAGGTGGCCAAAGTACTGGAGTTTCAGCTTTAGCATCATTCCTTCCAAAGAAATCCCAGGGCTGATCTCCTTCAGAATGGACTGCTTGGATCTCCTTGCAGTCCAAGGGACTCTCAAGAGTCTTCTCCAACACCACAGTTCAAAAGCATCAATTCTTTGGTGCTCAGCCTTCTTCACAGTCCAACTCTCACATCCATACATGACCATAGGAAAAATGATAGCCTTGACTAGACGGAACTTTGTTGGCAAAGTAATGTCTCTGCTTTTGAATATGCTATCTAAGTTGGTCATAACTTTCCTTCCAAGGAGTAATTTATTAGGCATTATCTAAATTTACAAGGATGGATTCAGGGGAAGGTTAGAAAAAGCCCTTGGTCCTCTCTACTTCTGTGGCAGGCTTTTTGCCTAGCAATCAAGCACAAGTCAGAGAAAAAGTAGATGGATGGCAAGGACAGTTTCTAAGATATTGGCAGCATTCAGTTTTGGGAAAATATAGAGAAATATGAAGACGAAAAAAAATTAAGACCTCAGTGTTAGCTTTTCAGTTTTAATTATTCATAAAGGGAAGAGACTATTATCTCAAGTCATTCATTCATGAGAGGGAGTCCCCTAATGTAAGGTCAGTAAGGTTACAAGAAGACAAGGCATCAGAAAAATGAATGCCTGAAGAGACTGAAGAATATGTAAGGAGTAGAAACCAGCTCTGAAGCTTTACAATTGCCTCAAAGATATTAACCCCAGGAAATCACACAGGAAATAACTGGCAAGTAGTGCAAACTAATGAGCAAGATTGCCATACTGGGGGAGACTTTGGAGCTGAGAATGGGAAAAACATATGTCTGTTTCTTTTCCCTACCTTAATCTTTCCCTAACTGTTCTTATGGATACTGGAGGCACATATTCTGTATTTTCTAATGATCTTTCTCATTTTTCCTTTACCCATACAAATATGCAAGTTGTGAGTGTCTCCACACAAATTTTGCCTCTTTTTCTTCTCTGTTTCCTGTGCAAATAAGTCATCTGTTAGAGGAACAGGCCTTTCTCTTGTCTCCTGTTGTGCCTGTTAATCAGATGGGAGGGAACATGGTCTGTAAACTAAGGGCTACCATATTCTTTACTCTGGATGGAGAGTTTGGTAAATATGTCCTTCTGAAACAAAGGATAGGAGAGAGAGAGACAGTTTCGCCTAATGCTGGAAAAGCACTCAGAATTATAGGAAATAGATTCATCTTTAGGAATTAGGATTTAAAAATCCTAGGAACAAATGATACAATAATAATAAAAGGGATTAATATTAATGTTAAAGCTTACAACAAATGAAAACCATGGCCATGGTTACAATAGCCTTTCTCTCTAGCTCAAATAGAAGAAATAGAAACTGCAATTAGATAACTAGAAAGATAGGACATAATTAAAAAATGGGGACATTTGCCATGTACCTATAAAGAAAAAGAAAAATTTGACATGAAAATTTCAATTTATAAATTTGTACAAGAAGTTAGTCATTTCTTTGTTATCTCTTATATACATCCATGCTACTATCTTAACATTTGTACTGCATCAGCTAAACATTTTTCTGTAATAGACTTATATTCAGCTTTCTCTTCTCATCTTTAGTTGAAGAATCATGGTTCTTTGTGTTTACCTATTGAAGCTTTTAATATTTGTGGCAACGAATGTCTCAGATTTGCTTATTATATTCTCTAGACATTTATAAATGAACTTGAATATTCACCACAGTGGCCCATGCTAGTTTAATATGAGAATGATTTATTGATAATTGTTAAGACTTTCTGGAGAAGGAAATGGCAACCCATTCCAGTATTCTTGTCTGAAGAATTCCATGGACAGAGGAGACTAGTGGGCCCTAGTCCATGGGATAGGAAAAATATGGACATGACTGAGAGACTAACACACACACACACACAAGACTTCACATACATATAAAGAATATAGATTGGCTTTCTTAATATTTTTAGCTGCTGAAGAACATAAAACCTTCCTAGATAAATTGTAGTACTGAGAGAGTCAAATCCTAGGCAGATTGATAAGAAGTCCAGGGGTCCCCAAGGAGACAGGGATCTGGAATTCTCAAGGAGGAAGAAAGGACAAACTTTTTTGTCTCTCTACATTCCTTAGGATTATATAACAATAATGTATCCTGCTTGAGGACAGTCTCTGGAAAAAGCCTTCTGGCTAATCCTGTTATCTTAAGGTATAAATAATGGGAGTAGGTCTAGTGAGGTCTTTACAACCTCCAGACATTCTTTTGATTCACTATCACCCTGCTTATTTAATTTATATGCAGAATACATCATGAGAAAGGCTGGGCTGGAAGAAGCACAAGCTGGAATCAAGATTGCCGGGAGAAATATCAGTAACCTCAGATATGCAGATAACACCACCCTTATGGCAGAAAATGAAGAGGAACTATAAAGCCTCTTGATGAAAGTGAAAGAGGAGAGTGAAAAAGTTGGCTTAAAGCTCAACATTCAGAATACTGAGATCATAGCATCTGGCCCCCCACTTCATGGGAAATAGATGGGGAAACAGTAGAAACAGTATCAGACTTTATTTTTTGGGGCTCCAAAATCACTGCAGATGGTGATTGCAGCCATGAAATTAAAAGACGCTTACTCCATGGAAGAGTTATGACCAACCTAGATAGCATATTCAAAAGCAGAGACATTACTTTGCCAACAAAGGTCCATCTAGTCAAGGTTATGGTTTTTCCAGTGGTCATGTATGGATGTGAGAATTGGACTGTGAAGAAAGCTGAGCACCAAAGAATTGATGCTTTTGAACTGTGGTGTTGGAGAAGACTCTTGAGAGTCCCCTGAACTGCAAGGAGATCCAAGCAGTCCATTCTGAAGGAGATCAGCCCTGGGATTTCTTTGGAAGGACTGATGCTAAAGCTGAAACTCCCGTTCTTTGGCCACCTCATGCGAAGAGTTGACTCATTGGAAAAGACTCTGATGCTGGGAGGGATTGGGGGCAGGAGGAGAAGGGGAAGACAGAGGATTAGATGGCTGGATGGCATCACTGACTGGATGCAAATGAGTTTGGGTGAACTCCAGGAGTTGGTGATGGACAGGGAGACCTGGAGTGCTGCGATTCATGGGGTCGCAAAGAGTCGGATACGACTGAGTGACTGAACTGAATAAATAATTAGAGAGTATATAACTGCATGGCTAACACTAGCAAGGGGGTACTCTTTCTGCCCCCTTCTGATGCCTATGTCAGAAGCTTTGTCTATCTTCTTTAAACTTTAATAAAACTTTGTTACACAAAGCTCTGAGCGATCAAGCCTCGTCTCTGGCCCCAGATTGAATTCTTCTCCTCCAGAGGCCAAGAATCCTGGCGTCTTTTTGTGGTTCAGCAACAACCTTTCAGTACCGTCCAATTGAAGTCAGATATTTGGGACATTTGATATTAGTCAACAGACAAAAGGTAGTTCCAGCCCAAAGTCAGCCTATTTATAAGTGAAATAACCTACTATGAAAAAAAAAAAAACCCACCAATGTTGGGTGTTGGTTGGGTATTACAATGTATCTCTACCTTTTCTGAAAATATTAACCAGATATTGAGATATCACATGATGCATCACCAGAATCTTTACTGTAGTCCAAACAAGCTAGAGAAGGCTTTTAAACCCTTAGAGTAACCCAGTGGTATTTAGAGTTTCTAACTGACAAAATATTCCTCCTTTTTTGTAATGAAAACAAGGGAGCTACTAGTGTTGCACTTTCTTAAAAGTTAAGCTCCGATCATAGGCTAATTGCTTACTTTTATATGTTGTTGGATTCTTTTGTTCTGGAAATGCCAGGGTGTTTGTAAACCTTAGCAGCCATTGGTATTCTAATTGAAAAGGCTCAGGCTTTGACTCTGGAATATTTAATTTACTTATATGCACCTCATGCTGTTACTGCCATTTTATAAATTCATAAGATATAACACGGTCAGGAGGGATGTGGGAGGGGGGTTCAGGATGGGGCGGGGCACATGTATACCAGTGGCTAATTTATGTTGATGGATGGCTTCCAATTAAAATCAATTAAATAATTTAAAAAAAAAACTAAAAAAGAGATACAACATTGTTACTGTGCCACTGGACTAGGTATGAGCAAGTCTTACTGTCTAATCCTAATGTTATTCTAGGAAGGTGTAACCTTTTGAAACTAGCTACTCTGTTGAAAATCCTGACCAAATAGATGAACATGATTCCCTCACAGTTAGAAAAGATACTCAAACTACTTGATTTAGCTAATATTCCTTTTCCTAATCTTTATTGATTATTGTTCACTGATGAAGTTTGAGTGAGAGACTCACAGAGAAATAGAAAAGCATCATATACAGTAATCAATCCTCAAGAGGTTTTAGAGGCTTATCCTCTAAAGTCAGCACAAGAAGTAGAACTCTTAGCTGTTATACAAACTTGTAAAGCAGCCATCAATCTTAAAGTGAATATCTATACTGAAAGTAAATATGCATTTGGTGTCTGTCATGCTATGGAACAAATGTGGAGGAATAGAGGGAACTTTCTCACAGCTGTGGTGACTGAAGTATCACACTAGAAACATAGTTGCTGATTTATTAGGGTTACCCCAGCTTCTCCAACAGATTTCTGAAATTTATTGTAGAACTCATGTTGGACAACAAGATGACATATCTAAAGGAAATTAATTTACACACCAAGACTCAGAAAGTGTTACTTAGGTTTTAACTGGGCAGATTGAAGCCTCATTACTTCTATCCAGGAACTCTTATTCACAATTTCAGAAATACACAACTCTGTAAGATTTAGAACATTGGAAACCAAGGGGAGCTATGAAGAATATCATATGAATATGGGACTCATGTTATAGCAGTGTTTTTGTATCTCATTTGTTATATGCTTGGATGGATTTTCCATGCCATGAACAAAAGGAATATACTGAAAACCTTGGAATCCTACCACATTTGGAAGAAGGATCATATAATTCAAGAAATAATACAAAGGTGTGCCACTTGTCAGGAAAATTATTTACAGAAAACACCTAAGGTAAGGCAAAGAAGTCTACTGAATACATAGTTACCTGGGATCTGGTGGCAAATGGACTTTATATAGAATGTCCTAATCCATTTGCGCTGCTATAACAGAATACTCTGCAGACTGGGTGGCTTATGAACAACAGAAACTTATTTCTCATCGGTCAGAAGGCTAGGAACTCCAAGATCAAGGTGCTGGGAGATTCTATGTCAGGTGATGGTCCACTTCTTGCTTCATAAACAGCTTTCTTCTTGCTGAGTCCTCATCTGGCATGAGGTGAGAGAGCTCTATGGAGTCTCTTTAATAAGGGCACTAATTTCATTCATGTTGTTTTCACCTTCATGACATAACTACCTCCCAAAGACCCTACTTCCAAATACAATCACATTGGTAATTAAGTTTCAACATAGAAATTGTGTTAGAAAACATTCAGTCAATAGCATAAGAGAGATTTATCAGTAATGTTTGGTATGATGCCTGTATTGCCAGAAGTGTTCCTAGCAGCTAAAGCAGATGTTTAGTGTTTCAAGAACTTATTGAATTATATCATTCTAACCATTGGACTCTGTGGAACACAATAAACTGTGGATAATTCTGAAAGAGATGAGAATACCAGACCACCTGACCTGCCTCTTGAGAAAACTATATGCAAGTCAGGAAGCAACAGTTAGAACTGGACATGGAACAACAGACTGGTTCCAAATAGGAAAAGGAGTACGTCAAGGCTGTATATTGTCACCCTGCTTATTTAACTTACATGCAGAGTACATCATGAGAAACGCTGGAGTGGAAGAAGCACAAGCTGGAATCAAGATTGCCGGGAGAAATAGCAATAACCTCAGATATGCAGATGACACCACCCTTATGGCAGAAAGTGAAGAGGAACTCAAAGCCTCTTGATGAAAGTGAAAGTGGAGAGTGAAAAACTTGGCTTAAAGCTCAACATTCAGAAAACAAAGATCATGGCATCTGGTCCCATCACTTCATGGGAAATAGATGGGGAAACAGTGGAAACAGTGTCAGACTTTATTTTTCTGGGCTCCAAAATCACTGCAGATGGTGACTGCAGCCATGAAATTAAAAGGAAGAAAAGTTATGACCAACCTAGACAGCATATTGAAAAGCAGAGACATTACTTTGCCAACAAAGGTCTGTCTAGTCAAGGCTATGGTTTTTCCTGTGGTCATGTATGGATGTGAGAGTTGGACTGCGAAGAAAGCTGAGTGCTGAAGAATTGATGCTTTTGAACTGTGGTGTTGGAGAAGACTCTTGAGAGTCCCTTGGACTGCAAGGAGATCCAAGCAGTCCATTCTGAAGGAGATCAGCCCTGCGATATCTTTGGAAGGAATGATGCTAAAGCTGAAATTCCAGTACTTTGGCCACCTCATGCGAAAAGTTGACTCATTGGAAAAGACTCTGATGCTGGGAGGGATTGGGGGCAGGAGGAGAAGCGGACAACGGAGGATGAGATGGCTGGATGGCATCACTGACTTAATGGATGTGAGTCTGAGTGAACTCTGGGAGTTGGTGATGGACAGGGAGACCTGGTGTGCTGTGATTCATGGGGTCACAAAGAGTCAGACACGACTGAGTGACTGAACTGAACTGAACTGAATCATTGGAATTCCTGAATATCTGGAATCTGAAAGAGAAAGTCATTTCATTTCTATAATAATTTAGGAGCTCTGTAAAATCTTAGCCAGTAATTTACTATACTCCTTAGTGGCTCAGCTGGTAAAGAATCTGCCTGCAATGCAAGAGACCTAGGTTCGATCCCTGGGTTGGGAAGATCCCTTGGAGAAGGGAAAGGCTACCCACTACAGTATTCTGGCCTGGAGAATTCTGTGGACTGTATAGTCCATGGGGTTGCAAAGAGTCAGACACGACTGAGTGACTTTCACTTTCCCTTTATCATACTCAGTCTTCTGGACAAGAGGAACAAATGAACTACACTCTAAAGAATTCTTTGACTAAATAATTTCAAGAAGTCAGCTTACAATGGCCCAGATCTTCTCCTTGGGTTTTATTAAAAATAAGGTCAACTTCCTCTGGCAGGTATGGTATTTCTTTCTTCCTTTGACTTATTTTTTGGGGAAGATTTATAAACTTAGAGTTCCTTATCTGATATAATGGAAAAAAAACTAATGATCAAATCCAAAGCTTAAAAGGTTTGCTGTTTCTCTGGAATCATTACACTAGTGCATGTGACCGAATGCTGGAAGAATCCTCCTGAAGAGGTGTGCCATTGATATCAACCAGGAAATAAAGTTTATAACAGAAACAGGATTGTCACAACTGTTACATAAATAAACTAAAGATGGCCCCTATGTTTACTTCTTCACAGCAGTCTTGGACCATAAGCTCAAAAGCCCGCCATACCAAACACAAATTTTAAGCATCCAATTTTTATTTCATTTTGTTTAGAGTGTTGTGGTTTTCTTTTTTTTTAATTTAGTTTTTATTTTATATTGGAGTATAGTTGTTTTACAATGTTGTGTTTGGTTCAGGTGTGCAGTAAAGTGATTCACTTATATGTATGCATATATCCATTCTTTTAGAAATTCTTTTCCCTTATAGATTATTATAGAATTTTGAGTAGAATTCCCTACACTATACAGTAGATCCTTAGTTGATTATCTATTTTATATACAGTAGTGTATAATGTTAAATCCAAACTCTTAATTTACTCTTCCCACTCACTTTTCCCTTTGGTAACTATAAGTTTGTTTTCTAAGTCTGTGGGTCTGTTTCTATTTTGTAAATGAGTATATAAATGAGTTAATTTATATAATTTTTGAAGATTCCACATGTAAGTGATATCATATGATATTTGTCTTCCTCTGACTTATTTCTCTCAGGTCCATCCATGCTGCTGCAAATAGCATTTATTTCATTTGTTTTTATGGCTGAGTAATATTCCACTGTTTATATGAACTGTATCATATTTATCCATTCTTCTGTTGATGGACATTTAGATTGCTTCCAATGTCTTGGCAATTGTAAATAATGCTGCAGTGGGCATTGGGGTGCATGTATCTTTTTGAAGTATGGATTTCTCTGGATATCTGCCCAGGAATAAAATTGCTGGATCATATGATAGTTCTATTTTCAGTTTTAAAGGAACTTCCATACTGTTCTCCACAATGGCTGCACCAATTTACATTCCTGTCAACAATGTAGGAGGGTTCCCTTTTCTCCACATCCTCTCCAGCATTTATTGTTTGTAGACTGTTTCAGTTCAGTTCAGTCACTCAGTCGTGTCTGACTCTTTGTGATCCCATGGACTGCGGCATGCCAGGCTTCCCTGTCCGTCACCAATTCATGCAGCTTGCTCAAACTCATGTCCATTGAGTTGGTGATGCCATCCAACCATCTCATCCTTTTTCCCCCTTCTCCTCCTGCCTTCAGGTATTCCCAGGATCAGGGTCTTTTCCAATGAGTCAGTTCTTTGCACCAGATGGCCGAAGTATTTTATTTTATTATTTTTTTCTTTTTTAAATTTATTTTAATTTAATTTAATTTATTTTTCTTTTTTTTTAAATTTTATTTTATTTTTAAACTTTACAATATTGTATTAGTTTTGCCAAATATCGAAATGAATCCACCACAGGTATACCCGCGTTCCTCATCCTGAACCCTCCTCCCTCCTCCCTCCCCTACCCTCCCTCTGGGTCGTCCCAGTGCACCAGCCCCAAGCATCCAGTACCATGCATCGAACCTGGACTGGCGACTCGTTTCATTCATGATATTATACATGTTTCAATGCTATTCTTCCAAATCTCCCCACCCTCTCCCTCTCCCACAGAGTCCATAAGACTGATCTATACATCGGTGTCTCTTTTGCTGTCTTGTACACAGGGTTATTGTTACCATCTTTCTAAATTCCATATATATGTGTTAGTATACTGTATTGGTGTTTTTCTTTCTGGCTTACTTCACTCTGTATAATAGGTTCCAGTTTCATCCATCTCATTAGAACTGATTCAAATGCTCAACATCACTCATTATCAGAGAAATGCAAATCAAAACCACTATGAGGTACCATTTCACGCCAGTCAGAATGGCTGCGATCCAAAAGTCTACAAGCAATAAATGCTGGAGAGGGTGTGGAGAAAAGGGAACTCTCTTACACTGTTGGTGGGGATGCAAACTAGTACAGCCACTATGGAGAAAAGTGTGGAGATTCCTTAAACAACTGGAAATAGAACTGCCTTATGATCCAGCAATCCCACTGCTGGGCATACACACTGAGGAAACCAGAAGGGAAAGAGACACGTGTGCCCCAATGTTCATTGCAGCACTGTTTATAATAGCCAGGACATGGAAGCAACCTAGATGCCCATCAGCAGATGAATGGATAAGAAAGCTGTGGTACATATACACAATGGAGTATTACTCAGCTATTTTAATTTAATTTAATTTTTTAACTTTACAATATTGTATTGGTTTTGCCATATATCAACATGAATCCACCACAGGACTCTGTGGGAGAGGGAGAGGGTGGGATGATTTGGGAGAATGGCATTGAAACATAACCGAAGTATTTTAGCTTCCGCTTCAGCATCAGTCCTTCGAATGAGTATTCAGGACTAATTTCCTTTAGGATAGACTGGTTGGATCTCCCTGCAGTCCAAGGGACTCTCAAGAGTCTTCTCCAATACCACAGTTCAAAAGCTTCAATTCTTTGGTGCTCAGCTTTCTTTATAGTCCAATTCTCACATCCATACATGACTATTGGAAAAACCATAGCTTTTACTAGATGGACCTTTGTCAGCAAAGTAACATCTCTCCTTTTTAATATGCTGCCTAGGTTGGTCATAACTTTTCTTCCAAGGCTCAAGCATCTTTTAATTTCATGGCTGCAGTCACCATCTGCAGTGACTTTGGAGCCCAAGAAAATAAAGTCTGTCACTGTTTCCATTATTTCCTCATCTATTTGCCATGGAGTGATGGGACCCGATGCCATGATCTTCGTTTTTTGAATGTTGAGTTTGAAACCAGCTTAAGCAGTAGACTGTTTGATGATGGCTATTCTGACTCATTGTAGTTTTGATTTGCATTTCTATAATAATTAGAAAGGTTGAACATCTATTTATGTGCTTTTTGACAACCTGTATGTCTTTTTGGAATATTTTTAGATATATCTCATTTATTTTATTGAAATAAATATAAAATCTGACATTACATTGTAATGCTAAGAATGTTGAACAATAACTTAAAATTTATTTTTAAAATTTTTGTACAATGTTTAAAGATTACACTCCATTTAGTTATCGTACTATATTGGCTGTATTTCCTATATTGTACAGTACACCCTTGTAACCTATCTTATACTCATTAATTTTTACTTCCCACTCCCCCACAGTATATTCTGTATGTCTTCTTTGGAAATATGTCTGTTTACATCTTCTGCCCATTTCTTGATTGAATTGTTTGTTTTTTGATATTGAGCCACATGAGCTGTTTTTATATTTTGGAGATTAATCCCTTGTCTCTCCCTTCACTTGCAAATATTTTCTCCCATTCTCTGGGTTGACTTTTGGCTTTGTTTATGGTTGCCTTTGCTGTGCCAAAACTTTTAAGTTTAATTGGGTCCCATTTGTTTACTTTTGTTTTTATTTTTATTACTCTAGGATGCGGATCCAAAAAGATACTGCTGTGATTTATGTCAAAAAGTGTTCTGCCTATGTTTTCTTCTAAGAGTTTTATGGTAGCTGGTCTCACATTTAGGTCTTTAATCCATTTTGAGTTAATTTTTGTGTATGGTGTTATAGAATGTTCTAACTTCATTCTTGTATATGCTGCTGTCCAGTTTCTCTAGCACAATTCATTGAAGAGACTGTCTTTTCTCCGTTGTATATTTTTGCCTCCTTTGTCATAGATTGATTGATAAATGTGAGGGCTTTCTATCATGTTTTGCTGATCTGTATTTTTGTTTTTATGTCAGTACCAGACTATTTTGAAGATTGTTACTTTGTACTATAGCCTGAAATCAGGGAGTCTAATTGCTCCAGCTCAGATTTTCTTTGGCTTTTCAGGGTCTTTTGTGTTTACATGTAAATTAAATTTTTTTAGTTCTGTGAAAAATGCCATTGATAATTTAATGGAGATTGCATTACATCTGCAGATGGCCTTTTATGGTATAGTCATTTTATCAATATTGATTCTTTCAACCCAAGAACATGGAATATCTCTCCATCTTTTTGTGCCACCTTTGATATCTTTCATCAGTATCTTATAGTTTTGAAATACAGGTCTCTTCCCTCCTGAGGTAGGTTTATTCCTAGGTATTTTATTCTTTTTGATGTGATGGTAAATGAGATTGTTCCCTTAATTTCTCTTTCTGATCTTTTGTTGTTAGTATATAGAAATGCAAAAGATTTCTGTGAATTAATTTTGTATCCTGTAACTTTACTAGATTCATTGATGAGCTCTAGTAGTTTTCCAGTAACATCTTTAGAATTTTCTATGTATAGTATCATGCCATCTGCAAAGAGTGATAATTTTACTTATTCTTTTCCAATTTGGATTCCCTTTATTTCTTTTTCTTCTCTGATTGCCATGGCTAAGACTTCCAAAGCTATGTTGAATAAAAGTGGTGAGAGTGGACATCTTTGTCTTGTTTCTGATCTTAGAAAAAATGCCTTCATCTTTTCACTATTGAGTATGATGCTAGCTGTAGCTTTGTTGTATATGGCCTTTATTATTTTGAGGTATGTTTCCTCTATGCCTGCTTTCTGGAGGTTTTTTTTTTTTTTTAATCATGAATCGGTGCTGAATTTTATCGAAATTTTTTTTCTCCATCTATTGAGATGGCCATATAGTCTTTATTCTTCAATTTATTAATGTGGTGTATTACACTGATTGATTTGTATTAAGTCGCTTCAGTTATGTCTGACACTTTGCAACCCTATGGACTGTAGCTTGCCAGGCTCCTCTGTCCATGGGGTTCTCCAGGCAAGGATACTGGAGTGGGTAGCCATTCCCTTCTCCAGGGAATCTTCCCAACCCAGGGATCGAACCCTCATCTCTTGAGTCTACTGCATTGGCACGTGGGCTCTTTACCACTGGCACAACAAGGGAAGCCCAGGATTGATTTGTGGATACTGAAAAATTCTTGCATCACTGGGGTAAATCCCACTTATTCATGGTGCATGATCCATTTAATGTATTATTGGATTTTGCTTGCTGGTGTTTTGTTGAGGATTTTTGTGTCTATGTTTGTTCTTCTCAGGGGTATCTTTGTCTGGTTTTGATATCAGGGTTATGATGGTCTCATGGAATGTATTTGGGAGTGTTCCTTCCTCTGCAATTTTTGGGAACAGTTACAGAAGGATAGATGTTAACTCTTATTAAAGGTATGATAGAAATTACACGTGAAGTCTTTGTTTGGTATTTTTACATCACACTTTCAATTTCAGTACTTGTGATTGATCTTTTCATAGTTTCATTTCTTCTTGTTCATTCTTGGAAGATTCTACCTTTCTAAGAATTTGTCCATTTCTGCTAGGTTGTCCATTTTATTGGCATATAGTTGCTTGTAGTAATCTCTTATGATGACTTGTATTTCTGTGGTTTCAATGGTAACTTCTTCTTTTTCATTTCTTATTTTATTTATATTTTTTAATTAAATGTATTTATTTTAATTGGAGGCTAATTACTTTACAATATTGTATTGGTTTTGCCACACATCAACATGAATCCGCCACGGGTGTACACGTATTCTCAGTGCATGGCTTGCACGATCTTATTTCCCCCACCAGGGACTGAACCCACACCCCTGGCAGTGAGAGTCCTAACCACTTGACTGCCAGGGAATTCTCTGTTTCTAATTTAGTAGATTTGAACCCTCTCCTTTTTCTTGATGAGTGTTGCTAAAGGTTTATCAATTTTCTTTTCAAAGAACAAGCTTTTTAGTCTTATTGATCTTTTATATTAGTTTCTTCATCTCTATTTCATTTATTTCTTCTCTGCTCTTTATAATTCATTTCCTTCTATGAACGTTGGGTTTTGTTTGTTCTTCTTTCTTTAGTTTCCTTAGGTGTGAAGTTAGTTTGTTTGAGATTTTTCTTGTTTCCTAAGGTATGGTTTTATCTATAAATTTCCCTCTTTGAACTGCTATTGCTTCATCCTGTACATTTTGGGTTGTAATTTTTTTGTTTTCATTTGTCTCTAGGTATTGTGATTTCCTCTTTGATTTCTTTAGTGATTCACTGGTTGTTTAGTAACATATTGTTTAGCCTCCACATGTTTGTGTGTGTGTGTGTCTGTGTGTGTTTTACAATTTTTTTCTTTTAGTTGATTTCTAATCTCATAGTGTTGCGGTCAGAAAAGATGCTTGATATGATTTCCATTTTCTTAAATTTACCGAGATTTGATTTGTGGACCAGCATGTGATCTATCCTGAAGAATGTGCACTTGAGTAGAATATATATTCTGCTGTTTTCAGATGAAATGTTCTACAAATATCAATTAAGTCATCTGATTTAACGTGTCATTTAAGGTCTGTGTTTCCTTATTGGTTTTCTGTCTGGATGATCTGTCCATTGGTGAAAGCAGGATGTTAAATGAAGTGAAAGTCATGTAGTCATGTCCAACTCTTTGTGACCCCATAGACTATACAGTCCATGGAATTCTCCAGGCCAGATTACTGCAGTAGGTAGCCTTTCCCTTCTTGACGGGATCTTCCCAAACTAGGGATTGAACCTAGGTCACCCCCATTGCAGGCAGATTCTTTACTAGCTGAGCCACAAGGGAAGACCAGAATGTTAAAGTCCCTCATTGTTACTGTGTTACTGTTGATTTCTTATGGCTGCTCACTTCAGTTCAGTTCAGTTGTTCAGTCGTGTCTGACTCTTTGCGACCCCATGGACTGCAGCATACCAGGCCTCCCTGTCCATCACCAACTCCCCGGGTTTACCTAAACTCATGTCCACTGAGTCACTGATGCCATCAAACCATCTCATCCTCTGTCATCCTCTTCTCCTCCCACCTTAAGTCTTTCCCAGCATCAGGGTCTTTTCAAATGAGTCAGCTCTTCGCATCAGGTGGCCAAAGTATTGGAGTTTCAGCTTTAGCATCATTCCTTCCAAAGAAATCCCAGGGCTGATCTCCTTCAGAATGGACTGGTTGGATCTCCTTGCAGTCCAAGGGACTCTCAAGAGTCTTCTCCAACACCACAGTTCAAAAGCATCAATTCTTTGGCGCTCAGCCTTCTTCACAGTCCAACTCTCACATCCATACATGACCACAGGAAAAACCATAGCCTTGACTAGACGAACCTTTGTTGGCAAAGTGATGTCTCTGCTTTTGAATATGCTATCTAGGTTGGTCATAACTTTCCTTCCAAGGAGTAAGCGTCTTTTAATTTCATGGCTGCAGTCACCATCTGTAGTGATTTTGGAGCCCAGAAAAATAAAGTCTGACACTGTTTCTACTGTTTCCCCATCTGTTTCCCCTGAAGTGATGTGACTGGATGCCATGATCTTTGTTTTCTGAATGTTGAGTTTTAAGCCAACTTTTTCACTCTCCGCTTTCACTTTCATCAAGAGGCTTTTGAGTTCCTCTTCGCTTTCTGCCATAAGGGTGGTGTCATCTGCATATCTGAGGTTATTGATATTTCTCCTGGCAATCTTGATTCCAGCTTGTGTTTCTTCCAGTCCAGCGTTTCTCATGATGTACTCTGCATATAAGTTAAATAAACAAGGTGACAATATACAGCCTTGACGAACTCCTTTTCCTATTTGGAACCAGTCTGTTGTTCCATGTCCAGTTCTAACTGTTGCTTCCTGACCTGCATACAAATTTCTCAAGAGGCAGATCAGGTGGTCTGGTATTCCCATCTCTTTCAGAATTTTCCACAGTTTCTTGTGATCCACACAGTCAAAGGCTTTGGCATAGTCAATAAAGCAGAAATAGATGTTTTTCTGGAACTCTCTTGCTTTTTCCATGATCCAGCGGATGTTGGCTATTTGATCTCTGGTTCCTCTGCCTTTTCTAAAACCAGCTTGAACATCAGGAAGTTCACGGTTCACATATTGCTGAAGCCTGGATTGGAGAATTTTAAGCATTACTTTACTAGTATGTGAGATGAATGCAATTGTGTGGTAGTTTGAGCATTCTTTGGCATTGCCTTTCTTTGGGATTGGAATGAAAACGGACCTTTTCCAGTCCTGTGGCCACTGCTGAGTTTTCCAAATTTGCTGGCATATTGAGTGCAGCACTTTCACAGCATCATCTTTCAGGATTTGAAATAGCTCAACTGGAATTCCATCACCTCCACTAGCTTTGTTCTTAGTGATGCTTTCTAAGGCCCACTTGACTTCACATTCCAGGATGTCTGGCTCTAGGTCAGTGATCACACCATCGTGATTATCTGGGTCGTGAAGATCTTTTTTGTACAGTACTTCTGTGTATTCTTGCCATCTCTTCTTAATATCTTCTGCTTCTGTTAGGTCCATACCATTTCTGTCCTTTATCGAGCCCATCTTTGCATGAAATGTTCCTTTGGTATCTCTGATTTTCTTGAAGAGATCCCTAGTCTTTCCCATTCTGTTGTTTTCCTCTATTTCTTTGCATTGATCGCTGAAGAAGGCTTTCTTATCTCTTCTTGTTCTTCTTTGGAACTCTGCATTCAGGTGCATATATCTTTCCTTTTCTCCTTTGCTTTTTGCTTCTCTTCTTTTCACAGCTATTTGTAAGGCCTCCCCAGACAGCCATTTTGCTTTTTTGCATTTCTTTTCCATGGGGATGGTCTTGATCCCTGTCTCCTGTACAATGTCACGAACCTCATTCCATAGTTCATCAGGCACTCTATCTATCAGATCTAGGCCCTTAAATCTATTTCCCACTTCCACTGTATAATCATAAGGGATTTTATTTAGGTCATACCTGAATGGTCTAGTGGTTTTCCCTACTTTCTTCAATTTAAGTCTGAATTTGGCAATAAGGGGTTCATGGTCTGAGCCACAGTCAGATCCTGGTATTGTTTTTGCTGACTGTATAGAGCTTCTCCATCTTTGGCTGCAAAGAATATAATCAATCTGATTTCGGTGTCGACCATCTGGTGATGTCCATGTATAGTGTCTTCTCTTGTGTTGTTGGAAGAGGGTGTTTGTTATGACCAGTGCATTTTCTTGGCAAAACTCTATTAGCCTTTGCCCTGCTTCATTCTGTATTCCAAGGTCAAATTTGCCTGTTACTCCAGGTGTTTCTTGACTTCCTACTTTTGCATTCCAGTCCCCTATCATGAAAAGGACATCTTTTTTGCGTGTTAGTTCTAAAAGTTCTTGGAGGTCTTCATAGAACCGTTCAACTTCAGCTTCTTCAGCGTGACTGGTTGGGGCATAGACTTGGATTACTGTGGTATTGAATGGTTTGCCTTGGAAACGAACAGAGATCATTCTGTCATTTTTGAGATTGCATCCAAACACTGCATTTCGGACTCTTTTGTTGACCATGATGGCTACTCCATTTCTTCTGAGGGATTCCTGCCCGCAGTAGTAGATATAATGGTCATCTGAGTTAAATTCACCCATTCCAGTCCATTTCAGTTAGCTGATTCCTAGAATGTCGACATTCACTGTTGCCATCTCTTGTTTGACCACTTCCAATTTGCCTTGATTCATGGACCTAACATTCCAGGTTCCTATGCAATATTGCTCTTTACAGCATTGGATCTTGCTTCTATCACCAGTCACATCCATAGCTGGGTATTGTTTTTGCTTTGGCTCCATCCCTTCATTCTTTCTGGAGTTATTTCTCCACTGATCTCCAGTAGCATATTGGGCACCTACTGACCTGGGGAGTTCCCCTTTCAGTATCCTATCATTTTGCCTTTTCACACTGTGCATGGGGTTCTCAAGGCAAGAATACTGAAGTGGTTTGCCATTCCCTTCTCCAGTGAACCACATTGCATCAGATCTCTCCACCATGACCCGCCCGTCTTGCGTTGCCCCACGGGTATGGCTTAGTTTCATTGAGTTTGACAAGGCTGTGGTCCTAGTGTGATTAGATTGACTAGTTTTCTGTGAGTATGGTTTCAGTGTGTTTGCCCTCTGATGCCCTCTTGCAACACCTACGTCTTACTTGGGTTTCTCTTACCTTGGGCGTGAGGTATCTCTTCAGGGCTGCTCCAGCAAAGCGCAGCCATTGCACCTTACCTTGGAGGAGGGGTATGTCCTCTCCACCGCCCTTCCTGACCTTCAACGTGGGATAGCTTCTCCAGGCCCTCCTGTGCCCGCACAGCCATGGCTCCTTGGATGTGGGGTTGGTCCTCCCGGCCACCGCCCCTGGCCTTGGGCATGGCGTAGCTCCTCCCTCCTGCTGCCCCTGACCCTCTCAGCAGTTCCTGCACCGTCGCAGTCTGGTACTCTCGGCCGCTGCCCTGACCTCGGATGTGAGGTAACTCCTCTTGGCCGCCGCCCTTCGGGCATGGGGTCCTCCTGGCTTCTGCCCCTGACCTCGGACGTGGGGTGGTTCCTCTCGGCCGCGCTTAGCGTGCCCGTCACAGCCGCCTGCGCTTTAGCGCGCCCATCGCAGCCCAATGCATAATCCCCTGGTAAATGGCCATAGGTTCCTTTGAGGAAAGCTGGGAGAAAGATTTACAGTGTAAGTGTACGCATTTGGCAGTATAGAAGGGTCTTTCCTTAAAGGAACATGCCTCCTCTTCATTCAAAGAATTCTGATTCTATCATCTGACTCAAGTCTGGAAATTGATTGAAAGACAATTAATCTCTCTTTTTGTGATTCAAATTAGATGTTCACTCAAACTAGAACTCTTGCACTTATACAGATCAAATAAGAATTTAGTAGATTGCCCATCTATTTCTTTTGTAGGGACACAATGATTGACTAGGCAATGCCAATGGTCTCTGTAAGTTAGACTATTCTGTTTACTGCTTTGACTCCAGTCAGTCATGGCAACCAAGCCCATCTTGTCTTTGGTAATTAAATTCCTTTTGGCACCTGCAACCCTAGGATCTAATTATCCTCATTATATTTAAAGATTCTAGTTCAGTGACAGCAGTTTCCACTGTAACTTCTGACCTACAGAGTGACCACAGAGTACTTCAGTGATGCTAGAATTTCCCTCACAAATTTATTTCTCACAGTCATGGTGAAAGGTGTGACCTCTAGGGTGGATGAGTGAACCTTAAATGATAAACTCACTATAACATTCTGGTCTCCCTAAGCTTCTGGATCCCTTCCTTTACCAAGGAAGTTCTGGTGTTTCAACTTTATTTAAATAGGTAATTTTTGGCCCATTTTCAGCCAAACAATTGAATTGTTAGAGCCATTTCTAACACCTTGAGGTAAAACATTGAATTCATAATTTCATTTTACTGGGTATATATCAATACACTTGGCCTGACTCAATTTTATATTCCTTCCATCATTATCCCACCATCTTAATATCTATTCCCACACATATACTCTAGTTTTATATCTATATAAATTAGAAAAATCATGCACCTGATTTGGTGTGTAGCACACCTTTTAGTGGGTCACTCTTCAAGGTCTTCTGGGACTTGAGTCTAGGTATATATCTAAAAGCAAAGAGGGGTTGTGAGGTAGGTGCTGAGGAGAGTTAGCAGTGCTTTGCAAGGATACTACCTTAAGGGAGGTCCTTACAGATTTTTTGGGCAAACCAGAGTTAACCATCACAGGAAGAGGTGGAAAGGCTGGTGAGAAGACTCAGTAGAATTTAGGGATCTGACATGCCCAGCTTCACTGGAATCTTCCCATAGGCCCCCACTCCTATTTTCAGGATCTTATTCCTTCCTTATCAGTGCCTTCATTTGAACAGAACTTCATCTTACTCCTCAGCCCTCATCCTGCACATTTTTTGCCCTTGTCTTTTTCTTGGGTCCGGATCTGAAAATGCACTACCCCATTCATGATTAAAAGAAATTAAAAGACACTTGCTCTTTGGAAGAAAAGCTATGACAAACCTAGAGAGCATATTAAAAAGCAGATTCACTTTGCCAATAAAGGTCCATATAGTCAAAGCTGTTGTTTTTCCAGTAGTCATGTATGGATGTGAGAGTTGGACCTTAAAGAAGGCTGAGCAAAAAGTCAATGCTTTCAAACTGTGGTACTGGAGAAGTCTTGAGAGTCCCTTGGACAGCAAGGAGATCAACCAGTCAATCTTAAAGGAAATGAACCCTAAATATTCACTGGAAAGACTAATGCTGAAGCTGAAACTCCAATATTTTGGCCACCTGATGTGAAGAGCTGACTCACTAGAAAAGACCCTGATGCTGGCAAAGATTGAGGGCAAGAGGAGAAGGGGGCGACAGAGGATGAAATGGTTGGATGGCATCACCTACTCAATGGACATAAGTTTGAGCAAACTCAGGGAGATAGTGAAGAACAGGAAGCCTGGTGTGCTGCAGTTCATGGGATCGCAGAATTGAACACGACTTAGCAACTAAACAATAAATTCATGATTTTTCCATACAATTTTGCTCTACTGACAGAATGAAATCTTGAGTTGCAAAGTGGGATACAAGGATACAACATCCATCTCCAACCCTCATCTCCAAGTACCAACTGGGTAATTTCACTATCACTTGTCAAGTGCTCAGAAGATTGATGTACATGACCAAGGCTTTTCCTGTCCTCTCTACGATATGCTTCCTTTTTTAGTAGCTTCCAAAACACACTCTCAGTTAGCTGGGAGACAAAAGTCATTTTCCAAACCAGTAGACTATAGTTAGTGCGGTGAAATTGCATTTTATGCTGAGGTCAAATTCTAAAGGGGATCAGATTTTTAAGGGAAAATCACATATAGTCAAAATAATCTTTGAAAGTTACATGCAAAAGACCCACACAATGTCTATCAATAGGACCAGAATTGCAACAGATCACTGTTTCTTCAGTTGAATACCAGATTAAGTAGGTGGGTTGAGTTTAAAGTCCTGTTGCCTGAAAGCTATGTATGTTTAAACACTAAAAACCACACTAATGGTGGTGACATACTTACACTATGAGAAGCACACAGGACCTGACATCACCTAAGTGAAGGACAGATTCAAGTCTCCCAATCCTTACTAAGACGTAGACTTACTGAGTGGAATGGTAGGTGGATTCATTCCAATTTTCTTTTTTCCCACATGTGTATATAATGTGACTCTACTATCCAGAGGAAATCACACACCCCCATAAGGGTACTTTTGGATACAAAGTCAGAAAATGCCTCTCAAACTCAAATTATTAAGAATTAATAGGAATTGGAGATTAACAACATTTAGCCAACCTGGAGAGAAAGTATAGGCTTATAAAATTGTTACTTGAGTGTTTCCCACATTTCAATAAAGTATATTACATGTTTTCTAAACATAAAGACATCAAAAGCCTTCCAAGTTCAATCAGGCTGATTCTGAAGTAGAAGTGATTGGAATGGAATTCATTGAGGGGAGTTGTCTTGGGTTCAACCATAAGAAAGATGAGGTCATTGTTGTGTTGTCATAACAAAAGGGAAGTTTACACAGAATCTTGAAAAACATCCAAGAATTTGTCAGTGTTGATCAGCTCTGTGCAAGGAAGAGAGTTGTATGTGGCAGATCTAAATCTTGGTTCTTATAAAGGTATATTCCACTAAGGAGTGCAAATATTTCCCAGGTTCCTTTGTGTTCTGCAGGAACTATCTGTAAAGATTAGCCAATTCCTTTTGCTCAGAGTCTAACTATACCCAGACTTTTCTGATTTCCATAATAACAACTAATTTTTTTTGAGTGCTTATTATGTGACAGGCACATTTTGTTTTGACTCAACACACTAAGCAGGCTACTAGTCATTTTATTTCACTACTTTAACTTCGTTTTGTATTTAAATCTCTGTCTTCTTTACTATTAGAGGACTAAAAGCTGAGAGAAGTTGCCAAGGAAGCAGAGGCCTTTAGGGCTTGTTCTCAGATGCATGCACTTTGGTGCTAAAAGGAAACTGCTTGGCTGCTGTGATGAATCCCTTTTGAAGTATCTGCGTACTGCATATAATTCCTTAAATTGTCCTCCATTTTCCACTCTCTTCCTTATGGGGATGATACTGTGGCAGTGAATACAGTTTATAACTGTTGTTCCAATCCTAGGCTTAAGTCAGTTGGCTCAAGGATGAGCATGTGAGTTTTTAGAAGCTCTTTCCAGGAGTCTGAAATTACAGTGGTGAGAGAGAGGGAAGTTTGTTTATTTTCTGTGGCTGAGCCTTAGAAAGTAAACAATAATACCATGACCCTGAAGGGAAGCTATATTTCCCCATGCTTTCTGAGAAGCAGAGGAGCTATTCATCAGAGAGTGAAACAAAAAGAAACATTATAAAGGGAAGGATAAATGATATTTTCTGATTTTCTGAAGACTTTGTAGCTGCTTGTTCCAGTCCATTCCTGAGATCCAGTAATGGTTTTGATTTTGGGTTTTGTGAGACACCCCTAAGTGCTTAAAATAAATTCCCCTATTTTTTCCTGAAGTAGCTTTCATTGGTTTCTGTTACTTGTAGCTGAAGAATCTTAGTATAGACACCTTCAGTTCAGTTCAGTCGCTCAGTCGTGTCCAACTCTTTGCGATCCCATGAATTGCAGCACGCCAGGCCTCCCTGTCCATCACCAACTCCCAGAGTTCACTCAGACTCACGTCCATCGAGTCAGTGATGCCATCCAGCCATCTCATCCTCTGTCGTCCCCTTCTCCTCCTGCCCCCAATCCCTCCCAGCATCAGAGTCTTTTCCAATGAGTCAACTCTTCTCATGAGGTGGCCAAAGTACTGGAGTTTCAGCTTTAGCATCATTCCTTCCAAAGAAATCCCAGGACTGATCTCCTTAAGAATGGACTGGTTGGATCTCCTTGTAGTCCAAGGGACTCTCAAGAGTTTTCTCCAACACCACAGTTCAAAAGCATCAGTTCTTCGGTGCTCAGCCTTCTTCACAGTCCAACTCTCACATCCATACATGACCACAGGAAAAACCATAGCTTTGACTAGACGGACCTTTGTTGGCAAAGTAATGTCTCTGCTTTTCAATATGCTTAGTCAGGTTGAACATTATACTTAAGTCCCTGAACTAATTTCCTTTAATTTGTCTTTTAACACCTTGTCCAAACAATGTTCAAGAATGCCTTATACCCTCTGCTTTAGTCCATTCTCCAGGCCCTTTCTTTCCACTGGCTAACATGCTGCAGTTCAGTTATTCTTGCTGGTACTCCAGTAGGTGAGGTAGAGCCAAGCCACAGATCAATGCCAGCAAAGTAGTTGTGTTCATTTCCGGTCTATAGCAGTGGATGATTTATATATATGAATTTATAATAGGCTGGGAGGTTGTTGTGGAGGAAGTGGAAGGATGGAGAGTTCCAGTGTGAACATAGACACCAAATCTGTAGAGGAATAAAACACATTTATCAGACAATCTATAGGATCTCAGCCAGGGATCTCAGAAAGGATAGAGCAGAGAACTCTAGGTCAATTCTCCAAAAATTAAGTTGTCATATAAGTAAACTGCTATATAATGTGTATGTTTGCTTCTGAGACAGGGAGGGCAGAAATGTAACAAACAGCTAAAGAATAAGCAACCAGAAAAGATAAAAAGTCCAAGGCAGGGAAAGGGAGGGGCAAATTTGAAGGTATAAGGTGATATGATGGAAGAAAAATGAGGTAGAAAACCCTAGAGACAAATCAGAACATTCTAAAAGCATCAATTTAAGAACCTGTTGATATATCTAGAGGTCAGCCAAATCAGACAGGGTAGCCCATATTGTGCTGATATAGCTAGAAGAGTCAAGAGGTTTAAAGGCAGTGACTTGGGCTTTCCTGATTATTTCTGGAAGATCACACTCCCACCCCCATACTTATATCAACATGATTTGGATGAGACCCTTTCTAATTGTCACTGCAGCTCTTCAACCTATGTCAAATGATCATGCATTCTATCAGAGAGCCCCATTTCATTCCATCTGATTTTATTACAGTTGTGCTTGCAACTAATATCTATCATTATTTGGTGCAAATTTTGTGTAAATGAAATCCAACTTTATATTTGGTAATTTTATCCAAAGTATAATGTCCCATTATAATCCATGAAAAATTGAAGAACAGAGAGTTTACTTAGGCTCAAATGGTTACAAGAAACTCACTCAAGTTAACTCATACAAAGTTAAGTTTATTCTAAGGCAATAAGTAAAGTAATGGTGTAGAAGTAGTGTAGAAATACAAGAACAAACACTGTGATGGGAATGAATATCATCAATATTAGACTGGGGGATAGTTTTGGCTTTAAGGTAGCACAAAAGAATTTCAGTAAGTGTTTAGAGTCTTTATTCTAGTGACTAAGTGATTGCTTCTTTCCATCCCACTGCCACTTGACTGCCTCTAATTATTTATTATTACTCATAATTCTCCCTAACATAGCCTATCATGGCTTCTCCAACCCCAAATATACCTCGTGATCTTTTAGCTATAACAATTCAGTTTTTTTTTTATTATTGCTGCTTTCTGTTTCATATTTTATATTTAGGAAATAAAGTATCTGACTAGCCCAGCTAATTTTCTCAAGTCAGTTTATATAGACCAGCTTATGCCCTTGTAAAAGGTCTTTTTCCCTCCCTTGCCAAAAAATTTAGTTGCAGCATGAGGAAGAAGAACGAGGGGTAGAAAATGTGGCTACATGGCCAATACCAGTGGTGGGCAAGGCAGTTTCACTCAGAGTATGGTGTGGGTAATTCTAGTACCTTAATAAACACATCCATGTAGGAAAATTATAAAGATCCAGAACAGCATAAGAGAGTGGAATGTGCCATAATGTGGGAGGAAGGAAAATGGCTGAGATACTGGTTGATTTTTCAATCTAAGGTTGAGAAAGGTCTTTAGACCCAAACAGTAGAACAGTTGTGATGGGACTCCCTTATAGGGACATTACTTATATTCTACTTTGGACAAAGCAGTTTATATTTATTAACTCATTTCTGGTTTCATATTATCTCTGAAGAATAGTTATTATTAACCCAATGGTACAGATGAAGAAACTGAAGCCCAAAGAGTAACTACCTAAACTTACGAAAAAATAAATAACAGAGAAAGGGTATAAGCCTAGGAAGCCCAGGATCTATTCTACATATTCTTTTATTTATTCAGTGGCCCATTGGTTGTTTAGTAGCATACTGTTTAGCCTCCATGTGTTTGTGGTTTTTTGCAGTTTTTTCTTGTCATTGATTTCTAGTCTTATATTGTTGCAGTTGGAAAAGATGCTTGATATGAATTCAATATTCTTAAATTTATTGAGACTTATTTGATGGCCTAATATGTGATCTATCCTAGAGAATGCTCCATGTGCACTTGAAAAGAATGCATATTCTGCAGCTTTTGGTTGGAATGTTCTATACATATTTATTAATCCCCTCTGATCTAGACCAGTGTTTCCTCATTGAATTTCTGTCTGGATGATATGTCCATTGATATAAGTAGGGTGTTAAAGTTCCCTACTATTTTGAAGCTACTTTTCAATTTCTACTTTTATGTTTGTTAATATTTGCTTTTTGTATTAGGTACTCCTATGTTGGGTGCATATATAGATTTAGAATTGTTATATCTTATTGTTAGATCAGTTCCTTTATCATTATGCGTGTGTGTGTGTGTGTGTGCTAAGTCACTTCAGTCATGTCTGACTCTTTGTGACCCTCTGGACTGTAGCCCACCAGGCTCCTCTGTGCATGGGATTCTCCAAGCAAGAAAACTGGAGTAGGTTGCCATGCCCTCCTCCAGGGGATCTTCCCTACCCTGAGATCAAACCCAGATTTCATGTCTCCTGCATTGGCAACTGGATTCTTTACCACTAACACCACCTGGGAAGTCCTATCATTATGTAATGCTCTTTTTACAGTCTTTGTCTCTCTTTACAGTCTTTGTTTTAAAGCCAGGTGGTGTTAGTGGTAAAGAACACACCTGCCAATGCAGGAAATGTAAGAGATGTGGGTTCAGTCCCTGGGTTGGGAAGATCCCCTGGAGAAGACAACCACTCCAGTATTCTTGCCTGGAGAATCCCATGGACAGAGAAGCCTGGGGGGGGGGGGGCTACAGTCCATGGGGTTGCAAAGAGTCAGATGTGACTGAGTGATTAACACTTTGTCTGATACAAGTACTGCTATCCCAGCTTTCTTTTCATTTCCATTTTCATAGAATATCTTTTCCCATCCCCTCACTTTCAGTCTCTGTATGTCTTTAGATTTGAGGTGAATTTCTTTTGGCCCAATATAAGTAGGCAAATCTTTTTTTTTATCCATCCAGCTACTCCTTGACTTCTGATTAGAGCATTTTGTCCATTTACATTTAAAGTAACTATTGTTAGGTATGTACTTATTGCCATTTTGTTAATTGTTTTAAGGTTGTTTTTGTAGTTCTTTTTTGTTCCTTTCCTCTTCTTTTGCCCTCTTCCTTTGTAATCTGATGACTATCTTTAGTGTTATGTTTGGTTTCCTTTCTCTTTGTGTGTGTGTGTGTATCTACTATGGGTAGTTTAGTTTGTGCTTACCATGATGTTTACATATAACAGACTATACATATGTATGTGATTATTATTTTTGACTGTTTTTTTGCTGTGATAAAAGTAAAATAATATGCAGTATATTACTTTAAACATATTTAACTCTACAGTTCAGTGGCACTAAGTACATTCATATTGTTGTACAACTCTCACCATCATCCATCTCCCAAATTTCTCACCTTCTTAAACTGAAACTTTGTCCCCATTAAAAGCTAACTCCCCATTCCCTTCCTCCAGCCCCTGGCATCTACCAATGTACTTTTTGACTATGAATTTGACTATTTTACATACCTCATATAAGTGGAATCATACAGTATTTATCTGTACCTACTGTGTATTAGAATGAATTTTTAAGGTTAACTTAATATATGTCCTACAAACAGATTATACCTCCCCCCCCCCACTACACAGTGGGTTCTCATTAGTTATATTGTGTAAGCGTACTGCTGGTACAGTGGTATCATGTAAGATTCCCGTAGTAGTGTGTACACGTCAATTCCAATCTCCCAATTTGTCCTCCCCTTTCCCTCTTTGGTGTCCATATGTTTGTTCTCTACATCTGTGTCTGTATTTCTTCTTTGCAAATAGGTTCTTCTGTACTATTTTTTCTAGATTCCACTTATATGTGCTAATATATGATATTTGTTTTTCTGACTTTATTCTGTATGACAGTCTCTAGGTCCATCTGTATCTCTGCAAAATGACACAATTTCATTCTTTTTATATCTGTGTAATATTCCACTATATATGCACCACATCTTCTTTATCCATTCATCTGTCAATGGACATTTAGGTTGCCTCCTTGTACAATAGGCATTGCTGGCTATTTTAAATAGTGCTGCAATGAATATTGGGGTGCATGTAATTTGAATTATAGTTTTCTCTGGGTATATGCCCAGAAGTAGCCTTGTTGGGTCATATAGTAGTTCTACTTGTAGTTTCTTAAGGAACCTTCATACTGTTCTCCATAGTAGCTGTATCAGTTTACATTCCCACCAACAGTCTAAGAGGTTCCCTTTTCTCCACACTCTCTCCAGCCTTTATTGTTTGTAGATTTTTTGATGATGGACATCCTGACTGGTGTGAGGTGACACCTCTTTGTAGTTTTGATTCACATTTCTATAATATTTAGTGATATTGAGCATCTTTTCATGTTCCTGTTGGCCATGTTTATGTATTCTATGGAGAAATGTCTATTTGGGTTTTCTGCCCATTTTTGATTGGCTTGTTTGTTTTTTTGGTATTGAGCTGCATGAACTGTTTGAGTATTTTGGAGATTAATTCCTTGTCAGAAGCTTTATTTGCAAATATTTTCTCCCATTCTGAGTGTTGTCTTTTCATCTTGTTTATGGTTTCCTTTGCTGTGCAAAAGCTTTTAAGTTTAATTAGGTCCCATTTGCTATTTTTGCTTTTAGTTTCATTACTCTAGGAGGTGGGTCATAAAAGATCATGCTGAAATTTACGTCAAAGAGTGTTCTGCCTATGTTTTTCTCTATGAATTTTATAGTGGCTGACCTTACAGTTAGGTCTCTTAAACACTTTGGGTTTATTTTTTTGTATGATGTTAGGGAGTTGTATGTGATTATTTTAAGTTGATGATCTCTTAGATTTAAATACATCTTAATAACCCTGCATTTTTACTCCCTTTCCCACATTCAAGATTTTTGACATCATCTTCTATATCTTTTCATTTTGTGTATCCCTTAATTACTTGTTGTGGCCACAGATGATTGTATTACTTTTGTCTTTTAACCTTCCTACTAGCTTTATAAATGATTGATCTACTTTACTATATATTTGCCTTTACCAATGAGACTTTTTCTTCCATTATTTTCACATTTCTAATTGTTATCTTTTCCTTCCCATTTAAAGAACCCCCTTTAACATTTTTTATAGAACCAGATTAATGATGCTAAACTCTTAGCTTTTGAAGGTCTATAAAACTATAGGTCTCCTTCAAATCTGAATGATAGCTTCCCAGGTAAAGTTTTCTTGGCTGTAGGCTTTTTTTTCTTTTAATGCTTAAGTATATCCTGTCACTCCCTTCTGATTTGCAAAGTTTCTGCTGCAAAATCAGCTGATAGTCTTATGGGAGTTCCTTTGTATGTAAGTAGTTGCTTTTCCTTTGATGTTTTTAATGCATGCATGCTCAGTCACTTCAGTCATGTCCAACTCTCTGCAACCCCATGGACCATAGCCTGCCAAGCTCCTCTGTCCATGAGATTTTCCCATCAAGAATACTGAAGTGGGTTGCCATGTCCTTCTCTGGGAACTCTTCAGCTCAGTGATTGAATCCATGTCTCCTGTCTCTCCTGCACTGGCCAGTGGATTCTTTACCGCTGAGCCACCAGGGAAGCCTCTTACTGTTTTTAATAACCTCTCTTTAATTTTTGCCATTTTAATTATAATGTTTCTTAGTGTGGACCTTTTGGGGTTGATTTTGCTTGGAATTCTCTGTGCTTCCTAGATCTGGATGTCTGTATTGTATAATTAATGGAAATAGAAATATGTGAAAAGTGTGTTTGTCATCTCTCCCACCTCTGTTTTTTTGGTAAAGCAAGAACTTAAAGTACCCCTAATATATGTGTATATATCTATATATGATATTAAAAATATGGAATGTTATGAAAATTTTAAAAATATGTTAACAATGGTAGGGTGGGGGATCATGTTGATATGCTCTCTTCTCTTCAGAAGAGAGAAAGTAGGAAAAAATGGGAAGAAAAAACATTAAAAAAAGGCATATATATGACTACATTTATGAATTTACAGTAAAAATATATAGACTCATTGTGGGAAATGTGAACAATATATCAATGTATAAGAATTAAACTTAAAAAATTTCCCTAAATCTCAACTCCCAGCAATAACCTCTAATAACATTTGATGTGTGTTTTTCCAGATAGACACCTTTTTCTACATAATGTTTTTGCATTAAGGAAAAAAAATTTGTTGAACTATATTATACATACAGAGAAATACACAAGTCATAAATGTATAGCTCGATGATGTTTTACAATGTTAAGTCATCCCTAGACTCAGTATCCAGATCATACATAACATTGCTTGTACTCCAACAGTCCCCTGAGGCTCCTTCCAGTCATACTTCACTCTTCAAGGGTAACCACTATTCTGACTTAATATATTGATCAATCTTTTCCTTTACATGACCAGCTTTTGTATGACACTGAGTGGTTACTACTCCTTCATCAAAAATGGGAACTATCAAAACTTTTATCTTTGTCCATTGGAAAAAGATGTTTCATTGTTGCTTTAATTTACATTTATTAACTTACAAGTGAAGTTGAATGTTTCATATATATGTTAATTGACCATTTACATTTTTTTCTATGAATGGCCTGTCAAGTATTTTCTCCTATTTTTCACTGGGTTATTTGTCTTTTTCATATTGATTTTGAAGAACTTGCTATATATTAATAGTATACATTCCCTATTGCTGTGTACATTACTTTATGGGTAGTTATTTCTAATTTCTTATTTATTTAAATAATGCAGCAATAAATATTCTTGAACAAACTCATAAGTGAATATTCTTGAATGTTTATATATGTTCATCTATTTTCAAAAAGAAGAATTGATAGGGAAAATGTATGTATTTTTGAACTGATTTATTAAATCTTGGGTCAATAAAGAACAGTCATAAAATATATACAACATACAAGGCATATATCCTCATTGAGGTTCAGCTAACACACAAATAACTGTACATATTTAAAGTATATAATGTAAGTATTGACATATGATATACCCAAAAAACTATCACCACAATCAAGATAATAAACATATTCATCACCCCAAAGTTTTTTCATGCTGCTTTGTAATCATTATTTTTTTTATTGCTGAGTAGTATTCTAAGATCATGGCATCTGGTCCCACCACTTCATGGGAAATAGATGGGGAAACAGTGGAAACAGTGTCAGACTTTATTTTTCTGGGCTCCAAAATCACTACAGATGGTGACTGCAGCCATGAAATTAAAAGACGCTTACTCCTTGGAAGGAAAGTTATGACCAACCTAGATAGCATATTGAAAAGCAGAGACATTACTTTGCCAACAAAGGTCCGTCTAGTCAAGGCTATGGTTTTTCCTGTGGTCATGTATGGATGTGACAGTTGGACTGTGAAGAAGGCTGAACACCGAAGAATTGATGCTTTTGAACTGTGGTGTTGGAGAAGACTCTTGAGAGTCCCTTGGACTGCAAGGAGATCCAAGCAGTCCATTCTGAAGGAGATCAGCCCTGGGATATCTTTGGAAGGAATGATGCTAAAGCTGAAACTCCAGTACTTTGGCCACCTCATGTGCAGAGTTGACTCATTGGAAAAGACTCTGATGCTGGGAGGGATTGGGGGCAGGAGAAGAAGGGGACGACAGAGGATGAGATGGCTGGGTGGCATCACCTACTCAATGGACATGAGTTTGAGTGAATTCCAGGAGTTGGTGATGGACAGGGAGGCCTGGTGTGCTGCTATTCATGGGGTCGCAAAGAGTCAGACACGACTGAGTGACTGAACTGAACTGATTCTGCAGTTTTGTTATCCATTCACTTGTTGGTGGACAAGTGTATAGTTTCAAGTTTGAGCTATTAGAAATGTTTGAACACTTACCTAGAAATGTTTGTATGGGTATATTCTTTGCTTTCTTGGGAAAATATCTAGGAGTGGAATGATTTGATTGCATAGTAGATGTATGTTGCACCTAACAGTAACTACAAAACTGCTTCAAAATTGGTTTCCAAGACCATCCCATTTGGAGATTCACTAGAAGGATTCACAGGACACTGTATATAGTTCTACTCATGACAGATTTATTATAGTGATGTAGTAAAGATGGATAGTATGATCATTATGGGGAAAAAATAGACTTTACTAGAGGAATCTCTATGCAGCTTCTTTATACTCTCTCCCTCCCATTAGTGGTCACACAAAGAGCACTATTCCTTTAATGACAAACTGCACCAGCATATGCACTGCATTTCTGCCAAGGGAGGCCCATTGAATACTCAGTGCTCAAGGGTTTCATTTGGAGCTGGTCACATAGGCACCTTTTGTCTAGCATATACCAAAATCCCAGACTCCCAGAAGAAAAAACAAGTATGCAACATAAATCTTATCTTAATCATTTGTACAGTCTATGAATAGTGAACCATCTTTATCAGTTTGGGGAAGGTCAAGTAAGGAACCTCAGCATTTCATTACCAGCAAATAATGAGCTGCCCACCCGATGGTGTTACTGGAGACCATGTTGAAAACTTGGGCTTCCGTTTCCCCTGGCAATAATGAAGTTTCTCTCCCACTCCCCTCTGGAGCGGTATCAGAAGAGGCCTAGGAAAGAGTCAGGATTTCACCATAATTGAGTAGTAACAAGAACATCTGCACTATGTTGTCAATGGAGAAGACATGAGGAGCCAGAACATTCATCACCACCTATCAGTAATGAGCATATCCCCCACCCTCTGTCAATGGAATCCAAGTAAGGCAGTGGGAATTCTATTTACATCCACCTAGAAGTAATAAGGCAGTACCTCTCTTCCTCTGCAAGAGTGATATCAGAGAAAGCCAGCTACAATAGAGGATTTTAAATAATGTCCAGAGTCTCATAACATAATATGAAAATATCCAGGTTTAATTTTAAAATCACTTATCAAACCAAGAAATAGGAAGATATCAAAGTTAATGGAAAAAAAGAGTCAATAGTCTAGCCAATGCCTAGATGCCAGAAATGTTAGAATTATCTGACAAAAATTTTAAAGCAGTCTTGATAAAAATGCTTCAATAAGAAAAGACAAACACACCTGAGACACATAAAAAAGAAAGTTCCAACAAAAATGTAAGACATATAGAAGAACAAAATGGAAATTTTACAAGTAAAAAACTGCTCAGTAATTGAAATAAAAAACTCAGTGGATGAACTCCACAACAGAATAGAGGAGCCAGACAAAAGAATCAGTGAACTAGAAGATAGCACAACAGAAATGACCCAATCTGAACAACAGAGAGAAAAATACTGAAAAAAGTGAAAAGAGATTCAGGGACATGGGAAACAACGAAACAAAGATTTAACATCTGTGTCATCAGAGACCCAAAAGGAGAAGAGAAAGAGGGTGAGGCTGAATACATACTCAAAAAATTGTGGCTGAAAACCTCAAGTTTAAAGACTTAAGAATCAGAACAAACTCCAAACAGATAAAATTCAAAGTTATCCATACAAAGACACATGCTAAATAGTCTTCTGAAAATGAAAGACAAAAAAAAAAAAAAAAAAAAAGCCTTTAAAAGCACCCAAATAAAAACAGCACCTTATCTATGGTGGAAAAATAATTGGAGTGACAATGGATTTGTCATCTAAAACCATGGTAATGAGAAGGAATTAACACACTATTTTTCAGATGCTTAAGAACTGTTAACCCAGAATCCAATACTCATTGAAAATATCCTTTTGTAAGAAAGGAGAAATCAAGACATTCTCAGATAAAGGAAAATTAACATAATTTGTCAATGACAGGTCTATCTTGAAGGAAATCTAATGGAAATTCTCTAAATAGAAAGGAAAAAATAAGAAGGAAACTTGGCACATAGAAGGTGGAAAGAACCTAGTAAGCAAAAATATGAGTAAATACAATAGGCTTTTTTTTTCTCCTCCTGAGTTTTCTAAGTTATATTTGATCTTCAAAACAAACAAACAAACAAAAAAACATAGCACTGCCTGATGTTCTAAATGTATGTAGAGAAAATTTTTAAGCAAATATATTATAAACAAGGGTGAGTAAAGGGACATTAAAGAAGGTATAATTTGTATATTTCACTGGAACTGGTAAAGTGATGACACCAGTAGACTGTGATAGGCTATGCTTCAGTTCAGTTCAGTTCAGTTCAGTCCAGTCACTCAGTCATGTCTGACTCTTTGCGACCCCATGAATCACTGCAGGCCAGGCCTCCCTGTCCATCACCAACTCCCGAAGTTCACTCAGACTCACGTCCAATGAGTCAGTGATGCCATCCAGCCATCTCATCCTCCGTTGTCCCCTTCTCCTCCTGCCCCCAACCCCTCCCAGCATCAGAGTCTTTTCCAGTGAGTCAACTCTTCGCATGAGGTGGCCAAAGTACTGGAGTTTCAGCTTTAGCATCATTCCCTCCAAAGAAATCCCAGGGCTGATCTCCTTCAGAATGGACTGGTTGGATCTCCTTGCAGTCCAAGGGACTCTCAAGAGTCTTCTCCAACACCACACTTCAAAAGCATTAATTCTTTGGCACTCAGCCTTCTTCACAGTCCAACTGTCACATCCATACATGACCACAGGAAAAACCATAGCCTTGACTAGAAGGACCTTTGTTGGCAAAGTAATGTCTCTGCTTTTGAATACACTATCTAGGTTGGTCATAACTTTCCTTCCAAGGAGTAAGTGTCTTTTAATTTCATGGCTGCAGTCACCATCTGCAGTGATTTTGGAGCCCCCCAAAAAATAAAGTCTGACACTGTTTCCACTATTTCCCCATCTATTTCCCATGAAGTGATGGGACCGGATGCCATGATCTTTGTTTTCTGAATGTTGAGCTTTAAGCCAACTTTTTCACTCTCCACTTTCACTTTCATCAAGAGGCTTTATGCTTAGGAAATATAATATCTAGAGCAACCACAAATAAAAATATACAGAGAAGTGCACTTTAAAAGACTATAAATATAAATGTAATTCTAAAAACTTTTCAAGGCACCCACATGAAGGCAAGAAAAAGAAAACAGAAAGGAAAATGAAAGAGATAAAAAAAGTAAAATGGTATACTTCTGTGCTAACATAACAATAATTATAAGAAATACAAATGGTCTAAATACACTAATTAAATGATAGAGATTAAAAAGTATTACTACCCAACTGTATGCTACTAAAAGAAGTTAACTTCAACTATAAACATATAGTCAGGTTGAAAAGAAAATAATGGAAAAAATATAATGCAGATATTAATCAAGGGAAGGCAGGAGTGGCTACACCATCAGATAAAGTAGATTTTGGAGCAAAAAACTTACGAAAGACAAATAAGGACATTATACAGTGATAAAAATGTCAATCTACCAAAAAGACATAATAATCCTAAATGTTATGCATCCCCCCAAAAGAACTGTAAAACATGTGAAGTAAAAACTATCATAATAGATGAAAGTAGAAATATAACAATGCACAATTATGCTCAGGGACTTCAAACCTCCTATCTAAACAATTGTGATAACATAACTAAACAGAAAATCAGTAAGAATATACAAGAATTAATACTACTATCTACCCACATAATTTCACTGACATTTATAGAACAATCTACCCCAAAATAGCAGAATACACGCTCATTTCAAGTGCTCATGGAAACATATACCAAGGTAGACCATATCCTGGGCCTTAAAACAAACCTCAATAAATTTAAAGAACTTAAATCATACAGACTGCGATTTCAGAGCACAGTAGAATCAAACTGGAAATTAGTAAGAGGAAAAGAAGAAGAACATCTCCAAACACTTGGCAACTAAACAGCACAGTTTTAATCCATGGATCAAAGATGGAAGTAAAAAGTATATAGAAGTGAATGCAAAAGAAAACACAACACATCAAAGTTTGTAGAACACAGCTAAAGGAATGTCGATAGGGAAATTTATGGCAGTAGATGCATACATTCGTAAAGAGGAAACATCTTGAATCACTAAGCTCTCACATCAAGAACCTAGGAAAATAAGACCAAAATAAGCCCAAAAGCAAGCAAAGGAAGGAAATAATAGAATAAAAATCAGTGAAATTGAAAACAGCAAAACAATGGAGAAAAATAAGTGAAACAAAGAGCTGTGTTTTTTTTTAACAGTTTAATAAAATTGACAAACTAAAAAGACTGAAAAAGAGAAAAGGAGAAAAGATACAAAAAAGCTAAATCAGGAATAAATGGAGTATCACTACATATACTCCAAACATCAAAAGTGTAATAAAGGATTACTATGAAAACTCTAGAGACACAAATTTCATGATTTAGACAAAATTGATCAGTTTCTCAAATAACCCAAAATATCACAACTCATAAAATGATATAGATCACTTGAACAGCCCTATACTTACTAAGGTAACTGAATTCACAATTTAAAAACTCCTGAAAAAAGAAACCTTCACTTTTCAGTAACAAATGAATGACTTTAATTACACTGACAATGTTGTACAACCAGCATCACTATCTGTTTCCAAGATGGTTTCATATCTCTAAACTTTGCATCCTTTTTGTACAAACTCCTTACTCTCCCTCCTTGAACTCCATGTAATGATAGAATGGCAAGTTTTATGTTTTATATATATATATTTATATATATATATATATATTTCATCACAATTTTAAAAACTATTTTATTATTCTATGTGAGAGATGCAAAAGATTTACATTGAAATTTTGACTTAATAAAAAACAAAAAACTTCAAAAAAAAAAAGAAACCTCCAGCTCAGATGCTCTTATGGGAGAATTCTACCAAATACTTAAAGAAGAATTAACACCAATTTTACACATTCTTCCAGAAAAAGAGAAGAAAGAATATGTCCAAATTCATTTTATAAAACTAATATTACCCTGATACCAAAACATGACAAAGAGTGCAGAAAGAGAAAAGGACAGAACAATTTCCCTCATGAATATCCTTAACAATATATTAGCAGATAGAATTCAGTGATACATAAAAAGAATTATACAGTATGACTGAGTGGAGTTTATTCCATGGATGTAAGGCAGGTTCAACATTTGAAAATCAATAAGTGCAACCCACCATATTGAAAGACAAAAGAAAAATCATAAGATCTTATCAATGGATTACAAAGTTAACCTCCTATACATGATAACAGCTCCCAGGAAAATAGGGATAGAGGGCAACTTCCTCAACTTGATAAGGATTATTTATAAAAAACATGAAGCTAACACTTTATTTAATGGAGAAATACTGAATGTGTGCCCCTTAAATTGGGGAATAAGGCAAGAACATCTGCTCCCCAACTGTTACTGAGCATAAGTTCAGAAAGTTCTTTCCAGTGTAATAAAACTAGCATATGAGTTCATCTAGCAACCATTTCTTTGGGATTTTGCATACAACATGAGATGAAACAGCAGATTTTACTCTAGCCTGATCACCAAGAATTATTCTTACAGAATACCTCAGTACCTCCTCAATAGACAATATGAGTTTATATCTAATGTTTTTATTTTTACCAGCCGTACTTAATCTGTCTCTTAATATTGCTGACTATTCTGTTGCCTAACATAATAGTGGTTATTTTAGCTCTGTTCCTACAAGCATCACCCAATTAAATCTTTATCATCATTACCTTATCATTACCACCTTATTACAGTGGTCTCTTGGCTGGCTTTCCAGTTTCTCATCACTTCTGCCAGATTTGGCTTCTTAGAAACAGTTTTCAGCACTCCAACCCCATTTTATTACATTTCAATGGTTATTTACCAACAGATTATGGTGAATTCAGAGTTTCAAAGAATAGCAAGAAGAGATAAGAAAGCCTTCTTCAGCGATCAATGCAAAGAAATAGAGGAAAACAACAGAATGGGAAAGACTAGGGATCTCTTCAAGAAAATCAGAGATACCAAGGGAACATTTCATGCAAAGATGGGCTCGATAAAGGACAGAAATGGTATGGACTTAACAGCAGAAGATATTAAGAAGAGGTGGCAAGAATACACAGAAGAACTGTACAAAAAAGATCTTCACGACCCAGATAATCACGATGGTGTGATCACTGACCTAGAGCCAGACATCCTGGAATGTGAAGTCAAGTGGGCCTTAAAAAGCATCACTACGAACAAAGCTAGTGGAGGTGATGGAATTCCAGTTGAGCTATTTCAAATCCTGAAAGATGATGCTGTGAAAGTGCTACACTCAATATGCCAGCAAATTTGGAAAACTCAGCAGTGGCCACAGGACTGGAAAAGGTCCGTTTTCATTCCAATCCCAAAGAAAGGCAATGCCAAAGAATGCTCAAACTACCGCACAATTGCACTCATCTCACACACTAGTAAAGTAATGCTTAAAATTCTCCAAGCCAGGCTTCAGCAATACATGAGCTGTGAACTTCCAGATGTTCAAGCTGGTTTTAGAAAAGGCAGAGGAACCAGAGATCAAATAGCCAACATCCGCTGGATCATGGAAAAAGCAAGAGAGTTCCAGAAAAACATCTATTTCTGCTTTATGGACTATGCCAAAGCCTTTGACTGTGTGGATCACAAGAAACTGTGGAAAATTCTGAAAGAGATGGGAATACCAGACCACCTGATCTGCCTCTTGACAAATTTGTATGCAGGTCAGGAAGCAACAGACTGGTTCCAAGTTGGGAGAAGAGTATATTAAGGCTGAATATTGTCACCCTGCTTATTTAATTTATATGCAGAGTACATGATGAAAAACGCTGGACTGAAAGAAACACAAGCTGGAATCAAGATTGCCGGGTGAAATATCAATAACCTCAGATATGCAGATGACACCACCCTTATGGCAGAAAGCGAAGAGGAACTCAAAAGCCTCTTGATGAAAGTGAAAGTGGAGAGTGAAAAAGTTGGCTTAAAACTCAACATTCAGAAAACGAAGATCATGGCATCCGGTCCCACCACTTCATGGGAAATAGATGGGGAAATAGTGGAAACAGTGTCAGACTTTATTTTTCTGGGCTCCAAAATCACTACAGATGGTGACTGCAGCCATGAAATTAAAAGACACTTACTCCTTGGAAAGAAAGTTATGACCAACCTAGATAGCATACTGAAAAGCAGAGACATTACTTTGCCAACAAAGGTCCGTCTAGTCAAGGCTATGGTTTTTCCTGTGGTCATGTATGTGAGAGTTGGACTGTGAAGAAGGCTGAGCACTGAAGAATTGATGCTTTTGAACTGTGGTGTTGGAGAAGACTCTTGAGAGTCCCTTGGACTGCAAGGAGATCCAACCAGTCCATTCTGAAGGAGATCAGCCCTGGGATTTCTTTGGAAGGAATGATACTAAAGCTGAAACTCCAGTACTTTGGCCACCTCATGCAAAGAGTTGACTCATTGGAAAAGACTCTGATGCTGGTAGGGATTGGGGGCAGGAGGAGAAGGGGACGACAGAGGATGAGATGGCTGGATGGCATCACTGACTCAATGGACGTGAGTCTGAGTGAACTTCGGGAGTTGGTGATGGACAGGGAGGCCTGGCATGCTGCGATTCATGGGGTCGCAAAGAGTCGGACACGACTGAGTGTCTGATCTGATCTGATGGTGAATCTTCTCAAAATAGCATTTTATTATTTTATTTGGCCATGCAATGTAGCTTGCAGGGTCCTAGTTCTTTGACCAGAGATGGAACCCGGGTATTCAGCAGTGAAAGCTTGGAATCCTAACCACTGAACCACCAGGTAATTCCCTCAAAATAACATTTTAATAAAATCCCCAGTCAACAAGTCTTAGTTACATCATAAGGCTCAGTTCTTAGAATTTCCCATTACAGTTGCCTCTATTTCAATCAATTTCTATTCTTCTTTACTTTTCACTTTAGATTTTTGTTTTTAAATATAGTATAAACAGAAAACTACATACATAAATGTACAGCTGGATGCCATGATCTTTGTTAGGCTGTATACTGTCACCTGCTTATTTAACTTATATTCAGAGTACATCATGAGAAATGCCAGGCTGGATGAAGCACAAGCTTGAATCAAGATTGCTGGAAGAAATATCAATAACCTCGGATATGCATGTGACACGACTCTTACGGTAGAAAGCAAAGAGGAACTAAAGAGCCTCTTGATTAAAGTGAAAAGGTAGAGTGAAAAAGCTGGCTTAAAACTCAACATTCAGAAAACAAAGATCATGACAGCTGGTCCCATCACTTCATGTCAAGTAGATGGCGAAACAATGAAAAGAGTGACAGACTTTATTTTCTTGGGCTCCAAAATCACCACAGATGGTGACTGCAGTCATGAAATTAAAAGAGACTTGCTCCTTGGAAGAAAAGCAATGACAAACCTAGACATCATATTAAAAAGCAGAGGCGTTACTTTGCTGACAGAGGTCTGTATAGTCAAAGCTATGGCTTTTTCCAGTAGTCATGTATGGATATTAGAGTTGGACCATAAAGAAAGCTGAACACCAAAGAATTGATGCTCTTGAACCTACAAGAGCAGATTCTTTGCTATTATACAGAGTGAAGTAAGTAAAAAAGAGAAAAACAAATGTTGTATGTCAACACGTATATATGGACTCTAGAACGATGACACTGATGAACCTGTTCACAGCAGCAATGGAAATGCAGACATAGAGAAAAGACTTATGGACAAGGGTGGGGAGAAGAGGGAGAGGGTGAGATAAATGGAAAGAGTAGCATGGAACCATATACACTAACAATTAGAAATTGCTGTATGACTCAGGGAACTCAAACTGGAGCTCTTTGATAACCTAGAGGGATGGGAATGGGTGGGAGGTGCGAGGGAGATTCAACAGGGAGGTGACATATGTACACCTATGTTTATTTCATATTGGTATATGACAGAAATCCAATATTGTAAAGCAATAGTCAATCAATTAAAATAAATAAATATTTTAAAAGACTGATATTCTGTTCATGAATTGGAAGACAATATAGTAAAAATTTCAATTCTCTCTAACTGATGTACAGGTTTAGTGCAATTCTTATCAAGATTCCAGAGAGATTTTCTTTACTTATTTTTATTTTATTTATTTTCTTCCCAGCAAGATTTTCAGCAGGCATAGACAATTCTAAAATTTGTGTGCTAAACCAAAAGATCTAGAATAGAAAAAGCAATCTTGAGAAAGAATAACAAAGTGGCAGGGATCAGTCTACTCAATTTCAAGATTTATTATTTAGCTACAATAATTAAGAGTGTGTGGTATTGGTGAAGAGATAGAAACATAGATGGATGGAACAGAACAGAAAACTTAAAAATAGACCTGCACTAAAATACCCTTTGACAGTCTCAAAAGCAATTCAATGGAGGAAAGGTAGGCTTTCTAACAAATTGTGCCGGAGCAAATACACATCCATAGGCAAAAATTGAACCTCAGCCTAAGTCTCACTTATGTGAAATGTAAAACTATAAAACATTTAGAAAAAAATTTAGAGAAAAATGTTCAGATCTAGGCAAAGTGTTCTATGACAACTTCAAAAGCACAATCCAAAAAAGAAATATTGATAAAGTAGATTAAACATCATCAAAATTAAAAACATTTGCTTTGTGTAAAATCTCACTAAGTGTATGAAAATATGAACTACAGAATTGTAGAAAATATTTGCAAACCATATTCCCAACAAACTATGCAACACTAGAATAGAATCTAGATTACATAAAAAATTCTCAAAACTCAAAAGTAAAAAAACAAAGACCAAATAATTCAATTAGAAAATGAGCAAGAGATCTAAAGAGACATTTCATTGAAGAGGCTATACAGATGGCAAATAGGCACACAAAAACAAGTTTAAAGTCATTAGCCATCTAACAAACACATGAAAAGATGCTCAACATCACTCATTATCAGAGAAATCCAAATCAAAACCACAATGAGGTACCATCTCACGCCAGTCAGAATGGCTGCTATACAAAAGTTTACAAATAATAAATGCTGGTGAGGGTGTGGAGAAAAGGGAACCCTCTTACACTGTTGGTGGGAATGCGAACTAGTACAGCCACTATGGAAAACAGTGTGGAGATTCCTTAAAAAACTGGAAATAGAACTGCCTTATGATCCAGCAATCCCACTGCTGGGCATACACACCCAGGAAACCAGAATTGAAAGAGACACGTATACCCCAATGTTCATTGCAGCACTGTTTACAACAGCCAGGACATGGAAGCAACCTAGATGTCCATCAGCAGACAAATGGATAAGAAAGCTGTGGTACATATACACAATGGAGTATTACTCAGCCATTAAAAAGAATACATTTGAATCAGTTCTAATGAGGTGGATGAAACTGGAGCCTATTATACAGAGTGAAGTAAGCCAGAAAGGAAAACACCAATACAGTATACTAATGCATATATATGGAATTTAGAAAGATGGTAATGATGACCCTATAAATGAGATAGCAAAAGAGACACAGATGTAAAGAACAGACTTTTGGACTCCGTGGAGAAGGTGAAGGTGGGGTGATTTGAGAGAATAGCATCAAAACATGTATATTATCATATGTAAAATAGATTGCCAGTCCAGGTTCGATGCATAAGACAGGGTGCTCAGGGTTGGTGCAATGGGATGACCCTGAGGGATGGGATGGGGAAGAAAGTGGGAGGGGGTTCAGGATGGGGAACACATGTACACCCACGGCTGATTCATGTCAATGTATGGCAAAAACCACTATAATATTGTAAAGTAATTAGCCTCCAATTAAAATAAATTAATAAAAAAAGTCATTAGCCATCACAACTGATCATAGCACTGTACTTTCTTTGTTAATTAATTTATAACATTGAAACTAAAGATGAAGTAACTTTAATATATACTAAATATTACATCTTAAGAAGCTTCACAGTGACTTTCATGTTAAAGGTGTACAATATGTTTTCTATATAAATGAATTGATGAAGTCAAACAACATGACCAATCTCAGTGAAATCTGTGACTCAACAGTTATACAACAGTTATGCAGTTATGTAACTATTACAGTTACGACATTGTGTCCTAATACCTCAACTTCCTTAACAGGTAACTCTGGATGGATGTCATGAATGTTGATTCTGCTGCTGAATTTATGCTTGACCTTGAGCAAGGTCCTGTGTGTCTCTAGGTATATATTTCTTCAATTGTATGATGTAGGAGTTGGTCTAGATAAAATCTAAGCTTCCACCATTCCATCTGATGTCTGTGAATAACACATTTGTGCCTACACACTCCCATAAATAGCTTGCTAATTACCAAAGATGCCCGATCCATCTCTGGATAAGTCTAAATACCAGTAAAGTCTTTCTTATACTGAACTAAAAAAATCACTAGCCATCAGAGAAATGCATATTAAAACTGTAATGAGACAGTACCATACACCTGTGGACATGGCTTGGGGTGGGGGAGGAGGGAGACAGTAGGATGTATGGAGAGAGTGACATGGAAACATACATTGCCATATGTAAAATAGATAATCAATGGGAATTTGCTGTATGTTTCAGGGAACTCAAAACTGGGCTCAGTAACAACCTAGAGGGGTGGGATGGGGAGGGAGATGGGACAGATGTTCAAGTGGGAGGTTGTTGTTCAATCGTTCAGTCATGTCTAACTCTTTGTGACCCATGGACTGTAGCATGCCAGGTTTCTCTGTCCTTCACCATCTCCCATTGCTCAAACTCATGTCCATTGATTCCGCGATGCCATCCAACCATCTTGTCCTCTGTTGTCCCCTTCTCCTCCTGCCCTCAATATTTCCCAGGGTCTTTTCCTAATGAATTGACTCTTTGCATCAGGTGGCCAAAGTATTAGAGCTTCAGCTTCAGCGTCACTCCTTCTAATGAATATTCAGCATTGATTTCTTTTAGGGTTGATTGGTTTGATTTCCTTGTAGTCCAAGTTGGAGGAGGACATGGGTAAACCTATGGCTGATTCATGTTGATGTTTGGTAGAAACCAACACAATACTGTAAAGCAATTATCCTTCAATTAAAAATAAACAAAAATTTTAAAAAGTGATAGTGGTAAGGATACAGAGACACTATCATTCATACGTTGCTGGTGGGGATGTAAGATGGGATGATGAATTGTTTGGCAGTTTCTAAAAACAAAACAAAGGATTAAACATTTAACTACCATATGACTCAGCAATTACACTTCTGGAAGTTTAAAATAAAGACTTAATGTTCACACAAAAACCTGTACCTGAATATTTATAGCAGTTCCATAAGTTTTAACACATGTATAGGTTCATGTAAAGAACACCATAATTGTTTCCACTACTCTTCAAATCTCCTTCATGCTGTCCTTTTAAAGCCACATTCTATTGTACCTCCCACTATAATCCTTGGAAACCATTGATTGATTCTCTGCCATGATAGTTTTTTCCCAAGAATATCATGTAAATTAAATGAAGCATTTAACCCTGAAGAGTAGATTTAAATTGTAATGTAGTGTAGTTTATCAGTTTGATCTTTTATGGGTAGTGACAGGCTTCATTTTCTTGGGCTCCAAAATCACGGCAGGTGGTGACTGCAGCCATGAAATTAAAAGACGCTTGCTCTTTGGGAAAAAGCTATAACAAACAGCGTATTAAAAAGCAGAGATGTTACTTTGCCAACAAAGATCCATATAGTCAGAGCTATGGTTTTTCCAGTAGTCATGTATGGATGTGAGAGTTGGACCATAAAGAAAGCTGAATGCCAAAAATTTGATGCTTTTGAACTGTGGTGTTGGAGAAGACTCTTGAGAGTCCCTTGGACTGCAAAGAGATCAAACCAGACAATTCTAAAGGAAATCAATCCTGAATATTCATTAGAAGGCCTGATGCTGAAGCTCCAATATTTTAGCCACCTGATGCAGAGCCAACTCCTTAGAAAAGACCCTGATGCTGGGAAAGATTGTAGGGAGGAGCAGAAGGCGACAACAGAGGATGAGATGGTTGGATGACATCACCAACTCAGTGGACATGAGTTTGAGCAAGCTCTGGGAAATGGTGAAGGACAGGGAAGCCTGGCATGCTGTGGTACACGGGGTCACAAAGAATCAGACATGACTGAGTGACTGAACAACATCAACAACTTTCAGTGTGGTATATAAGAAATCTTTGCCAAATACCAGGTCACACAGATTTTTTGCCCTATGTTTTCTTCTAGAAATTTTATAGATTTAGATTTAGCATTTAGATCTATGGTCCATTTTGTGTTGATTTTTATTTATGTGGTGCAAGTTATGATTGAATTTTTTTTTACTTACAGATATTCAATTGCTCTAGCAGAATTTGATGAAAGGACTCTCTCTCCTTTCTTCACTTAATTGCCTTTACAACCTTGTCACATGTTGATTGTCCATATATGTGTGGGTCTTTTTCTGGACTTCCTATTCTGTTCCACTGATCTATTTGTCTCCTTTATACCACTATCACACTGTCTTGATTAATGTCATTTTATAATAAATCTTGAAATCAATTGGTGTTTTCTACTGCAAATTTGTTCTTTTTCAAATTTGTTTTGGTCATTCTAGGTCCTTTTTATTTTTAATCTAAATTTTGGAATCATCCTGTCAATTTACACACACACACACAAATCTTGTTGAAATTCTGATTGCTATTTCATTGAATCTGTACATCATTTTGAAAGGAGTTGACATCTGCTGTTATTGAATCTTCCAAATCATGGATGCAGTATATCTATCAATTTATTTAGGTCTTCCTCAATTTCTTTCAGCAATGTTTTAGTTTTCAGTGTACAAGTCTTTCATGTCTTTTGTCAGATTTACCTCTGTTATTCAAAATTTTTGATGCTACTGTAAATGGCATTGGTTTTTAAAAATTGTTTGTTGTTATTATATAGAAAAACAATTGACTATTGAATCTTTTAAGCTTGCTAAATTTGTTTATTAGTTCTAATAGCTTTTTTCTAGACTTCATCAGATTTTCTATATAGATAATCATATGAATAAATGCAGTTTTACTTCTTCTCCAATCTTCGAGCCTTTTCCCCCCTTTTCCTTCCCTGATTTTACTGGTAAAGTATCCAGTACAATATTGAATAGTAGTAGTGAAAGCAGACATTCTTGCTTTATACCTAATCTTAGGGGAAACACATTCAGTCTCTCACCATTAATCATGTTTGCTGTAAATATTTTGTAGATGCCTTTTATCAGATTGAGGAAATTCCCTTCAGTCCTTTGTTGAGAAATTTTATCTGGAATGGATGTTGGCCTTCTTAGATGATTCATCTGTGTCTATTTAGATGGCCATATAGTTTTTTATTTTTAGTCTGCTAATATGGTGACTTTCTATGATTGGTTTCCAAATGTTAAACCAATCTTCCATTCCTGTGATATGCTCCACTTGTAATGTGTTATCCTTCTAATTTGTTATTGCATTTGATTTGCTAAATTTCTTTTTAAGATTTTGTCATCAAGTTCCTGAGGGTTATTGGTTTATCGTTTTCTTTAGTGTTGTTGTTTGCTTTTGTTTTATTGTAAATCTGTTGGTGTACTAATAAAATGAGTTGGGGAATATTTCCTCACTTTAATTTTTGTTTGTTTGTTTAAAGATTTCAGTTTCCAAAGAAGTTTCAAGCTTATGGGAAAATTGAGCATAAAGTAGAGTTTTCATATACCCATTTCCTTCACTCCCCTGTACATTTTCCCTTATTATTAACATCTTCATTAATTTGGTACATATGTTAAAATTAAATTGGCCAATATTGACACATTATTATTAATTAAAGTCCACAGTTTATATTGAAGTTGAATATTGCTTCTTTTAAAGGTTAATTTTGTGACAATTTGATTGGGCCATGGGATATCCCAAGTTAACATTTCTGGGTGTGCCTGTGACGATGTTTTGATTAAGATTGGCATTTGAATTGATTGGTGGACTCAGTAGATTGCCCTCTCCAAGGTGGGTGGATATAATTCAATCAGCTAAGGACCTGAATAGAACTAAAAGTGGAAGAAGGGACATTTGTCTTCTGCCCTTTGACTGGGATTTGCATCATTGAGTCACCTGATTTTCAGGCCTCCAGATTAATTATGCCATTAACTTTCCTGGATCTCCACTTGTAGACTGTACTCGGCCGGACTTTTCAGCCTCCATAATTGCATGAGCCAATTCCCCATAGTAGATCTTGTTTTATATATACATATATCTCCTATTGTCTGTATTTCTCTGGAAGGCCCTAATATGTTAAGAATGGTTAATGTACTCTTTCAGGCGTTTGAAAGGTTAAAAATATTCAGCACTGAATTTGTGACTTGCTTAGTCTCTTCAGTCGTGTCTGACTGTGCGACTCTATGGACTGTATCCCACCAGGCTCCTCTGTCCATGGGATTCTCCAGGCAAGAGTACTGGAGTAGGTTGCCATTCCCTTCTCCAGGGGATCTTCCCCACCAGGGATCAAACTGGTGTCTAACCTGCATTGGCAGGGTTCTTTACCACTAGCATCACCTAACTCTTTAATGGCAGTTTAAGTTGTCAGAGACAATTTAATTAAATAAAATTCACAATAAGTGCTCCAAAAAAAAATTTCTTGACAGTTGTGTAGGACTGTTGTTATTTTCTTAAATTATTGGCAGAGTTCTCCAATGAAACCATCTAGGCCTGAAATTTTCTTTGTGAGAAGATTATTAACTACAAGTTCAATTTTTAAAAATTGAATGCAAAGTTATTCAGTTTATCTATTCTTTCCTGATTGTGTTGGGCAGAATTCTAAACTGGTCCCTAGGATCTTCTCCCTGTTATACATTCTCTGTATAAATCCCCTGCCCTTAAATGTGGCTTAGACTTGTGAATATGATGTGACAACCACCACCTTAATTAGGTTATATTATATGGCAAAGGTGATGGGACAGTCGCTCTTTTGACAATATACTGTCTTAGCACACTGGGGAAATATTCTGCTGGTTTTGAAGAAATAAGGTGCCATGCTGTGAGAAGGCAATGTGGCTGGAATGTGAGGTCAACCTCTAGTTGCAGAGAGTGACCTACTTCCAATATCCAGCAAGAAAATGGGAATCTCTGTCTTAAAACTGCAAAGAAATAAATTTTGCCAACAACTAGTGAGCTTGGACCACAAGCTCCAGATGAGAGCAGAGGAAAACAATGAACTTTGATTGTATCTTTTGAAGAATTGTCTATTTCATCTTAATTGTTGAACTTGTTGTCATAAAGTTGCTAATAATATTCCCTTTTTATCCTTTTAATAGTTATAAAATATCATCACCTTCATCTCTGATATTAGTGATTTGTGTCTTTTCTCATTTTTTTCTGATCAAATTTTATCAATTATATTCATGCTCTCAAAAAACCCCCAGCTTTTGCTTTCATTGGTTTTCTCAATTGTTTATCTGTTTCTTACTTCACTAATTTTTACTCAACCATTGTTATTTCCTTTATTTCATTTTCTTTGGGTTTAATTTGCTCTTTCTTTCTAGTTTATTAAGATGAAAACTGAGGTTATTGAATAAAAGCTTTTCTTATTTTCTAATATAGGCTTTTAGTGTTTTAAAATTTCCCCTAAGAAATACTACTTTAGTGGCATCCCACAAATTTTGATATTTTTGTATTTTCATTTTCATTCAGTATAAAAAATATTCTAATTTCCCTTTTTACTTCTTTGATCTTCTGTTACTTAGAAGTGTGTTACTGAGTTACCAGATATTTGGGGATTTTCCAAGAATCTTTTGTTACTGATTTCTAGTTTAATTTCATTGAGGTCAGAGGGTATACTTTGTATGACTTGAATCTTTTTGAATTTATTGAGACCTGTTTTACTCATTCTGATATATGTGTAGTGATATTTCACTGTAGTCTTAATTTGCATTTCCCTGGTGGCTAGTAATGTTGAATATGTTTTGTGTGCTTACTTGCTATCTATATATCTTCTTTGATGAAATGTCTCTTGCCCATTTTCTAGTACTGTTGTTTGCTTTATTACTGTTGTTTTCAGTGGTTCTTTATGTAATCCATACACAGTTTTTTTGTTGCATTTCTGATTTGCAAATATTTTCTCCCAATCTGTAGCTTGTCTTTTTATCATTTCATTAAGATCTTGCACACAGCAAAAGTTTTATATTTGGATGAAGTACAATTTTAAAAAATCATGTTTTTTGCATGCAAGCCTGTGAATTTTTTCCAGCTTTATTGAGATATAATTGATATATAACATTGTATAAGTTTAAGGTGTACAATGTGATGATTTGATACACATATATTGTGAAATGACTACCAAAGTAGAGTTAGTTAACACCTCCATCACCTCTCATAATTACCATTTATTTTTTGTGGTGAGAACTTTGAAGATCTCTCAAGTTGCTAAAAATATTCATAATATGAAAATGTCTAATTTTTAACAAAAGAAATCATTCATCATACAGTGTCTTCAATAAATGGTACTAAAAAGTGAACGTGCAAAAAATGAAGTTGGACTCTTACCTAATAACAAAAATTAACTCAAGATCTTGCTTTTTTTTTTTTTTTATACCCAGAAATGGGATTGCTGATCATGTCATAATTCTATTTTTTTTTCTGTAGCAACTACATACACCATTTTATATTTTCACCAACAATGCACAAGTGCTATAATTTCTTCCCTTACAAAACTCATTTTTTTTCTTTCTTTTGTTTTTTTGTTTTTTGGATACTAATAATCCTAATGAGTGTGAGGTGGTATCTCATTGTGGTTTTGATTTGCACTTCCCTAATAATTAGTGATATCAAGCACCTTTTTGGGTACATATTGGCCATTTGTATATTTTCTTCAGAAAAAATAAGTTTCCCTGGTGGCTCAGATGGTAGAGAATCTGCCCGCAATGCAGGAGACTGGGGGTTGATCCCTGGATCAGGAAGATCCCCTGGAGGAGGAAATGGCAACCCACTCCAGTATTCTTGCCTGGAAAATTCCATGGACAGAGGAGTCTGGTGGCTACAGTCTATGGGGTCTCACAGAGTTGGACACAACTGAGAAACTTTCACTCACTTTTGGAAAAATGTTTATTTAGTTCTTCTGCTGATTTTTAAATAAGTTTGTTTATGTTTTTGCTATTGAGTTAAATGAGTTATTTGCATATATTTTGGATAGTAATCCTTTTTAAGATATATGTTTTGCATTTATTTTCTCCCTTTTCATAGGCTGACTTTTCATTTTGTTGATTGTTTCCTTTGCTGTGCAGAGGTTTTTTTAGTTTGATGTAGTTCCACTTATTTATTTTTACTTTTGTTTCTTGCGTTTTTGTATTATATCCAAGAAATTTCTTCCAAGACCAATGTCAATGAGCTTTCCTCCTGGTATTTCTTCTAGGAAAGTTTCAGTTTCAGAACTTGTATCTATGTCTTTGTCCATTTTGAGTTAATTTCTATGACTAGTGGAGAAGGCAATGGCACCCCACTCCAGTACTCTTGCCTGGAAAATCCCATGGATGGAGGAGCCTGGTAGGCTGCAGTCCATGGGGTCGCTAAGAGTCAGACACGACTGAGTGACTTCACTTTCACTTTTCACTTTCATGCATTGGAGAAGGAAATGGCAACCCACTCCAGTGTTCTTGCCTGGAGAATCCCAGGGACAGGGGAGCCTGGTGGGCTGCCATCTATGGGGTCGCACAGAGTCGGACATGACTGAAGTGACTTAGCAGCAGCAGCAGCAGTGTAACATAGGGATACAATTTAATTCTTCTGTATCCATTTATGGAAGAGGCAATCTCTTCCCACATTGCATATTCTTGGCTTCCTTGTCAAATATTAGTTGACTGATATATGAGGGTTTGTTTCTGGGCTCTCGATTATGTTCCACTGGTCTATATGTTTATGTTTATGCCTACCATACTATTTTGATTACTATAGCTTTGTAGTATAGTTTGAAATCAGGAAGTGTGATGCCTGCAGTTTTATTCTTTGTCAAGATTACATTGGCTATTTGAAGTTTTTTGTGGTTCCATGCAAATTTTAAGATTGTGTTTTCTACTACTGTGAAAAATGCCATTGGAATTTTGATAGAGATTGCACTGAATGTATAGATGACCTTGAGGAGTAAAGACATTTTAACAATATTAATTCTGATCCATGAACACTGGATATCTTTTTGTTTGTGTCTTCTTCAATTTCTTTCATTAAAGGAATGTACAGATTTCAAATGTACAGATCTTTCACCTCCCTGATAAATTTATTCCTAAGTAATTTATTGGTTTGGATTCTATTGTGAATGGAATTGTTCTCTTTATTTTTCAGATGTTTTGTTAGTATATGAAACCACAACTGATTTTTGTATATTGATTTTTTGTCCTACAACTCTACCAAATTCATTGATTAGTTCTAACAGTTAGGGTTTTCTTTTATTTAGAAAGTTTAGTATTTCCTATATGTAAGATCATATCATCTATTAACAAAGCTAATTTTACTTCTATTTTTCCTGTTTGGGTGCCTTTTCTTTTATTTGACTGTTAGCTCTAGCTAGGACTTCTAGTACTACTGAATAACAGTGGTGAGAGTGGGCATCTTTATCTTGTTCCTCATCTTAGAAGGAAAGCTTTCAACCCATTACCATTGAATATAAATTTGGCTGTGGGTTTGTCACATATAGCCTTTACTATTTAGAAGTCAATTCCTTCTATACTCAATTTGTTGAAGATTTTCATGATAAGGGGATGCTGAATTTTGTCATGTTTCTGCATCTACTGAGATGATCACATGATTTTTATCTATTAATGTGGTGTATCACATTCATTTATTTGTGTATGTTGACTCATCTTGCAACCCAGGGATAAGTTCCACTTGATCGTGGTGTATGATATTATGACTGTGCTGTTGAATTCAGATTGCTAGTATTTGGTTCATAACTTCTGCATCCATACTCGTCAGGGATATTGGTGTGTAATTTTATTTTTTTTATGGTATCCTTATCTGACTTTGATATTGTATGGGAAAACCTTGGTCTTTCACCTTCTATATAGGGAAAAACACAGCTGTTCCCTACTTTTTTGTGAGTCTTTTTTTTCTTTCCTGTGATTTTACTTTACTACTCACACAGAAAACTTCACTTCTGGTCACCAAATGTGTGAGGTTTTCCACTATACCACAAAGCAATTTTTGGACATGATCTACTGGAAATAGCATCAGATCATAGGTTAAAGTTTACAGCCCCTACCTTTACTTTAGGATGTCAGTTGCAAGGCCAGGTTATCACCTATGTTTCTGATCAACCTGCTATATATAGGCAGTTCTCCTCCTTAGGTTCAACTTTCTTATTTTTTGAAAGCCGTGAAGAGTAAATTTTATTTTTTATTTTTGTTTTTTAAATTAATTTTTACTGGAGTATAGTTGATTTACAATATTGTGTTAGTTTCTGCTATACAGCAAAGTGAATCAGTTATTCATATACATATATTCACTCTTTTTTAGATTCTTTTCCCTTAAACACCATTACAAAGTACTGAGTACAGTTCTCTGTGCTATACAATAGGTCATTATTAGTAATCTATTTTATACATAGTAGTGTGTATATGTCAGTCTCAAACTTCCAATTTATCCCTCCCACCATTACCACCTGATAACCATAAGTTTATTTTCTACATCTGTAATTCTATTTCTGTTTTGTAGATAAGTTCATTTGTACCCCTTTTCTAAAGATTCCGCATATAAATGATATCACATGATATTTATCTTTCTCTGACTTACTTCACTCAGTATGACAATCTTTAGGTTCATCCATCTCACTGAAAATGGCATCATTTCATTCTTTTGTATAGCTGAGCAATATTCCATTGTATATATGTATCACAATCTACTCTATTCAGTAAGCCAGGTGATCTACAGTCCATGGAGTCACAAAGAGTTGGACATGACTTAGCAACTAAACAACAATGTTGATAGACATTTAGATTGCTTCCATGTCCTGGCTATTGTAAATAGTGCTGCAGTGAACATTAGGGTGCATGTATCTTTTCTTTTCTTCTTCTTCTTTTTTTTTCCCTCAAGTCTCTTTAACTCAGAGCAATAAATGTGCTAAAGTGGAGTGTTTTGGGGTGAGCTGTCCTGAATGCCATCAGGAGCACAGATTACCTGGTGTGTCCCCATCCTCCTGCAGGGAGCAGAAATCAGGGAACTGATGCACAGGCCCAGAGCGGGCCTGCAAGCCTGCACTCCCTCAGGCTTCAGGCCTTTTCCCCGGGCTCACCTGCTCTGTTTCTCCTGCATGTATCTTTTCAAATTATGGTTTTCTCCAGGTATATTCTTAGGAGTAGGATTGCAAGATAGTACAGTAGCTCTATTTTTTAGTTTCTAAAGGATCTTCCATACTGTTTTCTACAATAGCTGCACCAACTTATATTCCCACCAACAGTGCAGGAGAGTTCCCTTTTCTCCACACCCTCTTCAGCATTTATTATTTGTAGACTTTTAGACTGTTGCCATTCTGACTTGTGTAAGGTGATACCTTATTGTGGTTTTGATTTGCATTTCTCTAGTGATTAGCAATATTGAGCATCTTTTCATGTTCCTGTTAGGCATCTGCATGTCTTCTTTTGAAAAATGTCTATATTTAGGTACACCAGCCCCAAGCTTCCTGTATCCTGCATGGAACTTGGACTGGTGATTCGTTTCTTATATGATATTATGCATGTTTTAATGCCATTCTCCCAAATCATCCCCCTCCCTCTCCCACAGAGTCCAAAAGACTGTTCTATACATCTGTGTCTCTTTTGCTGTCTCGCATATAGGGTTGTCTTTACCATCTTTCTAAATTCCATATATATGCATTAGTATACTGTATTGGTAGCTTGGTAGGAATTGTATTGAATCTATAGATTGCTTAGTATACTCATTTTCACTATATTGATTCTTCCGATCCATGAACATTGTATATTTCTCCATGTATTTGTGTCCTCTTTGATTTCTTTCACCAGTGTTTTATAGTTTTCTATATATAGGTGTTTTGTTTCTTTTTTTTAAAATTTAATTTAATTTAATTTTTTTTAAATTTTATTTTATTTTTAAACTTTACAATATTGTATTAGTTTTGCCAAATATCGAAATGAATCCGCCACAGGTATACCCGCGTTCCCCATTCTGAACCCTCCTCCCTCCTCCCTCCTGATATCCTCCCTCTGGGTCGTCCCAGCGCACCAGCCCCAAGCATCCAGTATTGCGCATCGAATCTGGACTGGCGACTCGTTTCATACATGATATTATACACGTTTCAATGCCATTCTCCCAAATCCCCCCACCCTCTCCCTCTTCCACAGAGTCCATAAGACTGATCTATACATTAGTGTCTCTTTTGCTGTCTCGTACACAGGGTTATTGTTACCATCTTTTTTACTTCTTCTTTTCCAATCTGGATTCCTTTTATTTCTTTTTCTTCTCCGATTGCTGTGACCAAAACTTCCAAAACTATGATGAATAGTAGTGGTGAGAGTGGGCACCCTTGTCTTGTTCTTGACTTTAGGGGAAATGCTTTCAATTTTTCACCATTGAGGATAATGTTTGCCGAGGGTTTGTCATATATAGCTTATACTATGTTTAGGTATGTTCCTTCATGTTGAATTTTGTCAAAGGCTTTCTCTGCATCTATTGAGATAATCATATGGTTTTCATCTTTCAATTTGTTACTGTGGTGTATTACATTGATTAATTTGCAGATATTGAAGAATCCTTGCATCCCTGGGATAAAGCCCACTTGGTCATGATGTATGATCTTTTAAATATGTTGTTGGATTCTGTTTGCTAGAATTTTGTTAAGGATTTTTGCATCTATGTTCATCAGTGATATTGGCCTGTAGTTTTCTTTTTTTGTGGCATCTTTGTCTGGTTTTGGTATTAGGGTGATGGTGGCCTCATAGAATGAGTTTGGAAGTTTACCTTCCTCTGCAATTTTCTGGAAGAGTTTGAGTAGGATAGGCGTTAGCTCTTCTTTAAATTTTTGGTAGAATTCAGCTGTGAAGCCGTCTGGTCCTGGGCTTTTGTTTGCTGGAAGATTTCTGATTACTGTTTCAATTTCCCTGCTTGTGATGGGTCTGTTAAGATTTTCTATTTCTTCCTGGTTCAGTTTTGGAAAGTTGTACTTTTCTAAGAATTTGTCTATTTCTTCCAAGTTGTCCATTTTTTTGGCATGTAGTTGCTGATAGTAGTCTTTTACGATCCTTTGTATTTCTGTGTTATCTGTTGTGATTTATCCATTTTCATTTCTAATTTTGTTGATTTGATTCTTCTCCCTTTGTTTCTTGATGAGTCTGGCTAATAGTTTGTCAATTTTATTTATCTTCTCAAAGAACTAGCTTTTAGCTTTGTTGACTTTTGCTATGGTCCCTTTTGTTTCTTTTGCATTTATTTCTGCCCTAATTTTTAAGATTTCTTTCCTTCTACTAACCCTGGGGTTCTTAATTTTTTCCTTTTATAGTTGCTTTAAGTGTAGAGTTAGGTTATTTATTTGACTTTTTTCTTGTTTTTTGAGTTAAGCCTGTATTGCTATGAACTTTCCCCTTAGCACTGCTTTTACAGTGTCCTATAGATTTTGGGTTGTTGTGTTTTCATTTTCATTCATTTCTATGCATATTTTGATTTCTTTTTTGATTTTTTCTGTGATTTATTGGTTATTCAGCAATATGTTGTTCAGCCTCCATGTGCTGGAATTTTTAGTAGTTTTTCTCCTGTAATTGACATCTAGTCTTACTGAATTGTGGTCAGAAAAGATGCTTGGAATGATTTCAATTTTTTTGAATTTACCAAGGCTAGATTTATGGCCCAGGATGTGATCTATCCTGGAAAAGGTTCTATGTGCACTTGAAAAAAAGGTCAAATTCATTGTTTTGGGGTGAAATGTCCTATAGATATCAATTAGGTCTAACTGGTCCATTGTATCATTTAAAGTTTGTGTTTCCTTGTTAATTTTCTGTTTAGTTGATCTATTCATTGGTGTGAGTGGGGTATTAAAGTCTCCCACTATTATTGTTTTATTGTTAATTTCCACTTTCATACTTGTTAGCATTTGGCCTACATATTATGGTGTTCCTATGTTGGGTGCATATATATTTATAACTGTTATATCTTCTTCTTGGATTGATCCTTTGATCATTATGTAGTGTCTTTCTTTGTCTCTTTTCATAACCTTTATTTTAAAGTCTATTTTATCTAATATGAGTATTGCTGCTCCTGCTTTCTTTTGGTCTCTTGCATGGAATATCTTTTTCCAGCCCTTCACTTTCAGTCTGTATGTGTCCTTTGTTTTTAGGTGGGTCTCTTGTAGACAACATATATAGGGGTCTTATTTTTTTATCCATTCAGCCAGTCTTTGTCTTTTGGTTGGGGCATTCAACCCATTTACATTTAAGGTAATTATTGATAAGTATGATCCCATTGCCATTTACTTTGTTGTTTCAGGTTTGAGTTTATACACCCTTTCTGTGTTTCCTGTCTAGAGAAGATCCTTTAGCATTTGTTGAAGAGCTGCTTTGGTGGTGCTGAATTCTCTCAGCTTTTGCTTGTCTGTAAAGCTTTTGATGTCTCCTTCATATTTGAATGAGATCCTTCCTGGATACAGCAATCTGGGTTGTTGGTTTTTCTCTTTCATTACTTTATGTCCTGCCATTCCCTTCTGGCCTGAAGAGTTTCTATTGAAAGATCAGCTGTTATCCTTTTGGGAATCCCCTTGTGTCTTATTTGTTGTTTTTCCCTTGCTGCTTTTAATATTTATTCTTTGTGTTTGATCTTTGTTAATTTGATTAATATGTGCCTTGGGGTGTTTTGCCTTGGGTTTATCCTGTTTGAGACTCTGTGGGTTTCTTGGACTTGGGTGGCTATTTCCTTCCCCATTTTAGGGAAGTTTTCAACTATTATCTCCTCAAGTATTTTCTCATGGCCTTTCTTTTTGTCTTCTTCTTTTGGGACTCCTATGATTCAAATGTTGGGGCATTTAACATTGTCCCAGGGGTCTCTGAGGTTGTCCTCTATTCTTTTCTTTTTCCTTTTTTCCTCTCTGCTTCATTTCTTTCTACCATTCTATCTTCTACCTCACTCATCCTATCTTCTGCCTCCATGTTTCTACTATTGGTTACTTCCAGAATGTTTTGTTTTTTTTTTTTATCTCATTTGTTGCACTATTCATTATATATTGGCTCTTTTTTATTTCTCCTAGGTCCTTGTTAAACCTTTCTTGCATCTTCTCAATCCTTGTCTCCAGGCTATTTATCTGTAACTCCATTTTGTTTTCAAGATTTCAGATCATTTTTACTATCATTATTCTGAATTATTTTTCAGGTAGATTCCCTATCTCTTCTTCTTTTGTTTGGTCTGGTGGGCATTTAATATGTTCCTTTACCTGCTGAGTATTTCTCTGCCTTTTCATCTTGTTTAGATTGCTGTGTTTGAGGTGGCCTTTCTGTATTCTGGCAGTTTGTGGTTCCTCTTTATTGTGGAGGTTCCTCTCTGTGGGTGGGGTTGGACTGGTGGCTTGTCAAGGTTTTCTGGTTAGGGAAGCTTGTGTAGGTGTTCTGGTGGGTGGAGCTGGATTTCTTTTCTCTGGAGTGCAATGAAGTTTCCAGTATTTGCGTGGTATGTCTTGCTCTGGATCTTGTTGTCTCTTGGGTGGTGCTTGGTTTCGGTGTAGGTATGGAGGCTTTTGGATGAGCTCTTATCAGTTAATGTTCCTTGAAGTCAGGAGTTCTCTGGTGTTCTCAGGTTTTGGACTTAAGCCTCCTGCCTCTGGTTTTCAGTCTTATTCTTACAGTAGCCTCAAGACTTCTCTATCTATACAGCACTGATGATAAAACATCTAGGTTAATGATGAAAAGTTTCTCCATAGTGAGGGACCCCTGGAAAGGTTCACAGAGTTACATGGAGAAGAGAAGAGGGAGGAGGGAGAGAGAGGTGACCAGGAGAAGAGGGGAAATCAAAAGGGGAGAGAGAAAACTAGCCAGTAATCAATTCCTTATGTGTTCTCCACAGTCTGGATCCCTCAGAGATATTCACAGAGTTACACAGAGAGGATAAGAAGGAGGAAGGAGACAGAGGTGACCAGGAGGAGAAAAGAGGGAATCAAAAGGAGAGAGACAGATCCAGCCAGTAATCAGTTCCCTAAGTGTTCTCCACAGCCCGGAACACACAAAGAGATTCACAGAGTTGGGTAGAGAAGAGAAGGGGGAGGAAGAAGATAGAGGTGACCTGGTGGAGAAGAAGGAGAGTCAAAAGGGGGAGAAAGCAATCAAGCCAGTAATCACACTCCTAAGTAAATCTCAGTACTGAAGATTGAGTTCTTAAAGGAACAAAATTTGATAACAAATACCAAAAAGCAAAGATTAAAAATCTAGAGTAGAGGTTAGACTCTCAAAAATACAATATTAACAAAGGAAAATCACAATATATATATATATATATGGTTTGCTTTAAAAATAGGGTCTTTTTTTTTGCAAGGTAATAGTAGGTTATAAAAATGAAAATTAAAGGAGCAATTGAGGACTTAAAATTTTTTTTAATATATTTTTAAAAATGTAAAAAACTGATAATAGTAAAAATATATCTAGGAATTTCTCTGGAGCTGTTGTGGACAGTGTGGGGTCAGTTCAGTTTCAGATAGTTCCTTGATTCGGCTTATACTTCTCAAGATCTATAGGCCCCTTCCAATGTAGTCAGTGCTAACTACAGGGCTTTAATCTGTTGCACCTGTCACTCCCAAAGCAGTTCCCTCTGTTTATTTTAGCTTCTTCTGTTTGCTTGTCTCTTCAGTGTCTGATTTCTGCCCCGACACAAGGGGGCAAAGGTGGTCACTTATTTAGGCTCTCTTGTTCAGTCCTGCTGTGGGGAGAGAGGAACACTGCAAACAAATGTCACTGGCGTGTGTGGGGAGTGCTCACTGTGTCTTGGCCACACTGGGTTTGCCCCCACTCACGGCGTGTGTGCTTTCATCGTCTACACTTCTCAGGCTCTAGGTTGCTCTGCAGGGGAACTGCCTGAGGCGGGCCCTGGGTTGTGTATACTTTCCAGGTCTAAGCCGCTCAGGTTCAGGTTCTCAGGTACTCCACAAAGGCGCAGAGTTGGTTTGGCCTGCGTTTTGTGCCCTTCCCAGGTCCGATCAGCTCAGGAGACCAGGTGCTTGGCCAGCACAGTTTCCCCCAAGTTGGAGGTGCATGTTATCGCCTCCCTTGTCCCAGCTGCTCAGTTTTCCGGGTGCGTAGCAGGCACGCCTTCCTAGGTGTGCCTTGTGTTTCTTCTGGGGAGCTGATCTCTGGCTGCAACCCTCCTGGCAGAGGTCAACCATCCAGAATCCCAAGAAGTCTTGGTTAGCAATAGAGCCTGCTTGCAGTTTGGTAGAGGATGCCTCTTGGGCTGAGATTGCCCCTTTCTGGCTCTGGCTGCCCCCTGCCTGCTTGTTTCTGGTGGGGGATGGGCCGGTCCACAGCCGGCTAGCTCTCCTCTGTTATTCGCTCAGTCCTTTGTTCTGTGGGCAGGCCTGGCAGTGCCTTAGGTTAGGGCATTTCGTGGCATAGTTCTCTCTCTCTCTCTTTTTTTTCCTCTCTCTCTCTGGCTATTCCACAGTTTGGGTTGCTATCTCAAGTTAGTTCCCTCAGATTGCCCTCAGGGCATTTGGGCCGGTTCTTACCCTAAGCAATGCAGCCTGTGCCTCTCTGTTCAGCCCCACTCTCTGGTGGTGGCTGTGAGCACTGGGAGTTGCCATTAGGCACATAATCTGTGGGTTTTATTTATTTATTTATTTATTTTTCCTCCTGGTTATCAGAGGGCAGCAGATTCCAAAATTCCCCACAAACCCGCCAGTAAGAGTGTTTCCTGGTGTTTGGAAACTTCTTTTAAGACTCCTTTCCTGGGATGGATCTCCATCCCTACTTCTTTGTCTCTCTTTTTATCTTTTATATTTTGTCCTACCTCCTTTCAAAGACAACGGTCTGCCTTTCTGGGTGTCTGATGTCCTCTGCCAGCATTCAGAAGTTGTTTTGTGGAATTTTCTCAGCGTTCAAATGTTCTTTTGATGAATTTGGGGGGAAAAAGTGGTCTCCCCGTCTTATTCCTCTGCCATCTTAGGACCGGCCCCCCAACATTGCAGTCTTGCATTCTTTAATTTATCATAGATTAATTGACCATAGCTGCATGGGTTTATTTCTGGGCTTTTTATCCTATTCCATTGATCTATATGTCTAGTTTTGTGCTAGTACCATACTCTTTTGATGACTGTATCTTTGTAGTATATTCTGAAGTCAGAGATTCCTCCAGTTCCATTTTTGTTTGTTTTTTTTTAAGATTTCTTTGGGTATTCAGGGTCTTTTGTGTCTCCATACAAATTTTAAGACATTTTTGTTCTAGTTATATGAAAAATGTCATTGTTAATTTGATAGAGACTGCATTGAATTTGTTGGAGAAGGCAATAACAACCCACTCCAGTACTCTTGCCTGGCAAATCCCATGGATGGAAGAGCCTGGTAGGCTGCAGTCAATGGTGTCACTAGGACTTGGACATGACTGAGCGATTTCACTTTCATGCATTGGCGAAGGAAATGGCAACTCACTCCAGTGTTCTTGCCTGGAGAATCCCAGGGATGGCAGAGCCTGGTGGGCTACCATCTATGGGGTCGCACAGAGTCAGACATGACTGAAACGACTTAGCAGCAGCAGCACTGAATTTGTAGATTGCCTAGGGTAATATAGTCATTTTGACCATATTGGTTCTTCCAATCCATGAACATGGTATATATCTTTTCATCTGTTGTGTCTTCTTTTGTTTTTTTTTTCATCAGCATCTTATAATTTTTGGAATACAGGTCTTTTGTCTCCTTCAGTTCAGTTTAGTCACTCAGTCGTGTCCGACTCTGTGACCCCATGAACTGCAGCACGCCAGGCCTCCCTGTCCATCACCAACTCCTGGAGTCCACCCAAACTCATGTGCATTGAGTCAGTGATGCCGTCCAGCCATCTCATCTTCTGTCGTCCCCTTCTTCTCCTGCCCCCAATCTCCCCAGCATCAGGGTCTTTTCAAATGAGTCAACTCTGCGCATGAGATGGCTAAAGTATTGGAGTTTCAGCCTCAGCATCACTCCTTCCAATGAACACCCAGGACTGTCCTTTAGGGTGGACTGGTTGGATCTCCTTGCAGTCCAAGGGACTCTCAAGAGTCTTCTCCAACACCACAGTTAAAAAACATCAATTCTTTGGTACTCAGCTTTCATCACAGTCCAACTCTCACATCCATACATGACCACTGGAAAAACCATAGCCTTGACTAGATGGACCTTTGTTGGCAAAGTAATATCTCTGCTTTTGAATATGCTATCTAGGTTGGTCATAACTTTCCTTCCAAGGAGTAAGCGTCTTTTAATTTCGTGGCTGCAGTCACCATCTGCAGTGATTTTGGAACCCCCCAAAATAAAGTCTGACACTGTTTCCCCATCTATTTCCTATGAAGTGATGAGACCAGATGCCATGATCTTCGTTTTATGAATGTTGAGCTTTAGGCCAACTTTTTCACTCTCCACTTTCACTTTCATCAAGAGGCTTTTTAGTTCCTCTTCACTTTCTGCCATAAGGATGGTGTCATCTGCATATCTGAGGCTATTGATATTTCTCCCGGCAATCTTGATTCCAGCTTGTGCTTCTTCCAGCCCAGCGTTTCTCATGATGTACTCTGCATATAAGTTAAATAAGCAGGGTGACAATATACAGCCTTGATGTACTCCTTTTCCTATTTGGAACCAGTCTGTTGTTCCATGTCTAGTTCTAACTGTTGCTTCCTGACCAGCATATAGGTTTCTCAATAGGCAGATCAGGTGGTCTGGTATTCCCATCTCTTGAATTTTCTACAGTTTCTTGTGATCCACACAGTCAAAGGCTTTGGCATAGTCAATAAAGCAGAAATAGATATTTTTCTGGAACTCTCTTGCTTTTTCCATGATCCAGCGGATGTTGGCAATTTGATCTCTGGTTCTTCTGCCTTTTGTAAAACCAGCTTGAACATCTGGAAGTTCACGGTTCACGTATTGCTGAAGCCTGGCTTGGAGAATTTTGAGCATTACTTTACTAGCGTGTGAGATGAGTGCAATTGTGCAATAGTTTGAGCATTCTTTGGCATTGCCTTTCTTTGGGATTGGAATGAAAACTGACCTTTTCCAGTCCTGTGGCCACTGCCGAGTTTTCCAAATTTGCTGGCATATTGAGTGCAGCACTTTCACAGCATCGTCTTTCAGGATTTGAAATAGCTCAACTGGAATTCCACCACCTCCACTAGCTTTGTTCGTAGTGATGCTTTTTAAGGCCCACTTGATTTCACATTCCAGGATGTCTGGCTCTAGGCGAGTGATCACACCATCGTGATTATCTGGGTCGTGAAGATCTTTTTTGTACAGTTCTTCTGTGTATTCTTGCCACCTCTTCTTAATATCTTCTGCTGTTAAGTCCATACCATTTCTGTCCTTTATTGAGCCCATCTTTGCATGAAATATTCCCTTGGTATCTCTAATTTTCCTGAAGAGATCTCTAGTCTTTCCCATTCTGTTGTTTTCCTCTGTTTCTTTGCATTGATCGCTGAGGAAGGCTTTCTTATCTCTCCTTGCTATTCTTTGGAACTCTGCATTCAGATGCTTATATCTTTCCTTTTCTCCTTTGCTTTTTGCTTCTCTTCTTTTCACAACTATTTGTAAGGCCTCCTCAGACAGCCATTTTTTTTTTTTTTTTGTATTTCTTTTTCTTGGGGATGGTCTTGATCCCTGTCTCCTGTACAATGTTATGAACCTCCGTTCATTGTTCATCAGGTACTCTGTCTATCAGGTATAGTCCCTTAAATCTATTTCTCACTTCCACTGTATAATCATAAGGGATTTGATTTAGGTCATACCTGAATGGTCTAGTGGTTTTTCCTACTTTCTTCAATTTAAATCTGAATTTGGCAATAAGGAGTTCATGATCTGAGCCACAGTCAGCTCCCAGTCTTGTTTTTGCTGACTGTATAGAGCTTCTCCAACTTTGGCTGCAAAGAATATAATCAATCTGATTTCGATATCGACCATCTGGTCATGTCCATGTGTAGAGTCTTCTCTTGTGTTGTTGCAAGAGGTATTTGCTATGACCAGTGTGTTCTCTTGGCAAAACTCTATTAGCCTTTGCCCTGCTTCATTCTGTATTCCAAGGTCAAATTTGCCTGTTACTCCAGGTGTTTCTTGACTTCCTACTTTTGCATTCCAGTCCCCTATAATGAAAAGGACATCTTTTTTGAGTGTTAGTTCTAAAAGTTCTTGGAGGTCTTCATAGAACCGTTCAACTTCAGCTTCTTCAGTGTTACTGGTTGGGGCATAGGCTTGAATCACTGTGATATTGAATGGTTTGCCTTGGAAACGAACAGAAATCATCCTATTGTTTTTGAGATCATTTATCGTTTTTGTCTCCTCAGGTAAGTTTAATTCCTAGGTATTTAATTCTTTTTGATGTGATGGTAAATGAAATTATTTCTTTGTTTCTCTTTCTGATCTTTTGTTCTTAGTGTATAGAAATGCAACAGATTTCTGTGTATTAATTTTGTAACCTGAAACTTTACCAAATTCATTGATGAGCTCTGGTAGTTTTCTGGTAACATATTCAGCATTTTCTATGTATAATATCATGTCATCTCCAAACAGTGACAGTACTACTTCTTGTTTTCCAATTTGGATTGCCTTTATTTCTTTTTCTTCTCTTATTGCCATAGGTAGGACTTCCAAAACTATGTTGAATAAAAGTGGTGAGAGTAGACATCCTTGTCTTGTTTCTTATCTTAGAAGGAATACTTTCAGCTTTTCACTATTGAGTATGATTTAGCTGTAGTTTTGTTGTATGTGGTCTTTATTATGGTGAGGTATGCTCCCTCTGGGGATTTCTTGGTGGATCAGTGGTAAAGAATCCACTTACCAATGTAGGAGATGTCGGTTTGATCCCTGGGTTGGAAAGTACCCTGGAGAAGGAAATGACAATCCACTCCAGTATTTTACCTGGAAAATCATATGGACAGAGGAGCCTGGTGGGCTATAGTCCATGGGGTTGCAAAAGAGTTGGACATGACTAAGTGGCTAAACAACAACAACATGTTTTCTCTATTCCCACTATTTGAAGAGTTTTTATCATAAATGAGTACTGAATTTTGTTAAAAGCTTTTTCCTCCATCTATTGAGATGATAGTATAATTTTTATTCTTCAGTCTGTTAATGTGGTGTATCACATTGATTAATTTGTGGATATTGAAAAATCCTTGGCATCCATGAGATGAATATCACTTCATCATGGTATATGGTCTTTTTAATATATTGTTGAGTTCAGATTGCTAGCATTTTGTTGAAGATTTTGCATCTTTGTTCATCAGTGATATTGGCCTGTACTTCTAATTTTTTGTGGTGTCTTTGTCTGGTATTGGTATCAGGGTGATGGTGGCCTCATAGAATGAGTTTGGACGTTATCCTTCCTCTGTAATGTTTTAGAAATAGTTTCAGAAGGATAGTTGTTAACACTTCTCTAAATGTTTGATAGAATTGGTCCGTGAAGCCATCAGGACCTGGACTTTTGTTTATTGGGAGTTTTTTAGTCACAGTTTCAGTTTCAGTGCTTGTGATTGGTCTGTCCATATTTCCTATTCTTAGTTCAGTTGGGGGAGACTGTACTTTTCTAAGAATTTGTCTATTTCTTCCATGTTGTCTATTTTATTGGCATACAGTTGCTTATAGTAGTCTCTTATGAGCCTTTGTATTTCCTTTTTCACTTTCAGTTTTTTAATTTTAGTCCTTTTTATTTTTTCTTGATGAGTCAGGCTAAAGGTTTGTCAATTTTGATTACCTTTTCAAAGAACTAGCTTTTTCATCTCAAATTCAACTAATTTTTTCTGCTCCAATCTTTATGATTTCTTTCCTTCTACTAACTTTAGGTTTTGTTTGCTTTCCTTTCTCTAGTTGTTTTAGGTATAAGGTTAGGCTGTTTATTTGAGATTTTTCTTGTTTCTTGAAGTAAGATTTTATTGCTATAAACTTAGCTCTTAAAACTGCTTTTGCTGAATCCCATAGGTTTTGGATCATTGTGCTTTCGTTTTCACTTGCCTCTAGGTATTTTTTTTTCCTCTTTTATTTCCTCAGTGACTATTGGTTGTTAAGTAGCATATTATTTACCTGCCACGTGTTTGTGTTTTTTATAGTTTTTTTTTTCTTGTACTTTATTTCTAATCTGATAGCATTGTAATTGGAAAAGATGCTTGGTATGATTTCAATTTTCTCATATTTACCAATGCTTCTCTTTTGATCCAGCATGTGGCCAGTCCTGGAGAAGGTTTCATGTGCACTTGAGCAGAATGTATATTCTGCTGTTTTTAGATGGAATGCTCTATATATCAATTAAGTCCATTGGTCTAATGTGTCATTTAAGGCCTGTGTTTCTTTATTTATTTTCTGTATGGATGATCTGTCCAATGATGAAAGTGAAGTGTTAATGTTTCCCACTATTATTGTGTTATTGTCTATTTCTCCCTTCACAGTTGTTGTATTTGCCTTACATATTGAGATACTCCTATATTCGTTGCATATATATTTATAATTATTATGTCTTCTTGGATTGATCCCTTGATAATTATGTAGTGTCCTTCTTTGTCTCTTTGTTTTAAAGTCTATTTTGTCGGATATGGGTATTGCTACTCCACCTTTCTTTTTATTTCCATGGAATACCTTTTCTCATCCCTTCACTTCAGTCTGTATGTGTCCCTAGGTCTACCGTGGATCTTTTGTAGACAGCATATATATGGGTCCTGTTTTTGTATCAACCCAGCCAGTTTATGTCTTTTGGTTGGTGCATTTAATCCATTTCCATTTAAGGTAATTATTGATATGTATGATCCTACTACCATTTTCTTGATTGTTTTAAGTTTATCTTTTGTAGATCTTTTCATTCTCTTATGTTTCCTGCCTAAAGGAGTTCCTTCTGCATTTGCTGTAAAGCTGGTTTGGTGGTGCTGAATTCTCTTAACTTTTTATTGTCTATAAAGCTTTTTATTTCTCCATCAAGTCTGAATGAGAGCTTTGCCGGGTAGAGTATTCTTGGTTGTAGGTTCTTCCCTTTCATCAATTTAATAAATATATAGTGCCACCCCTTTCTGGCTTGCAGAGTTTCTGTTGAGAAATCAACTGATAACCTTATGGGAGTTCCCTTGTATGTTATTTTTCCCTTGTTGCTTTTAGTATTTTATCTTTAATTTTTGACAATTTGATTACTATGTGTCTCAGTGTTTTCCTCCTTGGGTTTATCCTGCCTGGCACTTTTTGCACTTCCTGGATTTGGTTGACTATTTCCTCTCCCATGTTAAGGAAATTTTCCATTATTATAATTTCAAATATTTACTCAGGTCCTTTCTCTCTCTCTTCTCCTTCTGGGATCCCTATAATGCACATGTTATTGCATTTAATGTTGTCCCAGAGGTCTCTTAGGCTGTCTTCATTTCTTTCCATTCTTTTTTCTATATTCCATTCTGTGGCAGTGATTTCTACCATTCTGTCTTCCAGGTCACTTATCTATTCTTCTGTCTTAATTATTCTGTTATTGATTCTTTCTAGTGTATTTTTCTTCTCTGCTTGTTTGTTCTTTTAGATCTTCTAGGTCTTTGGTAAACATTTTTTTTTTTACATCTTCTGCATTCCTTTTCTGAGGTCATGGATCATCTTCACTATCATTATTCTGAATAACTTTTTGGAAATTTGCTTATCTCCACTTCATTTAGCTGTTTTTCTGCAGTTTTATCTTATTTCTTCATCTAAGACATGATACTCTGACTTTTCATTTTGATTAACATTTTATGATTGCAGCTTTTGTTTTGGAGGCTGCAATATTGTAGTTCTTCTTGCATCTTCTGACTGGATAAGGCTATCTAAGAGGATCGTGCAAGCTTCCTGATGGGATGGACTGGCCATGGTATAAATTGGGCTTTACTCCAGTAGAGGGGGGCAGCTTGGTACAACTTTAGTCCACTTGTCTGCTGATGGGTAGAGTTGCACTCCCTCCCTGTTAGTTGTTTGACCTAAATCATCACAGCTCTTGAGTCTACAGGCTCTATTTTTGGGTTAATGGTGACCTCCAGTGGGCCTCACATTAATGTGCACTTCCCATAACTGCTGCTGCCAGTGCCTTGGTCCCTGTGTTGAGCTACTGCCGCCCCATGCCTCCACAGGAGACCCTCCAACACCAGCAAATATGTCTGGTTCAGTCTCCTGTAGGGTTACTGCTCCTTTCCCCTGCGTCTTAGTGTGCAGAAGATTTTGTTTGCCCTCCAAGAGTGGAGTCTTTGTTTCCCCTGATCCTGTGGAAGTCTTGCAATCAAATCCCACTGCCCTTCAAAGTCAGATTCCCTGGGGATTCCTAGTCCCTCTGCTGCGTCTCCAGGCTGAGAAATTTGACATGGGGCTCAGAACCTTAATAACAATGGGAGAACTTCTTTGGTATTATTGAAGGATAATTTCACTAGGTATAGATTTCTATACTGGTGCTTTTTTTTTCCTTTCTCTCTGTCAATACTTCAACTATTTCACCACACTCTCTTCTTGCTTGACTAGTTTCTGAGGGGAAGTCTGATGTAATTCTTATCCTTGTCTCTCTATAGGTAAAGTGTTTTTTTCCCTTTGGTTTCTTTCAAGATTTTTTCCTTATTTTTGGTTTTCTGCAGTTTGAATGTGATATGCTTAGGAGTGGATTTTTTGGTTTTTATCTTGCTTGCTGTTCCCTGAGATTTCTGAATTTTTGGTTTAGTTTTTACATTTACAAAATTTTCAGTTATCATTGTTTCAGATATATATTTTTTTCTGTTCCTTTCTCTCTTCTCCTGGTATTTCCATTGTGCATATGTTACACCTTTCATAATTGTTGTCACACAGTTTTTGGGTATCTGTTCTTTTCCTTTTTTCATTTTTTTTTCAGTTTTAGAAATTTGATATATCTTCAAACTCACTATTTCCTCAGCCATGTCTAGTCTACTACTGAGCTTATCAAATACATTGCTTTTTAAAAAACAGTATTGAAATATAATTGATATACAGAAAGCTGTGCCTATATTATGTATTCAACTTGATGAATTTGGACATATGCACACACCCATGAAGCCTTCACCATAATCAAGTTATAGACATACTCATCATCTCCAAACATTTCTTGTGCCTTTTTGTTTTGTTTTGTTTGTGGTAAGAACATTTAACATGAGATTTATCCCCTTATATTTTTAAATACACAGTACAGTATTGTTAACTGTAGACACTAAGTTGTAAAGCAGATCTCTAGAAATTATTCATCTTGTGTAACTGAAACTTGCTATCCATTTAGCAACAACTCTTTATTTACATCTCTCTCAGCCCCTAGACACCATTATTCTATTTTCTGTTTCTAAGAGTTTGGCTATTTTACATACCTCATATAAGTGGAATCATGTGATATGTGTATTTCTGACTGGCTTATTTCATTTAGCATAATGTCCTCCAGGTTCATCTATGTTATTGCAAATGGCAGGATTTCCTTCTTTTTAAAAGTTTGATAATAGTCTATTGTGTTTGTATGCATGTGCATGCATGTATGTGCATAATATTTCTTTATCCATTCATTTGTTTATGGACATTTGGATTGTTTTCTCAAATGCTTTCTTCTTTTCCATTACAGTGTTTTATTTTTTAAATTTCAAACACTTCTTTTGATTCTTTTTAAGATTTTCCATCTCTTTGCTTAGAATTACCCATCTGTTCTTTCATGCTATCTACTTTACTCATTAGTGCCTTTAGCATACTTTATTTATTTATATTTTTAAAAAATATTTATTTATTTGGCTGTGCTGGGTCTCTTTTGCAGCATGTGGGACCCCCAGTTGTGGCATGTGGGATCCAGCTCCCTGACTGGAACTGAACCTGGGGCCCTCACACTGGAAGTGCAGAATCCCAGTCACTGGACCACCAAGGACGTCCCAGCATATTTTATTTTAAATTACTCATGTGGTACTTCCAACATCCCTGCCATATAAGTCTGGATCTAATGTTTGGTTTGTCTGGCTTCTTTTCAAAGTGTGTTTTTTACCTTTTAGAATGCCTTGCAATTTGTTGTCAAAAACCATATGTGATGTAGTGGGTAAAAGGGACTGATGCAAGCTGGCTTTTACTGATGTGGTATTAAGGTGTGGGAGAGAAACATTCTACAGACCTATGATTAGGTCTCAGTCTTTTAGTGAGCTTATGCTCCTGGGTAATGGCTTTCTCAAGTGATTCTCAGTTGTTTCTTCCCCTTATGTGGGTCAGGAAGGTCAGAGTGTGCTGAAGTTGGATATTTCCTTTTCCCCAGGTTGGGTAGTCTCTGATAAAAGCCCAGTAGGTTACACCCTGATAAAATAGTTTGGAAGGTATAGCCTCACTGTGAAGAACAGAATGCTCTGGGCATATTTCCAAATGGCTCCTTTTCCCATTTTTCTATTAGAAGCACAAGGATATTTTTCTCTGATCTTCCTTATGGGAACTTGGTAGGGCTTCTGAAGGGAAAAATCACAAAAGTGTTAGGGCATCTCTATGACTAGACTCTCTGGAATTTTTAACTCTCAAACTTGCCCACACTGAGCTACCAGCTATTCGTCACTTATAGTTTAGGTTTTCCTACCCCAGAACTGGTCTACATGGATGTTTCCACTTTGGGTTTCTGTTCTGGTAAATGTAATTCTCCGTATCTGCCTGTCTCTCTAATTTGGGGCACTTCAGTTTGTCCTGTATCCTCAATTCTCTCTGATGATCTATGAAGAGTTGTTGCTTTTCAGTTTGTTTGTTTGTTTTTGGCCATGCTGCTTGGCATTTGGGATCTTAGTTCCCTAATCAGGGATCAAAAGCACGCCCCCTGCATTGGAAGCTCATAATCTTAACCACTGGACCACCAGAGAAGTTCCCAAGAGTTATTGATTTTTAACTTGTTCAGTTTTTTTAGTTGTTTTTAGACTGATGATTTGCAAGCTCCATACATGTACTGGAAAGTAGGTGTCTTTTCTTCATTTTAGAAGGCTATTTTTTGCTGAATATATACTCCTTGCTTGATTTTGCCACCTGCACTTTATTTATTAGAAAATGTTTTACCTGTATTTTTAATTTTTTTTCAAACTTTTAAATTTTGTATTGGGGTATACTAATTAACAAGGTTGCGATAGTTTCTCCTCGTTGGTTATTCATTTTAAATATAGCAGTGTGTACATGTCCATCCCAAATTCCCTAACTATTCCTTCCCCCCATCTTTCTTCCCAGCAACCATAGTTCATTCTCTCTAAGTATGTGAATCTATTTCTGTTTTGTAAGTTCATTTCTATCATTTCCTTTTAGAGTCCACATATAAGAGATGTCATACAATATTTCTCCTTCTCTGTCTGACTTATTTCACTCAGTATGCCAATCTCTAGGTTCACTCATGTTGCTGCAAATGGCATTATTTCGTTCATTTTTATGGCTGAGTAATACTCAATTGTTGGAGAAGGAAATGGCAACCCACTCCAGTATTCTTGCCTGGAGAATTCCATGGACATAGAAACCTGGTGGGCTACAGTCCATGGGGTCACAAAGAGTCGGACATGACTTTGCGACTAACACAATACTCAATTGTACTTATGTATCATATCTTCTTTATTTTTCCCTCTATTGATGAACATTTAGGTTGCTTCCATGTCTTGGCTGTTGTAAACAGTGCTGCAATAAACATTGCCCCCAGCACTTTAAATATGTCATCTCACTGCCTTCTGGCCTCCATGGTTTCTAGTAAGAAATTGGCTTTTAATCTTAGTGGGGATCCCTTAGACATGTTCAGTCACTTCCCTCTTGTTGCCTTTTTTGGGGTCTTTGGTCACTTTGAATATAATATATCTGAGTATGGATCTCTTTCATTTCACACTACTTGGAGTTGGTTGAGCTTCTTAGATGTATAAATTCATGTCTTCCCTCAAATTTTGAAAGTTTATGGTCATATTTTTTTCCAAATGTACTTTCTGTTCTCTCTCTTCTCTCCTTCTGAGAATCCCATTATGTGCAATCTGGTTCTTTTGATGTTATCCCACAGGTCTCTTGGGCTTTATTCATTTTTCTTCATTTTTTTTGCTCTTTCTACTCCCCAAAATAGATAATCTTGGTTGACTATTGTCAACTTTACTGATTCTTTTTGCTCTTGAACCCCTCCCAATAATTGTATTTCTCAGCTCTGGAATTTCTATTTGGCTCCTTTTTATAATTTCTCCATCTTCGTTGATATTCCTTATTTGCTCAGACATCACTGTCCTGATTTCCTTTTGTTCTTTGTTCATGGTCTCATTTCTTTAAGCATATTAAAACCATACATTTAAAGTCTTCGTATAGTAAGTCCAATGCCTGAACTTCTTTATGGAAAACTTATGCTCATGTCTTTTTTCCTGTGAATGGACCATATTTTCTTGTTTCTTTGATGCCTCTGATTTTTTACTGAAAACTGGACATTTTGAATAATATAATGTGACATTCTGGAAACCAGATTCTCTCTCCTCTTCAGGGTTTGTTTCTGGTGACTATTGTGGGTTGTTGTTTACTTGTATAGTGACTTTTCTAAACTATCTTATTAAGTCTATATTAGTTGTTGTATGCTTACTGAAGTCTGTGTTCTGTTAGCTTAATGATCAGTTGTTGTTTTTACAGTTACCCTAAAAACTTGGAGCTGAGAAATGCAAAAAAGAAGAAAAATAAGAAAGGAAAAAAATACTCTCACAATCTCTGCTTATTGGTTTGGTATTGGGGCCCTCCTTCAGTGCTTTGCTGGGTCATTTACAACTCTGCCTCAGCTTCTACTTCCTACTTGGGTCAAGCCTGAAGACCAGTCAGAAATTAAAGCTTAGGGTCTTCTCAGGCCTTTTCAAGCATGTGTCTTGCCCTTGTTATACACATGGGTTTTTTTTAAATTCCCTGGTATATATAAAAGTTTTTTTTTTAATTTATTTTTTTTATTGAAGGATAATTGGTATACAGAATTTTGTTGTTTTCCATCAAACCTCAACATGAATCAGCCATAGGTATACATATATCCCCTCCCTTTTGAACCTCCTTCCAATCTCCCTCCCCATCCCACCCATCTAGGGTGATACAAAGCCCCTGTTTGAGTTCCCTGAGCCATACAGCAAATTCCAGTTGGCTATCTATTTTACATATGGTAATGTAAGTTTCCATGTTACTCTTTCCATACATCTCGCCCTCTCCTCCCCTCTCCCCATGTCCATAAGTTTATTCTCTATGTCTGTTTCTCCATTGCTGACCTGTAAATAAATTCTTCAGTACCATTTTTCTAGATTCCGTATATATGTGTTAGAATATGACACTTATCTTTCTCTTTCTGACTCACTTTACTCTGTGTAATAGGTTCTAGGTTCATCCACCTTATCAGAACTGACTCAAATGCGTTCCTTTTTATGACTGAGCAATATTCCATTGTGTATATGTACCACAACTTCTTTATCCATGCATCTGTCGATGGACATCTAGGTTTCTTCCATGTTCTAGCTATTGTAAATAGTGCTGCAATGAAAAATGGGATACATGTGTCTTTGTCAACCCTGGTTTCCTCAGGGTATATGCGTAGGAGTGGGATTGCTAGGTCATATGGTGGTTTTATTCCTAGTTTTTAAAGGAATCTCCATACCGTCTTCCATAGTGGCTGTATTGATTTACATTCCCACCAACAATGCAAGAGTGTTCCCTTTTCTCCACACCCTCTCTAGCATTTATTGTTTGTAGACTTTTTAATGATGGCCATTCTGACTGGTGTGAGGTGATATCTCATTGTGGTTTTGATTTTCATTTCTGTAATAATGAGTGATGTTGAGCATCTTTTCATGTGTTTGTTAGCCATCTGTATTTCTTCTTTGGAAATGTCTGTTTAGGTCTTTTCCCCACTCTTTGATTGGGTTATTTGTTTTTCTAGCATTGAGTTATATGAGCTGCTTGTACATTTTGGAAATTAATCCTTTGTCAGTTGTTTCATATGCTATTATTTTCTCCCATTCTGAGGGTTGTCCTTTCACCTTGCTTAGAGTTTCCTTTGCTGTGCTAAAACTTTTAAGTTTAATCAGGTCCCACTTGCTTACTTTTCTTTTTCTTTTTGTTACTCTAGGAGGTGGATCATAGAGGATCTTGCTTTGATTTATGTCATTGAGTGTTCTGTCTATGTTTTCCTCTAAGAGTTGTATAGTTTCTGGTCTTACATTTAGGTCTTTAATCCATTTTGAGTTTATCTTTGTGTATGGTGTTAGGAAGAGTTCTAATTTCATTCTTTTACATGTAGCTGTCCAGTTTTCCCAGCACCATTTATTAAAGAGGCTGTCTTTGCCCCATTGTATATTCTGGCCTCCTTTGTCAAAAATAGGGTGCCCATAGGTGTGTGGGTTTATTTCTGGGCTTTCTATCTTGTTCCTTTGGTCTATATTTCTGGTTTTGTCCCAGTACCATACTGTCCTGATAATTTTGGCTTTGTAGTATAATCTGAAGTCAAGAAGGTTGATTGCTCCAGCTCCATTCTTCTTTCTCAAGACAGCTTTGGCTATTTGGGGTCTTTCGTGTTTCCATATGAATTGTGAAATTTTTTGTTCTAGTTCTGTGAAAAATGTCATTGGTAATTTGATAGGGATTGCATTGAATCTGTAGATTTCATTTGATAGTATAGTCATTTTCACAATATTGATTCTTCCTACCCAGAACATGGAATATCTCTCCATCTGTTTATGTCATCTTTGATTTCTTTCATCAATGTCTTATAATTTTCTGTGTACAGTACTTTTGTCTCCTTATGTAAGTAAGTAAGTAAGTAAATGTTAGTCGCTCAGTCATGCCCAACTCTTTGCAACCCCATGGACTTCAGCCCACCAGGCTCCTCTGTCCTTGAGATTTTCCAGGCAAGGATACCGGACTGGGTCGCCATTTCCTTCTCCAGGGGATCTTCCCAACCCAGGGGTCTAACCCAGGTCTCCTGCACTGCAGGCAGATTCTTTACTGACTGAGCTACAAAAGGTAAGTTTATTCCTAGATATTTAACTCTTTTTGTTGCAGTGGTGAATGGGATCGAATCCTTAATTTCTCTTTCTGATTTTTCATTGTTAGTATATAGAAATGCAAGTGATTTCTGTGTATTGATTTTGTATCATGCAACTTTGCTAAATCCACTGATTAACTCTAGTAATTTTCTGATAGTATCTTTAGGGTTTTCTATGTATAGTATTGTATCATCTGCAAACAGTGAGAGCTTTACTTCTTTTCTGATCTGGATTCCTTTTATTTCTTTTTCTTCCCTGATTTCTGTAGCTAGAACTTCCAGAACTATGTTGAATAATAGTGGTAAAAGTGGACACCCCTGTCTTGTTCCTGATCTTAGGGGGATCAGTTTTTCACTAATGAAAACAATGTTTGCTGTAGGCTTATCAAATGGCAACCCACTCCAATATTCTTGCCTGGAAAATCCCATGGATGGAGGAGCCTGGAGGGCTACAGTCCAAGGGGTCGCAAAGAGTCGGACACGACTGAGAGACTTCACTTTCACTTTTCACTATCATTTATGGCCTTCACTATGTTGAGGTAGGTTCCTTCTATGCCCATTTTTTGAAGAGTTTTAATCATAAATGGGTGCTGAATTTTGTCAAAGGCTTTTTCTGCATCTATTGAGATTATAATATGATTTTATCCTTCAATTTACTAATATGGTGTATCATATTGATTGATTTGCATATATTGAAGAATCCTTGCATTCCTGGAATAAACCCAACTTGATCATGGTGTATGAGTTTTTTGATGTGTTGCTGAATTCTGTTAGCTAAAATTTTGTTGAGGAATTTTGCATCTATGTTCATCAGTGATATTGGCCTGTAGTTGTCTTTTTGTGTGTTGTCTTTGGTTTGGGTATCAGGATCATAGTGATCTTGTAGAATAAGTTTGGAAGTGTTCCTTTCTCTGCAATTTTTTGAAAGAGTCTTAGAAGGATAGGCATTAGCTCTTCTCTAAATGTTTGATAGAATTCTTCTGTGAAGCCATCTGGTCCTGGCCTTTTGTTTTTTGAGAGATTTTTTATTACAGCTTCAATTTCAGTGCTTGTAATTGGGTTGTTCATAATTTCTATTTCTTCCTGGTTCAGTCTTGGAAGATTGAACTTTTCTAAGAACCTGTCCATTTCTTCCAGGTTATCTGTTTTATTTCCATATAGGTGTTCATAATAGTCTCTTATAATCCTTTGTATTTCTGCATTGTCTGTTGTAACTTATCCTTTTTCATTTCTAATTTTGTTGATTTGATTCTTCTCTCTTTTTTTCTCAATGAGTCTGGCTAAAGGTTTGTCAATTTTGTTTATCTTCTCAAAGAACCAGCTTTTAGTTTTATTAATCTTTACTATTGTTTCTTTCATTTATTTTTCATTTATTTCTGCTCAGATCTTTATGATTTCTTTCCTTCTACTAATTTTGGGGTTTTTTAGTTATTCTTTTCCCAGTTGTTTTAGGTGTAAAGTTATGTTGCTTATTCTGTGTTTTTCTTGTTTCTTGAGGTAGGATTGTATTGCTATAAACTTCCCTCTTAGGACTGTTTTTGCTGCATCCCATAGGTTTTGAGTTGTGTTTTCACTGTCATTTGTTTCTAGAAATTTTTTGATTTCCCTTTTGATTTCTTCAGCAACCTGTTGGTTATACAGAAACGTGCTGTTTAATCTCCACGTGTTTGTGTTTCTTACAGTTTTTTTTTTCTTGTACTTGATATCTAGTCTCATAGCATTGTGGTCAGAGAAGATGCTTGATACAATTTCAATTTTCTTAATTTACTGAGGTTTGATTTGTGACTCAAGATGTGGTATATCCTGGAGAATGTTCCAGGTGCACTTGAGAAGAAGGTGTATTCTTCTGCATTTGGGTGGTATGTCCTGAAGATATCAATGAGATCCATCTCATCTAATGTGTCATTTAAGACTTGTGTTTCCTTATTAATTTTCTGTTTTGATGATCTGTCCATTAGTGTGAGTGGGGTGTTAAAGTTTCCTACTATTGTTTTGTTACTGTCAATTTCTCCTTTTATGTCTGTTAGTGTTTGTCTAATGTATTGAGGTGCTCCTATGCTGGGTGCATAGATATTTACAATTGTTTTGTCTTCCTCTTGGGTAGATCCTTTGATCATTATGTAGTGTCCTTCCTTATCTCTTGTTATCGTCTTTATTTTAAGGTCTATTTTACCTGATATGAGGATTGCTACTCCAGCTTTCTTTTACTTCCAATTTGCATGGAATATATTTTTCCATCCTCTCACTTTCAGTCTATATTTGTCTTTAGGTCTGAAGTGGGTTTCTTGTAGACAGCATATATATGGGTCTTGTTTTTTTATCCCTTCAACCAGTCTGTGTCTTCTGGTTGGAGCATTTAATCCATTCACATTTAAAATAATTATTGATATATAAGTTCCTATTGCCATTTTCTTGATTGTTTGGGGTTGATTTTGTAGATCTTTCTTCTTCTCCTGTATTTCTTGATTATGTAAGTTTATCATTTTTGTAAAGCTGGTTTGATTTCAGCTTTAATTTACTGGAGGTTTGATTTGTGACCCAAGATGTGGTCTATCCTGGAGAATGTTCCATGTGCACTTGAGAAGGTGTATTCTTTTGCATTTGGATGGTATGTCCTGAAGATATCAATGAGATCCATCTCATCTAATGCTCTTCTCTGAATTCTCTTAACTTTAGCTTGTCTTAAAAGCTTTTTATTTCTCCATCAATTTTGAATGAGATCCTAGTAACCTTGGTTGTAGATTTTTCCCTTTCAGGACTTTAAATAAATCCTTCCATTCCCTTCTGGCCTGCAGAGTTTTTGCTGAAAGATCAGCTGTTAAGCATATTTGGTTTCCCTTGTATGTTACTTGTTGCTTCTCCCTTGCTGCCTTTAATATTCTTTCTTTGTGTTTAGTCTTTGTTAGTTTGATTAGTATGTGTCTTGGCATGTTTCTCCTTGAGTTTATCCTGTATGGGACTCTTTGTGCCTCTTGGACTTGATTGACTATTTCCTTTTCCATGCTGAGGAAATTTTCAACTATAATGTCTTCAAAAATTTTCTCATATAAGCTTTATTTTTCTCTTCTTCTTCTGGGACCCCTATAATTCTAATGTTGGTGCTTTTGATATTGTCCCAGAGGTCTCTGAGATTATCTCAGTTCTTTTCGTTCTTTTTACTTTATTCTGCTCTTCAGAAGTTATTTCCACCATTTTATCTTCCAGATCACTGATTCGTTCTTCTGCTTCAGATATTCTGCTATTGGTTCCTTCTAGAGTATTTTTAATTACAGTAATTGTGTTGTTTGTCTCTGTATGTTTATTCTTTAATTCTTCCAGGTCTTTGTTAATTGATTCTTGCATTTTCTCCATTTTTCTTTCAAGGTTTTTTTTAAAATCATCTTTACTATCATTATTCTGAATTATATTTCAGGTAGTTTGCCTATTTACTCTTCATTTATTTGGACTTCTATGTTTCTAGTTTGTTCCTTCATTTGTGTAGCATTTCTCTGCCTTTTCATTACTATTGTTATTTTTTGACTTACTGTGTTTGAGGTCTCCTTTTCCCAGGCTTCAAGGTTGAATTCTTTCTTCCTTTTGTTTTCTGCCTTCCTAAGGTTGGTCCAGTGGTTTTTGTAAGCTTCTTATAGGGTGAGATTTGTGCTGAGTCTTTGTTTGTTTGTTTTTCTTCTGATGGGCAAGGCTGAGTGAGCTGGTAATCCTGTCTGTTGGTGACTGGGTTTGTATTTTTGTGTTGTTTGTTGTTTAGGTGAGATGTCCTACACAGGGTGCTACTGGTGGTGGGTGATGTCAAGTCTTGTGTTCCAGTGGTTTCCTTTGTGTGAATTCTCACTATTTTATACCCCCTAGAGTTAGTTCTCTGGTGGTCTAGGGTCTTGGAGTCAGTGCTCCCACTCCAAAGGCTCAGGGCTTGATCTCGAGTTTTGCGTGGGTCTATATATTCTTTTCTGCTGGTCAGGTACTCCTGTTTGCTCTCAACTGGTGTTCTGCATGCAATTCTGTCTGTCTGAAGGTGTGTTCTTGATGTATCAGTGGAGAGAGATGTACTCCATGATCACCTACTCCTCCTCCATCTTGTTCTCCCCCATAAAACCTTTTGATAGTCCTTATTCTCACACATATCTCCTGTGCAGTCTCTTCCTTCCCAGGCTTCTAGATCTATTGTTTGTCTATGTTGTCCTTTGTCCCAGGCTGCCGTGCCCAATACCTTTGTATTTAAAGACTTTTGGTAATATCCTCCCTGGAAGCTACCTGACTCTAGTGGAGACTTTGAGTCAAGCAAAATAAAAAGAAACCTTTTTACCAGTTCCTGAGGGAGCCTCTAGACAGGTTGAGATCTATAACACAATTCTTTAAAAGTAAGGTCCATATTGCTCCCTTTGGGACTATCAACTTGCATCAGTTGCTCCAGGTACTGTCCTCACAGCTGCTGCTGATCCAGGGTGTGGTGGATGGTAAGTGAATGATTTAAAACACCGTAGCACTTTCTTGCTGCTGCTGCTGCTGAGTCGCTTCAGTCGTGTCCAACTCTGTGTGACCCCATAGACAGCAGCCCACCAGGCTCCCCGTCCCTGGGATTCTCCAGGCAAGAACAGTGGAGTGGGTTGCCATTCCCTTCTCCAGTGCATGAAAGTGAAAAGTGAAAGTGAAGTCGCTCAGTCGTGTCCGACTCTGTGTGACCCCATAGACAACAGCCTACCAGGCTCCTCCGCCCATGGGATTTTCCAGTCAAGAGTACTGGAGTGGGTTGCCATTGCCTTCTCTGAGCACTTTCTTACTACAAAGCAATATCTTTCTTTAGCAAATTTTTGTTTTAAGTCCCATTGGAAGTTTTTTTTTTTTTTTTTTTTTTTTTTTTACTAGATTGCAGAGCTTTTCTAAAGCTAATTCTGATAGTTTTTCTAGCTTAGTTGTTGCTTTTGGGGAGGGTTGTGTACCTGGAGTGCCCTATTACATAATTTTCAGTGACTGATATATCCTAATTCTTGAAATACTATCCCCTGCTAGTTATGAGTGCTACTTGCAATCCAAGGACTGAAGTGGCTCTAGAATTTCCAAATAGTCAATTTTTAGGGGTGACAGAGGGTATTGGTTAGAGAAACAGACTAGGGAACTTTTATTTCAGACATGTTTGTGAAGCACATTGCATAAATTTGAGAAAACACCATTTTTTAATATCATGGATGCATGAGAACTGATGGAAATTATGTGGCAAGGTATTAAATCCTTCACAGGCCTCTCAGTGCTGTGGAAATAGCAAGTGGTTCCTTGACTGGGGAGCTGCTTCTAAGACTACATGTGAGGATAGGAAGATGAGCCTGGTCAAATAACAATAGTCCCTTCTTGAGATGGACTTGGGAGTCAAGCAAACTGTCTGAATATTGGGTTAAGTCCAGGGTTTAGTGAGTCTTACTATCATTCAGTTTGGGGGCTGAAGGCAGTATATAGCTGACTCAGGTGTAACAGCCAGAGCTATAAAGATTTCTCAGATTTTTTTCATACTCCACTCTCAGCCCTGCACTGCTGTCCTCCATGGTCTCTGAGGTTTATTGTAAACCACTGTGCTCTGGAACTATCTACTCTGAACGGATGCCAATCTGGGTCAAAAGGATCTCACTATCCATGCACATTGATGCCTATCCTATGGCCACTAGGGGGCAGCTGGGTTTTGGAGACTGTTACACCACCACCCTGCCCCCTCAAAACTAGTTTTGAATGGCGGCTTCCAAATTTCTTCTGAGAACTTTGCCCTGGAGTCTGAAGTGCACTGCAGGAAAGTGGGCAGCTTTTCAAATCACACGATTCAGACATCGTCATCAAGTTACTCCTTGGACTAACAGAATATCCAAGTCTGGCTGTTGTGTTAGAATGTTAGAATGTCTGCACTGGGGGACACTTGGAGGATCACCTAGGCCAGGTTCGGGGGCTTGGAGATTTGTTTTTGTTTTTTCATTCTTTAAATAAGATGCAAGTCTTTTGATTAAAGGATAGTGGTGATGGTTGACAGGGGGAGGACCTGGGCTCAACCTTGGCCTGAAGAGATGCCTCAGAACTGTACAGCAGTGTGGTCCAACCTTAAGTCCTACTCAGAGCGCCTATATAATTATGCATTATCTACCAGCCAGTGTGATAATATTTATTTAATATGTTTCTTTAAATTGACTCATTTTTTCCTTAAATAAATCCAGCATCATACTATGTAATATAGATTTAATGTCCTAAGCATATTTTTCTAATTCATATTAAAATACATCCACAACTATTGAAATTTAAGATTTATTTTTGATAGCACTTAAAATTGTCTCTGAATGGTCTAGTGGTTTTCCCTACTTTCTTCAATTTAAGTCTGAATTTGGCAATAAGGAGTTCATGGTCTGAGCCACAGTCAGCTCCTGGTCTTGTTTTTGCTGACTGTATAGAGCTTCTCCATCTTTGGCTGCAAAGTATATAATCAATCTGATTTCGGTGTTGACCATCTGGTGATGTCCATGTATAGAGTCTTCTCTTGTGTTGTTGGAAGAGGGTGTTTGTTATAACCAGTGCATTTTCTTGGCAAAACTCTATTAGTCTTTGCCCTGCTTCATTCCATGTTCCAAGGCCAAATTTGCCTGTTACTCCAGGTGTTTCTTGACTTCCTACTTTTGCATTCCAGTCCCCTATAATGAAAAGGACATCTTTTTTGCGTGTTAGTTCTAAAACGTCTTGTAGGTCTTCATAGAACCGTTCAACTTCAGCTTCTTCAGCGTGACTGGTTGGGGCATAGACTTGGATTACTGTGATACTGAGTGGTTTGCCTTGGAAACGAACAGAGATCATTCTGTCGTTTTTGAGATGGCATCCAAGTACTGCATTTCGGACTCTTTTGTTGACCATGATGGCTACTCCATTTCTTCTGAGGGTTTCCTGCCCGCAGTAGTAGATATAATGGTCATCTGAGTTAAATTCACCCATTCCAGTCCATTTCAGTTAGCTGATTCCTAGAATGTCGACATTCACTCTTGCCATCTCTTGTTTGACCACTTCCAATTTGCCTTGATTCATGGACCTGACATTCCAGGTTCCTATGCAATATTACCCTTTACAGCATCAGACCTTGCTTCTATCACCAGTCACATCCACAGCTGGGTATTGTTTTTGCTTTGGCTCCATCCCTTCATTCTTTCTGGAGTTATTTCTCCACTGATCTCCAGTAGCATATTGGGCACCTACTGACCTGGGGAGTTCCTCTTTCAGTATCCTATCATTTTGCCTTTTCATACTGTTCATGGGGTTCTCAAGGCAAGAATACTGAAGTGGTTTGCCATTCCCTTCTCCAGTGGACCACATTCTGTCAGATAGAGTGCCTGATGAACTATGGAATGAGGTTCATGACATTGTACAGGAGACAGGGATCAAGACCATCCCCATGGAAAAGAAATGCAAAAAAGCAAAATGGCTGTCTGGGGAGGCCTTACAAATAGCTGTGAAAAGAAGAGAAGTGAAAAGCAAAGGAGAAAATGAAAGATATAAACATCTGAATGCAGAGTTCCAAAGAATAGCAAGAAGAGATAAGAAAGTCTTCTTCAGCAATCAATGCAAAGAAATAGAGGAAAACAACAGAATGGGAAAGACTAGAGATCTCTTCAAGAAAATCAGAGATACCAAAGGAACATTTCATGCAAAGATGGGCTCAATAAAGGACAGAAATGCTATGGGCCTAACAGAAGCAGAAGATATTAAGAAGAGGTGGCAAGAATACACAGAAGAACTGTACAAAAAAGATCTTCACGACCCAGATAATCACGATGGTGTGATCACTGACCTAGAGCCAGACATCCTGGAATGTGAAGTCAAGTGGGCCTTGAAAAGCATCACTACAAACAAAGCTAGTGGAGGTGATAGAATTCCAGTTGAGCTATTCCAAATCCTGAAAGATGATGCTGTGAAAGTGCTACACTCAATATGCCAGCAAATTTGGAAAACTCAGCAGTGGCCACAGGACTGAAAAATGTCAGTTTTCATTCCAATCCCAAAGAAAGGCAGTGCCAAAAAAAGCTCAAACTACCACACAATTGCACTCATCTCACACGTTAGTAATGTTCAAAATTCTCCAAGCCAGGCTTCAGCAATACGTGAAACGTGAACTTCCTGTTGTTCAAGCTGGTTTTAGAAAAGGCAGAGGAACCAGAGATCAAATAGCCAACATCCTCTGGATCATCAAAAAAGCAAGAGAGTTCCAGAAAAACATCTATTTCTGCTTTGTTGACTATGCCAAAGCCTTTGACTGTGTGGATCACAAGAAACTGTGGAAAAGTCTGAAAGACATGGGAATACCAGACCACCTAATCTGCCTCTTGAGAAATTTGTATGCAGGTCAGGAAGCAACAGTTAGAACTGGACATGGAACAACAGACTGGTTCCAAATAGGAAAAGGAGTACGTCAAGGCTGTATATTGTTAACCTACTTATTTAACTTATATGCAGAGTACATCATGAGAAACGCTGGACTGAAAGAAACACAAGCTGGAATCAAGATTGCTGGGAGAAATATCAATAACCTCAGATATGCAGATGACACCACCCTTCTGGCAGAAAGTGAAGAGGAACTCAAAAGCCTCTTGATCAAAGTGAAAGTGGAGAGTGAAAAATTTGGCTTAAAGCTCAACATTCAGAAAACGAAGATCATGGCATCTGGTTCCATCACTTCATGGGAAATAGATGGGGAAACAGTGGAAACAGTGTCAGACTTTATTTTTCTGGGCTCCAAAATCACTGCAGATGGTGATTGCAGCCATGAAATTAAAAGACGCTTACTCCTTGGAAGGAAAATTATGACCAACCTAGATAGCATATTCAAAGGCAGAGACATTACTTTTCCAACAAATGTTCGTCTAGTCAAGGCTATGGTTTTTCCTGTGGTCATGTATGGATATTAGAGTTGGACTGTGAAGAAGGCTGAGCATCGAAGAATTGATGCTTTTGAACTGTGGTGTTGGAGAACACTCTTGAGAGTCCCTTGGGCTGCAAGGAAATCCAACCAGTCCATTCTGAATGAGATCAGCCCTGGGATTTCTTTGGAAGGAATGATGCTAAAGCTGAAACTCCAGTACTTTGGCCACCTCATGCGAAGAGTTGACTCACTGGAAAAGATCCTGATGCTGGGAGGGATTGGGGGCAGGAGGAGAAGGGGACGACAGAGGATGACATGGCTGGATGGCATCACTGACTCGATGGACGTGAGTCTGAGTGAACTCTGGGTGTTGGTGATGGACAGGGAGGCCTGGCATGCTGCGATTCATGGGGTCGCAAAGAGTCGGATACGACTGAGCGACTGATCTGATCTGATCTGAAAATTGTCTCTTGTCCTTGTATTGCACTTCAGGAAATGACCTTATGGCACCAAAGAACACAGTTGAGAAAGTACTTGTCCTAGTTCATTCTATTGTCAGGGAAAGACACTAAAAGACCCAGAAAGGATAGGGAGTTATCTGAGGTCACACAGTGACAGCTGGGACTTAAACCCAAGTCTACTGACTCCCAGTCCTTTGTTCCTTTCACTATATCATATTCCAAGGTTATTAGGAAGCCCCTTCACTATCCAGAACCCCCCATGGGAAAGAAGGAATGAAAGGAAGAAGAAGAAATGCTGTTTGCTTATTGAAACGGGACTGCTACAGAACCTGTGACTCTGGAGTCCAAAGGCAGGTGTGGGGTACAATGATTTCCCATGTCTCTCTAGGTCAACTACCTGTGAGGTCTCATCTTCTAAATCCTAGGCTCATTTGCTCATACACACAACATGAAATTGTAGAGCACCTATTACATGCCTGAGAAGATAAAAAGGAGCTTAAATTCCAGTGGGTGAAACATCTCAGCAAACAGCTGATTAGAGTGTTGGGATGGGGAACGTATGTTGCTGCAAGAGCAGAGAAAGGCTTGATGAAAGTGGGGAGGGGGAGGAGAGTGGGCACAAGCCCTGCCCTACACAACTTCAGGAGCCCTAGTCCAAAGGCTTGGTTTTCTCTTCTCTCAACCGTGGAGACTGATAGGTGTTAAATACCCTTCGAAGTCTAGAGTTGCAAGGCCATATCCATAGAGTCTTTTGCTTTTTTTAACCACTGACATTTGTCACCAATGTTCCTTCCTTTACCCTACTCCTTCATATTGGTTGCAAATACAGGACTCACTCTCCAAACAGGAATGAAAAAGTCTTGGCTTTTTCACTTCCTAGTTGTGTAACTTGGAACAAAATAATTTCACCTCTCTGAGTCTCAGTTTCTTCTTTGCAAAACAGGCATGATAACCCCTGACCCACTTACCTCAGAAAACTGCTGTACAGATCAAAGGGGATACTGGACATGAAGTTGCTTTGTGAAGAGCCAATCACAATATGCATGTGAAATGTTAAGTGAGTCACATCTCTTTGGGCACTGGTATTTTGAAAGAGCATAACTTGAAGGAACCAGCCATTAATACAGCATTTTAAACATCAGGACAGGATGGGATAGACGGTGGAGGCTCAAGCCACTTTGTGACTTGATCAATCATGTGACAGTCAATAATTAAGCACTCACCATGCGTTAGGCATCCTTCTAGATACTGGAGATAATAGTCCCTGCTCCCATGAAACTGACATCCTAGGAGCATGGCAGGTACCTAAGAAAAATTGCCCCTGTCCTTCTGGCCTAGGAAACTGAATCCAAAGTCTAGTTCTGAGCCTAACGGCTATGGAAAAGCTTTCAATGACTTGATTTAATCTTTTCCACACAAAATGTATTTTAGCATTAATTTGACATTATCAACCATTTGCTGAGGTCCTGTGTAGATCCAAAGTAATGTGTCATATATTCAATAACATGCATTTAATTCAACAAATGTTTATTGAGAAGCTACTATGTGCTTGTCACTCTATAAGTGTGGGAATAGTAAATGGAGAAGGGTGTGCAGAATTAAACAAGGTAGAATTTCTGTCCTTGAAGAGCTTCTAGCCAAGTAAAAGAGGTAATTACAAGAAGATAGGCCCATGACACAAATCTGGTATTGCCTTAACAGTTTAACCCAGTAACGCATGAAAATAGATGCCAAATAAAAGTGAAATATAATTGGGTGCGAGTGCTATGATAATTTTGAGGAGACATTTATGAGGCATATAAAATGGGAAAAGCATTATGAAAAAGGTGATATTTGAGCTGAATCTTAAAGGTAGAATATATTTTTAGTAAGTATAAAAGGAAGTAAATCACCCACCAGAATGGTCACAAGTAAAAAGATGATAATTCCAAGAGGATAAATAAATGTTTCATAAATATATTAAAAGTACTCAACCTTTTAATCAGTGAAATAAAATAAAAGCCATAATATCATTTACACCAGAATAAATAAAATGAAAAAGATTGACAATACCAAGCATTGTCAAGGATGTAGAGTGACTACTAGTGAGAGTACATATTGAAATAATCACTTCAGAAAACTGTTCATCAGCATCAACTAAAATGTAAAGATATGCATGCCTTATGAGCTAGTAGTTCCACTTCCTAAGTATACATCTAACAGAAATGCAGACATATGTGTGACACCAGTCATTATAGTCAAAGACTGGAAACAACCCAAACATCCATGTCCATGTAGTTGTTGTTGTTCAGTTGCCAGTCATGTCTGACTCTTTGTGACCCCATGGACTCTAGCACACCAGGCCTCCCTGTCCCTCACCATCTCGCAGAGTTTGCTCAAGTTCATGTTCATTGCATTGGTGAAGCCATCCAGCCATCTCATCCTCTGACACCCTTTTCTCCTTCTGCCTTCAATCTTTCCCAGTGTCAGGGACTTTTCCAATGAATCAATTGTTTGCATCAGATGACCAAAATACTGGAGCTTCAGCTTCAGCATCAGTCCTTCCAGTGAATATTCAGGGTTGATCTCCCTTAAGATTGACTGGTTTGATGTCCTTGCTGTCCAAGGAACTTTCAGGAGTCTTTTCCAGCATCACAGTTTGAAGGCATCAATTCTTCAGCCCTCTGCCTTCTTTGTGGTCCAGCTCTCACAACTGTACATGACCACTGGGAAGACCATAGCAGACCTTTGTCAACAGAGTAATGTCTCTGCTTTTCAACACACTGTCTAGGTTTGTCATTGCTTTCCTGCCAAGAAGCAGTTGTCTTCTGATTTCATGGCTGCAGTCATCATCTGTAGTGATTTTGGAGCCCAAGAAGAGGAAATCTGTCACTACTTCCACCTTTTCCCCTTCTATTTGCCATGAAGTAATGGGGCTGGATGCCATGATCTTAGTTTTTTTTTTTTTTTTTTAATATTTAATCTTAAGTCGGCTCTTTCACTCTCCTCCTTCACCCTCATCAAGAGGTCTTTAGTTCCTCTTCACTTTTTGCCATTAGAGGGGTATCATCTGCATATCTGAAGTTGTTGATGTTTATCTTCATGCCTATCCTGCCTATCTTGATGCCAGCTTGTAACTCATCCAGCTCGGCATTTCTCATGATGTGCTCAGCACATAGCTTAAACAAACGGGGTGACAGCAGACAGCCCTGTCATACTCCTTTCTCAATCCTGAACCAATCAGTTGTTCCATACAGGGTTCTAACCGTTGCTTCTTGACCCACATACAGGTTTCTCAGGAGACAGGTAAGATGGTCTGGTTGGTATTCCCATCTTTCTAAAAGCTTTCCACAGTTTGTCATAATCCACACAGTAAAAGGCTTTAGCATAGTTGATGAAACAGAGATAGATATTTTTCTGAAATTCCCTTGCTTTCTGTATAATCCAGAAAATGTTGGCAATTTGATCTCTAGTTCCCCTTCCTTTTCTAAACCCAGCTTGGACATCTGGAAGTTCTTGGTTTGCATAATACTGAAGCAAATAATACATGAATATCATGAAGCATAATACATGAATCTAGCATGCAAGATTTTAAGCATGACCTTACTAGCATGGGAGATGTGTGCAATTGTCTGATAGTTAGCATATTCTTTGGTCCTACCCTTCTTGGGGATTTGGATGAGGATTGACTTTTCCCAGTCCATGTAGTATATTCATTCAATAAAATAATATGCAGCAGTGAAAGTGAATGAACTATGGTTATACTCAAAATTGATGACTCTCAGAAACATTGAATTGAAGGAATGAAGCTAGACACAAAAGAGACACAAGTATGATTCTGTTTATATAAAGTATAAAAATTAGGTAAAATTAATCTGTGCTAACAGAGATCAGGATAGTGGTTACCACCACAGCAGAAGGAGAGGTTGTAACTCTAAGTAGGCACAAAGGGGGCATCTAGGTTGCCAGTAATGATACAGTTACTGGGATATGGGGGCTGGTTAAATGGGAGTGTCCCATTTGTGAAATCCAATGATATGTACACATTCACTTTTCTACACAGATGAGCTAATAGTAAAAAGAGAAGAAACCAAAACAGTCCAATGGAGGAAATGAAAGTTTTTCCAAATAGTATAAGAATAATAGGATATCCATATCACACACAAATATTCATTTGAAATGGATCATAAGTCAATGGCACCCCACTCCAGTGCTCTTGCCTGGAAAATCCCATGGGCAGAGGAGCCTGGTGGGCTGAAGTCCATGGGGTCACGAAGAGTTGGACATGACTGAGCAGCTTCACTTTCACTTTTCACTTTCATGCGTTGGAGAAGGAAATGTCAACCCACTCCAGTACTCTTGCCTGGAAAATCCCATGGGCGGAGGAGCCTGGTAGGCTGCAGTCCATGGGGTCACAAAGAGTCAGGCATGACTGAGTGTCTGTACACATTATCTGAAATCATAAAGCTTTCAGAGGAAAACATAGGAGAATATATATGACTTGCAGACATGCATTTATTTCTTAAACAAGTCACAGAAAGAATACCCAAACAAGAAAAAAGAGACTAAATTAGATTTTGTTGAAGTTAAAAACATCTACTCATGAAAAGGCATTGTCAAGAAAATTGGTAACCAAACTGTAGACTGGGAGAAAAATTTGCAAAACATACATCTGACAAAGGATTCAGGCCATGTAAAGTTCTCCTAAAACTCAATAATAAAAGATGGACAATCTAATTTAAAAGTACACAGGGAATTCTCTCACAGTCCAGTGGTTAGGACTTGGTGCTTTCATTGTGGTGGCCAAGGTTCAATCCCTGGTTGGGGAACTAAGATTCCATGAGCCACGTGGCATAGCCAAGAAATAAAAGAATTTTTTAAAAAAAATACATAAATTTGGCATTAAGAATGTAAAAATATTTGAATATACACTTCACAAAAGATAAAGCCAATAAGGACATGAAAAAAAAAATACTCAACATCATTAGTCATCAAGGAATTTCAAGTTAAAACCACTACTCATGAGTAGTGGTTTTCACTTAAAATGAAAAAAATTAAGTGAAAATTAGTTTAATTAATTAATTAATTTAATTTCACTTAAAATGAAAAAAAAGTAAGTGAAATTAATTTAATTTCACTTAAAATGAAAAAACCAAACACTGGTGAGAATATGGAGTAACTGGAACTCACACTGCTGGTGGCAGTAGTATAAAATGGAACAACGTATTCTGACACAGCGCTGACAGCATCTTATATAGTTGAACACCTATCTTACTCTATGACTTGACATTTCCACTTCTAGGCATCTACCCAAAAGAAATGAAAATATGGCCATGAAAAAATAATTCATAGCAGCCTTCTTCATAAAAGCTGTAAGCTAGAAACAACCCAGAAGCCCATCAATTGGTGAATACAATACAAATACAGTGGAATACTACCCAGCACAATGCAGCTAAATCTCAAATCATTATGCTGTGAAAGATACTATGTTCACAAACCTACAAGCTGAATTATTCCTTTTACATGAGTCTCTAAAAAGGCACAACTAATCCATGGTGGTTCTCTTGAGGGTGAGAGGGGGTGGGTTTGACTGGGAAGGCCCATGAAGGAAGTTTGCAGGGTGATGGTAATGTTCTTGATAGGGGTTTGGGTTAGTACTTTTCAAAAGTCAGCAAATGTTTTCCTAAGGTTTATGTATTATACTACATGTAAGTTTTACCCCAAAAGGAAAAAACTGCAAGAAAATTGAACTCTAATAATATACATACAGAAATATTGAGGGGAAAATGTATACTAATGTCTTCAATTTACTTTGAAATGCATTAAAAATAATATGGATTGATAGACCAACAGAGAATTGGGTAGATAGATATGTGATAAAGCGAATAGAGTAAACTGTTAATGTAGAATCCAGTGATGAGTATACAGGTGTTCATGGTAAATGTATTTCAATTTTGGGGGGTCGAGTTGAGAAAAAGGAGACAAAGGCATTTGGCGGAAAGGAAAGAGCTCTGGGAATTGGTTCAGAAACAAATTAGAGAATTGACCAGACCCCAGATACGGAGGGGCCCAGTGGGGCAGCTCAGGAGTCTGGACTTTAATTTTTAGGCAGTGAGGAATCATTTCAGATTTTTAAGGAGTTAAATGACATTATAAGAGGTAGTGTAGCATGGAGAAATGTTCTGTGATTAAGAGCTAAGAAAGAATGTTTCTGGTCTCACTTACAGCATGACCTTGGGCAAGTGGATTAATACCTCCAAGTCTCAGAAAGATTCAACAAAATATACCCTTCCTCCTTTGTCTTCTCCTCCATCCAAAAAAAAGGCCCTTGGGAAACTGAGTTTAATTGAGCACAGAAGGAACTCTGTAAATATGTACTGAAGGAGAAAAATAAACTTCTTCTTCTTTGTCCTTCCCCTCCACCCAAATCCCTTGCCCCTGCCCCTTGCACCCTTGCCCCTGCTCCATTTGAATGATTTTTTCCTGCCATTTAACTGGCTTTCTTTACCTGCAAGATCAGCAAGTTAGACTTGAAACTTGGCCTCTGGGCCAGAGCATACCAGTCACTTTCCTCTAATTCAGCTGCTGATACTTGATTCTAGCCTTAATGCTCACTACTGTTTCATCCTCTGTCTCTTACTCTCCAGAAATTTCCTGTGTAAGGGCCTTGGGGTTTCTAAAGGCCTTAGGTCTGTGGCTATCTTAGAGTCTGAAAAGCTACCCCAAAGAAATGGACCAGGAAATGTCTGAGAATGCAGACACACTTTGTCTGCTCCAAGCCTTCCCACTGCTAACCTGAACCCCACCCTATCCCCACCCAGGTCTCCCCCATTTGGCCCTCCTATACTCTCCTCAGCAGTTAGTGTCTCTACCACTGACCTGGTGTTAAGGGAGTTATATTTCTGAATGTGTTTGACTTACCTTTTTGGCTAGACTGAATTCTTAGAAGGACAAATGGGCATGGGGCAGACAAAAGATCCTGTAAAGCCAGAGCACTTCTTAAATTGAACAAAACAAAACAAAAACCTGCCAAATGTAATACCCCAAAGACTTTACTAAAAGAAGCCTCTTGATGTGATGAGGAACTCTCATATCTCAACATGTCTCTGACACTACACTTTCTTCTTGAAGTTTCTCACTGTTTATTCTCCTTTAATAGTCTGATCCAAAGCCTGGCACAGAACTTCATGCCCCATAGAACAGATGAGACTAAACTGAAATGTTCAGCAAGACACTAGAAAAGGGAAGGAAATAACAAAAGGGAAATAAAATCCAACAGTACCACAAAGCTAGATAATTCTGGCTTCAAATATATGGCTTGATCTTAAGGCTAGCAATTCCTGATTGTATAATAGTTGCTCAATAAATATTTGTGAATGAATACCTATCCACAATGGAAGAGAGACACCATTCTTATCCCTAAGGAACTTAGGTTCTAATGAGGAGATGTGCTAAATGGATAATTTTAATACAATTTCATAAGTGCTGTGATAAAGAAGTGTTAGTGATTAAAAATCACAGACTCTGGAGCTAGACTGCCACAGTGTGAATCATAGATCCTTGGGTAAATGATTTAACTTTTCCCTGTGTTAACTGTAAAATGATGCCCCTGCCTTGTATATATGTATGTCATATTGCTGTTCACAAGGATTTGAAGTAATTAGAAGGAAAAGCTTAGATAATTTAGATATCACCTTAAGTAAGTCCTACTGCTTGTTTAGGCTTCAATGTTCCCATCTGTATAATGAGGAGACTGGATTTTGTGGAAGTACCTTCCAGCTCTGACAGCTAGGCTCTAGATTCTGGAGTTGAACCAATGCCAAAGAACATACTATGCTGTATTCTTCTTTTTCCAATGAAAGCATTCTGCAAACCATCTTGTTGTTAACATTTATTGAGTGTTTACTACATGCTAACATTTATTTCCAGGTGCTGTGCCAGCTGCTTTCCATATTTTATTTCTCATCCTCACAATAAACCTTAACAATAAGCCTCTTCTCTATTGTTTATAGTAAGTCTCCTACATACAAATGAGTTCTGTTCCAAGAGCATGTTCATAAGCCCAATCTGTTCATAGGTCTAACAAAGTGAGCCTAGGTTTCCAACTAACACAATCAGCTATCTAGCACTGTATTGTAATAGGTTTATAATACTTTTCAAACAAATAATATATAAAAAACAAACATAAAAAATACAGAAAACATTTTTAACCTTACAGTGCAGTACTTTGAAAAGTACAGTAGTACAGTACAATGGCTGGCATACATTGGCTGGCATCAAGTGAACAGGCAAGAAGAGTTACTGACTGGAAGAGGGAGAAGAGGTGGGAGATGGTAGAGCTGAAGGACTGTCAGCAATAGGAGATGGAAGGAAAGCTGCAATTTCACTCACACCTAACGTTGTTGGAATACACATTCACATCTTTGAAAGTTCGCAATTTGAAGGTTTGTATGTAGGGTACTTACTGTATGGGCTTTGTTACACTAAATAGTTTAATTAATTAATTGCACCCTGTTTGTATCAGGCATTTGTGTTAAATCCTAAGGATATAAAGATAAATAATGCTGATCCTATGCTCAAGGAGGTCACAGACTAGGAGAGGAAACCAATATAAAGGGCAAGGCTCATCCTTACACTGCATTGTAACCATATACCTAAGACACTTCTGTTTCAGTCCCACAAGGGAGCCACTCCTCAGGATGGGAATCTTTTAGCCAAGATTTAGCATAATGTTTAGAAGATGGTAGGCTCTCAGTTAGGCTTCCCAGGTGATGCAGTGGTAGAGAACCTGCCTGCCAATGCAGGAGATGCAAGAGAGACAGGTTTGATACCTAGGAAAATCCCTGAAGGAAATGGCACCCCACTCCAATATTCTTACCTGAAAAATTCCATGGACAGAGGACCTTGGCAGGCTACAATCCATGGAGTCACAAAAGTTGGACACAACTGAGCAACTGAGCACGCATGTGTGCACACACACACACAGAGATTCTCAATAAATACTCTTGAATAAATGAAAAAAATAATTAACAAAAGGCTTTTTAAAAACCCATTCCATTTCTACCTTGGATATGATCAATAAACCAATCCATTTCACCCTTTCTCTCACTTCAAGCTTTGCTGCTCTGTACTAGCTCTCAGAGGGTTAAATCCCATCTCATTGTTCTCTATAAAGCTCCTGCTGCTTCTGTCATCTTTCTCCTCTATGCCTGCTCTAATAATAGACCAACGATTGAGCAGAATTGCTTCCTTGGCATTCAGGAAGCAGGCTTCATGCATATGGTCAATTGATTTGTTTTTAATGTACCTATTATTATGAATAGCCTGCTGGCTCAAACTGAAATCAGGCTACATCCAATATCTTTTTCCTTCCATGCCTCCACTGTGGCTCCTAGGAGGTGTCAACATTCAATTTCCTTTCCCAGTAATAAGGATTTCCATCAGTACTCTTTCCTGATTCTAGACAACAAAACCTAAGTCTTCTTTGCCTTTGGACTTCTTTTGCCATCACCATTTCTTTTGCCACTACAAGAATCCTGGCTCCTTTTCACAATCAATCTTACTTGGCTGTCAGATACAGGGTGGTGCCGTGTCATCAGAACTCTTCAGTTACCCTTATAGAGATAAATAAAGAAAAGTGAATAAAGGAAGGAAAAATTATGTACTCCTCTTGAGAAGGGCTTCCCAGGTGGCTCAGTGGGTAAAGAATCTGCCTGCAATGCAGAAGACGCAGAAGATGCAGGTTTGATTCCTGGGATGGGAAGATCCCCCAGAGCAGGGCATGGCAACCCACTCCAGTATTCTTGCCTGGGGAATCCCATGGACAGAGGAGCCTGATGGACTACAGTCCAGAGGGTTGCAGAAAGTTGGATATGACTCAAGCGACTGAGCATGCACACAGGCTTCTTGAGAAAGTTCTCAATATGTCATTCATTCTCAAGTAGTTAGGATGATTTAGGCACAGGACAGAGGGATGATAGAATGACCTATTGAGTTTTATTCAGCCTGAGACTTCTATTGAAAAAAAAAAAAAAGAGGCCCAATGCAAGCAAGCACCTTTGGCCTGAAATTGAGAACGTCAGGGATAAAGGGCTTTCAGAGGTCATCTGGTCCAGCGAATCCCAAGCAATAATCTGTAGACCCATGGCAGTCTGTGACATTTTCATCAGTCTGCTGACACTACAAAACTTGTTGTCAACTGATCTTTCTTGAGAAAGATTTTCCTCAGTAAAAGACTATGCCCTTACTACATTTTCTATATGTCAGTATTAAGACATCATTACAATAATATGATAGTGATGATACATGCCCTTACAAGACAATATTAAAAGTTGACATCTTTATGTTGATCCCCAAAGTTTTGGGAGAAATTTTACAGAAATTGTACTAGTCTTTGAGATCTAAAATTGTGGTTATTAATGCTTTGGTCTAGTGGTTTCAAAACCTGGCAGTGCAGTAATATTACTGGAAAGTGAAAGTGAAGTCACTCAGTCGTGTCTGACTCTTTGCAACCCCATGGACTGTAGCCTACCAGGATCCTCTGTCCATGGGATTTTCCAGGCAATAGTACTGCCATTTCCTTCTCCAGGGGATCTTCCCAACCCAGGGATTGAACCCGGGTCTCCCGCATTATAGACAGACGCTTAACTGTCTGAGCCACCAGGGAAGTCCTGGCTCCCATCCCCAGAAGCTTTGATTCAGCCAGTGTGGAGAGGGACCCAGGAGTCAGTACTTGTACATAAGTCTCTAGGTGATTCTAATGTGTAACCAGGTTAGGGAACTACTGCTTTGCTTCACCACTTGTATGATTAATCAAGGACATAAGTAATTGGAATGGTTCCATTGTGGGATTATTCTGTTAGAGACAGAAATAGAGTACGTTCTTTCCCTTGGGGTGTAAATCAGAGACCTCCGTTGGGGTTTTCTAAGATCCACAGACAGATAAGTAAAATAATTTACAGAGTTTACAGGGGCCACACTCACTTCTCAAGAGCATAAGCCAAATTGAATGAAAAGGGGATGACAGAGGATGAGATGGTTGGATGGTATCACCGATTCAATGGACACGAGTTTGAGCAAGCTCCAGGAGATGGTGAAGGACAGGGAAGCCTGGTGTGCTGCAGTTCATGGGGTCACAGAGTCAGACACGACTGAACAACAGCAACAACAACACACAGTAGGTGCTCTCTAATGATTTGTTCATATTGATGATGTCTGTCAACCAAGTCTGATTTAGAAATTTGTAGAGAAAACTTCATTCATCTTGAGACCTTAACTCTATTTCTGTCACCTCACTCTCAACCTTGTCTCATCCTTTACATCCTTCTCTTTCCTTTTCCTCAAGAGGACAAGGACCATTGTATGTTCCTGGGCTTGACTTAGTGACTGGCACATAGTACTTGCTTAATAACTATTTGTGAAATGAATGACCGAATGGTATGACAAGGGCAAGAGGCATATCTCCCCAGTTTAAGACTAACCCTCTTATATACTTTGTTGAACCCACTCTGGAGATTAATGAAAGGCATAGAATCTCAACTGGAGAATAGTGAGGAAAATGGGTGGTGAGGGATGAGAGAAGAGCAGGTGTCCATATGTCATGGAATGATGGATAATCTAGTATGTTTGGGGCCTGCCATGAATGGGAGAAAGGGAAAGGGAGAAAATGTTAAAGAGTGGAGCTACTAGACAGGTTGAATGTGAATGTCTCAGAGACAAGTACCAGGTCTTTTTGTGTCCTTGGTATATACTATAGTCTGACACACAGAGGCTCTTAGTAAACACTTGCTGAATAATTGTGGCTGGTCCCAAAGCATAAAGGACTTTTATGCCTAGTTGAGGAATTTAAACTTAACTCAAAGAGAGAATCACTGAAAGTTTTTAAAACAGAGAAGTGTCATGATTAAAATTGTATTTTAAAGTTGTAATTGACAGGATTGTTTAGAAGAGACAGAAAGCCACAGGCACCTTCAGATCTGATTTGGCTCTTAACTTCCAATCTTCACTAACACTGCTGCTACTGCTAAGTCGCTTCAGTCGTGTCCGACTCTGTGTGACTCCATAGATGGCAGCCCACCAGGCTCCCCCATCCCTAGGATTCTCCTTCTCCAATGCATCAAAGTGAAAAGTGAAAGTGAAGTCGCTCAGTTTTGTCCGACTCTTAGCAACCCCACGGACTGCAGCCCACCAGGCTCCTCCATCCATGGGATTTTCCAAGCAAGAGTACTGGAGTGGGGTGCCATTGCCTTCTCCATCACTAACACTACTATCATCCTTTCCTTCACTCAAAAAAGAAGGAAATGTCAGCGTCATCTTTGCTTCTTCTTTTTCTCTTACTATCCAAATCTATTCTGTCAACTTTACCATAACAATAGTTCACAGAGCCATCCCTTTGTCCTCATTCCTAGTCAGTGCCCTATTTGAGATCATAAACTTTTTATTACCTGGTTCATTGCTTGGTTTCCTTACCTCTTATCTTTCCAAGTCACAGTAAATTTTTACACTGTCACCATGGATTTTTCCCTAAAATGCAGATCTGATATTAGTTGCCTACTCAATAATCTTCACTGGCTCTCTTGTATATCCAAAATAAAATCTAATACTTCTCAGTATGCTATTTAACAACTTTGTGATGTGGGTATTAACTCCATTTTGCAGATAAACAAACTGAAGCTCGGAAAGGGAAAACAACTTGCTTAGGATTACACAAGTTTACAATGATAGAATCATGATTAGAATCCAGGTCTCCAGATTCCAGTGCTCTACTATTATAAAATACCTTCTAAAGAGGGAATAAATGGTAGGCACTGCATGTGTTTTGAGAATGGTAAGATGGTGGCTACATCATCTTGTCTTTTGGATGGAGCACATAATGTGAAGCTCATACAAATGAGTTAAGATTCCTGTTCTAACCTCTTGATGGCTTTGTAGACTTAAAAACTAGACTTAAGAGGTTTCCTCACTTGCTTCCTCACTTGTGAGACAGGGACAAATCATTTCAATCTGATAGCATTGTTATGAAGATCATATGAGATCATTTTTGTAAAGGGCTAGCATAGTTCTAGGTTCACAAGAGCTTCTTAGTGTCATCACAACCCCCATTCCAGTGATCTAAAAAAAAAAAAAACAACAAAACCATTCAAATGAGAACAGAATTTAGACAGGAGTCTGACATGGGCTACAAGACTCCAAGGTCTATTCCTGGTTCTGTGTTTGGAAATAACCCTTTTCAGCATTTTAATCAAGTTCCCTGCAAATGGAAGCCAAGGCTAGTGTTCCACTAGGGCAGTAGTTGGTCCTGTAAGACTGCTGACTAAAAAATCAAATCTTAAGCACCAGTACCCATAATGTCCATGATTCGTCACTCCTCATGACTGAAGCATTGAGGATTTTTATTAAAATGCAAACGTTTCCTGGGAGAGGCAGTATACATATTAACTTTTTGGCCTGATTAGCTTTCATTTACCTCTTTCTATGAGTAGAATTCTTCATGCCTCTTTACTTTGTCCCTTTTAGGTAGGGACACCCAACCTCCATCCCCAGCCTGTTAAAATCCTTCTCAAGATTCAAGGGCCATCTATGCCACTACCTCCTCCGGAAGCCTACTGTGATAACTCAACCACATCCTGCCTTTCCTTCCTCTGTCCCTCTCCCGGGGAGTACCTCCCCAGTGGCCTGTTGTGAAGCTCAGGGAGCTCGAGACTTTGCCTTGAATTTCAGCTTGTATTTGACTTGTCCCATGACCTTAGACTAATAAATATTTCCTTAATCCTCAATCTTCTGGCCTGGAAAAAGCAGGCGATAAAAACACTCACCTCCAGGCAGTAAGGAACGTGCTCTATTCCTCTAGCAATGACTGCTTTGCTGACTGGTGGAGGCCCCATGATTTGTGAATTTGGCTTTTTCCTCTCATGGCATGGCAAGCTACCTGGGACACCTCTATCCTCCCGCTCAGCTCACCCCGCCTTCAGCTGCTTATTGCCTATGTTCCTGGGCATCTGGTGCAACCCTGAGCTGCATTTTCACCTGCCATGCAGTCTTTTCACCCAACAAGAAGGTTAATGAGATGCTGGGTATAAAGGGCTTAGCGCTTGCCCGCCCGCTGGTGGGGAGCGAAGTAGCTTGGTAACCACACCACGAATTCTTGATTAGTGCATTAGACGCGCGGGCCCTTAGGGGAAGCAGAGTTTCCCGGGATCTCTGGGGCCGGCCCCGAGGGCCGAGGCTGGAAACAGCCGTGCACTCCGGCAGGGAGCCCAGCCGCCCGCGGGGCAGATCACCCCTCCCGCATACCGGGACCCTCTCATTCTCTAGGGAGCAAACTCTCCCTTTCCCTCGCAGGGCTAGGGCCTTAGTCTCGGACTTTTAGCGGGACTCTGGTGTCTCTATGCCAGAGGTGGGCGGAAGGGCGCGGTGGGTGCTGGGAAGACATCCCTCAGCTAGCGGCTCGGCCGAGTTCTCGAGAGCCCGAAAAGCCGCGGCGGAGACCCGAGGGACCAGCCCAGCTGGGATGTTGAGGGCAGAGCGGCCCTTGCCCAAACTGGCGGCTCGACCTGGCCCCAACTCCTACTTCTCCAATGCGGGACAGAGAGCCGAGAGAAGCCAGCGCTGAGCTCGGTCTCGTGCCCCGCCTGGGCCCGGCCCCCTCCGGTGCCACTGAACCTCCCTCCCTACCTGGCCCGGCCCCCGGCCCAGACCCGGCCCTCTACGGCTCCTCTGGGCTCCAGGTTGGCGCAAACAAAGCCCTGATTGACTGCCCGGAGGGGCGGGCCTCGCTGCCGGGCCGCCTCCTCCCATCCGTGCCCCGCCAGGGATTTGCCGGGAAGGGCGGGGGCGGAGGGGGAGAGACTGGGGTGGGGGGGCTGTTGCGCAGGACTGTGGGTGGGGGCTGAGCTCCTGAGCTCGAGAAAACTGTGCCCACCGTCTGTCTGAGCCTGGGCTGTGTCCTCCAAGTCCCCCTTAAGCCCAAGGAGGGGTACATAGGGACTACTGAGGGCGAGATGGGGTTCTTAGGGGCCATCTCTCGTCCTGGGGTCCCTGGGGAGACCCTAGTTCCAGGCTACTTGTGAGGAAGGAGAGAGAGTGGGAGTAAAGGATAGGCGGGGTCTTCCCTGGGGATTCTGGGTTGATCAATGCTCGTTTGGAGCCTGCAGGGAGGAGAGGGAAGGAGAACAGGATAGTTTATGCTCTCGTTTTTCCATTTTAACTATCCCTCTACTGGGCTTCTGGACTAGGAGAACGGGATTCAGTAGTTCGGAAAGGGAGTTGAGGAAGGCAGTGGCGAATTGAGGAGGAGGTAGGCAAGTGTGAGGAGGAGGAGGAAGGGCTGGAGAGAAGAGCGAGGCTGTAGGGCTGCCTGTTGACGGAGGAAGAGGTTGAGGGGGAGGGAGAGGAGGAGGAGGAGGGGGAGGAGAGAGATGACAAGGGGAGAGGAGGAGGGGGATTGGACGGGGGAGGAGGAGTAGAGGGCTCGAGGGACCGTCTGTCTCGGGACAGGCTGGCCAGCTGGGGCGCGGAGCCGGGAGGAGGAGGAGGCAGCAGCAGCAGCGCTTGGAGCAGCAGCAGCAGAAACAAGTACCAGCCACAGAGCGGCTCCTCCGGCCCGAGCAGCCACAGTCCCCCAGCCGCGATGGCGCTGCAAAGCCCGGCGAGCGAGGAAGCTAAAGGGCCCTGGCGGGAGGCAGACCAGGAACAGCAGGAGCCGGTGGGTAGCCCCGAGCCGGAGCCGGAGCCAGTGCCAGTGCCCCCACCCGAGCCCCAGCCAGAACCTCAGCCGGAGCCCCAGCCCCTACCGGACCCTGCACCGCTGCCGGAGCTGGAGTTTGAGCCTGAGCCGATGCACGAACCCGACCCTACACCCACGGTGGAGACCCGCGGCACCGCGCGTGGCTTCCAGCCCCCCGAAGGTGGCTTCGGCTGGATGGTGGTCTTCGCTGCCACCTGGTGCAACGGCTCCATCTTCGGCATCCAGAACTCCTTCGGGATTCTTTACTCCATGCTGCTGCAGGAGGAAAGAGAGAAAAATCGCCAAGTGGAGTTCCAAGCAGGTGAGCGGCCCCGCGCGCCCCACCTGGCGTTCTAGGCAAGGGTGTTCGTTCGGCTGCTGCAGATCTCGTATCTCCTGGCCCGAAGCGCCCCTCTATAGTGCGCCGCTTGGACTTATCGCAGTTACCCCTAGCCCTTGGCGCTGCTAGGGCGCGGGTTGCCTGGCTCTGGGCAGCCTCGGCTGTGGAGACTAGCTGCAAGAAATCCCGGGGGGTGGGACCTGGGACCTTCGTTGATCATACACAAAGAATGAACTTTTTTGTTCTGGTACATATCCAGACGCACCCTTCGGGTTTGTTTAAGGTACTCTGAGCGTCTGTACAGGGGGGAAATATTTGCAGAAAGGTTTTTGTTATTGTTGTTGTTTTGTTTTGTTTTCGGGGGGAGGGGGGAGGCGAAGTGTGAGGCCATGGAGAGAGGAGAGAGTTGGAAGGTTGGGAGGACTTTGAGAGAAATACCGTACCTCAGATGTCCGCAGCAGCCTCTGTTTCTGTACAGGAAGTGGAGGTGTTTTCTGTCAAAAGCACTTTAGGAATCCTGATGACTGAGCGAAGAGTCAAACACATGGCAGGCGTGTGTATCTGTTGGAGAGAGAGGAAGGGAAGGAAGAAGTGCGAGTGGCGGGGTGTGCGCGCGTCTATTTGCCCGCAGTGATTACTGCCTAACAGGGCGGGCTGTCCTCTGCCACACTGAGGGAGCGAGCGGATCTCTCTGTGCCCTCTGAGCTGAACCCCAAACCGGGCAGGGAGGCAGTCTCCAGAGAGGCGTGAGGCGGCTGGCAGACTGGGCCCTGAGACTCACTTTGCACCGCCTCCAACCTCAGCCTTGCCCTCCCTGGCGCCTCGCGCCTCTTCGCTATCCGCGGGGTGCCTCGTTAGTCTTTAGCCAGAAAGCCAGCCTCCACCCCTCCTGCCTTCGGGTGGTGCTGACTTGGTCTTCTTCCCTAAGACAAACAGGGCTGGGGGCATAGCTCTCGCTGTTCAAAGCAGGCTGCAGGACCACAGGATTGTGTGCTCCTCCCACTGAGCCTGCCCGTGGACTCAGAGAAGTTAAAGTAGCCATCCGGCTTTCTCAGCAAGCCGCCGGTGAAGCCCGTAAGCCGTTTTGATGAGGAGTCTCAGGAGCGAGCTGAAGGGCTTGGGATGCCTTCCTCAAGGCTCACTCCCTCTTGTGGCTCCTCAGGACAGCTCCACTCTAGACCTGTCGCAAGTTCAAAGCTTAGAATACGTGGCTTTTAAAAACGCAGCTCAGAATGTGTTGCCTTGGGACTGAAGGGTTCCCTCCTCTCCCCACCCCCAAACACACACACTTCTGCTGCTCTCTGAGGAGCACTGGGGATTATTTAGTAAATAGAAACCTTGAATTCTGTGGGCATCCACCTGTGGATTCTCTGAGCCCTTGGAGAGCCTCTCCTACTGCTCTCAATCAAGGACTCTTTTGTTTTTTACTTTGCAGCTTTGCTGGGCTGCCTTTAAAGAGGTTTTGGGACTCTTGGTGCCCCTGGACTTGTGATCCATTGGCATCCTAATGTGCAGGCCCCACTTGAAAGTTTGAGTGCGTGTGAATGGCTGTACAAAGCAGTCACAGGACTTCCCAGGCTGCATTGATGCCTGAGTGGAGGGGGTTCCTGACTGTGTGGAACATCTGGGCAGAAGGTCACTACCACACTCACCCCTGGGACTACATTTTCCTTGCTTTGATGCAGTTCAGGGGCTCTTGGGAAGGCAGCCAAGGTAGGGTCTCTGGCTTTTGCCTAGATTACCTTTTAGGGCACCTGCTGAACACTGCCCTGTGGTTAAAGACGGGCTGTTGGCCTTTTAGGTCAGTGGTAAAGTCTGGGGAAAACTTCACGCGAGGTCGTGGGGAATGGGCTGAAGTTAGACCCTGGCATTCATGTGAGTGAGCAGGCCTAGAGCAGGGGCCTTGGGAATGTGAAATAAAACTTGGAAAAACCACTATTTTACCAGGAAGAGGTTCACTGCTGGGGAACAAACTTCAAAGTAGGTGATCATAGGGGACTCAGGGGGAGGGCTGGCTGTGACTTTCCGGTCAAGACCTCACAGTGAAACTGGGAAGTGGGGGTGGCAGTGAGCTGTACAGAGGTGTGGCTGGTGTGTACTCTGACACAGACTAGGTCCATTGAGGGGCTGGGGTTACTTGTTTAAATTATGGTGAGTATGGGTCAGGAAAGGATGGAAAGGAATTTGGTATATCCCTAGGGTCTCAAACTACTTTGGCTTGGGTCCTTGCTGTGTGTGTCTTGAATTCATGAAAATTATTTTTGATACTGGAGGCTCTGGGGAGCACCTCAGTTTTTATTTTTAAAATGTCAAGAGCCCCCCACTACTTTCCTTAGTTCCTAGAAAATCTTATCCTCACCACTACCCTTCTTGAGCCCCTCAACTTTCCCAAGCAGCCATTTAGGTCCTGAGATTCCAAATATGTCTCTGCCTCCCTACACTTCCTGCAGTTTACTCAGAATTTCTCAGCTACCTGTGCCACGTTACTGGTGTCTCAAAGGGATAGAAGAAGCCAGTAGAAGCTTGCTGAGATCTTTGTTAGCCAGTGTTTGCCTAATAGCCATTCTGGGGAACATGGAATGTACACCCATACAATCAAGCAGGTTAGTGCATTGTCTATTTCTATTAATGTCTGACATGCATTCCATCTCTAGAAATCTATGAATTAAATATTTGGAAGCACCCCCACAGCCCAAATTCTCTTTGGCTAGGCCTATGGCCCCGCCCATCAGAACAAGACCCAGTTTCCCCCCCAGTCAGTCTCTACCATCAGGAAGCTTCCATAAACCTCTTATCTTTCTCCATCAGAGGGCAGACAGACTGAAAACCACAATCACAGAAAACTAACCAATCTAATCATATGGACCACAGCCTTGTCTAACTCAATGAAACTATGAGCCATGCCATGTAGGGCCACCCAAGACAGATGGATCATGGTGGAGAGTTCTGACAAAATGTGGTCCACTGGAGAAGGGAATGGCAAACCACTTCAGTATTCTTGCCTTGAGAACCCCATGAATAGTATGAAAAGGCAAAAAGATAGGACACTGAAAGATGAACTCCCCATATTGAACTCCACCTAACCCCATATTGTTAGGTGCCCAATATGCTACTGGAGGTCAGTGGAGGAATAACTCCAGAAAGAATTAAGAGATGGAGCCAAAGCAAAAACAACACCCTGTTGTGGATGTGACTGGTGATGGAAGCAAGGTCCAATGCAGTAAAGAGCAATATTGCATAGGAACCTGGAATGTTAGGTCCATGAATCAAGGTAAATTGGAAGTGGTCAAACTGGAGATGGCAAGAGTGAACATCGACATTTTAGGAATCAGCAAACTAAAATGGACTGGAATGGGTGAATTTAACTCAGATGACCATTATATCTACTACTGTGGGCAAGAATCCCTTAGAAGAAATGGAGTAGCCATTATAGTCAAGAAAAGAATCTGAAATGCAGTACTTAGGTGCAATCTCAAAAATGACAGAATGATCTCTGATCATTTCCAAGGCAAACCATTCAATATCATGGTAATCCAAGTCTATGCCCAACCAGTAATGCTGAAGAAGCTAAAGTTGAACGGTTCTAGGAAGACCTCCAAGACCTTTTAGAACTAACATCCAAAAAAGATGTCCTTTTCATTATAGGGGACTGGAATGCAAAAGTAGGAAGTCAAGAAACACCTGGAGAAACAGGCAAATTTGGCCTTGGAGTACAGAATGAAGCAGGGCAAAGGCTAATAGAGTTTTGCCAAAAGAACACACTGGTCATAGCAAAAACCCTCTTCCAGCAACACAAGAGAAGACTCAATACATAGACATCACCAGATGGCCTACACGAAATCAGATTGATTATGTTCTTTGCAGTCAAAGATGGAGAAGCTCTATAAAGTCAGCAAAAACAAGACCAGGAGCTGACTGGCTCAGATCATGAACTCCTTATTGCCAAATCAGACTTACACTGAAGAAAGTAAAGAAAACCACTAGACCATTCATGTATGACCTAAATAAAATCCATTACGATTATACAGTGGAAGTGAAAAATAGATTTAAGGGACTAGATCTGATAGACAGAATGCCTGATGAACTATGGACAGAGGTTCGTGACATTGTACAGGAGATAGGAATCAAGACCATCCCCAAGAAGAAGAAATGGAAAAAAGCAAAATGACTGTATAAGGAGGCCTTACAAATAGCTGAGAAAAGAAGAGAAGTGAAAAGCAAAGGAGAAAAGGAAAGATATACCCATTTGAATGCAGAGTTCCAAAGAATAACAAGGAGAGATAAGAAAGCCTTCCTCAGCAATCAATGCAAAGAAATAGAGGAAAGCAGTATAATAGGAAAGACTAGAGATCTCTTCAAGAAAATTAGAGATACCAAGGGAACATTTCATGCAAAGATGGGCTCAATAAAGGACAAAAATGGTATGAACCTAACAGAAGCAGAAGATATTAAGAAGAGGTGGCAAGAATACACAGAAAACTGTACAGGAAAGATCTTCATGACCCAGATAATCACAGTGGTTTCATCACTCACCTAGAGGCAGACATCTTGGAATGTGAAGTCAAGTGGGCCTTAGAAAGCATCACTACGAACAAAGCTAGTGGAGTGATGGAATTCCAGTTGAACTATTTCAAATCCTGAAAGATGATGCTGTGAAAGTGCTGCACTCAATATGCCAGTAAATTTGGAAAACTCAGCAGTGGCCACAGGACTGGAAAAGGTCCGTTTTCATTCCAATCCCAAAGAAAGGCAATGCCAAAGAATGCTCAAACTACCGCACAATTGCACTCATCTCACACGCTAGTAAAGTAGTGCTCAAAATTCTCCAAGCCAGGCTTCAGCAATACATGAACTGTGAACTTCCTGATGTTCAAGCTGGTTTTACAAAAGGCAGAGGAACCAGAGATCAAATTGCCAACATCTATTGGATCATTGAAAAAGCAAGAGAGTTCCAGAAACACATCTATTTCTGCTTTATTGACTATGCCAAAGCCTTTGACTGTGTGGATCACAATAAACTGGAAAATTCTGAAAGAGATGGGAATACCAGACTACCTGACCTGCCTCTTGAGAAATCTGTAAGCAGGGCCAGGAAGTAACAGTTAGAACTGGACGTGGAACAACAGACTGGTTCCAAATAGGAAAAGGAGTACGTCAAGGCTATATATTGTCACCCTGTTTATTTAACTTATATGCAGAGTTCAGTTCAATTTAGTTCAGTTCAGTCACTCAGTCGTGTCCGACTCTTTGTGACCCCATGAGCCACAGCATGCCAGGTCTCCCTGTCCATCATCAACACCCGGAGTCCACCCAAACCCATGTCCATTGAGTTAGTGATGCCATCCAACCATCTCATCCTCTGTTGTCCCCTTCTCCTCCTGCCCTCAATATTTCCCAGCATCAGGGTCTTTTCAAATGAGTCAGCTCTTCACATCAGGTGACTAAAGTATTGGAGTTTCAGCTTCACCATCAGTCCTCCCAATGAACACCCAGGACTGATCTCTTTGAGGATGGACTGGTTGGATTTCCTTGCAGTCCAAGGGACTCTCAAGAGTCTTTTCCAACACCACAGTTCAAATGCATCAATTCTTCAGTGCTCAGCTTTCTTTATAGTCCAACTCTCACATCCATACATGACCACAGGAAAAACCATAGCCTTGACTAGACAGACCTTTGTTGGCAAAGTAATGTCTCTGCTTCTAATATGCTGTCTAGGTTGGTCATAACTTTCCTTCCAATGAGTGAGCGTCTTAATTTTAAGGCTGCAATCACCATCTGCAGTGATTTTGGAGCCCAGAATAATAAAGTCTGTCACTGTTTCCACTGTTTTCCCATCTATTTGCCAAGAAGTGATGGGACTGGATGCCATGATCTTAGTTTTCTGAACATTGAGTTTCAAGCCAACTTTTTCACTCTCCTCTTTCATTTTCATCAAGAGGCTCTTTCGTTCTTCACTTTCTGCCATAAGGGTGGTATCATCTGCATATCTAAGGTTATTGATATTTCTCCCAGCAATCTTGATTCCAGCTTGTGCTTCCTCCAGCCCAGCATTTCTCATGATGTACTCTGAATATAAGTTAAATAAGCAGGGTGACAATATACAGCCTTGATGTACTCCCTTTCCTATTTGGAACCAGAGTAGAGTGAGAGTGAAGAGGAGAGTTAAAAAGTTGGCTTAAAGCTCAACATTCAGAAAACTAAGATCATGGCATCTAGTCCCATCACTTCATGGCAAATAGATGGGGAATAGTGGCAGACCTTATATATTTTGGCTCCAAAATCACTGCAGATTGTGACTGCAGACATGAAATTAAAAGACGCTTACTCCTTGGAAGGAAAGTTATGACCAAACTAGACAGCATATTAAAAAGCAGAGATATTCCTTTGCCAACAAAGGTCTGTCTAGTCAAGAGTATGGTTTTTCCAGCAGTCATGTATGGATATGAGTGTTGGACTATAAAGAAAACTGAGCACCGAAGAATTGATGCTTTTGAACTGTGGTGTTGGAGAAGACTCTTGAGAGTCCCTTGGACTGCAAGGAGATACAACCAGTCCATCCTAAAGGAAATCAGTCTTGAATATTCATTGGAAGGACCTATGTTGAAGCTGAAACTCCAATACTTTGGCCACCTGATGTGAAGAGCTGACTCATTTGTAAATACCCTGATGCTTGGAAAGATTGAAGGTGGGAGGAGAAGGGGACGGCAGCAGATGAGATGGTTGGATGGCATCACCGACTCAATGGACATGAATTTGAGTAAACTTAGGGAGTTGGTAATGTACAGAGAGGCCTGGTATACTGTAGTCCATTGGGTCGTAAAGAGTCAGACATGACTGTGCGACTGAGCTGAACTGAACTGAATATCTTCACAGCCCTAAAGCTGTGCTGATTGGTTTAATGGGCCTAAGGTTCTGCAGATCATTGGGACTATTATGAAGGTGCCCTCCAAAAAAGGTTGTTTTGATGTTTAGGGGCTAACTGCACATCATAGTGGTCTCTGGGCATGGGAAAAAGTCATAGAAAGTGTAAGGAAAGTGGAATTCAGGGCATTCTAGAGCATGCAATGTCCAGTCTTTGTGAACTCTGTGGTGCCTACAGTTCTGTGGTGGCAGTGTATCTTGTCCTTTCTCTTCACCTATTTTGAAAAGGAAACCAGCTTTCCCTGGGTCCTAAGCCTGGGAGGACCAGCAGGCAAAAAGTCCTTGACATAAAGGCAAGTGACCAAGGTCTGGTTTAGGGGAAAAAGGAAAAGATCAAGAGAGAAATGAGCCTATACTTTTTGTAGAGCTTGTGGGAAATTTGTGAGTTCCCCTAACCCAGACCAAGCAGCATACAAGACAGGGGCAACCCAACAATTTGATGGAAGTCTGTAATGCCCACCTGATATGAGAATGGAGACTTTGGGGGGAAAGAAAGAGCAAGGTAGCATTGGTTGCAGGCCTCAGATCATTATTGGAACCCTAAATGAGTTTGATCAGAGGCAGGTTAGGGTTGGGGGTCCAGAAGACAAGGCAGAACAAGTCAGAGTTGTTAACACTGGCTCCAAGCTTAGGTCTTTTTGGACATGCCCTAGAGTAAGCTCAGCACCCTGTACTTTCCACCTTGACTTCCAGTCTAGCACTAGTCATAAAACATGATGGGAGGCATCTTTTCCTTGGCAGTTTATAAGCATGACCCTTGTAGTCTCCCAGGTAGGGGTGGGGGGATGTCTCTCACCACCCAGAGAAAGGGGTAATAATGGTCAGGAAGGTTCATTATTGGGTACAAGATAGTTCATGCTCATGGGTCACTCTGATGGAGACAGAATTTCTAGGCATGGGATAAATGATACATTCTGTCTTTGAGCAAAGAGTCCCAAAGATAGGTGAGACCAGGGGCAATTTAGGCTATCTTTCTCTTCCTTGTTTTAGAAGCTTTCATTGCTTAGTTCAGTGTCTCACTGGGATGACCACTAAATTGCTGACTTTGGAAGCCAGGTATCTTTCGAGCAAATATGCCAATGTCCTGCGTTTGGCTGAAAGCCTTTGCCTACTGTCCATAGAAGACAGAGGTTGGCTCAGAGAACCAACCTTGGTCAGCCATAGAAGGTTGGCTCAGAGCCTGCTATGGAGCTTTGGGACACAGGGCCAGACATCTTTCAAGCCAATCCTCTGACTCCTCTCCAATCAAACTGGGTCCCAAACTGAGACCCTGACTCATACTGGAGGGGATGAGGAAGAGAGGTTGGGGGTATTTGGAAGCCAACCGGGGGCTGCTTGTTTGAGCTGGAGTGGCTAATTGAAGTTAGATCCCTGGCTTGTGACCTCAAGTGCTCATTCTAAGTCTAAATCTGGATCCTAATGGATTGGTGATCTCAGTAATACTAGCTGGGCAGTGACTAGGAGTTAGACAACTTGTGCCCCTGACTTGCTCTGTGACTTTGAGCAGTCACTTTACCTCTCTGTACTTCAGTTTATCTAGTTGTAAAGTGAAAGGGTTTGACTAGATGAATACTAGATGAACTTCTTAGCTCTTCTGTTCTATCCTTCTAAAATTATATGATATTTTATTCTTTACTATTCACTTGGCATAAATTTTGACTCATTCAAACAAATGGAAATACGCTAATCTTCCTGAATGGGGATTTGAATGTGTTGGGAGGAGATTGGGAAAGCAAAGAAAAGCTATTTCTCCATGTTGTATGTACATATGCTACTCATATGTACCAATATTGGTTGAAAAGACCCACTTAAAAAAACACAGTATGTAATGGTAACTTCAGATTCACAACTACTTCCCCCAGAATGTCTTGCTTAGCAAAGAATTGGACCTCCAAAAGAATTCTCTCAACTTGGCCTGCTGCAGGCCAGCAGAGTGGTTCTGTATGCTGCTGTTTCCCAGCATTTGAGCCTATTCCTATAAAGCATTAAACTGAAAGCATTCCCTTAAGCCTCAGTTTGGACCCCTCTCCTGAAACTTAGTTTTCTGCAGCTCATTCTCATTTCTCAGAAATGCATGGTTAGTGTGACCTTGGTTTGCTGTTACTTCAGGATAGAAGAGTAAACCAAGATTTATAAATTCAATAAAGTGGTTTCCTTTAGGGGACTTCAGACAGGGCATCCTTATAGCTAGCTAAGGGCTGCCGCCTGGTACTGGGTGTGCGAGAGCTGCTGCTTGTCATCCTAGAGAAGGCCATATTCATTATTCCCAATTTCTGAGCAACTTCAGTTTCACTCAGGGTTTACTGAGAGTGACTACTGAAGTAGCAGGCACAGAGCTCTCTCTTTTCTTTTTTCTGAATTTATACTTGCTTTGGAAATATTTCCTCCAGTGCCATGAAGAGTAAATAAGCAGATGGACTGTCAGCATTTGCAGAAACATATAAAGGATGTCATCTGTACATTTTGAGCAGACCAGTTTCCCGGGAGAGTGTGCCACTTTTCCCATCAGCATCTTTTTGTTTTGTTGCATTTTTTAAGATCTTGTTTTTGACTGTGCTGGGTCTCTGTTGCTATGCCAGGGCTTTCTCTAGTTGCGCTGCGTGGGCTTCTCATTGTGGTGGCTTCTTTTGTTGTGAAAGACAGACTCTAGGCCCATGGGCTCAGCAGTTGCAGCTCAGGCTTAGTGGCCTCGGGGCATGTGGGACCTTCCCAGACCAGGGATCAAACCTGTGTCCCCTGCATTGGCCTCCAGCTTCTTAACCACCAGACCACCAGGGAAGTCCTGTTTTGCATTTTGGAAAAAAAAAAAGAATCATTTACTCTTTTCATATTGTGTGAAAGATGGAGTGGGATTTCCTATTTTGAAAGGAACTGTCTCACCTGGGACTGAATGAGTAAACCTTAGAGAAAACACTTTTTTCATAAAATGTTCATGCATACACACACATACACATACACGTACTCTACACCTCAAGCCATGGATTATGAGTATTCTGCCTGAAAAAGTCTTTTCTTGTCTGCTTATGGAATTAGGTTTTAATGTAACAGAAGCTTCTGTAGGGTTTGTGTGAGACTAGTACAAAGGGCCCAGACTGTTAAGGAGGAGTGATGGAGAGAATATGGTCAGCCTAGATTGTACCTCTTGGCATGGATTCTTTGCAACTCCCCTATAGTAGTGCTTGGAAACATTTATATAAGTTTCTTTCTGCTTCCATCCTCCCCTTATCCTGCATCCCATTCAAAAGTTATTGGGAAGGGGTTTAGGATACTCCAGCCCTCTCCCATTTTAAGGGTGAGAGAGGGCTAAGCCTAGGGATGTTTAATCATTTGCCTTGAAGTCGAGGTATTGCGATTACTAATATGAAATCACTTGACACTTATCTGTGGGTGGAGAATGTGGCCTGCTTGGGTGGCTTGAGGAAGTACATGCTTTTTCACCCTAGTAGTCTTGCCCTTCTCTGTTTTCTTGTTTGCTTTTTCTGGGGTTGGTAGAAGAAGGGATAAAAATGGCTATCCCAACCATATATTTTCTTGGCTCCTCCTATTTTCATAGGGCATTTGTAATACCTATGTTTGATATGCCATCCTTTTGCTCCTAGTATTGTTCTTTCTTCTTTCTTTCCCTCACTCAGTTAGAGGAACAACTAGGGTTTCAGATGTTGTATAGTCCTTACTCCAGACTGGATCTCAGGCCCATTCCCACACACCCTGTGGAAGTGTCTCTTTCCCCCTTTCCCCTCTCTCTTACTCTCCACTTTCTGAGGGAAGAGCGACTTCCTATGGAACACTCAAGAGTGTAGAAGCTATCGCCTCTGGATTTTTGCAGTAAGATTCACAGCCCTGGGACCCCAGTCAAAGAGATAGTATTGTAGCAGGTCTTACTCAATAGTATTCAACAAATGTCCTGATCAGTTGCACCCTTTCTCTTCAAATCTGCACTATCATTGTCCCTCAATTACTGAGCCTACTGAACTTCTAGAGACTTCAGATTGGTTTTTAGTAGCCTGAGGGGTTCTGAATAAAATAGAAATCTCCACTCTATTTTGATCCCCTATTAATCTCTCTTCTTGCCAAAAAAAAAAAAAAAAAAAAAGATACTGCAGAATTGATTGTAGAGGAGTTGGAGGAGGGATGAGACAAACACACTAGACTTTAAAGTGCTTTTAGTGAGATGGAGAGGGAGGAAATGAAACTCCCAGGTTAGTTGCTTCCCTGCAACTGAAGGGAAAAAAGGAAATGTCACTAAACCAGCAGTCCCCACAGAATCTCTTGTCTAACTTATCCTGTGGCTCTTACCACCTTCTTACCCAGGCTAGAAGGGTATGTGCATGTGCCCATGTGTCCAGACCTGTGGGTACGTGTGTATAGCTGGGTGTGTGATATCTGTCTGGGCCAATTAGCACAGTTGCTTAGAATATGATGCCTATGAGATTTAGGTCACAATTTTAGTCATTTGTTTAGGTTACTGAGCTTCTTACAAGGAAAAGAACTCTTCTTCTGTTCACCACTCATGCCCTTCATGTGTGGTTGCCACTGATTCCAAGAGGACTGGGTATAAGTATGGAGACGACTCCCTATAAACCTTTCTTACAGGGGAAAAAGTAACAAAGCACACAGCCTAGTGGTATCTGCTCTTTCACAGTGTGAAATTTCTTTGACATTTAGCTTGTTCCATCAAGCACCCTGATAATAATAATAATAATAGTAATTGATAACTTTTATTTAGCATTTATCAATTAATTCTGTGCTTCTTTGAGACCCCATGGACTATGCAGTCCAAGGAATTCTCCAGCCAGAATATTGGAGTGGGTAGCCCTTCCCTTCTCCCCAGCCCAGGGACTGAACCCAGGTCTCCCACATTGCAGGCGGATTCTTTGCCAGCTGAGCCACAGGGGAAGCCCAATTCTGTGCTAGACATTATATTAAGCACTTTACATGTACAACTCATTTCAATTCTGAGCAACTCTATGAGGTAGGTACTATTATTTCCTCCATTTCACAGATAGAGACAGATGCATAGAAATTAAGTAGCTTGCTTCAGCTCATATAGCAAATAATGGCAGAGCCAATATTTGAACCTAGGGAGTATGAATCCAGATATCATTTAATACATCTAAAGATGAGAGGGGCCAGGTACCAAGAATGACTACTACAGAGTTTTCCATTCCTTTAGCCTCCGGGCATCCTTATGATTAAGGGATATATGAGATGACCATGAAAGGACTTAGTAAACAAAAGTCTGACAGTCTTGTGATATGTGGTATACTCTTCTAACCACTCATTTTACTCTACCTAGAGTCACGGGTCATTGGGTCCAAAAAAGGGCCAGAGAAACTGTCTCTTTTCAGTTGGTTACCCTGAATGCCACATAAACTTTCAAGGCTTCGGTGTTCTCATCTTCATAGTGAGATTGATAGTATTTACTTTTATAAGACTGTGAAGGAGCATATGAGATTCTGTATGTGAGTGGTATTTGTCAGTTGTGAAGAGGTTGGTATTATTATTATCATTATCATCATCATCATCATCCAGTAGCCTTTTCCAGCTCCTAGAAAGTGAGTTGTTACACCTTTCTCTAAATATTTCTGGAAGAGGAATCAATCCCTCCCCACTCCATCTTGTCTCCGTCTCCTGTCTGTATTCTTCTGCAATTTTACCCGGGTGTCTCATAGCTAAGGATTGGCCACTGGCCATGTTTCCTTTGTTCCTTAGTTCTCTAGGAGCCCAGGGAGAGGAGGGGCCAGATCCCAGGCCATATACATTCAAGGAAACAAGGCATGTTGAAATATTTACAGCTCTTGGCAGGAGCTCACAAACCTCCCTTTGAGTCAAGGACTGACTTTTTTCTTTTTCTTTTTTTTTTTTAATAAGGATTACTAGCCATTGGGGGCAGATGGTGGGTGGAGTTAGGGTGTCATTTCCTCCCGAGGGTCTCTCACAGAGCCTCTGTTCTCCTGCAGGTAGTGAAAAGAAGGAAAGGGATATTTAGGGTCAGAAGGTCTGGGCCAGGGGACATTAAGCAAAGAAGGGACCTTGCTCCTTTGTATTCAGTTTTTGAGTGGGCCAATTTCCTTATGTTCTAAACAGGATAGCCCCAGAGAACAGAGGCCACAGAAGGCCAGAAGCCTGGAAGAGGCCTGCAATAGCAGTTTTGAGCAGCATTTCAGTGACTACTTAGGAACTTCCATTAAGACCATTTAGTAGACAAATATTTATACCATCTCATGATGAAAATATTTCTCTTTTGTTGTTGTTGTTGTAAACAACAATACTAAATTCTCAAGTCCTTCTTTGAGACAAGATTTCAAATATACCAAGACTTACCATCTTGATTTTCAGTTATTTAAACATGTGAGTTGAAAGGCATTTTAGAGACTACCCATTCCTATCTATCTGGTTCCCATTTTATAGGAGAACTGACATCTGGAAAGATGTAACCTCAGTCAGTATTACAGGTAGATGATTGTAGTCAAGGTTGGTTTATAAGAGTAGTTGGGGATGGGTGTAAGAAGTAATGCTCCTGGCACCTTGGGAGTTCCTCAGTTCGATCACTGGCATACTGCCCACTTTATGTCTCCCTGAACTTTTCTAAAGTCAATCCACAGGCACTATGTTGCATAAAGAGACTGTATTGTGTTGTAATAGGTGTAATTTCATTTACTTAATATGAGACAAAATTCAAGAGGTGGGATGGTGAAAAGTCTCCCTGCTACATTATCTTAAAAGTGAAAGTCGCTCAGTTGTGTCCAACTCTCTGCAACCCCATGGACTATACAGTCCATGGAATTCTCCAGGCCTGAATACTGGAGTGGGTAGCCTTTCCCTTCTCCAGGGGGTCTTCCAAACTCAGGGATTGAACCCAGGTCTCCCACGTTACAGGCAGATTCTTTACCAGCTGAGCCACAAGGGAAGCCTAAGAATACTGGAGTGGGTAGCCTATCCCTTATCCAGTGGATCTTCCTGACCCAGGAATCAAACTGGGGTCTCCTACATTGCAGGAAGATTCTTTACCAACTGAGCTATCAGGGAAGCTACATTACCTTATAGCTACCTTGTTCCCCTCCCTAGAGGCCACTAATGTTATTTGGGGTGTTCTTCCAAAGATATTCTGTATATGTACAAACAATTGTGTATGTATGTGTATACCCTACATTAAAAACACAGTGGTAACCTGTAATTCACATTATCCCCCACTTTGCCTTTTATGTTGTTGTTCAGTCGCTCAGTCATTGTCTGACTCTTCATGACCCCATGGACTGCAGCATGGCAGGCTTCCCTGTCCTTCATCATCTGCCGGAGTTTGCGCAAAGTCATGTCCATTGAGTTGGTGATGCCATCCAACCATCTCATCCTCCATTGTCCCCTTCTCCTCCTGCCTTCAATCTTTCTGAGCATCTGGCTCTTTTCCAGCGAGTCGGTTCTTAACATCAGGTGGCCAAAGAATTGGAGCTTGAGCATCAGTCCTTCCAATGAATATTCAGGGTTGATTTCCTTTAGGACTGAATGGTTTGGTCTCCCTGCTGTCCAAGGGACTCTCAAGAGTCTTCTCCAACACCACAGTTCAAAAGCATCAATTCTTCGGTGCTCAGCCTTTATTATTGTCCAGCTCTCACATCCATACATGACTAATTAAAAAAACCATAGCTATGACAAGACGGACTTTTGTCAGCAAAGTAAGGTCTCTACTTTTTTTTTTTTTCTTTGTATATATTTTATTTTTTTTAATTTAAATTTATTTATTTTAATTAGAGGTTAATTACTTTACAATATTGTGTTGGTTTTGCCAACTCTGCTTTTTGATACACTGTCTAGGTTTGTCATTGCTTTTCTTCCAAGGAGCAAGTGTCTTTTAATTTCATGGGTGCAGTCACCGTCCACAGTGATTTTGGAGGCCAAGAAAATAAAGTCTGTCACTGTTTCCACTGTTTCCCCATCTATTTGCCATGAAGTGATGGGACTGATGGCGTGATCTTTGTTTTTTGAATGTTGAATTTTAAGCCAAGTTTTTTCACTCTCCTCGTTCACCTTCATCTAGAGGCTCTTTAGTTCTTCTTCACTTTCTGCCATAAGGGTGGTGTCATCTGCATATCTGAGGTTATTGATATTTCTCCTGGCAATCTTGATTCCAGCTTGTGCTTCATCCAGCCCGGCATTTCACACGATGTACTCTGCACAATAAGTTAAATAAACAGGGGTGACAATATACAACCTTGATGTACTCCTTTCCCAATTTTGAACCTGTCTGTTGTTTCATGTCTGGTTCTAACTATTGATTCTTGACCTGCATACAGGTTTTGCCGGAAGCAAGTAAGATGGGCTGGTATTCCCATTTCTTTAAGAATTTTACATGATTTGTTGTGATCTATACAGCCAATGACTTTAGCATAGTCAGTGATGCAGAAGTAGATGTTTTTTTTCTGAAAATCTTTTACTTTTTCTATGATCCAATGGATGTGGGCAATTAGATCTTCTGGTTCTTCAGTCTTTTCTAAATCCAGCTTATACATCTGGAAGTTCTTCATTCATGTACTGTTGAACCCTAGCTTGAAGGATTTTGAGCATTACCTTGCTAGCATGTGAAATGAGTGCAATTGTGCAGAAGTTTGAACATTCTTTGGCATTGCCCTTCTTCAGACTTAGAATGAAAACTGACCTTTCCAGTCTTGTGGCCACTGCTGTTTTCCAAATTTGCTGTCATATTGAGTGCAGCACTTTCACAACATCATTTTTCAGGATTTGAAAGAGCTCAACTGGAATTCCATCACCTCCACTAGCTTTGTTCATAGTGATGCTTTCTAAGGCCCACTTGACTTCACATTCTAGGAAGTCTGGCTCTAGATCAGTAATCACAGCATCGTGATTATCTGGGTCGTGAAGATCTTTTTTTGTACAGTTCTTCTGTGTATTCTTGCCACCTCTTCTTAATATCTTCTGCTTCTGTTAGGTCTGTACTGTTTCTGTCCTTTATTGAGCCTATCTTTGCATGAAATGTTCCCATGGTGTCTCTAATTTTCTTTTAGAAATCTCTAGTCTTTCCCATTCTGTTGTTTTCCTCTATTTTTTGCATTGCTCACTTAAAAAGTCTTTATCTCTCCTTGCTGTATATCTTGAATATTATTACACAGTAAGTCTGTAAAATCATCACTTTTTAAAAAAAATAACTGCACAGTATTCCATTATATGGATATGCTGTAATTTATTTATTCAGCACTCTGCTAATAGAAATTCAAACTATAACCAATCTTTGAATATAGGCTTTAGAATCAAACATCACTAAATTCAAATACTCACTATATGGCTGGCCTTGACAAAGATTTTAACTTTTTGAAGTTTGAGTTCTCACATGTATAAAATACAGATAATAATAATATCAGTCATTATTGGGGTGGAGATTAAATGAGAGGAAGCATATAAAACATCTAGCATACAGCCTGGCACATACTAAGGGTTCAATAAATATTGAATAGTCACGCCCTGCTCATAGGCCTTGCCCATACTCTCCACCTTCAGTTCAGTTGATATTGGTTCAATTCAAGTCAATAGGTGTTTATTACGTGTTAGGTTGGACCTTGGATGAACCAGAGAAGGAAAAGTGTCCCTCAAGAAGTTTATAATTTCTTTGAGAAGACATGACATACTAAACAACCACAGGTCACTGCTAGCTAGAAAAAATATGTATATGTGAAATTGAATGCAATTTTGGTGTGGTGATGTGGAAAAGGAGGACTTCCCTGGTGGCTCAGATGGTAAAGTGTCTGTCTACAATGCGGAGACCCGGGTTCTAGCCCTGGGTTGGAAAGATCCCCTGGAGAAGGAAATGGCAATCCCCTCCAGTACTATTGCCTGGAAAATCCCATGGACAGAGGAGCCTGGTAGGCTACAGTCTATGGGGTCGCAAAGAGTCAGACACGACTGAGCGATTTCACTTTCTTTCACTTTTGTGGAAAAGGAGAGGTAAGTGTAAGGGCCAAAGGAATCAAAAGAGCTTTGCTAGTACAGTTGTAACTTGAAAAGAGATTTAGCTAAGTGGAGAGGAGCCTATGAATTGGGTAGTGGTCAACTGAGACTTGCAAATTGGACAGATAGATTGTTACTCAAATTTGTTACTTTGCCCTCTGGAAGTCCCTGACCCAGCAGGTGGAGTGGTGTCAAAAGGAAGGGGGAGAGGAAAATACTGAGGACATTTAGAGAAAATGGTATGGGGAAGGGGGATGTTTGGATATTAGGCCACAAAATGAGGAGCCTGCAAGTGGCTTGTGGCAGAGCCCACCCAGCTTACACCATCTGCTCTTCCATGTCAGCAGCCAAGCACTTTTTAAAAGGTCCAAGAAGAAGCATAAATGGTCTGAGAGTAGAAATAGCAGAAGCTCTCAGCCCCGCACCCTGAGTCCCAAATAGGTCCAGATGCTGTGAGCCCCAGGAGAGGGGGAGACAACTGAGTGATAATAATCCCTTCTCCATGTGGTACATTGTAATTTACATCTTAATTGATGTTTATCCTTGCAACAGAGACAGTTATGAAATAAAGTACTCAATTGAATCTCATCATGTGCCAACATCTTTGATAACAAGTGCTATGTTGAGAGGTTCCGGAAAATGAAAAGTCAGTGTGGTTTGTATTAGTCAGGGAGAAGTTCATGGCAGGGAAGGGCTGTATAGAGATTCATATTCCCATTTTATAGTTACAGAAAATAGAGAGCAGATTGAAGGTCATATACTTAATATTTAACAGAGCTGAAACTAGAAACCAGGGATCCCAATCCCATGTTCCATGGGGGCTGAGATGTAGGGCCTCCCCAAAACCTGTAACAGTTTTCCCTTAACTTGATAGCAGCTTGAAACAAATTGGAATAAAAAAGCTAAGGGGGAGAGAAACAAGGGTCATGGAAGGAAGGATATGGGCATAACTAAGACCTGCTGGCTGAGGTCAAGAAAGAGCACCAGACTGGGAGTCAGGAGATCCAAGTTCTACTTCTGGCTCTACTACTGTGTTTGTGACCCTGACAAGTCTCTTCCACTTTCTGGGCCTTGATTTCTCCCCTTAAGCGATAAGAAAGCTGGGCCTCCCAGAAACTTAGTGGTGCTTAGAACCAATGGTTTGTATAAACCAATGAGACATTGGGTGCTCCCTGGCAAGGGGTCAGAGGATATAGGGACAACTTCTCTGATGAAAATTGAAAACAGATACTCCCATATTTGAGAAAAAGATGAGTCTTGGGAAGTGTAGTTATCCCATGGTCTCTATTCTATCTTCTTGAAGAATTCCACCCATGAGAGGCAAAGAGAGAACATGTATGCCCAAGTGAGCAAGTACCTCAATGTGAAACTGAGATTTGGTGGGACAGGTTATGATATGCTGAGCCAATGCCTAGAACTCTCTCCTGAATATTCTCTACTAACATCACTTTTCTAAGATCTTAGCTTTATTATTTTTTTAAAAGAGAGTTTGTGTCTTATGGACAAAGTGCCACTGAAGTCATACTTTCATGTAGCCCTCTTGAGTGAGAACTGACCCTGGAGCCCAACTGCCTGGGGAAGTCTGGCTCCACCATTTACCAGCTATGTACTTAGGCAAGGGACTTAGCATCTCTGCACCACTATTTCCTCATGTGTAAGAGGAGGATCGAGGAGGGCATGGCAACCCAGTATTCTTGCCTGGAGAATCCCCATGGACAGAGACGCCTGGCGGGCTACAGTCCATGGGGTCACAAAGAGTCGGACACGACTGAGCAACTAAGCACAAGGGGAGGATAACAAGAGTACTTACCAGTAAGATTGTTAGAAGAGTTATATATATCTTAGAATTATATATGTCTCAGAACAGTAAGTGCTATAGAAGCATTTGCTGTTATTATCTCCCTAGTAAGCTAGTGTAACCCCAAGTGAGCCCAAGGGAGTTTAGCACCACTCATTCGGGAATTTTGAAGGTAAATGTGCCTTCTCAAGACACCGTCTGGGCTGCTCTGATATTGGTCATTCTCAGGACCAGATTAATACCTTTAGAGGCCCAAGGCACTGTTTTTCCAATTGCCAAATTCTGGAACAATTCAATAAACTTGTAATTTTTTCATTTTGGGTGCCCTTGCTTTGTTGATGTCCTAAGCTTATACTTAGCCCACCTGTTGGATAATCCTGCACTGGCCACATCAGCCTATAAGCTCCTCCCTCAATTCTGGAAGGAACCAATGATTGTGGATGATCTACTCATCCACATACAACAATTTTTAACCTGAACAACTCCATCTACAATAAGGTGCTCTGTGCCCTGCCTCCCAGGAGCTTATCCTACCAAGCCCCTTGACCTCCTTGCCCATTGGGACATCCCGTCCTATTACTTGGAAAGAGGGTTTATCTTCTGGGGTGGGGGAGGGGAAGACAGGTGCCAGGAAGTCCCAAGAGGGATCCCCTGCAGGAAGCTGTAAACATTAGCAGGTTAAAATTCTGGTGACTAGTTGGGATGACTGAGTAGTAGAGATAGGGAATGGTGAGGATCCCCTGACTCCAGATGACTAGGAGACCCTCCCCACTTCCCTGAGCCCTGACTTCTACAGGACCTTCAAACTGATGATCCTGAAGATTTGGAGTTACTAACATTATCTCTACAACTCTTGACCAGGTTCTAATCATTCAAATGTTGAACAACAGGAAAGTTGTGTGTATTCCAAGAGCCATAGTGGTTTTTTTGCTTTGGCCTAGATTTTGCCTATGGAAAGATTAGTCAAAAGCAAGTTGTCCTTAAAATCTTCTGGTTAACCAGCTGGAGGGACCTGTTGGCCAGGGTAAATGAGGTTAGCAGGACCCCAAACAGGTTCATTTGTTGTTTTGCCCTGGGATGGCACCACTCACATTCAAGCCTAGCCAAGCCTGTGCTCCCTACACTATTCACAAAGTATCTCAAACATGGAAGGCTCAGTGGAACCGGTCAGACCAGATGTTGAGAGCCTGCAGCTTTTAGGAAGAGAAAGACAGACAGCCAGAGGATAGAATAAGGAAGGAACAAATCTATTGTCTTGGCTCCTAACCCTAGGAAGCCTCCCCTTAGGCTCCAGGGTAACACCAGCGAACACCCACTCAAGGGAGCCATGGCTTTTATGTGTCCCATGAGTGGAGTTGGCCATATCTCCAGGCAGGACCAGAAACCTGAAAGCCAATCTCCAGACCATGGTTCAACAGAGAATAGTACAGGTCCTAAAACCCACTCCAGTACTCTTGCCTGGAAAATCCCATGGATGGAGGAGCCTGGTAGGCTGCAGTCCATGGGGTCACTAAGAGTTGGACACGACTGAGCAACGTCACTTTCACTTTTCACTTTCCTGCATTGGAGAAGGAAATGGCAACCCACTCCAGTGTTCTTGCCTGGAGAATCCCAGGGACGGGGGAGCCTGGTGGGCTGCCGTCTATGGGGTTGCACAGAGTTGGACATGACTGAAGTGACTTAGCATAGCATAGCAAAGCCCTCTTTCTTTTCCTGGAAGTTGTTTCAACACTAACAGAAAAGATTACCTTGGAATGGGAGATCATAAAAAAGATCCTGAAGTTCAAGTCCCTTTTGCCTTATTTCTCCTTGTGTTGTGTGTTATAGGGTAAGGAACAGGATCTGACATCAGACAGACCAGCATTAGAGTCTTAACTTTGTCATTTACCTAATTTTCAACCCATGGGCAGGTCATTTGGCATCTCTGAGCCTCAATTTACCCATCTGCAAAGCAGCGGTGGGAGGGGTAGTAATAATCTCTCACAGTCTTGTGATGAGGTTCAAATAAGAGGATGGATGTGACAGTCCTTTGAAAACTGATTTGAGCCTTATGTATGGATTATCATCATGGCTGCCATGTACAGAAGTTCATCTATAGATTTGCACATGTATTCATGCATGTAGAGCTGAATTGTGGCATAACCAAACACACACATATGTATAAGCAAACCACTTGTATGTACAAAACTATATAAATAATCATGACATAGGCAACTAAAAGCATACACATAGGCATACAGATACACATTTATCTATATTGACAGCCTCTTTCTCTTTCTGTCACATATATATCCACACATGAGCAGATGTATATGTATCTATGTATGTTTTTACATGCATATGTACATATATGTACCACCCCTAGCTGTACAGGTGAGCATACCCTTCCCTTCAGCTTCTCCTCAGACTATTCACTTTTCTAAGGGTCTGAGAAAGGTCCTGTTTGTTAATTCCCCCACTTCATACTGAAATTGTCCCTTTTGTCCTTGCTGGGGCTTCTTCCTTTGCTTCCATTTTGTTTACAGATTAGCACAGCTGCTGCCACAATTCCAGCTGCATAGTATGTGGTATCCACATGTCTGGAGAACATGGATCCTTATTCAGTTGCTCTGTGAATTGCACTCTATTATGCACAATATATTATTATCCATATTTGACAGCTGTTTCATATTTTTTCAAAACAAGTTAATCTAGCCATGAAAATAGTCACTGGCCCACATGCCCTGAGGCTAAAAGAAATTAGGCAGAAAGCCTAATGAAAATTAGTCAGAGCCTAAATGAGGTTGAATCAATCAATATTTCCTCTCCTTTTTTCTCTTTCTCCTCCTCTTCTTCCTATTCCTCTCCTCCTTCTTCTCCCCCTCCCCTGTCTCCTCCTTCTTTTCCCTCCTCTCTCTCATGGTAGTGGTAAGGGGAGAGGGAGTTGTGTTCGCATGGCGTGTATTGGGTTCAGAGAGATCCTGTGGTCATCAAGCCTTCTTTGGGAGGAAGGAAGGGGAAGAAAGAGAAGAAAAAAGTTAGAATTTCTGGGATTATAAACTGGAAGAATATAGCTGGGGAATTAAATGGGGTGACACCTAAAGGAAGTGGATTAATGCCTACTTTGAGGCCATCTAGGATGGCAAACTACCCCAGCCTCCCCTTTATCACCTAGATGTGAGCTAGTAAATGGTTTTGTTTGTATGAGGGGTGGAAATACTAAAAAAGACTCCCTAGTGATAGAATTGGGAAGTTAAACTTAGTTAAAGAACAAAATGGGAAGAGAGCAAGCCCAGGCCAGGTGTAATGGGCCCCCCTCCAGGGGGCCTAATCATGGCCCAGGCTGAGGAGAGCTTTAGGTAGGGCTATTAGATAATTTATGTTCCATACTGTGATAATTTAAGAATAAAAGAATATTATTCTGAGACAATAGGCATAAACTAGGATTGTCCCGGGTAGACCAAGATGGATTTTCATTCTAGATTTAGGCCATATTGCTCTAGTTTTCCAGGAAAGGACACACTGTAAGGACTCCTCACAAGTATGACTTAAAAAATGTGTGTGAGGGGGTTGTCGGGTAGTGGGGAGCAGGGCGGGGAGATTCAGTCTTGAGACTAGGGATTGTTTATTCTAAACACAAATTCCTTTTATTGTTGTTGTCCATAAATATATAATGGAACTCTATCCCAAGTATGTTTATTTCCTAGTCAGCTTCAGAAAAGGAGACATTTTGTGTGTGTATGCACTTTTGTGTATTGTGTGTATGTATGTGTGTCAAAGTTTTGAAAGCATGTATGAATGTCCCCTGGAGAAGGAAATAGCAACCACTCCAGTATTCTTGCCTGGGAAATCCCATGGACAGAGGAGCCTGGTGGGCTACAGTCCATGGGGTCACAAAGAGTTGGACGTGACTTAGTAACTGAACAACAAACAGCAAATGAGGGTGACTGGAAATATGAGTATATGTAACTGTGTGCATCTATGGGCGTGTACATGTGAATGGACGTGTGAGTGTATTGAACATGGATGTGGTGAACATAAATAAAGATGTGTGTGCATGTGTGTGTGTATGTGTGTGCACGTGATTGCCAGGCCTGACCCCCTAATTCATTAAGTTGTGAACTTTTTAACTTCCAGAGAACAATCACATAGACCACCACCTCATTTTACATGTGAGGAAACTGAGGTATGTGTAATGAGACCTACTTTTACTCTTTTCTTATCAGTGGTTGGGGGTAGACTAGTGACAATCACAATAATCCTGATTGGGAGCCACCTGCCAGTGGATTATGCATTGGAGTAAAAGCCTAGCTGTTTCTTTAAGGTTTCTGAAAACAACAGGTGCTTGGCAAGTGTGGGAAGAAGCTGCTTGAGAGTAAGCTTGAGGTACCTGTAAGCCTAGATTTGGGCACAAGGGGAAGATTTGACAGATGGCCAGTTCCCCTAAGCCTGCCTTCCTGAAGGACCTTTTCAAATAATGGAAACTTTCCAGTGTTTTGAACATCACACAAAGCCTCCCAGCTCCAAACATACAATGTACAGATGAGATTTACCTTGGAGACGAACCCAGATAGTAAAGACCCACTAGAGGCCTTCACAGGATGTGGGCTAGACATAGGCTGAAAGTATCCCCAGACTGAGCAATAAGACAGGAAAGCCTCTCCCCTTCTAATCTGTGACCATACGGCTTCTGTCCTCATCATTTTGGGATCTGGGCAAAGGAAATAGCTAGGGAGGCCCCAGGAGTGTTAGAGTTAGTTGTTGGAATGGGAATTTGTGCCCCCAGGAGGGTTGGGGGACTCTCTCATGAGCTCTGGCTTTTTCTATCTGTGGCTGAGAAGTTATCTGTACAAGTAAGTACAAGCTGTGCATTAACCCCAAGTGATAAGTACAAGTTGTGCATTATCCCAGTGTTAATGAAGCCAAATTCCAAACCATGGTTCAGTCCTCACTTGAACACATCCACCTTTCTCAAGCTTCTGTTCATGTTGTATGCATTTGCCTGACCAGTCACACAAAGGATAAAGCAAAAGAGTATGGGGTGCTGCAGCACAACGAGAAAACAACCCAGGTCGCATGTTGTGATATGCCAATTCAGACTCAGTCAGTATTTATTGAGCATTTACTATGTGCCTAGCACCATGAGAAACTTTTACCTGTGTTAACTATCTCCTTGAATACTCACAACAGCCCTGTGAAGTAGGATTCATCTCATTAAGAAGCTCCAAGAGGTAAAGTAGCTTGCTTAAATTAAGGCAGCTAGTAATGGGGAAATCAGAATTCAACCACAACTTTGCTTGATTAGTGGTAATAAATCTATTTACATTTAAAATAAATTATTGAGAACCTACTGCATACCAGGCACTATGCTAATATTTTTCCATGGACTATCTCACTTGATAGGCTTCCCAGGTAGCGCTAGTAGTAAAGAATCCACCTGCCAATGCAGGAGACATAAGAGATGCAGGTTTGATCCCTGGGTCAGGAAGATCCCCTGGAAGAGGGCACAGCAACCCACTCCAGTGTTCTTACCAGGAGAATCCCATGGACAGAGAAGCCTGGTGGGTTATAGTACATAGGGTCACAAAGAGTCAGACATGACTGAAGCGACTTAGCTCGCATATCTCACTTAATTCTCAAAATAGCCCTATGGGGAGGATACTCCTCCCTTTTTTACAGATACGGGTATTGAAGAATAGAAGTGCTAGGTAACTCATCCAGGGTCTAGTGCTACTATAGCACTAATATTGCCTGTTGATTCCCAAGTCTACGGTTTTTTCCCCTGACCTACCATGGGTATCAGATTCCCCACCAAGATGATTCCTAAAACCCCTTCCAGTTTTGACATTCTAGAGGTTGGCAACTCTATGGTAACCCTTCTCCACTAACTCAAGCAGCCTTAAGTCACTTGGCTGTATTCTCCTGCCATGCTCTCCTTCCCACTAGGGAAGAGTGAGCAAGTGATCCCCGATTAGCTTAGTCTGTTGGCCTGTGGCTCTGATTCACCCCCTGCACTGCTGACCCCAAGTACCAGGTGAGGTGCTTTCTGTATCAACCTCAGAAGCTGCTCTGGGCTCTAGGCCTGGGCCCTGTAATTCTTTCCCTTTGTAAAAAATGGGAAATATCTCCTTAAATTGGCAAATGATAAAATCCTGCAAAAGGGGCACAGAGAAGCTGCCTCCTTGCCTTCTGTGACTGTGCCTGTGTTTGTGTGCTCATTTCTCTGGGTGTATGGTACAGCCAGGAATTGCAGACAGAGGTCAACTTTTAAAAAACAAAACTTATTAGTGACCCCCTAATTGGTATACAGTTTTATATAAGTTTCAGGTGTACAACATAGTCACTCACAATTTTTTAAAGTTATGTTACATTTATAGTTATTGTATAATATTGGCTATATTCCCCATGTTGTACAATATATCCTTGTAGAATAATTTATATTTATTTATTCATTTGTATATATAGTAGCCTTTACCTCTTAATTCCTTACTCCTGTTTTGCCCCTACCATATTCCTTCCACCAAGTGGTAATCACTAGTTTGTTCTCTACATCATCTGTGAGTCTGTTTTCTTTTTTGTATTTTCATAGTTCATTGTATTTTTTAGACTCCATATATAAGTGATATCATACAGTATTTGTCTTCCTCTGTCTTACTCATTTTACTGTGCATAATACCATCTAAGTCCATCCATGTTGTTGCAGATGGCAAAATTTCATTCTTTTTTTTTTATAGCTGAGTAGTATTCCATTGTGTGCATGTGTACCACATCTTCATCCATTCATCTGTCGATGGGCATTTAGGTTGCTTCTATATCTTGACTATTGTATGTAATGCTACAGTGAACACTGGGATGCATGTATCTTTTCAATTTAGTGTTCTTGTTTTCTTCAGCTATATATCTAGGAGTGGAATACTGGGTCACATAGTGTTGTATTTTTAGTTTTTTGAGAAACCTCCATATTGTTTTCCATAGTAGCTGTACCAATTTACATTCCCATCAACAGTATGTGAGGATTCCTTTTTCTCCACGTCCCCACCATTTGCTTTTGGGGTTCTTTTTGATGGTAGCCATTCTGACAGGTGTGAGGTGATGATATCTCATTGTGGTTTTAATTTGCATTTCTCTCATGATTAATGATGTTGAACATCATTTCATGTGCCTGTTGGCCATTTGTATATCTTTAGAAAAATGTCCCAGAGAAGGCAATGGCACCCCACTCCAGTACTCTTGCCTGGAAAATCCCATGGACAGAGGAGCCTGGTGGGCTGCAGTCCATGGGATCACTAAGAGTCGGACACGACTGAGTGACTTCACTTTGACTTTTCACTTTCATGCATTGGAGAAGGAAATGGCAACCCACTCCAGTGTTCTTGCCTGGAGAATCCCAGGGACGGGGGAGCCTGGTGGGCTGCCATCTATGGGGTCGCACAGAGTCAGACATGACTGAAGTAACTTAGCAGCAGTAGCAGCAGAAAAATGTCCATCCAGCTCTTCTGCCCATCTTTTAATAAGATTTTTTTTATGTTGATTTGTGGAAATTGTTTATATATTTTGGATATTAACCCAGATAGAGATCAACCTTGATTCCGAATCTCTTTAGTAGACTGAGATGAATATTTCCTTCTCTGCTTGCTCCATCATACCTTTTCCTCTTGGAAGGTGATGATGAATTTTCCATCTTTTTCTTGATCAGAAGAAGGCAATTTGGCTCACAGAATGATATTAGTCAGGGTCTGGTACCTGGTGGAGGTGATATTGATTTATCCAATTAGAGAGGACTCAGATGTACCTGGGTTCTCAGAGGAGGGTCCTGAGCAGCAGTTGAGAAGTTACTATGGGTGGAAGGGCTATGGTCTGGATACCTTTCCATTCTTCTTTCATCTTGATGCTACTTTCCTTCTCCATACTACCTTGCTTTCCTGGAATTGTATCCTGCCCCTGCCCCACTTCTCCACCCTTGTTATGTGTTATAGGGAAAGGAGAACTCTGAAAGGAATCAGAAAATGTGAGTTCTACTACTATCTGCAAATTTCACCACTATCTCCCTGTGTGAATTTGAATGATGTACTTTATTGCCCTGAACCTCAGTTCCATTATCTGTAGAACAGGAAAAAACAAACTGTTTTTTAAGGTTTGACTCAAGATTTAAATAAAAAGTATGCAGAAATATCTAGGACATTTCTTTTGCTTATTTTGAGAATCAGTTGAGAGAATAAACTAAATATTGAGTGAGCTCTAAAGTGCTGTTTGCATAGGAGGAGCTGCTATTGTTAATACCCGCTGTTCCCTAACTGCTTTGCCATACATATATATTAAAAGTTACCCAGTCTGGCTAATGTCCTGTTCTCCTCTGATGCTTCCTCTGAAGATTAGGTAGTCATCTGTTCCTAGACTCTCTATGTCTATGGCAGAGAATCACAAGGTTCCCACAGGGCCCTCTTTCTTAATGCAAGGACAAACTTAGCCTGATTTTTTGTACAGAAATTCTTTTTCACCTTACCCATAAGAGCAGTGGCAATCTCAAGTCAGTGCAAATCAGTAGGGAGAAATCTATTTGGAAAGATGCAGCTTGTCTCAGTATGTTTTTAGCCCATTTTGGCAGATGAGGAAACTGAAGCTCAGAGAAGTGAAGGGCACATAGATAATAAGGGGTAGGTTCTAAGTTGTGTGTATGAGTGTGTGTGTGTGTGTGTGTGTGTGTATTGAGGTGGGCAGGAAGTTCATCTGGAAGCATGTGAGAGGTAAAAAGTCTGGATTAGCTATTAAGATAGCCATCAGTCTCCAGGAATCAAATAAAACCAGGCAGTAAGCCTAACAAAAGTCAAGCAGTGCACCAAAAAGATACTGACTGTGCACTACCTTTTCATCTTCTTCTTTATTTGGCTTGAGTTCCTACAGGAAGCCTTATTTTATTTCACTGTATATACCACTAGGCCATTCAGGTATGACCTAAATCAAATCCCTTATGACTATATAGTAGAAATGACAAATAGATTCAAGGGATTAGATCTGATAGATAGAGTGCCTGAAGAACTATGGATGGAGGTTCATAACATCATACAGGAGGTGGTGATTAAAATTATCCACAAGAAAAAGAAATGCAAAAAGGCAAAATAGTTGTCTGATGAGGCCTTACAAATAGCTGAGAAGAGAAAAGAAGTGAAAGGCAAAGGAGAAAAGGAAAGATATACCCATCTGAATGCAGAGTTCCAAAGAATAGGAAGGAGCTATAAGAAAGCCTTTTAAAGTGAACAATGCAAAGAAATCGAGGAAAACAGTAGAATGGGAAAGACTAGAGATCTCATTAAAAAAATTAAATACCAAGGGATTATTTCATGCAAAGATGGGCACTATAAAGGACAGAAATGGTATGGACCTAACAGAAGCAGAAGATATTAAGAGGTGGCAAGAATACACAGAAGAACTATACAAAAAAGATCTTAATGGCCTGGACAACCACAATGGTGTGGTCACTCACCTAAAGCCAGCCATCTTCAAGAGCTAAGTCAAGTAGGCCTTTGGAAGCATTACTATGAACAAAGCTAGTGGAGGTGATGAAATTCCAGCTGAGCTATTTCAAATCCTAAAAGATGATGCTGTTATAGTGCTGCACTTAATATGCCCATACACTTGGAAAATTCAACAGTGACCAGAGGACTGGAAAAGGTCAGTTTTCATTCCTATCCCAAACAAGGGCAATGCCAAAGAATGTTCAAACTTCTGCACAATTGCACTCATTTCACACGCTAGCAAGGTAATGCTTAAAATCCTTCAAGCCAGGCTTCAACAGTATGTGAACTAAGAACTTCCAGATGTACAACCTGGATTTAGAAAAGACAGAGGAACCAGAGATCTAACTGCCAATATCTGTTGGACCATGGAAAAAGCAAGGGAATTCTAGAAAAACATTTGCTTCATTGACTACTCTAAAGGCTTTGACTGTGTGGGTCACAACAAACCATGGAAAATTCTTAAAGAAATGGGAATACCAGACCACCTTACTTGTCTTCTGTGAAACCTGTATGCAGATCAAGAAGCAACAGTTAGAACTGGACGTGGAACAAAAGACAGTTTCAAAATTGGGAAAGGAATACATCAAGGTTGTATATTGTCACCCTGTTTATTTAACTTATATGCAGAGTGCATCATGCAAAATGCCGGGCTGGATGAAGCACAAGCTGGAATCAAGATTGCTGGGAGAAATACCAATACCCTCAGATATGCAGATGACACCACCCTTATGGCAAAAAGCAGAGGAACTAAACAGCCTCTTGATGAAGGTGAAAGAGGAGAGTGAAAAATCTGGCTTAAAAATCAACATTCAAAAAATGAAGATCATGGCATCCAGTCCCATCAGTTCATGGCAAACAGATGGGGGAACAATGGAAACAATGACAGACTTTATTCTTCTGGGCTCCAAAATCACTGCAGATGGTGACTGCAGCCATGAAATTAAAAGATGCTTGCTCCTTGGAAGAAAAGCAAAGACAAACCTAGACAGAGTATTAAAAAGCATAGACATCACTTTGCTGACGAAGGTCCATCTAGTCAAAGCTATGGTGTTTTTGAGTAGTCATGTACAGATGTGAGAGCTGGACCATAAAAAATGCTGATCACTGAAGAATTGATGCTTTCGAATTGTGGTGTTGGAGAAGACTCTTGAGAGTCCCTTGGATTGCAAAGAGATCAAACCAATCAATCCTAAAGAAAATCAATCTTGAATATTCATTGGAAGGATTGATGCTGAAGCTGAAGCACCAATACTTCGGCCCCCTGATGCAAAGAGCTGTCTCACTGGAAAAAACCCTGATTATGGGAAAGATTGAGGGCAGGAGGAGAAGGGGATGACAGAGGATGAGATGGCTGGATGGCATCATCGACTCAAGTGACATGAGTTTGAGCAAACTCCAGGAGACAGTGAAGGACAGGGAAGCCTGGCATGCTGCAGTCCATGGGATTGCAAAGAGTCAGACATAACTGAGTGACTGAACAAGAGCAACAATACATATAGCACATTTCACTAGATGCTATGATCAGATGATCAAGGTGAAGTAGAGAACTGTCTCATGTTTCATGTCTGTATGAACAGACATATAATTGAGTGGAGTGATTTATAAAGAATGATATGGTCATCCTAGCACATAACACAATGCACTATATATAGTAAGTGTGTGATAAATGTGTATTGAAAAAAATGAGGGACACAAGTAGGAGACCATGGGATGTTTGGGGAAAGGTTAATGCAATGTGGGCATGTTTCAGGCCCCCTACTTCAGGATGTACTGCTAACTTCTCAGGGTTTATTTGCAAGGCTACTTTAAAGGTGGGATGTATTTGTTTTCCAAATCATTGTTCTTAACAGCCAAGGTTTGAGATTTTGGCTTTTCCTTTGACTATTGACAATGTCCCTCTGCCTAAGAAATCTCATAGGAAGCCCCCAAACTTCACTTTGCTCTTGGATGCCTGGCAAATGACTTTCGCATTTCCTTGCCCCATCTATGAACTCTGATTTTAGTTGTCGGGCCAAGATTCCACTCCTCCCTCTGCCTCTTTCCTCTGGGATAAATCAGGTTTCTCAATTCCAGAGGAGAACTACACTCTCACCCATCCTCTGGCTGAGTCTGGAATTCTCAAAGATCGTTTGCCTTGTCTGTATTCCAGGGGCAGCTAGACAAGGTAAATTTTCCAGACATCTGCTCTGTCCTTCTCTGGGCAGCCTGGTCTCCCAACCCCCATTTTTCAGACTCAATCTAAGTCAATTCTCTGCTTTCTTTCCCCTTTATGAGAATATCTGGTTGGTGGGGGGCAGAGACCGGCTTCTTTCTTGTCTGCTCAGTGACACCTTTGGGTGGAGCAAGCCGATTGCATCCCAGCTTCAAGTGGATTCTGATATAATTATCCTGTATGCTAAGTTCTTTCAGTCTTGTCCGATTCTTTGCAACCCTATGGACCATAGCCTGCCAGGCTCCTCTGTCTGTGGGATTCTCCAGGCAAGAATACTGGAGTGGGTTGCCATGCCCTCCTCCAGGGCATCTTCCCAACCCAGGGATCAAACCCGCATCTCTTACTTCTCCTGCATTGGCAGCTGGGTTCTTTACCACTAGCGCCACCTGGGAAGTCCATACGATTATTTAAGGATTGATATTTTAAGCTTGCCTACCTCTCATACAAAGACCAAATTACTGGTGAGGTAAACTTGGAGCAAAAAGAGAATTCTAAGACATTGTTACAGATACCGTACTCCATAATGCCTTGGATTCAGCTTCCTGCCTCCAGTCATGCCAGAAAGATGAAGGTCTCTATCTATTTTCTTAGTGTCAGAAGTTCAGATTTTGGCCTAGGGCCTGGATGAAGATGAGGATGACAGAATGACAGAGTTACCTAACTGCAATAGAGAATGCATTCCTCCCTACCCAGTCCTGCCCCAACATGTAATTGAATACCTCTCCCTTTGCCACCCCTCAATAAGCTTTTGCCCTTTTCTTCCTAAATAAGGTTCTTAAGTTTATTGACTTAGTTATTCAAATAAAAGTTTCAGTGTTCAAGAGACCGTAGTTATGTCCTTTGGGTCTGAATACGTGGTCAATTTCAATCTTTTTGAGTTCTCAGAGACGCCCACAAACTCCCTATGTGAAATGCCTAGATCTGAGTCATGTGAAGGTAATTGCATGATAAAGGCTTTTTGGATGGTAACATTGATAATCATGATAAAGTACTTGGTCCGAATCTGACTTAGATTCATAGATAGTCAGGTCTGGAAGGTCCACAGCAGTTATCTAGTCCAGTGGTTCCTAGCCCTGGCTGACCATCAAAATCATCTAGGGAATGTGTTAAAAATACAGCTTCTCTGGGGCCCAAGACAAATCTAGTGATTCAGTTTCTGAGGTGGGGCCCAGAGTCTGTACTGTATTATAAATAATCTCATCAAGTGATTCTGATAATAGACCAGGCTTGGGAACTGCTTGGTTGAATCTTTTGGGTTTGGGTCAGTGGCCTGCAGCAAAGTGGCCAGACATGAAAATAAGGGCAGAGACATTCTGCTTGGTTCTTACCATGCCCTCCTTACGTACAACACCCACATGCACTCTGCCATTACTTATCTTTCTGTGTCTCCAGAATTATGAATACTTTGATGATGGGACAAAATCAGATCCATCTCTGGGACCTCCAAGTTCTTGAGTTTGATCTTTGAAGACAGTCAGATTGCTGCATATTCTTTGCCTCTGTACCTTCATTTTTCCAGGGATAAAAGGTTGAGGTAGGAGCCACAGTACCTCTCTTTCTTCAAAGAGCAGGGCCAGCTGTAAAGTTTCAAATGTGTGTACTGCCAGAGATCTGCCCAGAGCTGTGTGGGAGCTGGGAGCTCAGTTCTTGTGCTGAGGGAGGCGGAATGTCTAGTGGCAGCAGGTTACCTAAAGCTCAGGCTGGGGCTAAGTGTCTGTATATCTTGGGGAATTTTGGCCTTATTCCCATCACACTATCGCTGGCGGCAGCCTTAAGTGCAAGGATAATGACATGCTTTGAAAAATGCCTCAAACGTCAATTACGCAGCATTGAGGCAAACCCTGGGAGTTGTTCCTGCATGTCCACATCTTAAGCTGTGCTTATCACTCTCACAGCACCGTGTTTCACCCTGCCTAAGTCTGCAGGGCTGCCCACAGCTTTGACCTGCTCTTCTTCAGGACTAGGCTAGGAAGTAGAATGGAAAGATGGCTAGTGGAGGGCAAGGCAGGCCTGACTTGTTTGCATTTTTATTCTTTGAAGTGAGCTCAGTGCCAAGCTAGGTAGGGGAGTATGGTAGAGAGAGTGCTGACTGTCATTAGACCTGGGTTCTAGCCTCACCACTACTTGATGTGACTGGAGAGTAGGCCCTCACCCTTCTAAGTCTGTTTCCCCACCCACACAATGAAGAGGTAGTACTTGGAACCTTTCACTTTTGACTGAATGATGCTAAGAGCCATGCTGTAGGGTCCCCTAATAGGTGTTGACCATTCCCTGACCCCGTGGTGCCCTATTGATCCCACATCTTCAGTTCATTCTTGGAGAAGTTGTGTGATTACCCCAGGTTCAAGATCTAACCTCCAGAGCAATTTACCTAACATGTCCCTGTCTTACTGTGCTGGCTTCAGTGGACCTCAGCTGGGCGATATCTCAGTGCAGCCTGGCTCCATTGCATTTCAGATATTTCAGCTTCTTGAAGGCAGCCAGGTACAACAGAAAATTGATTTTCCCACTGGATATGAGAGCCTGAGGATACAGTTAACTTCGCTTTTCAGGATCCCTGGCTGTCTTTTGCCTGGTCTGCAGCATCTGTGGGGCTTTTTAGCATACTGACTGCCTTAGCCACACACCCCTCTAACTAGGTCACCTGCTGGCAGCCTGTGGTTTCTCTGACTGGAAAGGTCTTGATTCATCCTGTTGTGGGGAACTCTTCTGTTTGGCAATTTTACTCTGGGGATTTCTCCTGTGCCTAACCCTTCTCCTCCCAATAACCCTCCCTCCCTCCTCCTACTCCTCACCCTCCACCCTAATCCTCTAGGGATAATGGGATGGTTTTGTCTTGAAACAGGCCCACCCTTCCTCTACCACCAGTAACAAGGGCTGCCTTGGGAAACTTTAGCATTGCTCAGAGTCATGATTAATAAATTGATAATCTAAGCAAAATTCATGCACTCGTTATATAAGCAAGCAAGACAAGTCCTCTAGTCACCTCCTTCCAGCCAAATTGCTTTCCTTATGCCCTTCCTATTGAGGAATTATGGATGCCCCATTGTATGCCTCAGGGCCTAACACAAGGTCTGACTGACACATAATAGATACTAAATAAATATTTGTTGAATGAATAATACTGAACAAATGGAGACTAAACAGACCGAAAACCAAAGGAAATCGTGCTAGCTGAGTCAGAAGACCTGGATCAGCCAATAACTCTTTTTTAAACTTTGATCATATTCCTTCCTCTCTCTGGGTCTAAGTCTCTCCCTCTATAGAATTGGATGCTGAGTTCAGTGGTCCCTTAGAAATCTTCCATTTCTGTCAGTTTATGACTCTGTGATCTGAACTCTAATACCAAATGCCCACCCACAAGAAGTGAAAGAAACCTCCATCTACTTATCACATGGTATTTGACTCAAGTTAGTGGGAAAAAAGAACGTAACTCTGGATTTTGGACCAATTCAAAGTCAGACAAGGCACTGCCTCCCTGACAATGGAGATTACTAATCAGGTCTCACTTCTGAGTGAAAGTCACAACATTCAAGGTCCCCCACTTTTGCCCTTCCTACCCTTTCTTTGATGGCCCATGGGAAGTATTTTGTACAAATGGTGTTCCCTGGGCTCCAGTGGTGGTTGGGGTGGGCAGGTTCCTGAAGATCTGGGAGTCTTGATCATGAAAGAACAAATCCTTGTCTTGACTTTGAAAGTCTCATTCAGCCGTAAAATATATACAGGTTTACCTGTCTGGAATTGAAGGAAATTAAGCAGTAAAAAGACAGAAAAGGTAGAATCTCTCTTAGTTAACTGTCTTTTCCTGTCCCTCTCTCTGTATTGGGTTTCTATAGGGCTCTGTGGGTAAAGCACTTGAGTTTTAAAGATGCTTTTTATCAAGGATAACCTTTAAGAAACTTTCCAATCCCTGACATGTATGATTCTGATACCAAATATATAACCAGTAAAAAGGTGGTTTGTTTTGTGCATATCCTTTTAAAAAAATATTTATTTTTAGTTGGAGAATAATCGCTTTACAATATTGTGTTGGTTTCTGCCATACATCAACATGAATCAGCCATAGGTATACATATGAACCTCCCTCGTAAACCTCTCTCCCACCTCCCACCCCATCCCACCCTTCTAGGTTGTCACAGAGCACCAGTTTGTGCTCCCTGCATCATAAGCAAATTCCGTCTGGCTATCTATTTTACATTTGCTAATTATATGTTTCCATCTTACTCTCTCAATTTGTCCCAACCTCTCCTCCTCCCTCTGTGTCCACAAGTCCATTCTCTATGTCTGCATCTCCACTGCTGCCAGCAAATAGGTTCATCAGTACCATCTTTCTAGATTCCATATATATATGTTCAGTCAGTTCAGTTCAGTCGCTGAGTCGTGTCGGACTGTTTGCAACCCCATGAATCACAGCACACTAGGCCTCCCTGTCCATCACCAACTCCTGGAGTTCACTCAGATTCACGTCCATCGAGTCAGTGATGCCATCCAGTCATCTCATCCTCGGTCATCCCCTTCTCCTCCTGCCCCCAATCCCTCCCAGCATCAGAGTCGTTTCCAAAGAGTCAAGTCTTCATATGAGGTGGCCAAAGTACTGGAGTTTCAGCTTTAGCATCATTCCTTCCAAAGAACTCCCAGGGCTGATCTCCTCTAGGATGGACTGGTTGGATCTCCTTGCAGTCCAAGGGACTCTCAAGAGTCTTCTCCAACACCACAGTTCAAAAGCATCAATTCTTCGGCACTCAGCCTTCTTCACAGTCCAACTCTCACATCCATACATGACCACAGGAAAAACCATAGCCTTGACTAGACGGACTTTGTTGGTAAAGTAATGTCTCTGCTTTTCAATATGCTATCTAGGTTGGTCATAACTTTCCTTCCAAGGAATAAGCATCTTTTAATTTCATGGCTGCAGTCACCATCTGCAGTGATTTTGGAGCCCCCAAAAATAAAGTCTGACACTGTTTCCCCATCTATTTCCCATGAAGTGATGTGACCAGATACCATGATCTTCGTTTTCTGAATGTTGAGCTTTAGGCCAACTTTTTTGCTCTCCACTTTCACTTTCATCAAGAGGCTGTTTAGTTCCTCTTCACTTTCTGCCATAAGGGTGGTGTCATCTGCATATCTGAGGTTATTGATATTTCTCCCGGCAATCTTGATTCCAGCTTGTGCTTCTTCCAGTCCTGCGTTTCTCATGATGTACTCTGCATATAAGTTAAATAAGCAGGGTGACAATATACAGCCTTGATGTACTCCTTTTCCTATTTGGAACCAGTCTGTTGTTCCATGTCCAGTTCTAACTGTTGCTTCCTGACCTGCATACAGATTTCTCAAGAGCCAGGTCAGGTGGTCTGGTATTCCCATGTCTTTCAGACTTTTCCACAGTTTATTGTGATCCACACAGTCAAAGGCTGTGGCATAGTCAATAAAGCAGAAATAGATGTTTTTCTGGAACTCTCTTGCTTTTTCCATGATCCAGTGGATGTTGGCAATTTGATCTCTGATTCCTCTGCCTTTTCTAAAACCAGCTTGAACATCAGGAATTTCACGGTTCACGTATTGCTGAAGCCTGGCTTCCCATTCTGTTGTTTTCCTCTGTTTCATTGCATTGATCGCTGAGGAAGGCTTTCTTATCTCTTCTTGCTTGTCTTTGGAGCTCTGCATTCAGATGCTTATGTCTTTTCTTTTCTCCTTTGCTTTTTGCTTCTCTTCTTTTCACAGCTATTTGTAAGGCCTCCCCAGATAGCCATTTTGCTTTTTTGCATTTCTTTTCCATGGGGATGGTCTTGATCCCTGTCTCCTGTACAATGTCACGAACCTCCGACCATAGTTCATCAGGCACTCTATTTATCAGATCTAGTCCCTTAAATCTATTTCTCACTTCCACTGTATAATCATAAGGGATTTGATTTCGGTCATACCTGAATGGTCTAGTGGTTTTCCCTACTTTCTTCAATTTAAGTCTGAATTTGGCAATAAGGAGTTCATGATCTGAGCCACAGTCAGCTCCTGGTCTTGTTTTTGTTGACTGTATAGAGCTTTTCCATCTTTGGCTGCAAAGAATATAATCAGTCTGATTTCGGTGTTGACCATCTGGTGATGTCCATGTATAGAGTCTTCTCTTGTGTTGTTGGAAGAGGGTGTTTGTTATGATCAGTGCATTTAATTGGCAAAACTCTATTAGTCTTTGCCCTGCTTCATTCCATATTCCAAGGCCAAATTTGCCTGTTACTCCAGGTGTTTCTTGACTTCCTACTTTTGCATTCCAGTCCCCTATAATGAAAAGGACATCTTTTTGGGGTGTTAGTTCTAAAAGGTCTTGTAGGTCTTCATAGAACCATTCAACTTCAGCTTCTTCAGCGTTACTGGTTGGGGCATAGACTTGGATTACTGTGATATTGAATGGTTTGCCTTGGAAACGAACAGAGATCATTCTGTCGTTTTTGAGATTGCATCCAAGTACTGCATTTCGGACTCTTTTGTTGACCATGATGTGTGATATTTGGTTTTCTAACTTACTTCACACTGAATAATAGGCCCCAGTTTTATCCACCACATTAGAACTGACTCAAATGCATTCCTTTTTGCTGCTGCTGCTGTCTGCTGCTGCTGCTAAGTTGCTTCAGTCGTGTCCGACTCTGTGCGACCCCATAGATGGCAGCCCACCAGGCTCCGCCGTCCCTGGGATTCTCCAGGCAAGAACACTGTGGTGGGTTGCCATTTCCTTCTCCAATGCATGAAAGTGAAAAGTGAAAGTGAAGTCACTCAGTCATGTCCAACCCTCAGCGACCCCATGGACTGCAGCCTTCCAGGCTCCTCCATCCATGGGATTTTCCAGGCAAAAGTACTGGAGTGGGTTGCCATTGCCTTCTCCAGCATTCCTTTTTAGGGCTGAGTAATATTCAACTCTATATATGTACCACAGCTTCTTTATCCATTTATCTGTCGATGGACATCTAGATTGCTTCCATGTCCTTTCTAGCTATTGTAAATAGAGCTGCAGTGAGCATTGAGATACTTGGGTCTTTTTCAATTATGGTTTCCTCAGAGTATATGCAGAGAAGGCAATGGCACGCCACTCCAGTACTCTTGCCTGGAAAACCCCATGGATGGAGGAGCCTGGAAGGCTGCAGTCCATGGGGTCGCTGAGGGTCAGACATGACTGAGCAACTTCATTTTCACTTTTCACTTTCATGCATTGGAGAAGGAAATAGCAACCCACTCCAGTGTTCTTGCCTGGAGAATCCCAGGGACGGGGAGCCTGGTGGGCTGCCATCTATGGGGTCGCACAGAGTCAGACACTACTGGAGCGACACAGAAGCAGCAGCAGCAGAATATATGCCCAGTAGTGGGATTGTTGGTCATATGGTAGTTTTATTCCTAGTTTTTTAAGGTGTCTCCATACTGTTCTCCATAGTAGCTATATCAATTTACATTCCTACCAACAGTTCAAGAGGGTTCCCTTTTCTCTACAGCCTCTCCAGCATTTATCATCTGTGGATTTTTTGATGATGGCCATTCTTACTGGTGAGAGGTGATACCTCATTGTAGTTTTGATTTGCATTTCTTTAATAATGAGTGATGTTGAGCATCTTTTCATGTGTTTATTAGACATCTGTATGACTTCTTTGAAAAAATGTCTATTTAGGTCTTCTGCCCACTTTTTTATTGGATTGTTTGTTTTTCTGGTATTGAGTTACGTGAGCTGCTTATATATTTTGGAGATTAATCCTTTGTCAATTGTTTCATTTGCTATTATTTTCTCTCATTCTGAGGGTTGTTTTCTCACCTTTTTTTTTTAGTTTACTTTGTTGTACAAAACCTTTTAAATTTAATTAGGTCCCACATTTTTATTTTTGTTTTTATTTCTGTTACTCTTGGAGGTGGGTCATAAAAGATCTTGGTGCAATTTTTGTCAAAGAGTATTCTGCCTATGTTTTCCTCTAAGTTTTATAGTTTCTTGTCTTACATTTAGGTCTTTAATCCATTTTGAGTTTATTTTTGTATATGGTGTTAGGAAGTGTTCTAATTTCATTCTTATACATATAGCTGTCCAGTGTTCTCAAACTGCTTATTGAAGAGGCTGTCTTTTCTCCATTATATATTGTTGACTCCTTTTTCAAAGATAAGGTGTCTGTAGGTGTGTGGGTTCATCTCTGGGCTTTCTGTCTTGTTCCATTAGTCTATATTTCTGTTTTTGTGCTAGTACCAAACTGTCTTGATGATGGTAGTTTTGTAGTATAGTCTGAAGTCAAAAAGGTTGTGTATATTCCTTGAGTGTGATAAGTAAGGCTGGCGGTGGGGTTAGGCAGTGTGTATGTGAGTGTATGGTGAGTTTCAGAGGGGAGGTAGAGGCAGCTTTCTGAGGAAAGGCAAAAAAACATTCATTGGACAAAGTATGTATATAGCCTAAAAAGTGTAATCAATAAATTGAAAAGTTGAGCACTCATACCTCCCACTTTCCCTCATATTTACAGTTAGGCTCCATGATCAAACATCAGATTTAGGCAACATAATATTTGAGGTATGTTCCAGTTCTGCTGTTCATTCTATGACTTTATGAGATTATTCAGACTTGAAATGCAGTTTGCCAATGATATCTCTGAGGTTATTTTCAATGTTTTATTTCAATGTTTTATTCAAGAAATGACCATGTCATATGGCTAGACCTTGGTAGGCTTGGCTATGAATTGACATGGAAGGTTGTTGGTTAGTGATGAGGGGATAAGCTATGAAGCAAGGAAAACTCTGAATCCTCAGGGCCCGGTAGCTCAGAAAGGGATTATAAAGGAAGTGTGTGAATGTGTACAAGGGGGGATTTCTCATAGTGATATGCCTATTTGCATTGACATATCATCTCCCTGGGGGTTTCCCACCTGTCATGGGACAAATGTTTCATTGGAGAATGTGACAGTTTAAATGTGCCAAACCAATCAAATGCTTTTGGTGTATTTAGCTTTCCTGGTGTTATAAATAGGAGGGAATGAAGCTGGATTCAAGTATGTCATGCTCTCTCAGAAGGAGAAGGGCTGTACCATTATTAAAGGGTAGGAGGAGCCCATAGTTAGCAAAAGGGTCCAAGGATGCCCTCTATATGAAGAAGGGAAAAGTCAATGCCTTTGTCCACTGTTAGAGCACAATTTGAGCTAAATGACTAGCAGAAGATTGGTCCTGGAGCCCCCTCAGATCATGGTAAAATGACCAGAATGGAGTTGGTAAGCCCCCTAGGCATTCCCACCCCAACTGGACATGCATTGAGGCTGGGCCACCCAGTTTCCACTACCTTTCTAACCGCCAGTCAGCTCTCTTTCCTGAAGCATTACCACCATATTCTCAACAGAGTGGATTTGAGAACTAGCTTGGAAAGGGGCAAGCCTTCTCTTTTGTCCTAATGCAGGCAGTCTTATAGCTCCTGCTCTAGAAAAGAAAAGCAGTGACATGCCCATAATTCAGGTACCATTAGCTCCTGCTCTAGAAAAGAAAAGCAGTGGCATGCCCATAGTTCAGGTACCATTTTGGATTAGGAAGCAAGAAATGAGCAACACAGAAGGGTAGGGACCTATAGCATGTGGGACCCTCTAGATTTATCTAGTATACTGTTTTTCAAAGTGTGCATTATACCCCATTAGTGGATCATGAAATTAATTTAGTAGGTCACATTCTGCATTTAAAAACAATACAATACATTAGAAAATGTTAGTTTGTCACATAGAGTAGGAATAATTACTGTTTTGTGAAATTTGTTTAAAGTATATGTAAATATCACATGTATATTTAAAATATAGATTAGTTATATATATATATTTTGCATCATGACACAAATGTGGCATATACATATATAGGTATGTGTAATACATATATATTTTGTACATATAAATACACATAGATATACAAATATACACAGATCTTCTTTCACTGATGCTCATATAACTTCAATTGTCCTCAGTCTACTGTCCTCTAGACACATTCTAGTTGCTCTTTGTGTGTGGAACCCCAGCATCCCTCCAGGTGGTAGTCTGCTCAGAGCAGAAGAAAGAACAACTATCTCCTCCTTTGTTCTGATCAGTACATTTTGGACAACTCAGCTCAAGATTTCCAGTAAGATGGAACATCACAACTTTGATACCTGTTAAACTTGTCATTGTCTAAAACTCCTAACTATCTCTCATAGGTCTCTATTAAGCCATAGCTCCTTCATTCTACAACTGTGCAGGTTTCTTTGTATTCTGAGTAGATTAACTGTCATTTATCTTTGTTGCAGTATACCTTTCACTTTGACTCACCTTTTTTTGAATCCACTTACATATCTCACCCTTGACCATCCTCATGCATATGTAAATTTGATTTCATTGGCCCAGAGAGAGCTACATCTAAACTCCACATAGCTCTTGTTCAACAGGTCATGTTTATTTTTTTATAGGCCATTTCTTTTACTGTTCACCTATCCTTTCACTGTCTGGCTTCCATTATGCCTCAACTCCAGCCAACTCGATGTTCTCACTGTTTTAATCCCTGTAGCTCAGACATACTTCTGCCTCTGGGCTTTTGACTACACTAAACACTAATCTTATGATACTCTCCTTGCTCTAATTCATCTTTCATGACATAGCTTCAGTTCAGTTCAGTCGCTCAGTCATGTCCGATTCTTTGTGACCTCATGAATTGCAGCACGCCAGACCTCCCTGTTAAGTCACTATATAGTCCATGATGCCTTATTCAACAGGTTTAAATCATATCAATCTATTCTCTGAATTTCTAAATTTCTATTTCTTTTCCTATTATATCACACTTAATATTAAAATTCGTAAGAATATATATGTATGTATGCATCTGTGTGTATATATGTAAATTAATATCTTGTTGCCTGCATTGGAGTTGTATTACTAAGTCATACATGAGCACTCAAAAGCTAGACTGCCTAGATTCAAATCTAGTTCTACAGTTGACTAATTGTGTGTCCTTGTGTAGATTACTTTATCTCTCTATGTGTCTCAGTTTCCTCAAAATCAGGATAATAATTGTAAGTTTTGCATAGGGTTGCTTGGTGGTTTAAGTGAATTGATATACATATGAAGTACTTTGAATAGTGCCTGGCACATATAATGATAGGTAATAAACATTATCTATCATTATGCTTATGTACTATATATTTCACATGTTTTATCTCATTTAATCTGGGAGGTGGTTAGAGCAAAGATTGTTATCTCCATTTTACAGATGAATAACTAAAGCTTGAGAGGTTAAGTGACTTGTTGAAAGGTCACACAACAAGTGAGCTATCTTAGTGTTATTGAAGGGTTAATTATAAAGTAGAATAGAAAATTTATGAGAGAGAGGAGCAAAGGGCCTCTGGGAATTTAGAAGTTCTTCTGGCTGGGAGAATAGGGAAGAATTGTGATGATGAGGAGGAAGCAATGAAGAAGGAATGGGTAGTACTAACCTTGATAAGAGTAAGGCCATTCCAGGCAGAGTGGACCCAAGTAAGGTGAGGGGTAGTAAAGGAGGTGGAGTGTTGCTCCTTCTACATTCTACTGCTGGTATAGAAGACCTGAGTCAAGAGGAGAATGACCCTGAAGAGAAGGCACCAGGGCATGAAAGCCATGTGAGGAGCAGGCAGGAGTAGTTCTATGGCACAGGTAGGAATATACTGTGTACTGTAGGAGTGTACTATGTGAAAGAGGGACAAGAAGAGCCTGCAGTGGCAAGTCAAGGCTTTGGACCTGTATTCTAAAATGAAGTGAATTCACTCAGTCGTGTCCAATTCTTTGTGACCCCATGGACTGTAGCATACCAGGCTCCTCAGTCCAGGGAATTTTTCAGGCAAGAGTACTGGAGTGGGTTCCCCTTTCCTTTATCAAGGGAACTTCCCGACCCAGGGATCAAACCCAGGTCTCCCACATTGCAGGCAGACGCTTTACATCTGAGCCATCAGGGAAAATATATACTCACAAAATCCATGAATATCTGGCTATTGCACTGGGCTTTTACAATCCTTGATTGATTAGCCCTGGCAACTTTATCAGATGAGCCAACTGGCCTCTTGTGAAAGGTATGCACTGGCTGCTCAGTTCTGTGTTAAGCTGTACGTGACTGAAGAGAAAGAAAGCAAGATCTCTTTCCCAGGAAGCTTCCAGTCTAAGTAATTGACTTACTTCTGAGTTGTGATTGTTGCATGGTGAAATTGTTATTGAATGGATTGTGTTCTGTAGTTGTAGTTCATGAGTAGGGCTACAAGGGAGAGGCAGGAAATGGATGAAGAAACTGCCAGGAGTCTAGTAGTGCCCTACTGACTGGGAAAGGAGGTACAGAGAAGAGAAGTTATGAGTTGAATTGGAGGTGGAAGAAGACACTTTGCTCCCTTCCCAACTGGGCAGCAAGCCATTCTTAGCGTCCAGTGTGTGGGCTGAGAGTCTTGGCCACATTTGAGCTTGGAAAACAGTGACTTGAAATAGGAATTACTACATACACTTCTACCTCGGTTCCCTGGGCCTTCATCTTCCCAGTGGGGAGATAATAAGAATGAAGAAGAAAATGCAGTTGAAGTGGTTTAAGCTCTTTAGGATGCTACTGCAGACACACTTGTGCTGTCATGAGATGGAAATGTAGATATCAAATTAAGATCATTATCACTACTACTACTATTGCTCCAAATACTGTTAATAAATATGTACGTGATGCTATCAAAGGAGCCTGCACTTAGGCACTGCCTCTACCTAGTGGGCTCATGATTAAGGAGAATAGTTTTGATTCCTTTCAATTTGAGCTCTAGATAGGCAGGTCCCTGAGACCAACCTTTCTCCATAGGCTGGGTTAGCAGTGCTCTTTTGCATCCCCCACAGGTCAAGCCTTGAGTATGCAGCAGCAGCAAAGCATCTCCCACTCCCTTCTCCTGCCTGGTAAATTCCTAGAATGTTGAAGAAGTTGGAAGAACACTTAGAGGCCCATGAAATCCAACTCCTTTGTTTTACTGGTGGAGATATAGTGGCACAGAGAGAGACAGGATCTTGACCATGGTCACACAGTAAAGCAGTGGCAGAAACAAGTCCTCAACCTAGGTCTCCTGGCTCATATAGGCCAGTGTGTGCTTTCTACAGCCTCCATCTCTTGCTACTTCTTCCCTCTGTCTCTACCAACTCCAGGTCACTTGACCTGTTACCTAAGCTGGCACCATACTGAGACTATGGACTTCTTCCAGAGCAATGGTTCTCAATCCAAGTTGCCTATCAAAATCCCTTGTGCTTAGTTGCTCAGTTGTGTCCAACTCTTTGTGACCCCATGGACTGTAGTCTGCCAGGCTCCTCGGTCCATGGGATTCTCCAGGCAAGAATACTGGCATGGGTGGCCATTTCCTCCTCCAGGGGATTTTCCCAACACAGGAATTGAACCCAGGTCTCCTGCATTGCAGGTGGATTCTTTACCATCTGAGCCACCAGGGAAACCCCTGGGGATCTTCAAAAAATGCTGATGGGCTTGCCCTATCCCAGACCAATTGAATCAATATCTCTGAGTGGGGGTGGAGGAGCAACATTTTTAAAAGCTCTCTAGGTGATTCTAATGTGCAGTCAAGATTTAAAAAAAAAAAAAAAAAAACTTGCTCTACAGAAATCGAACCTTATATCTGCGAGGCTTGAAGGACAGACTCCCAACAAATCAGGCTTCCCAGCCTCTGCTCCATTGATTCTGTGTCACCCTGCACCTCAATAAGACCCTGAATCCTGAAATATAGAGAAGCTAGGAGTCTAAAAGTCTGAGATTCAGAATTACTGATACTGTCCTAAGCCCCACTGACCCCCTTGTCATCACCTTTCCCCTCATGCTAGATCAGAAGTCTTTTACTTCCAGCCTTTTTACTCTTTCTTTACCTATCACAAATGCTTATGAAGAGACTGCCTATCTCCAATGAGAAGCCCACAAACAATTTGGGCCAGTTTCTGACTTTTCTTGGAAGCCTCTCATATAAGGAACGTTTCTTCTCTGGCTCCCTCCAAAGGACTCATGCAATCTAGAATATCCTTCAGCTTTTACCTCATCTACTTGCAGTTCTCACACAGAGCCTACTTCCTATGCACCAGAACTTTAGGGAGAGTTAGCACAGAGGACGGAGAAGAGAGACACTGGGCACTGGGAATTCTGATGTCTGTTCATCTCTGCTTGCTCTCTTGCTGGCTCTAGGCCCATAGTTGTGTGTAAGCTTGACCTGCCCAGGAATGAGGGATATATATATATATATATGTTTTCCCACATCACCAAGTAGTCTTTTCCTTTCTTCAGAAAAGTAAAATTTATTGAATTATCTACTAGTAAAATGAAACATTAGTGATACTGAATAAAAAGAACATCCTCTTCAACATACTCTATATACCTATCTTTAAATAATCAGGCTGGAAAGGAATATCAATAATTGTTTGGCAACATGGACACTTTGCTATGCTGTAGTCTTTGACTACAACAAAAGACTTGGTCAGATTTCTGCTTCTTCGTCTACCTCCTACCACCAATGACCCAGTACCCAAGAATGTGCTTGTTAAACCTCCTGGGCTGGTGTTCTGTTGGCTTTTTAAATGTAAAATCAAAGCTAGCACAATAAAGAAATCCCTTTGGACTAGTGTTGTAGTGAAAATGAAGTCGCTCAGTTGTGTCCAACTCTTTGCGACCCCATCAGTTCAGTTCAGTTCAGTTGCTCAGTCGTGTCCGACTCTTTGTGACCCCATGAATCGCAGGACGCCAGGCCTCCCTGTCCATCACCATTTCCCAGAGTTCACTCAAACTCACGTCCATCAAGTTCACTCAAACTCACGTCCATTGAGTCGGTGATGCCATCCAGCCATCTCATCCTCTGTCATCCCCTTTTCCTCCTGCCCCCAATCCCTCCCAGCATCAGAGTCTTTTCTCTCTCTCTCTTTTTTTTTTTGCATTCTACTCTTTTTTTGAAATTTCTTTATTTTAATTAGAGGCTAATTACTTTACAATATTGTATTGGATTTGACATAAATCAATGAGTCAACTCTTTGCATGAGGTGGCCAAAGTACTGGAGTTTCAGCTTTAGCATCATTCCCTCCAAAGAAATCCCAGGGCTAATCTCTTTCAGAATGGACTGGTTGGATCTCCTTGCAGTCCAAGGGACTCTCAAGAGTCTTCTCCAACACCACAGTTCAAAAGCATCAATTCTTCGGCGCTCAGCTTTCTTCACAGTCCAACTCTCACATCCATACATGACCATAGGAAAAACCACAGCCTTGACTAGATGGACCTTTGTTGGCAAAGTAATGTCCCTGCTTTTCAATATGCTATCTAGGTTGGTCATAACTTTTCTTCCAAGGAGTAAGCGTCTTTTAATTTCATGGCTGCATTCACCATCTGCAGTGATTTTAGAGCCCAAAAATTAAAGTCTGACACTGTTTCTACTGTTTCCCCATCTATTTCCCATGATGTGATGGGACCAGATGCTATGATCTTCGTTTTGTGAATGTTGAGCTTTAATCCAACTTTTTCACTCCCCTCTTTCACTTTCATCAAGAGGCTTTTGAGTTCCTCTTCACTTTCTGCCATAAGGGTGGTGTCATCTGCATATCTGAGGTTATTGATATTTCTCCCAGCAATCTTGATTCCAGCTTGTGTTTCTTTCAGCCCAGCGTTTCTCATGAAGTACTCTGCATATAAGTTAAATAAGCAGGGTGACAATATACAGCCTTGATGTACTCCTTTTCCTATTTGGAACCAGTCTGTTGTTCCATGTCCAGTTCTAACTGTTGCTTCCTGACCTGCATACAGGTTTCTCAAGAGACAGGTCAGGTGGTCTGGTATTCCCATCTCTTTCAGAATTTTCCAGTTTATTGTGATCCACACAGCCAAAGGTTTTGGCATAGTCAATAAAGCAGAAATAGATGTGTTTCTGGAACTCTTTTGCTTTTTCCATGATCCAGTGGATGTTGGCAATTTGATCTCTGGTTCCTCTGCCTTTTCTAAAACCAGCTTGAACATCTGGAAGTTCACGGTTCACGTACTGCTGAAGCCTGGCTTAGAGAATTTTAAGCATTACTTTACTAGTGTGTGAGATGAGTGCAATTGTGCAGTAGTTTGAGCATTCTTTGGCATTGCCTTTCTTTGGGATTGGAATGAAAACTGACCTTTTCCAGTCCTGTGGCCACTGCTGAGTTTTCCAAATTTGCTGGCATATTGAGTGACCCCATGGACTGTAGCATACCAGGCTTCTCCATCCATGGGATTTTCCAGGCAAGAGTACTGGAGTGGGTTGCCATTTCCTTCTCCAGGGGATCTTCCCAACCCAGGGACTGAACCCAGGTCTCCCGCATTGTAGGCAGATGCATTTACCGTCTGAGCCACGAGGGTAGTCACAGTGTTGTAAGGGAATAGTTTATTCTGTTCATGCCAGTAAGTGGTGGGTAGACTGGGGTGCCTGGAAAGCCCAGCTAAACTCCAACCCCTGTCTCACCAGAGCCCTGCCTGGATCCCCTCAAGCCAGTTCCAAACCTCCACTTTGGTCTCTACCTATAACTGAGCTCTGACCCTGATCTTAATCCAGGACTTTTCCTGCCTCCTATCAAGTCTAGAAGCTGAGAGGTAGTCTGGGAAAGAGACACTGAGGCAGTAGCTACCCCAGTGGCTGGAGCTGAGTTGAAGGCATGGCAGTTACCAGAAAGAAAATGCAGATTAGTGGTGGCCTCCAGTGGTTCTGAAAGAGGGAAAAGCCACTGAAGAACAAAATTTGGGTCCCCTCCCACCAAGGTTTTGGTCCGTTATGAGTTTAGGGTCTCTGTCACTTAGAATTGTGTGACTGTATGAAAGTGGCTTACATGTATCCTCAGTTTTCTCATCCACTAAACAGGTATACTAATTGCCTGTTAGTACAGGTGTATAGACTAATGGAGGTTAGGTTTATTGGCAGTGGTGGGGAGGGGGACAGTCAGCAAAATGTTGGCTTGATCCCTATAGTAACACCCACTATTGGAAGAAAACAGTTGTATGTGGCATTCTGTCCAACTTTCACCCCACCTCCTTGGCCATTCTTTGTTTGCTTTGTATTCTCCAGGCCCAGGTGATTAAGAAGCTAGAGAAAGGAAGTACAAGAGTATGCTTGGCTTCCCTGGTAGCTCAGATGGTAAAGCGTCTGCCTACAATGCAGGAGACCCGAGTTCAGTCCCTGGGTTGGGAAGATCCCCTGGAGAAGGAAATGGCAACCCACTCCAGTACTCTTGCCTAGAAAATCCCATGGACCGAGGAGCCTGGTATGCTACAGTCCATGGGGTTGCAAAGAGCTGGACATGACTGAGTGACTTCACTTTCACTTCACTGGAATAAGAAACAGTTTATACATTCAGGGTACTTGTAAGGGCTGCTAGAACTGAATGGCTTTGATCGACAACTAGCATGGGTGGTATGAACATCTTAACCCATGACAGAGGGCAGGTCCATGGAAGAAAAGAACCTATGGCTCAAGGTGGTCTGACTTCATTGTTCCAGGGAGAGGCTCTCTGGTCCCTGGTCCTCTTCTGATCTTTCTCTCTAGAGACTCAAGGTTCCAGTTGCCCTATGGATATGGGGAAATCATATGTATCTGGGCAAAGAAGGGGTATCTTCTACTGAAGATAAAGATGGAGTTCTTTGATACTTGAGAGAATGTACCTTGATGACCTCTGACTACAAGGAGCTAAAGTGACCAAGGATTGCTGTGCTCTGAAACCCACCCCAGCAATTGTGCTAAGGCGCCCACTACATGGCACAGATACTAAGGTAGACCCATTCATGAGAGACACAGAACTCCTCTGACTGCCTACTGACATCAGTCACATAAATCCCTGATGGCTTTTTCAAACCTTCCTTAGAGTGTAGAGCAGACTGGGACACCTCTACCCAAACTTCTCTACCTTTCCCTTTTGTTCAGGGTCAGACTTAGGTTACATTCTCATGACTGTCTTAACCTTCCCAGGCCCCCTTCTCCATGCTCTCATTTCCCTTAATAAATCCTTGAACATTCAATCCTATTTCATTGTCTGATTCTTGGAACTCCAGAATAACACAGGTTCTGGGCAATGTGAAATCAAATGATTTGACCTGGAGTTTGGATCTTTAGCCAGGGTCCTTTGTAGTGAGAAGACATGGGCCACCCTTAGAAAATAGTCAACACTTTTCTAAACTTTGAGGAAGAATCCCTAGGGTTTAGAGAAATTTTGTGTTGTCTTGCTTTACTCCAAATCAGTATCTTATATGAATAAGATATGTTTTTTCAAGTTTCCTAACTCAATGTCTTATATGACTTTTTATGGAGGAACATCTTTTTTATTGAGGTATAATTGATAAACATTATAGCAATACTATAATGATGTACAGGTGTACTAATGATTCAATATTTGTATATATTGCAAAATGATCACCACAATAAGTCCAGTTAACATCCATCACCAAATGTTACAAAATTTTTCTTATTATGAGAAATTTCAAGATCCACTCTCCTAGCTACTTTCAAGTATGCAATACAGTATTTTTATTGCAATATAATTGCTTTACAATTACAATAAACTGTGGAAAATTCTTAAAGAGATGGGAATACCAGACCACCTGACCTGCCTCTTGAGAAATCTGTATGCAGGTCAGGAAGCAACAGTTAGAACTGGACATGGAACAACAGACTGATTACAAATAGGAAAAGAGTACATCAAGGCTGTATATTATCACCCTGCTTATTTAACTTATATGCAGAGTACATCATGAGAAACGCTGGGCTGGAGGAAACACAAGCTGGAGTCAAGATTGCCGGGAGAAATATCAATAACCTCAGATATGCAGATAACACCACCCTTATGGCAGAAAGTGAAGAAGAACTAAAGAGCCTCTTGATGAAAGTGAAAGAGGAGAGTCAAAAAGTTGGCTTAAAGCTCAACATTCAGAAAACTAAGATCATGGCATCTGGTCACATCACTTCATGGCAAATAGATGGGGAAACAATGGAAACAGTGGATGACTTTATTTTTCTGGGCTCCAAAATCACTGCAGATGGTGATTGCAGCCATGAAATTAAAAGATGCTTACTCCTTGGAAGGAAATTCTGACCGACCTAGATAGCATATTAGAAAGCAGAGACATTACTTTGCCAACAAAGGTCTGTCTAGTCAAGGCTATGGTTTTTCCTGTGGTCATGTATGGATGTGAGGGTTGGACTATAACGAAAGCTGAGTGTCGAAGAGCTGATGCTTTTGAACTGTAGTGTTGGAGAAGACTCTTGAGAGTCTCTTGGACTGTGAGGAGATCCAACCAGTCCATCCTAAAGGAGATCAGTCCTGGGTGCTCATTGGAAGGACTGATGTTGAAGCTGAAATTCCAATACTTTGGCCACCTGATGCGAAGAGCTGACTCATTTGTAAAGACCCTGATGCTGGGAAAGATTGAGGACAGGAGGAAAAGGGGACGACAGAGGATGAGATGGTTGGATGGCATCACGGACTTAATGGACATGGGTTTGGGTGGACTCCGGGAGTTGATGATGGACAGGGAGGCCTGGTGTGCTGCGGTTCATGGGGTCACAGAGTCAGACATGACTGAGTGACTGAACTGAACTGAACTGAATTGCTTTACAATGTTGTGTTAGTTTGCAATACAGTATTATTAACTATTGTCACCATGTTGTTCATTACATCCCCAAGGTTTATTCATTTTTAATTGGAAATGTATACCTTTTGACCCTCTTCATCCACCTCAACCCCGTGCTTCAGGTAACCACCAATCTGTTCTCTATATCCACGAGCTCTGGGGTTTTCTGTTTGGTTGGCTTTTTGTTTTATTTTTAGACTCTGTATACAAGTGAGATCATATAGTATTTATCTTTTCCCCTCTGACTTAATTTACTTAGTATAATGCCTTCAGGGTCCATCCATCTTGTCACAAATGGCAAGATTTCATAGGAAGCTCTTTCTTTAGTCTAGCTATTGTATTGCCTAAGAAACATTCATTCCATCTTGATCTCCATTTTGGATTGGGAGTCAGGGAAGTCTATCTCCAAATTTGCCACTAACAAACCATGTCACCTGGAACAAATCCTTACACTCTCTATGACCTTCCCTTCCTGGGCCTCAGCTACTATTTTTTGTGACTACCACTTTTTCTCTCTTTTCTCAGTCTTTTCCTATCCAAATCATGGTGTTCAAGTTCTTCTAAAGGACAGCAATGTGTTGGAAAATGAGTGTGTGCAGTGTATGTGTGAGAAGGGTGGGGTAGGGTGGGAAGAGATATCCCCTCCATGCAGCTTGTTTCCAGCTTTGCTTGGCGGTTCCCTCACACACAGTGCTAGGCAACACACATGGTGACCTACTTTTGCAAGAAGGCTCTTTTTGTAGTTACAATCTTCTTTACCTTGCTCCTTGGCCTGGGTTGGATCTACCACTAAATGACAGATACAGATATATGGAACAGAGGGTCTGCAGCTCTGGTATCATTACCAAATTAAAGAAATTACAAAGTTGAAAAACATTCTAGCTCTTAGCTTTATGTTGCCAGAAACCACCCCAGAGATTTGAAACTTAATCACTTCCAACTCCTCCTAGGAGAGATTCAGCCTTAATCCCATCTCCAGCCCCATATGGAGAGGCCAGGTGCTTTGCTCCAAGCTCCTGATTTCTCTAAATCTAAGCCCGTGCCCTGCAGTGGCCTTCACTCTCCGCTACCCTCAGTGGAGTGTGTCTTCATGAGCCCTTCAGCCCAGGCCATGCCAGCTGCTTTCATAGCTGCTGTTCCCCCTGGACTCCCTCTTCCTGTCTCTTCTTCTCCCTAGTGGTGGAAACCCCACCTCTGTTAACCCAGTATCTTTGAATACTGGGGAGTGTGGAGCGGCCCCTCTGAGTTTGGGTGGAGCCCCTTACAGGCATCCAGAGAACGACTGGGAATCAAGGTTGTTTGTGTTTTCTGGTTCCATGGCTACTTTGAGGCTTGAGGTTCTCTTCATTTAAAGTGGCACTTGTACTGAGGTACAAGTTTCCTGGGGAGACTTCTGACTGCTAGTGTTTCACCCAGAGTTTTTGATTCCAGTTTAGTGCTCTTGTCCCAGCATGTCACAACTTTGCTGTTAAACCTGCTGCATATCCATGGAGAAAGGTCTTCTCCAGAAAGGTGGGGGAAGGTTTTATAGGACTGAGCAGGGGACACAGAAGCTGTGCTTAGGACTAGGGGAGCAGGAATTCATTAGGGGTTCAAGACACCTGTAAAGAAACTAAAAGAAAATCCCATCAAAATAAAAGCCCTTCAGAAATACCACCCACAGGCTCAACACAGGGATCTGTCTTGGGACTCCCAAAACATTTCGGCCACCAGTGTCTGCTTCTATCTTGTGAGACCATGTGCAGGTCCCTTCACCTCTTCATGGCTCAATTTCCCTATCTATCAAATGAAGAGACTAGGCTCCATCATCTTTTAGGACAGATAGTGAAACAGTAGCTAGCCTGAGAAAGACGAGATCTATATAACTCCAGAGACTATTCAGAACCCCTCAGAGACTACAGCAGAGGGACAGTATGGATGAGGAAAAAGTAAATGAGAAAAGACTGAGTAGAGTTTCCAGTATCCTGACAAGAACCTCCATCACACTAATGCAGCCCTGCTTTTATGTGATTTATACAATGTGCTTCAGTGTAAAATTGCAGTTGGAAAGGAAAAGAGATTCCACGGATTTAAAAAGATTTTTAACTTTATAACTTTTAGCTTGGAGTCTGGAAACGTAAGCAATTAGCTTTTGTAGTAGTGACAGAAATAGAGAATTAAAATGGATATTGAGTGAGCCCAGCAGCATCTGGTACAATAAACTTTTTTGCTCTGTATCTAATTACTTTTTAATAGGTTATGAAGCCATAATTGATGTACAATAAACTGTATATGTTTAAAGTTTATAATTTGGTAAATTTTGGCCAATAAGTGTACCTATGAATTCATTGCAATAGTCTAGGTAATGAACATATCACTCCCAAAAGTTTCCTCATGCCCTTGTGCAGTACATCTTTCCTTCCATCACCATCCCCAGGCAACCACTGATCTGTCTTCTGTCACTGTAGATTAGCTGGCAGTTTTTAGAATTTTGTATAAATGGACGCATACAGTATGTGCTCTTTTGTCTTAGAGATTCTTTCACTAAGTGTAATTATTTTGAGATTCAAAATAATGTGTATATCAACATTTTGTTCCTTTTTATTGTTAAGTAGCATTCTACTGTATGGATATAACACTTATCACTTGTTGACATTTGTTTAGGTTATTTCTAGTTTCGGACTATTACAAATAAAGCTGTTATATGCATGTATAAGTCATTTACAAGTACCTTTTAACTGATGACTTCCATTTGCAAAATGTGTTTAGCAGAAACTGACTTGGCAAATGTTGCATTTGTGTTTTTCTTTTGTCCTCAATTCTATTTTTGGCAGTTTTTGTTGTTGTTGATATTTTACATCCTTTTGATGTTATTATACATTGTTGACCCTACAGTAGCACTTCCCCACGTATGAGGAATGGGTTTCTTGAAAACCCATCCATGTAGGAAGAATTTTAATTAAAAACTTAAAACTTTTCATATAGGAAGTTGTCTGGGGTGGGCTGGGAATGAGAGCCAAAACTTTTGTAAATATTATGTGTTTACTAAAGCAAACTAATAATAATACCAAAAAAGGACAGAACTAATTTCTTTTTAAAGGCACTGGCCTAGACAAAGGCTAGGGTCTTCAGTTAGGAGAGACTAGAAGTCCATAAGTGGGAGAGGGGACACAATCCGAAAATAATCAGTTTCAGACCTATTGCTCTGTCACTGAGCCAGAGAATATGGCGACATAGAGGAACGTGGCCTTCAGGGTTGGGCTGGCCCATGGCCAGCAAACAGCTGTTGTGTCAGGAAAGGGGTTCAGAGAGAGATCACATGGTGTGCATCTGTTAATAGAACTATTACTAGAATGGAATATGAGATCTATCTCATGTCTTCCTTCTAGGAATCTCCAAGGAAATTGCCATACTTTTATTTCATTCGTATTTTATTTAAGTTTATATTTCCTTAACAAAATTTAAAATGGCCTCATGGGACTATTTGAAAACCAAGAGTAACTCTCAGTCCAGGAGAATGTGGCTTGAGAAGATTTTGTCACAGTGTGAGAAGGGGCAGTCTGGAATGGGGAATCCAAGCACAAAAACTTTGCCTTGGACTCGAGTCCCTGCATGTGTTCCTGAGAATGAATTACTACAGAGAAAGGCAGGAACAGAACCCTTTAGAAAGCACTGACTCATCAGCAACTGCAGCCCTCCAGGTTCTTGCTGCCTTTGCTTACCCTTCAGATTCTTCCCCTGGGCCTTAAGGCCGCTCAAACCAGCTATTTAAGTATTTTTTGCTATGCTAGGCTTCCAGGGAGGCTGGGGGTGGTGCTCAGGCCATCCTGTAGGTTGGAGACAGTGTTTGTGCACCAGAACAGTCCCCACTGGTAGGCAGGAAAGGGCTGGAGAGAGTTGGAGAGAGGCCTAGTGAGGAGCACAGTGCACTTTTCTTCCTCAGCCAACCCCCATGCTGGAGTGACAATTCCAGGGAGGTGGGATGCATTGTTCTTGGCTAACTGCAAGTTTCTGGGCAATGAACAAAGCAGTCTAGAGGCTGTACGGGAAGGGGGGGAATGATGAGGAGGGGACTAAACAGGAGGTGGTGGAGGCTATCTGGACGAAGAGCCCCTGGGGCTGCCCAGGAGACTGACTGATCTGCTTACAAACATTAGAACTTCCCTCTCCGGCCCTCCCAGACCCCAGGGAATGAGGATTGCTTTGCTCTCCTAGATCAGGAAGAACATGAGGTCCTTATCTGGTGGGAGAGGGCTGGTCAATACCACCTCCAAGGAGAAATGAGAAGGGAACCAGGAGAACTGCAAACCCAACGCCATTGGGGGAAACCTAAGAAGAAGGATACAGACTCCATCCAACGCCCCAGGGTTCCAGGAGTCCGGATGGGCGGTGGATTCAGACTCCATACTCTCTCACCGATGCTTCAAAAGCCTTGGTGCTTGGGGGCTGGTGTGAACTTTCTACTTTCTTTGTCTTTATGAGCTTCTTCTAGACCTGCCTCTAAAGAGCTACAAAAGCCAAACAGCTACTCAGGCAACAGCAGCACTTCTCTGATTCCCTTCATGCCATTCCTCTCACTTGAATGTATTTTATCTGAGATTTGCTGCAGACCCACACTTCTTCTAGGACTATTATTTCTCTGTGCCTATCCTCAACAGAAAGAAATTGACCCACTGAGCCTGGTGAAAACAAGGTTGCCCTTCCCTGAGTTGCTTTTCCAAGCTCCAACCCACTTACAGCCACTCTGAGCACTGGTTCAATGACATTGGAGGCACAATAAAACATCATCTGGCTCCCACTCCAAAGGCTCTAGAAAAATGGTTCTGAAGAATTAATCTACAGTGCAGCAAAGGAGAAACAGACATGGAGAATAGACTTATGGACGTGAGGAGAGGGGAGGAGAGGGTGAGATGTATGGAGAGAGTAACATGGAAACTTACATTCAGTTCAGTTCAGTTCAGTCGTGTCCAACTGTCTGTGACCCCATGAATCGCAGCATGCCAGGCCTCCCTGTCCATCACCAACTCCCGGAGTTCACCCAAATTCACGTGCATCAAGTCGGTGATGCCATCCAGCCATCTCATCCTCTGTCATCCCCTTCTCCTCCTGCCCCCAATCCCTCCCAGCATCAGGGTCTTTTACAATGAGTCAACTCTTTGCATCAGGTGGCCAAAGTATTGGAGTTTCAGCTTTAGCATCAGTCCTTCCAATGAACACCCAGGACTGATCTCCTTTAGGATGGACTGGTTGGATCTCCTTGCAGTCCAAGGGACTCTCAAGAGTCTTTTCTAACACCACAGTTCAAAAGTACCAATTCTTCCGCACTCAGCCTTCTTCACAGTCCAACTCTCACATCCATACATGACCACAGGAAAAACCATAGCCTTGACTAGACAGACCTTACTGAAATAGATAGCCAATGGGCATTTGCTGTATGGTTCAGGGAACTCAAACAGGGGCTCTGTATCAACCTAGAGGGGTGGGATGGGGATGGAGATGGGAGGGAGGTTCAAAAGGGAGGAGATATATGTATACCTATAGCTGATTCACTTGCTCCTTGGAAGAAAAATTATGACCAACCTAGACATTATATTCGGAGAAGGTGATGGCACCCCACTCCAGTACTCTTGCCTGGAAAATCCCATGGACAGAGGAGCCTGGTAGGCTGCAGTCCGTGGGGTCGCGAAGAGTCGGACGTGACTGAGCGACTTCACTTTTACTTTTCACTTTCATGCATTGGAGAAGGAAATGGCAACCCACTCCAGTGTTCTTGCCTGGAGAATCCCAGGGATGGGGAAGCCTGGTGGGCTGCCGTCTCTAGGGTTGCACAGAGTCGGACACGACTGCAGCGACTTAGCAGCAGCAGCAGTAGACAGTATATTAAAAAGCAGAGATATTACTTTGCCAACAAAGGTCCGTCTAGTCAAACCTATGGTTTTTCCAGTAGTCGTGTATGGATGTGAGAGTTGGACTATAAAGAAAGCTGAGTCACAAAGAATTGATGCTTTTGAACTGTGGTGTTGGAGAAGACTCTTGAGAGTCCCTTGGACTGCAAGGAGATCCAACCAGTCCATCCTAAAGGAAATCAGTCCTGAATATTCATTTGAAGGACTGATGCTGAAGCTGAAACTCCAATACTGTGGCCACCTGATGCAAACTGACTCATTTGAAAAGACCCTGATGCTGGGAAAGACTGAAGGCAGGAGGAGAAGGGGATGACAAAGGATGAGAAGGTTGGATGGCATCACCAACTCAATGGAGATGAGTTTGAGTCAGCTCTGGGAGTTGGTGATGACAGGGAGGCCTGGCGTGCTGCAGTCCATGGGGACGCAAAGAGTCGGACACCTGAGTGACTGAACTGAACTGGCTGATTCATGTTGAGGTTTGACAGAAAACAACAAAATTCTGTAAAGCAATTAATCCATCAATAAAAACTAAATTTAAAAAATCACCTGGTAAGAGGGGTCGGGGAATCTGAAATGTATCATTTGGATTGAAACCATGATATCCTGATCAAAGTTATGGTTGCCATAGGTCTAGCATGGTTCAGAAGTCCATGGCTTTGTAATAATACACAATACTTATTGTGTACTTATTAATACTCTCCCTAGAGTATTTTAGCCCAGGCTCTACTTTCTTGGCCCAATTCTGCCAATCCAGATAACTTAATGACCAGGGAACCAATCAAGCCAGTTTTTCCTGGAAAAACTGATGGGTTTTGTTCAATTCAACAAACCTTTCCTGAGTACCTACTTTGTTGTGGAGGGATAGGTAGTCTTGAAGTGGAGGAGAGGAAACAGGGTGCTGGCTGGTGGTTAGATCTGGGCTCCACATCTGGCAGGTCTACTCACTATGTAACTTTAGACAAGTTACTTCTCTTCCTTGGGTCTCAGTTTCCTCATGAGTAAAATTAAATATTTGGATTCCACTAGGTTGTTGTTGTTTAGTCCCTAAGTTGTATCTGACTCTTTTGCAACCCCATAGACTTTAGCCTGCCAGGCTCCTCTGTCCATGGAATTCTCCAAGGAATAATACTGGAATGGGCTTCCATGTCCTCCTCCAGGGGATCTTCCCAAGCCAGGGATCAAACCCATGTCTCTTATGTCTCCTGTATTCGCAGGCAGGTTCTTTACCACTAGTGCCCTGGGAAGCCTTTATTTACTCTTTCCAAAGTTTTCACCTTAAAAATATTTCCCCTCCTGGACCATATATTTTGTAAGATTTTTTAACCAATAAATATATTGCTTATCTGATAACTTATTTCCTCATCTTATTAGCCTAAGTCATAACTGCCCATCAGAACTTCTGACCAGTAAAGATAATGACTGTTAGAGGCAAAGAGAAAAAAATTTCACACTTTAGTGAGCATGTACTACATGTCACCTTATCTTGGGTCAATCTAGAATTTCTTTGAGGGTTTTGGATTCATTCAATGATTTCTCTCCTCCCTTCCATTCCCTCTTTACTACCTTCTACCATTCTCAGTTAGGGGCTACTGGAATAGATGGTCACTAAGCTCCCATCAGCCATTTACATGCCCCAAGGAATGAGTCCATGCTCCCAACTTGCTGCTTTCAAACCTGGCTCCCCTGTTTCTGTGACACTGCCATACTAGTCTCTCAAACTGTGGTTGCTTTGTAGAGTGGTAGACCTTCTTCTCTGGGTTGTTTCTCCCCAGTTGTAAGGCCTCTGTGAAGTATGGCCAGGAATCCAGATGGTCTAGTGGGATGAGGGCAAGGATCCTAACCACAAGTAAGCTAAGCTTGAATGCCAAGGTTCTTTTGGTCTGCTTGCCATTGTTCAGTGGAGGTGGTTAATGAAGGGTATGCTTCTTATAGGTTCCTATCTTACCCAAAACAAAATGCTTTCCTTGATTTGGAGACACATAGAACATTGGAAAACATTAAGTACATTTTGAATTTGAAAGTGGAATCCTCCCAAGGGGCAGATGCCAGATTGAGGGTAGCATGTTTGGCTTAGGGACAGTACCCACCCTTCCCAGGCTGAACTAGGTCACTGTATACCCAGTGAGCTCTCAGCCAGAGAAACAGGTTTAAGGCCCTTTAACGGTTTACCCCTCTTATCTATTTTCCTGTCTTTCTCCATCTCTGCTCTTCCTGTGCCCATACATTAAAGAACAATTTCAGAATCCTTTGTGATGTAGACAGAGAAACAAAGGTCTAGAAGAATAAAGGACTTGACTTAGGCCACAGAGCAGCTTAGTGGTAGAGCTAACTGGAGATTAGGGCTGTAGGTTGAAAGAAGCTTCTAAAACAGAGAATATCCTAAGTGTGCGGGGTTGGGGTGGGGCATGCAGAAAACAGGTTAAGACCCATACTGTGGACTTAGTGGCCACCTCTAGAGTTGGTTTGCTATTTACCTAGTGGGTTCCTAGGACTGGCACAAAAGTATCTCTCAGGAACAGAGATGCCGCCTCTGAGTAATTCTTTTGGAGCTTGAAAATTGTGCATATTTAATTTTCCAAAAATAAAATCTTAGTATAGTGAGACCCTGTGGGAACAAGGCTCAGGGCAGGCCCTGGGGGAGGCAACTCAGAGAAGACAATTGAGAAAGCTCCCAGTGATAACTTTTGCAGTCTACACAGTTTACAAAAGCCTAACTGGTATTCCTGCCTCCTCTCATATATTCTACAGACTGACTATTGTCAGGGCATGCTCCATAAAGTGGAAATCTGACTTTGTCAGTTCCCAGCCCAGATACAAATCTTGGATTTCCATTGACTTGGTAAGATTAGGTCCAAACTCCTGAGCACGTTATTCAAGTTCCCAGGCTGCTTTCCCAGGCTCATATTCTTCCACCCAACACCTACCTAAATCACCCACACATACCTTCCCCCATTTACCTTCATGTCATTCATATTTCAAGTATCCAAACCATTTTTCATGCTGTCCCATTGGCTTGAAATCCTTTCTTTACTTTGTGATTATTTAATTATCCTTCAGGACTCAAAGATCACCTTCTATTCTATTAAGCTTTTAAAAAATATCAGTTTTATTGAGACAAAATTCATATGCCATACAAACAACATGTCTTAAGTATACAATCCAGTGGTACTTAGTATATTCACAGGATTGTATAACCATCACAACAACCATCAATTTTAGAACATTGTCATCTTCAAAAAGAAGCCTATACCCTTTAGCTCTCACCCTTCAATTCCCCGTTCCCGCATCTTAGCAAACACGAATCTACTTTCTCTCTACATGTCTTTCATGTTCTGGACATTTCATATACATTAATGGCAACCCACTCCAGTACTCTTGCCTGGAAAATCCCATGGATGGAGGAGCCTGGTGGGGGGCAGTCCATGGGGTCGCTAAGAGTCGGACATGACTAAGCGACTTCACTCTCACTTTTCACTTTCCTGCATTGGAGAAAGAAATGGCAACCCACTCCAGTGTTCTTGCCTGGAGAATCCCAGGGATGGGGGAGCCTCGTGGGCTGACGTCTATGGGGTCACACAGAGTCGGACACAACTGAAGTGACTTACCAGCAGCAGCATACAATATGTGGTCTTCTCTTTTGACTGGCTTTTTCACCAAGTATAATGTTTTCAGGATTCTCCTATGTTGTAGCATGTATTATCAATTTATTCATTTTTATGGCTGAATAATATTCCAATAATTATTAAAATTATTGAAATATCAATAACCTCATATATGCAGATGACACCACCCTTATGGCAGAAAGTGAAGAGGAACTAAAAAGCCTCTTGATGAAGGTGAAAGAGGAGAGTGAAAAAGTTGGCTTAAAACTCAACATTCAGAAAATGAAGATCATGGCATCTGGTCCCATCACTTCATGGGAAATAGATGGGGAAACAGTGGAAACAGTGTCAGACTTCATTTTTGGGGCTCCAAAATCACTGCAGATGGTGACTGCTGTCATGAAATTAAAAGACGCTTACTCCTTGGAAGAAAAGTTATGACCAACCTAGATAGCATATTGAAAAGCAGAGACATCACTTTGCCAACAAAGGTCCGTCTAGTCAAGGCTATGGTTTTTCCTGTGGTCATGTATGGATGTGAGAGTTGGACTGTGAAGAAAGCTGAGCGCCGAAGAATTGATGCTTTTGAACTGTGGTGTTGGAGAAGACTCTTGAGAGTCCCTTGGACTGCAAGGAGATCCCACCAGTCCATCCTAAAGGAGATCAGTCCTGGGTGTTCATTGGAAGGAATGATGCTCAAGCTGAAACTCCAGTACTTTGGCCACCTGATGCAAAGAGTTGACTCATTGGAAAAGACTCTGATGCTGGGAGGGATTGGGGGCAGGAGGAGAAGGGGACGACAGAGGATGAGATGGCTGGATGGCATCACTGACTCGATGGACATAAGTCTGAGTGAACTCCGAGAGTTGGTGATGGACAGGGAGGCCTGGCGTGCTGTGATTCATGGGGTTGCAAAGAGTCAGGCACAACTGAGCGACTGAACTGAACTGACTGAATATTCCATTATATGGATATATCACATTTTGCTTATCCATTCATCAATTCATGCACAGTGGGGTTGTTTCCATTTGGGTGATATAAATAATGCTGCCCTGAACACATATTCAAGTTTTTTTGTAGATATATATTTTCATTTGTCCTGAATATATACCTAAAAATAGAATTGTTGGATTATATGGTAGCTCTATGTTTAACATTTTAAGGGACTGCCAAAATATTTTCTAAAGTAACTGAATCATTTTACATCCCCACCAGGAGTGAATGACAATTTCAGTTTGCCCACATCCTTACCAACATTTGTAATTTTCCTCTTTAATTATTATTATAACCACCCTACATGTATGCGGGCTCAGTCACTTGAGTCATGTCTGACTCTTTGTGACCCTATGGACTGTAGCCAGCCAGGCTCCTCTTTTCATGGGATTCTCCAGGCAAGAATACATGAGTGGGTCGCCATGCTCTCCTCCAGGGGAATCTTCTCCATTCAGGGACAGATCCCATGTCTCCTGCATTGCAGGTGGATTCTTTATTACTGAGCCACTGGGGAAGCCCTATAACAACCCTAGTCAGGGTTAAGTTTGTGTTTTTTTTTTTTTTTTTACACTTTTACATTTTTCTTTTGATTTACACTTCTTTAATGATGTTGGGCATCTTATCATACAGTTAATAACCAATTGTATTTCTTCTTTGGAGAAATGTCTATCCAAATTTTTTTGGTCTGATTTTGAAAAAGACTATATTTTTAAAGCACTTTTAGGCTTGCAGCAAAATTGAGTGGAAGGTACAGAGATTTTTCATATACCCCCTGCCTCAATGCACACAGAGCCTCCCCTGCTATAAACATTCCAAACCAGAGTGATATATTTATTACAATGAGTGAACCTACATCGGTATGTCATCAGTATCCAAAGTCCATAGTTAACATTAGGTTCACTCTTGGTATCAGTACATTCTATGAACTCTGAGAGATGTCGAACTCCCCCATTATAGTATACAGAATAATTTCACAGCCTTAAAAATCCTCTATTCTTCTCTCCCTCCCCCTGAAGCCCCCGAAACCACTGATTCTTTTATTGTCTCCATAGTTTTGCCTTTTTCAGGCTGTCTTATAGTTGAAATTATATGGTATGTACCTTTTCCAGATTGGCTTCTTTCACTTAGTAATGTGCTGTCATATAGTTGAAATTATATGGTATGTACCTTTTCCAGATTGGCTTCTTTCACTTAGTAATGTGCATTTAAAGTTCCTCCATGTTTTTTCATGTCTTGATAGTTCATTTCTTTTTAGCACTGAATAATCCATTTTCTGGATGAACCATATCCATTCACCTGCTGAAGGACATCTTGATTGTTTCCAAGTTTAGGCAGTTATGAATAAAGGTGCTATAAATAATCATGTGCAGATTTTTGCATGGACATAGGTTTTTTGATTAATTTCCTTAAATACCAAGAACCATAATTGCTGGATCATATGTTTAGTTTTGTAGGAAACTGACACACTGTCTTCCAAAGTGACTGTACCATTTTGCCTTCTCACCAGCAACAAATGACAGTTTCTGTTGCTCTACATTCTCACCATCATTTTGTTGTCAGGGTTATGGATTTGTCCATTCTTATAGGTACATAGTGGTATCTCATTGTTTTCATTTGCAATTCTCTAATAACACATGATATGGAATGTCTTTCCATATGCTTATTTGCCATTTGTATATCTTTTTCAGTGAGTTACCTGTTAAAATCTTTTGCTCAATTTTTAACTGAGTTGTTCATTTTCTTGTTGAATTTTCAGTTCTTTTTATATTTTGGATAGCAAACAGTCCTTTATCAGTTTGGATAATATCAGAGAAAATCACAGATTGAGAGAAAATATCTGCAGAGGATATTTTCTCTTTATCAGAGATTATCAGAGAAAATATCCTCTGCAGATATTTTCTCTCAATCTGTGGCTTATTTTCTCATTTATTGATATTGTCTTTTACAGAACAAAAGTTTTAAATTTTAATGAAGTACAATTTATCAATTTTTTCTTTCATGGATCATATCTAAAAAGTCATCACCACAGCTAAGGTTGTCAAGATGTTTTCCTATATTATTTTATGGGAGTTTTAGAGTTATTGCAGTACAATATAGAAAAAAGAATGCTAAGAGGGAATATCCTTCCCTTGTTCCTGATCTTAGTAAGAAAATTTCTAGTTTCTCATCATTAAGTGTGATGTTAACTATAAGTCTTTTGCAGATGTTCTTTACCAGGTTGAGAAAGTTCCCCTCTATTTAGAGTTTGCTCAGAGTTTTATCAGTAGCAGGTTTCAGATTGTGTCAAATGCTTTTTCTGCATCTATTGATGTGCTCATTTCATTTTAGTTCTTTAGTCTGGTTATGATAAATTGCGTTAATTGAGTTTTGAATGTTGAACCAGCCTTGCATACCTGTGATAAATTCTACTTGGTTGTGGTGTATATATCTTTGTATCCATTGTTGGATTCTAATATTTTGTTGAGATTTTTGCACATATGTTCCTGAGAGATATTGATCTGTAGTTTTTTTGTAATGACTTTGTCTAGTTTTGGTGATAGGGTAATGCTGGTCTCAGAATGAGCTAGGAATGAGTCCCTCTGCTTCTATCTTTTGGAAGAGATGGCAAAGAATTGGTATCATTTCTTCCTTAAATGTTTGGTAGAATTCACTAGTGAACCCATTTGGGCCTGGTAACTTTCTGTTTTGGAAGATTGTTAATTATTGATTCAACTTCTTTAATAGATATAGCCTTATTCAGATCGTCAGTTTCTTCTTGTGTGAGTTTTGGCCAATTGTGTCTTTCAATGAACTGATCTATTTTATCTAGGTTATCAAATGTGTGCCATAGAGTTGTTCATAATATTTCTTTATTATCCTTGTAATGTCTATGGGATCTGTAATGACATCCCTCTTTCATTTTTGATACTTGCAGTTTATGTCTTCTCTCTCTTTTTTTTCTTGGTTAGCCTGGCTAGAGCCTTATCAGTTTTATGTATCTTTCCAAAGATTAGCTTTTAGCTTTATTGACTTTCTCAATTGATTTCCTATTTTCAATTTCATTGATTTCTGACCTGATTTTTATTTTTTCTTCTGCTTACTTGTATTTAATTTGCTCTTCTTTTTCTAGCTTCATAAGGTAGAAGCTTAGGTTATTGATTTATAGATTTTTCTTCTTTTCTAATATAGGCATTTGATGCTACAAATTTCTCTATAAGCATTGCTTTCACTGCATCCCATAGATTTTGATATATTTTAATTTTCATTTAATTCAAAATTTAAAATTTTTCTTGATACTCCTTTTTGACCCATATGTTATTTAAAAGTGCATTGTTTAATCTCCAAATATTTTCATATTTTCGACCTTTTTGTTTTTATCTATTTCTAGTTTAACCCATTGTGTCCTGAGAGCAGATATTGTATGATTTCTAGTCTTTCAAATTTGTTAAGGTGTGTTTTGTGGTCCAGAAAATGGACTATGTTAATGAATGTTCCTTGTGAGCTGGGGAAGGTCTCTTCTGTTGTTGTTGGATGAGGTAATCTATAGATGTTTATTAGATTCATTTGATTTAGTTCAACTATGTGCTTACTGATTTTCTGCCAGCTGAATCTATCCATTTCTGATAGAGGGGTTTTAAATTCTCCAACTAGGATAGTGGATTCATCTATTTCCCCTTGCAGTTCTATGTTTTTGTTTCACATATTTTGGCACTCTGTTGTTAGGCATATTCACATTAAGGGTTGCAATGTCTTCCTAGAGAATTGACCCCTTTACCATTATGTAAATGTTATTCCTGAGAGCATTTCTTGCTCTGAAATCTACCCTGTCTGTAATTTTTTTTTACCCTGTCTGAAATTAATATAGCTGCTGCTACTAAGTCGCTTCAGTCATGTCCGACTCTGTGCGACCCCAGCGACGGCAGCCCACCAGGCTCCCCGTCCCTGGGATTCTCCAGGCAAGAACACTGGAGTAGGTTGCCATTTCCTTCTCCAATGCATGAAAGTGAAAAGTGAAAGTGAAGTCAGTCGTGTGCGACTCTGTGCGACCATGGACTGCAGCCTTCCAGGCTCCTCTGTCCATGGGATTTTCCAGGCAAGAGTACTGGAATGGGGTGCCATTGCCTTCCCCGTTAATATAGCTACTTCAGCTTTATTTTGCTTAGTGTTAGCATGGAGTTATTTTTAGATTTTTCTTTAATTTCTTTTTTGTCTTTACTCATCCCTTTACTCTTAATCTGTATGAGTATTTATATTAAGAGTGGGTTCCTTGTAGGCAACACATAGTTGGATCTTATTTTTTTAATCCCCTCTGGCAATGTCATTTAATTGATATATTTAGACCATTAACATTTAAAGTGATTACTGATATTGTTGGATTAGATTAATATTTTCCATATTTGTCACTGTTTTCTATTTGTTGCTCTTGTTCTTCATTTTAATTTTTGTCTACCATTCTTTTTCTGCAATTTGTGGTTTTAATTGAGCTTTTTGTATGATTCCATTTTCTCTCTTTTCATAGCAGATAAATTATACTTTTTTTTTTACTTTTTCTAGTGGTTGCCCTAGAGTTTGCGATATACATTCACAACTAATCCATGTCCCCTTTTATATAACACTATACTGCCTCATTAGTAGTGTAAGTATCTTATAAAAACAAAATAATCCTAATTCTTCCTTCCTGCCCCTTCTGCCATTGCTGTCATTTATTTCACCTATATATTAAGTATTGAAACTGTTACTATTATTATCTTGAGCAAAAAATATTGATCTGTTAGATCAATTAAAAATAAAAAAAATAAAAGTTTTAACTCATCTCCTCTCCAATTCTCTCTTTCTTTATGTAGATCAGAAGTTCTGACCTATATTATTTTCCTTCTCTCTGAAACACTTCTTCTAAGATTTTTTTGCATGGCAGGTTCACTGGCAACAAATTCTCTCAATTTTTTTAAATTTAAATTTATTTATTTTAATTATACACTAATTACTTTACAATTTTTATCTGAGAAAGTATTTCTCCTTTACTTTTGGAAGTTAATTTCCCATGATACAAAATTTCAAGTTGGTGAGTTTTTTTCTCTTAACATGTTAAATATTTCATCCCACTCTCATGTTGCTTACATGACTTCTGAGTAGAATCCAGATATAATTCTTATCTTTACTTTTCTTTAGGTAGGATAATTTCTTTCAAGATTTTTTCTTTATCTTTGTTTTTTACAGTTTGAATATGATATTCCCAGGTATTATTTTGGAGCATTTATTATGTTTTGTGTTCTCTGAGTTTCTTGGATCTATGATTTGGTGTCTGACATTAATTGGGGAAATTCTTAGTCCTTTTTGCTTCAAATATTTTTTCTGTTCCTTTCTTGCTTTTGTCTCCTTCTGGTATTCCCATTATGTATATGTTACATCTTTTATAGTTGTCCCAAAGTTTATAGATATTCTGTTCCATTTTTTCCAGTTTCTTTTTCTTTGCTTTTCAATTTTGGAAGTTTCTATTGATATACTTATGACCAACCTAGATAGCATATTCAAAAGCAGAGACATTACTTTGCCAACAAAGGTTCTAGTCAAGGCTATGGTTTTCCCGTGGTCATGTACGGATGTGAGAGTTGGACTGTGAAGAAGGCTGAGCGCCAAAGAATTGGTGCTTTTGAACTGTGGTGTTGGAGAAGACTCTTGAGAGTCCCTGGGACTGCAAGGAGATCCAACCAGTCCATTCTAAAGGAGATCAGCCCTGGGATTTCTTTGGAAGGAATGATGCTAAAGCTGAAACTCCAGTATTTTGGCCACCTCATGCGAAGAGTTGACTCATTGGAAAAGACTCTGATGCTGGGAGGGAGTGGGAGCAGGAGGAGAAGGGGACGACAGAGGATGAGATGGCTGGATGGCATCACTGACTCGATGGACGTGAGTCTCAGTGAACTCTGGGAGTTGGTGATGGACAGGGAGGCCTGGCGTGCTGCGATTCATGGGGTCACAGAGTCGGACACGACTGAGCAACTGATCTGATCTGATGGACATACTCTCAATCTCACTGACTTTCCTCATCCATGTCCAGTCTACTAATGAGACTATTAAAGGCATTCTTCATTTAGGTTACACTATTTTTTTTTTTATCTCTAGTATATCTTTTTTATTTTCTTAGGATTTTCTTCTCTCTGTGTACATTGCCCATCTGTTCCTGTATATTGTCTACCTTATCCATTAGAGCCCTTACCATGTTGATCATAGTTGTTACAAATTCTTGGTCTGATAATTCCAACACCCCAGCCATATCTTGTCTGGTTCTGATGCTCTCTCTGTCTCTTTAAACTCTGTTTTGGCTTTTAAGTATGCTTTGTAATTTTTTAGTATAATTTTAGTATAGTACTTTGCCCTGTGACTTCACTTCTCTAATGAATCTAAGAAGAGTTGTTGATTTTTCAGTTTGTTCAGCTTTTTATTACTTGTTAGGATATTAATGTTGAATTGTAACTGTTCTTTATAAATTCTGGATACTCAACCCTTTTCAGATAAATAATATGTAAAAATTTTATCCTATCGTGTTGGTTGTCTTTTCACTTTCTTGCTGGTGGCCTTTGAAGCATAAAGGTTTTAATATTTTATTGTGGTAAAATATACATAATAAAACCTACCATTTTAAGCATATGCTTCAGTGGTATTAAGTACATTCACATTGTTGTGCAATCATCACCACCACCCATATCCAGAACTTTGTTATTTTCCCAAACTGAAACTCTATACTCATTAAATAATAACTTCCCATTTTATCCTCCTATGACCCCCTGGCAACCAACATTCTACTTTCTGTGTCTATGTATTTGATTACTCTATGTAATTTATTATAAGAGAAATTATACAATATTTGTCCTTTTTAAACTCATTTAACTTAGCATAATGTCTTCAAGGTTCATCCACGTTGTAGCATATGTCAGAATTTCTTTCCTTTCTAAGGTTGAATAATATTCTATGTTTGTATATATCACATTTTGTTTATCCACTCATCCATTAATTGATATTTGGGTTGTTTTCACCTTTCAGCTTTGAACATAAGTATACAAATATCTGTTCAAATCCCTGTTTAAAATTATTTTGAGTATATAACCAAAAATTATTCTTAATTTTCATGAAGTTCAATTTATCTACTGTTTTCTTTTGTTGCTTGTGCTTTCATTGTTGTAACAAGCAAGAAACCATTGCCTAGTCTAAGGTCATGAAGATTTACTTTTGTGCTTTCTTCTAAGAGTTTTATAGTTTTAGTTCTTGCATTTAAGACTATGCTTCATTTTGAGGTAATTTTATATTTGGTGTGATGTAGGGGTTTTACTCGAAGAAGGCAATGGCAACCCATTCCAGCACTCTTGCCTGGAAAGTCCCATGGATGGAGGAGCCTGGTAGGCTGCAGTCCATGGGGTCGCGAAGAGTTGGACACGACTGAGTGACTTCACTTTCACTTTTCACTTTCATGCATTGGAGAAGGAAATGGCAACCCACTCCAGTGTTCTTGCCTGGAGAATCCCAGGGATGGGGGAGCCTGGTGGGCTGCCGTCTATGGAGTCGCACAGAGTCGGACACGACTGAAGTGACTTAGCAGCAGCAGCAGCGGTTCATTGAGACTTTTACATTTATATTCATAAGAGATAAAACTACAGTTTTCTTCTCTTGTGAAGGCTTTTGCTTGCTTTGATATCAGGATAATACTGGCCTCATGAGTTGAGAAATGTTCTTCCCTATTGTGAAGGGAAGATTGGTATTAATTCTCTAATGTTTGACACAATTCATTAGTAAAGGCATTTGGTTTGGATTTTTTATTTTTGATAGAGTGAAAAGTGTTTCAGTTACTAATTCAATCTTTTGTTATATTTCTCTTCAGGTGCTTTGTTTCTTCTTGCAATAATTTTGGTAGTTTTTGGTTTGTATGACTTTGTCTATTTCATCTAAGTTGTCTAATTTAGTGTCACACAGCTATTGACGGTATTCGCTTCAGTTCAGTTCAGTTCAGTCACTCAGTCGTGTCTGACTCTTCCGGACCCCATGAGCTGCAGTGCACCAGGCCTCCTGTCCATCACGAAGTCCCGGAGTTCACCCAAACTCATGTCCATCGAGCTGGTGATGCCATCCAGCCATCTTATCCTCTGTCGTCCCCTTCTCCTCCTGCCCCCCAATCCCTCCCAGCATCAGAGTCTTTTCCAATGAGTCAACTCTTCGCATGAGGTGGCCAAAGTACTGGAGTTTCAGCTTTAGCACCAGTCCTTACAAAGAACACCCAGGACTGATCTCCTTTAGGATGGACTGGTTGGATCTCCTTGCAGTCCAAGGGACTCTCAAGAGTCTTCTCCAACACCACAGTTCAAAAGCATCAATTCTTCGGCTCTCAGCTTTCTTCACAGACCAACTCCCTCATCCATGCATGACCACTGGAAAAACCATAACCTTGACTAGATGGACCTTTGTTGGCAAAGTAATGTCTCTGCTTTTTAATATGCTATCTAGGTTGGTCATAACTTTTCTTCCAAAGAGTAAGCATCTTTTAATTTCATGGGTGCAACCACTTGTACTCCTTTATTTCTGTATGGCTGTAGTGATAGCCCCTCTTTGTACTTAATTTTACTAATGAAAATTTTCTGTTTTGTTGTTCCGATCAATTTGGTTAAAGGATTGCCAATTTTGTAGATATTTCAAAGAATCAACTTGTGGTTTCATTGTTTTTCTCCATTTTTAATTCTCTCTTTTATTTATTTCTGTTCTAGTCTTAAATATTGCCTTCCTTCTGCATGCTATGTGTTTAGTTGGCTCTTCTTTTCTAGTTCCTTTAGCTGGAAAATTAGGTTCATGATTTGAGATTTTGTTTTCTTTTAATCCTTTGTTGAGATAAAAATTCACATACCATAACATTTGTCCTTTTAAAGTGTACAATTTGGTGTTTTTGGTATATTTTCAATGTTTTCCAACCATTTCTACTTTCTAATTTCTGAATATTTTTATCACCCCCAAGAAGACTGTTCCTAGTAGCAATCTCTTCCCAACCTCTTCATTCCCCAGCCCCTGGTGAACAGTAATATACTTTCTATCTATATGGATTTTGCCTATTCTGGACATTCTGTAGCAAATATTTTTGGTTGACAGGTTTTCTCTTTCATCATTTTGAATATGTCATCCTGTTGCCTTCTGACCTCTATTCTATTTAGTAGAAGTTAGCCATTAAGCTTGTAGCGTTTTTCTTCTCCATGATGAGTCATTTTTCTCTTGCTCCTTTCAAGATTTCCCTTTGTTTTTGGCTTTCAACATTTTGACTATGATGTCTCTGGGGTATCCCTCCTTGTGCTTATCCTATTGTTATTTGTAGAGCTTCTTAGATATGTAGATTAATGGTTTCTCCAAATTTGAGTAGTTTTCATTATTTTTGAGTATTCTTTCCTGACCCAGGGATGAAACCTGGGTCTCCTGCATTGCAGGCAGATTCTTCACCATCTGAGCCACCATGTAGTCTAAAATCTCACTGCATATGTATTAGTGAGCTTATTGGTGTCCCACATTTCTCTGAGGCTGTTCATTTTTCTTCATTCTATGTTCTCAGCCTTTTTCAATTTGCATAATATATACATTGATCTACCTTCAAATTTTCTGATTCTTTTCTTCTGCCATCTCAAATCTACTGTTGAGCTCCTTATTTTTTAATTAATTTATTTTTAATTGGAGAATAATCACTTTACAATATTGTGTTGGTTTCTGCCATAAACCAACATGGATCAGCTCCTTATTGAATTTTTCATTTCACTTATAATACTTTTCAACTCCAGAATTTTTATTTGGTTCTTTTAAAAATTTTCTGTTTATTGATATTCTCTTTGTGATGAGATATTATCGTTATGCATTCTTTTCTTTAAGTATTATTTCCTTCAGTTCTTTGGAAATGTTTATAACAGCTGATTTATCTTCTAAGTCTAACATTTGGCCCCCTCAAGACAGTTTTATTGCCTAATATCTCTTTCCAGTTTATGGGTTACAATTTCCTGTTTTGTAATTGTGCATGTTTCATAGCTTTTTGCTGAAAACTAGATATATATAACAAGTCAGATAATATACCGTAGCAACTCTAGCTACTGTTACTGACTTTTATGGACGAGGTTGGTGAAGTCTATTCCCTACATTATACAACCTCTAAAGTCGCAGCCAGTGATTATTGTGATTTCAAATGGACTCTATTTCTTCCACTGAGATCCCCATTTAGCTTCTGAGTAATGTAACTCTAGTTAGTGGTATCATACCCAGCTATTAGCCTCTACTAATTACTCCTTAATTTCATTATTATTTTTTTAATGATGCCTGTGGGCATAAGTCATTCCACAATCCGATCCAATTAAATCTGCTGCTCCATTGCAGGGGTAAAGTGTTATCAGTCTTTGAGGCTTGCTCAGACTCTAGAATAGTTCTTCTTAGTTCTTTCCCTGATTCTCTCTTTTAAACTTCTAGCTGGTCTACTATTTTACAGTCCCCTACTAAAAATTCTGAAGCCCTTAGACCTTCTTAATTGCTTATCACCAAGACCTAAATTATTTCTGACAAAGCAAAAATTTTTCCAATCTTTTTTCTAAATAAAGTTATTTCCTTTAGGGAGAGCTAAAGAGGCTTTCCAGTCTTCAAATACTTTCTTTCTTCTGGGTTGAACTTCTGCTTTATTGTACTTGAGCTCGAGGTAGAGAGAGGATCCCACATTCACAGAGTGCCATTACTCTATGAGAAGGGTGCTAGGCAAGATGGTAGATCCTGATTTTTCTGACTTGTCTTTCCTAGCATGGAACCTGCAACTTATGAGTGAACTAGGACCAGAGGTTGAGAAATCTGTATTCAGGACAGGAAACAACAGTTAGAACTGGACATGGAACAACAGACTGGTTCCAAATAGGAAAAGGAGTACATCAAGGCTGTATATTGTCACCCTGCTTATTTAACAGAGTACATCATGAGAAACGCTGGGCTGGGGGAAGCACAAGTTGGAATCAAGATTGCCAGGAGAAATATCAATAACCTCAGATATGCAGATGACACCACCCTTATGGCAGAAAGTGAAGAAGAACTAAAGAGCCTCTTGATGAAAGTGAAAGAGGAGAGTCAAAAAGTTGGCTTAAAGCTCAACATTCAGAAAACTAAGATCATGGCATCTGGTCCCATCACTTCATGGCAAATAGATGGGGAAACAGTGGAAACAGTGGATGACTTTATTTTGGGGGCTCCAAAATCACTGCAGATGGTGATTGCAGCCATGAAATTAAAAGATGCTTACTCCTTGGAAGGAAAGTTCTGACTGACCTAGATAGCATATTAAAAAGCAGAGACATTACTTTGCCAACAAAGGTCCATCTAGTCAAGGCTGTGGTTTTTCCATTGGTCATGTATGGATATGAGAGTTGGACTATAAAGAAAGCTGAGCACTGAAGAATTGATGCTTTTGAACTGTGGTGTTGGAGAAGACTCTTGCGAGTCCCTTGGACTGCAAGGAGATCCAACCAGTCCATCCTAAAGGAGATCAGTCCTGGGTGTTCTTTGGAAGGACTGATGCTAAAGCTGAAACTCCAATACTTTGGCCACCTCATGCAAAGAGCTGACTCATTTAAAAAGACCCTGATGCTGGGAAAGATTGAGGACAGGAGGAAAAGGGGACGACAGAGGATGAGATGGTTGGATGGCATCACCGACTCAATGGAGATGAGTTTGAGTAAACTCTGCGAGTTGGTAATGGACAGGGAGGCCTGGTGTGCTGTGGTCCATGGGGTCCGGAAGAGTCAGACACGACTGAGTGACTGAACTGAACTGAGGGCAGAGGTAATTAGAGACAATGTTCTTGGTGCCATGCCTGGAGTAGAGCTCTCACAATACCAGTAAGAGCTGAGTGGCAGAAAGGCTTCTCAGTCCTCCTGGCTCTGCTTGTCTGGAACAAAGATTTTATAACACAGAGCTGAGGGAGGGATGAGAAGTAACTGTATCCTATAATTCCAGGAGTCACACTGGAGACCAATACTGGGACCTGGAGAAAGACAGAGCTCCCTATTAGTGGCCACAGTCACCTGGAATAGAGCTTGTATTACACTGAGCAGGAGAAGGCAGAGATGGGAGTAAATCATGGCCCAAATTGCATGGGCTATTGCTGTTCTTACCAAGATTTGTTATGGTATTTTGAATAAATACTTCTCCATTTGTTATATGTAATTAGAACAGCTCCTTAATTAAATTTAAGGAATTGTACCAATTATGGCTTTTCCCCTAGAAAATGGATCCACACACCACCATTTTTGACTAGAACCCTTTCTTTTAAGTTTGTAAACACCCTCCTACGTGTCTTTCTCTCTCTCACTCATACACACACAAACACACACACACACACACACACACACACACACACACAAACACATAGACTCTTTTCTTTCTGACCCAAGATCTCATCTCAGCAAGATAGTGGGAGAAGCCTGAACCCTGGGACAAGAATTGGATCCAGGACCCCCTTGTAAATTTGTCCATCCTAGTAGCTTCTTCCTTAAGGAGGCTAAAGACCAGGCTGAGGGTGGGGAATCAGAAAGCACCAAGTCGTGGTGAGGCCCTAGCCATTCTGTCCCCTGAGTAGTGGCAAGAGTAAGAGGTAGGCCTTACAGAGGAGAGAGGCTACAGGTCCCTGCAGCAAAGCAGATTGGGATAACACCCTTGGCCCCTGCAGGAAAGAGCCACAGGAAGACAGACTTGGGCCATGTCGGGCAAAACACTTTCTAAGGGAAAGCTACAGAAAGGGCTGTTGCAGGAAGAAGTAGCTCCCTGTCACCTGGGGGTTATTACCTAAGCAGAGGGCAGTGTGTTGAGGGGCTTCTGTCATTCACCAGGAGGTAGGAACCCAGGACTGTTGGGGGCCCATGGACCCTAAAATGCTCCAATCCCCACATCTTTGGAGGACAAAGCTTGCCCAATCCCATCTGGCCTGGTTAGGTGGCTCAGAAACACCCCAGGGACTGCAGGCCTTTTCTGGGGTTTCAAAAAGGAACAGTATTAGCATTCATTAGTCCTCTAATTGGCATTTAATTGCCAGTTCCACTCTGGTTTTTGGTCTTTATAATGAATACCTGAGGCATAGGCTGCCCCCAGCTGCCCCACCCTCGACCTTCTCCCTAGAGATCAGCTCCCAGCTGCATCTCATCGGTCCCTTCACCTCCACTCACATCCACCAACAAAGGTTGGAGACAGGAATGAACTTCCGCAGGGCATCTGCATTGCACCTTCTCTCCCTCCCCTTCCAGTGAGCTCAGAAAATCGGTGTTAATCCACCAGGCTTCAGTTGCTTAGCAACGGAAGAGCCTTCTCCTAGCAACTAGGAGCCACAAAGATGCTGCAGAGAAAAGGGGCTGTCTGGGCCCTGCGCCTGCTCAGCTCCTGACTGCTGCCTCCCTGATGTCTTTCTCATTGACTATAGCCAGCCTTCTCAGATGCTGGGTCTTGAAAGGCTGATCTCCTGGGCAGCTGCTTGACCTCACCCCCCATCCCACCTGCCTAGAGCTTCTCTGAATCCCACCTTCCAGGCCAGCAGGAAGTAGCTCATGATCACAGCAAGGTGGCTCTAGGAAAGGCCCCCCCTCTGTCTCTCAGAGGGTGCTGGCTATGTTGGTTCTTCCAGTCTGGCCTGGTAGGTGGAAGTAGAGAGGGCCAGGCGCCTTTCACCCCACCCCAGGTAAGAGCAATTCCTGCCCAGGAATTGGGGGTGGGGAGTGCATTGTAATCCCAGCCCATCTAAGCCTGAAGGGAGGCAGGGTTCCACACTCAAGGCTTCTAAAAATCAGGAAACTGAGACTCAGAGAAGGGCTCAGGCCCACACAGCTTTCCAGTGAGAGGTGGGTCTGAATCAACATCAGAACTCAGGGGTCCCCAACACAGTCAGCGTCCTTGAGACTGCCAGGCCACTGTGCAGCACCAGAGGCTTCTGCCTTCTCTCCCCAAAGGACAGAGAAGACAGATTTCTCCACCCCAAAGAGGAAGCCTCCTGCCCTCCTGCCTTCTGGAATGGCCCCAACAGAGGGTGATCACCAGTGCAGAATTTCCATTTGACAAGCTGCTTTCCCAGGATTGTTTTTAACTCAGTAAGAGTTCAGGAACATCCCCCAGAGGAGGCCTGTCTGAAATTTCTGACTCTGAGTGGGTGCTAACTGGTATCTTACTTAATCACAGACCTCCCTAATCTTTGCAGGAGGTGCACATGTGCACCCACCCCACCCCTATCCTGCTTCTGTGGAGCCTCAAGCTCTGATGATAAGGCTGCCCCCAAGAATAAACCATGGAAAGTGAGAGCTGTGGGAAACCAGCATCCAACAAGAGACCCTGCCCCCATCTCTCCCCCTGGGCCAGGCTGCTAGGCAGGGACAAGCTTTCCTCTGGGCAACTTCTTTCTACCTTCCCCCACTCCTTGCTTCTCTCCCTCCCTTTCCCTTTTCTCCCTCCCAAGAAAAGGGCTTCTGGCTTCTATCGCCTGGCAACCAAACTGGGCTGCCACAGGCTGAGGGGAGCAGCACAGATGCTGCCTAGTGAGGGGGCTGAAGTGAGGGGGTGAAATCAGTCTCTAGTCATATGTCACTGTTGCTCACAAAACAGATACCAGGCTTTTCTTAAATTTGTGATTGTTGTTCCCTATAATGAAAACGCTTCCAAAGGCAGGCAGCTAAGCCACATTTGGGTAAACATCTCCTTGATCCACCCTTTTCTATTTCATATGAAAAGCTTTTTGTGGTGGAAAATTTCAAGCCTATATACAAGTAGAATAGCATAATGAACCTCCTGTGGACATCGCCCAGCATCAATAATTAGCAACCCCTGGCCAGATATCATATCATTGAATCTGCATTTCAGTATGTAGCTTTGAAACATGAGAACTCTCTTTTAACAGACCTATAATGTCATTACAACACCTAAAGTAATTAATAATTCCATAATGTCATCAAATATCCAGGCAGTGTTCAAAGTTCAAGCACCTCATCAATATCATGAGGTGTTGACTGTTGTTTTTTTTCACAGTTTACTTGAGTCAAGATCTAAAAAAAGGACACAGAAATCTAGAGGTTCCCCTTTGTGAATATTTTGGGGGAGGAAAACCTTTTCTTCTACTCTCTTAGGTTTAGCACAGAGGCCCTGTGAGTGAAAACTGGTAAAAGACAGACTGACAGGAGGAAAAAAAAAAACACCCCAGAGTTTATTTACATGTGCAACTTCCATATACACAGAAGAACTCAGTGATGATAACTCAAAGGTGTGGTTGGAATTTGGGGCTTACATGCCAACTTACTAGATGAAATGGGGGAGAAAGGTCCTTGCCAGGAATATAAATGATTTTTGGAAACATACATGGATATTCAGGAAAACAAACACTTGATAGGAAAGGCTGTAATGTTTGTCTATATAGGTGTGAGTGATCTTTCTTTTTCAGGGCCGCAAAGTTACTCAGAGAAAAAATTTGGAGTAGACTTTATTCTACCTTCCAGAAGTGGATCCCGAGAAGGAATTTTTGGCAGCTTCATTTCCTAGAAGTTGCTGCTTTTAGTCAGATAAAGGAAGCTCAAAAAAGGCTTTTTACCCTGTTGTTTATCAAATCACAAATGTCTTCAGCTAAAATAATCTTTATACCAACTCTGGGTCCCAACTGTGTCCAAACAGTATGCTGAAATCACAAGGAAGCGAAATTACCCTGCAAACCACTAACTCCGGGCTCTTCCCAGGAGGCCTCCTGTGAGCTCTGCCTTGAGTTATGTGAGGCATTATTAATTCCCAAATCTTGAGATTCAAAGTGATGAAATGAAGAACTCAAGGTCACCCAGCTACTGAGGCACTAGGCCAGGCTGGTAACTCACATCAGGAGCCTAAACTCCTAACAACCACGCCCTGCCACTCCACCTGTCCTGCCTCCAGACGTAGGGAAGGCCTCCACACTGCGCCCACCTCCTAGTCCAGGTCCCACCCAGAATATGTCAAAGACTGACACATTCCCACCTCCTCTGACCACCCTGGCCCATTTCTCTCTGTTCCCAGGTGTCTGCCCTTGGGTGCAGGGACCTCAGTTTCTCCCTCACCCAGAAGCACGCCAAGTACAGGGATGTTGGTTCTGGATATATGTGACCTGCCCCAGCTGAGCCTCACCCACAGTCATTTGGAAGGTGCTCCCCACAGGGCAGCTGACTGACTGACTGCCTGCCTGAGTGAAGGGCCTTCTGGAGGGTGAGTGGGCTGGATGTACAGGCGAGGCTTTGAGGAGAGATCCCAGATCCCAGGCTGGAGCAGCCATCAGATATACTCCATAGTGATAGGGGGTCTCTCTTGCCTGCAGAGAAGGAAAGGGATTGTCTAGGGAGCAGCCTGGACTTGGGCATCAAGAAGACAGACGCCTCTGGCCTCACTCCTCCCTCCCATAGGTCATTTACCCTCGAGACCTCAGGAAGTCTTCATGTGTGCAGAGAATACACTCCAGAGATTCGCCTGGGCTGCCCTGCAGTTGCAGGAAGCCTCTCAGTCTGGAGTCATGAAACTGGCTCTTGCCAGAGAGCCCTGGTCACAGGTCTGGGTCTCTGCTCTTTCTCTACGCTGCTCCATGACCCTGGGCGGGCTACTTCCTCCCTGGAGGTCTGAGCTTCCTCATCTATACAATGAGGGGGCTGCACCCGTCCATCTCCAGGGGCCCATTAGCTTCCATGTTTCTGTGATCTCCAGGAAAGGGAGACCCACAACATTCCTCAGTAAGTGATTGCTGGTTTTAATTATGTTTACAGTCAAGAGGGTCTTCCTGCCTGTGTCCTACTGTCTCTGAACCTCATTTGTCTGGCCGAGGTCTGGATCGAGCTAAGCTTCTTGATTGACCCAGAAGTACCTGGGCAGTGACAGCCATTTTTATCACAACTCAGTTTCAATGGTAGGAGAGTGAGCTCTAGAACCCTCAAGGCTCTGCTCCCAATCCCCGAGGTATTCAGGAAGCAGCAGTGTTCAGACATCATGGAGATGAGCAATTGTGGCACCAAGTGGCTCCTTGCCCTTAATGTAGCCCAACATCCTCACTTTCCAGATAAGGAAACAGGGACTTGTCCAAGGCCACACAGAGCAGGGACAGGGAGGAGCTTGGGGTCGGAAAGAGCTGGGGACCTCCTCAGGAGGGATCTTTCCTGGGCAGGGTGGCTGATGGTGAAGTGGAGAGCCAGCCCCCTAAGGAGCAGAGTTGTGGCATGAACTAAAACTAGTTTATGACACTCACCCTCAGGAAGCTCCTGGGTTCTCCTGGGCAAATACAGGACACACTCACATGCACACATGCATGCGTGCACACCACATAAGTCATAAAGAGGTCATAAGCACCTCACTCTCCCAAGTGCCTGAGCTGGGACTCTAACTTGACTACCCACCAGGAGCCACTGAGTATCCTAGCTACTTCTTTTATTCAACAAATAGTGACCCGAGTGACTGGGAACTGAACAGTGAACAAGTGGGATGTGGTCCTGCCCTCTCAGAGCTTGCAGCCTAGCCAGGTGGGCAAGTGCTCCAGAGGAGAGTCCAACCCAGGGAACTGCCCCACCCCAGGGGCAGTGGGAATCCAGCGGAGCCCACCTCAGGGGCTCAGGGGCTCAGGGACCATCCTGTGCTGCAGGCCCTTTCCCGGCTGCCTGTGCCCATTTCTGGAACAGTCAATTCTGGTTGATTGGGAAGGTAGCCTTGGGGAGGCTTGGTCTCCTCTCTTCAGGCCAGGCAGACATGGTCAAGGCTGAAGATGACCCTCTGGAACATTTTGTCATGTCAGTGATAACCGGGCAACTTCTGGGGCTTGGAGAAGAGGTGAGGCTCCCCTTCATCAGACCAGGGGTTCTCAAAGTAGTGGCCTGGGACCCCCAAGCTCACTGTTGAGCCTTCAGTAGCTCTTCTGAGCAGAAGTTGCATATTAGCAGGGTGCCCTTCCCCTTGCTGGCTTTTGTGATGCCAAGTGTGGGTTGCAAGGCCTCCAAGAACGGCAATAGTTCAACTGTTCTGAAAAAAGTTTCCTTCCCAGTCCCCCACCCCTTACCTCTTGCAGAGGGCTGAGATATTTCCTTCTTCAAACCTGTGTTTGCAATTTAGCTTCCATCAACCTTGACAATTGACATAATGGGTAGAAAACAAGGCTGCCCCTTTTTTCCATCCCTGCTGCTCTTCTCCTATGTATGTGGGAGTGTGGGGGGGGGGGGCCGGGGGGGGTTGGTGGGGGGGAAGTGACACAGGAAAGAAGAGGGGAAAATATGGGAAAATGTCCTGTGGATTCTTTACTTACTGAGCTCAGGGACACACAGAGATGATTAACTTTCAGGGAAAAAAATAAGAAAACACCTAATTTTACCTGCCTAGTCATCCCTGCTGTTTGACCTCCGAGTCTTCTGGTTTCCAGGCTGTTTCATAAGTACTGAGGTATTGAGAAGCTGTATGTGTTCTGGAAACAAGATGAAGGGCCCTTTGGTCCCTGGGGCCCACTCCCACAGACTCTGTCGAGATGATCTGTCTTTGCCACTGACCCTGGTGTGGGGCCTGTGTCCATGAAAAACAATGATCCCTGTGGGTCTTCAGTCCTTTGGGGGGCCACACCTCCCCTCTGGCCCCCATGCTGTGCCCCACCCCTGTCAGACTTTGGAATAAGAGAGGAAGCATAGGTGTGGTGGCATCTAGCCCTTTATTTCTAAGAGCTGCAAACTGAGACCCAGGGAACACAGGGCACTTGCTGTTTGTATAGTGATCAGAAAGCTGAAAGTCTCTATTTTACTTAGTTATTGGTAATTTAAACCAGTGCTTTAAATTTTAAATATTCTGAAGTAAAATGTACAATCCTGATGAATCTGAAAAGATCAATTATAAACATCAGTATATCAATATAAACATCAAAACGTCAATACAAACATCAATATAAACATTGATATAAGTCTGAGCCTGTACTTTATTTATTCTATTTCACAGATAGATAAATTCTAGAGTCATTTTCTCAGTGTCCCCCAGTGATCATCTGCACAATGAAACTCTTTTCTTAGTAATACCTAACCTTTGTAAATAGAATAACTGGATGTCATAATTTATATATGTTGTTCCATTGTTATTATTGAAATTAAAATTTCATGTGAAAATTGGCATAGTATGGATGATAAATTAAGCATTCCTCTTCTTTACATACCATCCACTTTACTTCATATGCATTATATTATTTTTTATTTTAATTTTTCCTTTTTTTAAGCAATATGTACATGTTGATTCCAAACTCCCAATCTGTCTGTTCCTTCACCACTCCCCGCCACTGACCACAAGTTCATTCTCTAATTCTGTAAGTCTATTTCTGTTTTATAAATAAGATCATCTGTATCATTTTTTATATTTATTTTATTCATTTATTTGACTGTACCAGGTCTGAGTTACAGCATGTAGAAGCTAGTTCTCTGATCATGGATCGGACCTGGGCTGTCTGCATCGGCCATGTGGAGTCTTAGCCACTGGCTGCTGCTACTGCTGCTAAATTGCTTCAGTCGTGTCCGACTCTGTGTGACCCCATAGACGGCAGCCCACCAGGCTCCCCTGTCCCTGGGATTCTCCAGGCAAGAACACTGGAGTGGGTTGCCATTTCTTTCTCCAATGCAGGAAAGTGAAAAGTGAAAATGAAGTCGCTCTGTTGTGCCCGACTCTTAGCAACCCCATGGACTGCAGCCTTCCAGGCTCCTCCGTCCATGGGATTTTCCAGGCAAGAGTACTGGTGTGGGGTCCCATTGCCTTCTGGACCACCAGGGAAATCCAATTTGTATCATTTTTTAGAATTCCATATATATGTGAAATGATATGATATTTACCTTTCTCTGTCTTTCTTCACTTAGTAAGACAATCTCCAGATCCATCAATTTTCCTGGAAATGGCATTATTTCATTCTTTTTATGGATGAGTAATATTCTATTGTATCGATGTACCACACCTTCTTTTTCCATTTATCTGTCAAGGGACATTTATGTAGTTTACATGTCTTGGCTATTGTAAACAACACTGCAATGAACACTGGGGTGCATGTATTTTTTCAAACCAGGTTTTATCCAGATATATGCCCAGGAGCTTGGTGGTGCTGAATTATCTTAGCATTTGCTTGTCTGTAAACCTTTTGATTTCTCCATCAAATCTGAATGAGAATCTTGCCTGTTAGAGTTCTTCTGGTTATAGGTTCTTCTCTTTCATCATTTTGAGTATATTGTGCCACTACCTTCTTACCTGCAGTTTCTGGTGAGAAATCTGCTGGTAACCTTATTGGAATTTCCTTGTATGATATTTGTTTCTTTTTCCTTGTTGCTTTTAGTATTCTTCTTTGTCTATAGTTTTTGTCAGTTTGATTATTATGTGTCTCAGCAGATTCCTCCCTGGTTTATCCTGCCTGGGACTCTCTGTGCTTCCTAGATTTCAGTCACAGTTTCCTTTCCTGTGTTAGTGAAGTTTTTGGTCATTATCTCTTTAAATATTTTGTCAGGCCTTTTCTCTCTCTCTTCTCCTTGGGGACCCCTACAATGTGAATGTTGGTGTATTTAATGTTGTCCCAGAGGTCTCTGAGGTCTGTAAACAGTGCTGCAATGAACATTGGGGTACATGTATCTCAATTCTGGTTTCCTCAGCATGTATGCTCAGCAGTGGGATTGCTGGGTCATATAACAGTTCTATTTCCAGTTTTTAAGGAATCTCCACACTGTTCTCCACAGTGGCTGTACTAGTTTGCATTTTTCCACACCCTCTCCAGCATTTATTGTTTGTAGAATTTTTGCTGGTGGCCATTCTGACCGGTGTGATATGACACCTCATTGTGGTTTTGATTTGCATTTCTCTAATAATGAGTTCAGAGAAGGCAATGGCAACCCACTCCAGTACTCTTGCCTGGAAAGTCCCATGGACAGAAGAGCTGCAGTCCATGGGTTCGTGAAGAGTCAGACACGACTGAGCGACTTCACTTCACTTTTCACTTTCATGCATTGGAGGAGGAAATGGCAACCCACTCCAGTGTTCTTGCCTGGAGAATCCCAGGGACGGGGGAGCCTGGTGGGCTGCCGTCTATGGGGTCGCACAGAGTCGGACATGACTAAAGCGACTTAGCAGCAGCAGTAGCAATAATGAGTTGGTGATGGACAGGGAGGCCTGGCATGCTGCAATTCATGGGGTCGCAAACAGTCGGACACGACTGAGCAACTGAACTAAACTGAATAATGAATGATGTTGAGGATCTTTTCATGTGTTTATTGGCCATCTATATGTCTTCTTTGGAGAAATGTCTGTTTCATTCTTTGGCCCACTTTTTGATTGGGTTTTTCATTTTTCTGGTATGGAGCTGCATGAGCTGCTTGTGTATTTTTGACATTAATTCTTTGTCAGTTGCTTCATTTGCTGTTAATTTTTTCCCATTCTGAAGGCTGCCTTTTTACCTTGCTTATAGTTTCCTTCTTTGTGCAAAAGCTTTTAGGTTTAATTAGGTCCCATTTGTTTATTTTTGTTTTTATTTCCATTACTCTGGTAGGTGGGTCATAGAGGATCTTGCTGTGATTTATGTCAGAGAGTGTTTTGCCTATGTTTTCCTCTAAGAGTTTTATAGTTTCTGGTCTTACATTTAGATCTTTAATCCGTTTTGAGTTTGTTTTTGTGTATGGTGTTAGAAAGTGTTCTAGTTTCATTCTTTCACATGTGATTGACCAGTTTTCCCAACACCACTTGTTAAAGAGATTGTCTTTTCTCCATTGTGTATTTTTGCCTCCTTTGTCAAAGATATGATGTCCATAGGTGCATGGATTTATCTCTGGGCTTTCTATTTGTTCCATTGATCTATATTTCTGTCCTTGTCCCAGTACCATACTGTCTTGATGACTGTGGATTTGTAGTATAGTCTGAAGTCAGGAAGGTTGATTCCTCAAGTTCCATTCTTCTTTCTCAAGATTGCTTTGGCTATTTGAGGTTTTTTGTACTTCCATACAAATTGTGAAATTATTTGTTCTTGTTCTGTGAAAAATACTATTGGTAGCTTGATAGGGATTGCATTGAATCTATAGATTGCTTTGGGTAGTATACTCATTTTCACTATATTGATTCTTCCAATCCATTAACATGATGTATTTCTCCAACTATTTGTGTCATCTTTGATTCCTTTCATCAGTGTTTTATAGTTTTATATATATATATATATTTTTTTTTGTTTGTTTGTTTGTTTGTTTGTTTCTTTAGGTAAATTTATTCCTCAGTATTTTATTCTTTTCATTGCAATGGTGAATGAGATTGTGTCATTAATTTCTCTTTCTGTTTTTTCATTGTTAGTGTATAGGAATGCAAGGGATTTCTGTGTGTTAATTTTATATCCTGCAACTTTACTATATTTATTAGAGGATTATGTCATCTGCAAACAGTGAGAGTTCTACTTCTTTTCCAATTTGGTTTTATTTCTTTTTCTTCTCTGATTACGATGGCTAGGTCTTCCAAAATTATGTTGAATAGTAGTGGTGAGAGTGGGCACCCTTGTCTTGTTCCTGTTTTTACAGAAATGCTTTCAGCTTTTCACTATTGAGGATAATGTTTGCTCTGGGTTTGTCATATATGGCTTTTCTTATGTTGAGGTATGTTCCTTCTATCCCTGCTTCCTGGAGAGTTTTTTTTTTTTAATCATAAATGGGTGTTGAATTTTGTCAAGGGCTTTCTCTCCATCTATTGAGATAATCATATGGTTTTTATCTTTCAGTTTGTTAATATGGTATATGACATTGATTGATTTGCAAATATTAAAGAATCCTTGCATCCCTGGAAGAGATGCCCACTTGGTCATGATGTGTGATTTTCTTAATATGTTGTTGGATTCTGTTTGCTACAATTTTGCTGAGGATTTTTGCATCTATGTTCATCGGTGATATTGGCCTGTAGTTTTCTTTTTTTGTGGCATCTTTGTCTGCTTTTGGTATTAGGGTGATGGTGGCCTCATAGAATGAGTTTGAGAGTTTACCTTCCTCTGCAATTTTCTGGAAGAGTTTCAGTAAGATAGGTGTTAGCTCTTCTCTAATTTTTTGGTAGAATTCACCTGTGAAGCCATCTGGTCCTGGGCTTTTATTTGTTGGAAGATTTTTTATTACATTTTCGATTTCCACACTTGTGATGGGTCTGTTAAGATTTTCTATTTCTTCCTGGTTCAGTTTTGGAACGTTATACTTTTCTAGGAATTTGTCCATTTCTTCCAAGTTGTCCATTTTATTGGCATATAATTCCTTGCAGTAGTCTCCTATAGTCTTTTGTGATTGTTTTTTCTGGGTTTTTATTTTGATCATTCTTCAGCAACATATTTTTTTGTCATCTACTTTGGTCTAACTTTCTGTGTTTGTGGTCTCCTTACCACAGGCTACAAGACTGTAGTTCCTTTTGCTTCTGGTGTCTGCCTCCTGGTAAGTGAGGTTGGAACAGGGGCTTGTGTAGGCTTCCTGGTAGGTGGGAATGGTGACTGCCTGCACATGGTGGGTGGAGCTAGGTCTTGTCCCTCTAGTGAGTAGAAACCTTGTCAGGAGTTGTTTATCAGGCAGCTGTGTGCTCAGGAAGACTTTAAGCATAGTGTGTGCTGATAGGTGTGGCTGTGTTCCTGCCCTGTTTGTTTTTTGGCCTGAGACATCCCAGCACTGGTGCCTACAAGCTGTTGTGTGGGGTCACATCTTGGTGAATAAATGGCAGCTTCCAAGAGGGCTTATGCTAATGAGTACTGCCTAGAATTGTCACCACTAGTGTCCTTGTTCCCACAGTGAGCCACAGCCACCCCTTACCTACACAGAAGACCCTCCAATACTAGCAGGTAAGCCTGGCCCAGTCTCTTATGAAGTCACCGCTTTTTCCCCTGGGTCCTGGTATACATGAGACCCTGTGTGTTCCCTTCAAGAGTGGAGTTTCTGTTTCCCCTAGTCCTTTGGAATTCCTGCCATCAAACCCCACTGAACTTCAAAGCTAGATTCTCTGGGGGTTCTTCCTCTCATTGCTGGGAAGCCTGATGTGGGGCTCAGAACTTTCACTCCTGTGAGAGAACTTCTGTGAAATAATTATTTTCCAGTTTGTGACTCACCCACCTGGTGTGTATTGGATTTGATTTAATTGCACTGGAACCCCTCTTACCATCTTATTGTGGCTTCTTCTTTGGATATAGAGTATCTTTTTTGGTAGCTTTCAGCATTTTTTGTTGATTGTTGTTCAGTTAATTTTGATTTTGGTATTTCTATGAGAAAAGTAAGCTCATGTCCTTTTACTCTGCTATCTTGTCTCTAGGAACAGTTTTAAGAAGATTCAATGGATGATTTTAGGATCTTTATCTCTTATTTCAGCCCAATACAGTTCAGGTAAAGAGTTATAGGGTCCTGTCAGGTCCAGAGGCCTGGCAACAGCTTTTCAAGATGCTTTATATCCAATGAGAAAGAGGCAATTCTGCTCTCCTTTATATACATTTTCTTCTATTTTCTTTAGGGGAGACAGAGTGACAGTCATATGTATTATTTTATATAGTCCTTTTAATAACCTTATAATATGACTACCATTACCCCCACTTTACAGAGTAGGAAAATTAATTTTAAGGGGTTAATTGTATGAAGTTATACAGAAGGTAATGATGAAGCTATAGCTGGGCATTAATTGTCAGAGTATTCTTCAATGTGTCTCACCAGAAAGGCCTAGGCTGTGTATAGAATAGCTACCTGGCTTCCACCTGTGCCATGTTGGAGATAGTATTTGCCTGGGCTGGGCAGATAACTCAGAGAATATCCAACTCAGAGTGGGAGGAGTAAGAGGGCTACTATTCCCAGGGCTGATGGTGAAGAAATTTTTCATGGCCACTGATGACAACAACACAAGCCAGTTGAGGAAGAAGGTTGGAGAGGATATGTTTGAAGCCCTTTGGGCAAGTAGGGCAGGAGGGAAGAACCCAGTGCAGTTGCTGCCATCTCTGGTGGGCTCCATCTCTGCTCTGGCTCTGTTTTGTTTCAGTTTCTAGTGAAAGCAACTTTGTAAAACTGTCTCCCCCTAGATAAGCATCACTTTCCATACAGAGGAAGCTGCTGAAGGGTACTGGAGACACCACTTCCCACCCTGACCTTTCATGTTCACCTGCTGCCAACTGGCACTGCTCTGTTCATGCTGAACAGAGTCATTTCTCTCCTACTAAATCCCAAAGTCCAAACTCATAATTAGTCTTTTATGTACCATATTTATTTTTGGAGGAGTTTGTCTTGGCATCAGGCTACTCTCTCCAAGGAGTACATGTCTCAACAAATAGCTCCTGCTCCTCTTCACTTTGGTGTTTCCTAGTTTGTTCATCCTACCCCTACATGGCCTTTGGGGAATACCACCTACATAGAAGAGTGGAACAGGTTGCAGTGGAAGCTGGGTAGCCTGGGTTTTACAGATACCTGCTGCTCCACCATAACCCATCAGGTGTGGATCCTAACCCAGAGCCCAGACCAACCCTTAGCCCACTTCATGGAAAATCCCCTTGGGGATAGGCCCTCAGCCATTTCCTTTGAAGTGTTCCCTGAAATCTTATTCATCTTCCATAGGGTGGGAGGGTCCTGGGTCCAAGCACTGTCTGGGATAGAGGTACGTACTTGAAACCTTGGAGTCCTCCTCAGCTCTCTCCTCTATCCTGTCTCTTTAATATCTTAAGTCTTTGTGTACTAGAAGGGCTTCCCTGATAGCTCAGTCAGTAAAGAATCTGCCTGCAATGCAGGAGACTCCAGTTCAATTCCTGGGTTGGGAAGATCTGCTAGAGAAGGAATAGACTACCCACTCCAGTATTCTTGGGCTTCCCCTGTGGCTCAGCTGGTAAAGAATTTGCCTGCAATGCGGGAGACCTGGGTTTGATCCCTGGGTTTGATCCCTGGGTTGGAAAGATGCCCTGGAGAAGGGAAAGGCTACCCACTCCAGTATTCTGGCCTGGAGAATTCCATGGACTGTATAGTCCATGGGGTCACAAAGAGTCGGACATGTCTGAGCGACTTTCACTTCACTTCACTTGTGTACTAGAAATATATAACATGTTACCTGAAGCTCTAACAAATTAGTGACTTTGGGTGATACATTTAATTTCTCTGGGCCTCAGTTTCTCCATGTGTAAAATAAGAATGTTGGTTTTTACCTGGAAACTCCCATGGACAGAAGAGCCTGGCAGCTACAGTCCATATGGTCACAAAGAGTCGAACATGACTGAGCACAGCATAACATAACAATAAAAGTGAGAAGGTTGGTTTTGATGAATACTAAGTGTTGCTGTTTTGAACTCTTGTGTATGTGATTCAGTCTTAAGTCTGTTCTTATTGGCAGGTCTCCAGTTTAAGCTCCTTCCTACCATCCCTAAAAAATTCTGACATTGGCCTCATCAGTGGTGGTTTCCAATCCTTCCTCCATACTCTTATGGCCACAATGACCACAGTTATCTTTTTTAAATTAATTTATTTGTTTTAATTGGAAGCTAATCACTTTACCACAGTTATCTTTTGAACATTTCACTTCAACTGTGTGAGGGGTCTCCTTTACCTAAAGATTCAGGTCCTTTTCCCGACCCTGCCATTCAAAGCTCTCCACACTCAGGGCTGGAGAAATGTTCAAGACATCCATCCTGTGAGGGTCTCTGGGTACTCTTAAACAAGGAATTGTCAAAATATGCTATCAGAAATTGTCTAAGTTTTGAAATATTTACCTTTAACAACTAACATTTCAACATGCATCACATAAATACAAGGCAATCAATGTATGTCATTCACAAGACAATTACAAGATTAATAGGGTCTACATTGGAGATGTTTTCTGAATGACAGCTCCTGCCAAGTTGTCCTTCTGACCATTTCCCACAGTGTGGTCCCTGACACTGAACACTACTAGTTGAGCCAATCCAGAGCTTCCCAAACTCGACAGTGCCCTTGAATTACCTAGGTGGTGCTATATGCAGCCAGACAAGTATGGTCCTCAGGCTGGTATTTGGGATCACTGGACAAGCTCCCTTTATATGTGTATTAGCTTCCTACTTGGATTGGCTAGACCTTTGGCTTGAATTGCTTCATAGCCACTTCAGGCTCTGGTATGAAGCCAAAACCCTGGCAGGTTCTTTGACAGTGTTCATTTCATGACTGAAGACCAGGATAGAAATGTGCTTGTAACTCTGCCTGTATTCCTGTCCGCTCCATACCCTCTTTAGAGATAACACATGCGTGCGTGCTAAGTTGCTTTTCATGGCCAATTCTTTGCAACCCTATGGCCTGCAGCCCACCAGGCTTCTCTGTCCGTGGGATTCTCCAGGCAAGAATACTAGAGTGGGTTGCCGTGCCCTCCTCCAGGGGATCTTCCAGACCCAGAGACTGAACCTGCATCTCTTATGTCTCCTGCACTGGCAGGCAGGTTCTTTACCATTAGCACCACCAACTCAGAGCCTCTACAAAAAGAAACTCCAAGCCTTCAAGACCCTAACATTACCCTCTACCTCTACCCAAATTATATGATTTTTTTTTAACTTCTCTTGTTCTATCCCTTCAAACCCCTGCCATTCTCTTCAGTAACCTCATTTATGTGTCAGCGATCTTTGTCCAAACCCTGAGAGCTCCACATATCCAGTTAAAAGGAAACAGGGAGTATATTGGCTTTCTTTTATCTGATTCTCTTTTGACCCACAGTGCTTTCCTTGCTGCCTTGTGGGCACACACATAGGTATTCAAGTGAAACAAGCCCAGACTTGAGAGTTAAGAACTTCAAGGAATTTCTCTGCTCCTGGTACAGCAGGAAATCTGGGGCAAGTTATTTGCTTTCTTTGCACCTTGGTTACCTCATCTATAGATCAGGTACCATGAAACAATGAAAGATTAAACTCTGACCTTGCTGATAGATGGCATGTTCACCTGATCTGTGGCATTCCAAGTATATGGTGACCACAGGGTGCCTGCAATGTAGTGCCAATGGCTGGGAAGTGAATAAGGGAGTGAACACTAGGCTGAGGGTCAGAAGGCCCAAATTAGGCCCCTTCTATTACTAGCTTGTTTTGTGTCCTTGGGCAAGCCACTCAAGCTCTCTGGCTTCATTTTCTTCCTTTTGTAAAATAGGGTTATGTACCTTAGCATAGTAGCTAAGAGCAAGGGCTTTAAAGTCAGATAGACCTGGGTTGGTGTCCCAGCTCTACCACTTACTAACAATGTGCTAGTCTAGTCACCAAATCCCTTTTGGTCTGTTTACTTATTTGTGCTTAGTAGATCAGTCTTGTCCGACTCTGTGACCCCATGGACCATAGACCACAAAGCTCCTCTGTCCATGAGGATTCTCCAGGCAAGAATACTGGAGTGGGTTGCCATGCCCTCCTCCAGGGGATCTTCCCAACCTAGGGATCAAACCCAGGTCTCCTGCATTACAGATGGATTCTTTACTGTCTGAGCCACCAGGGAAAGTAAATGGGCGCACTAACAGTATTCACTTGATGAGGTTGTTATGAAGATTAAATGAGATGACATAGCTAATATACATAAGGAATTTAACCTAGTGCCTGCCACATAGTAAGTACCATACAAGTGTCAGCTATTACTACTACTACTATGAAGAAAAGGAAGACTTGGGGGAGGACATTTGCTGGCTTATCTATATCAGGTTATTATATACTTGCTGTGAGGATGTAATGATATAAGTGCTGGAAAAGGGTTTGGAACATAAAAGGACTTTTCAAAAGTGAGGTGATATTGCAATTAAAACACAAAGGTGTTAGGTCCTCTTGCTGCCAAGAGGTTTATCCTGAGTATGTGAGATCTGGCTTGCTCAGTGGTGGCATGAAGGGCTATTTCCTTTCCCTCCTACATACCTATCCTTGCCATTATGATGATTTATTCCTCCTGGCAGACTGAATTAGAAGAGGAGATTTGAAACTCTGCTGAGGGTCTGGCTTTTAGTTGCTGCTGCTGCATTTCAAATTTTGGAGTGTGCTGGAACCCATGGGATGCCATGAAGACTCACTGCTCTGAGCAGTCATTAACTTCCACACACAAGGATCAGTTGCATAATGACCATTCAATAAATCTGGGCTGGTTAAAGAAGAGATATATGTGTCTGGGTGTGGGATTCCCTTCAGTAGCAGCCTGAGAGAAGTGACTGTCTTCATCTGCTGTCTCTAGGACACTATTTAATTTCTATTAGTACATGACAGGTCTCTCTTTTTTAATTAATTTATTGTTAATTGAAGGATAATTGCTTTACAGTATTGTGTTGGTTTCTACCAAACATCAACACGAATCAGCCGTAGATTTACACATGTCCCCTCCCACTTGAATATCCCTCCCACCTCCCTCCCCATCCTACCTTTCTAGGTTGTTACCCCCAATTTGAGTTCCTTGAGTCATACAGAAAATTCCCATTGGCAATCTATTTTATATATGGTAACATATGTTTCCATGTTACTCTCTCCATGCATCCCACATTCTCCTTCCTCCCCCCGACCAGCCATGTGCATAAATCTGTTCTCAATGTCTGTGTCTCCACTGTTGCTCTGCAAACAGGTTCATCAGTACCATCTTTCTAGATTCCATATATATGCATTAATATATGATAATTGCTTTTCTCTTTCTTACTTCACTCTGTATAATAGGCTCTAGGTTCATTCACCTGATTAGGACTGACTCAAATGTGTGCCTTTTTATGGCTAAGTAATATTCCATTGCATATATGTACCACAGCTTCTTTATGCATTCATCTATTGATGACATCTAGGTTGCTTCTATGTCCTAGCTATTGTAAATAGAACTGCAATAAACATTGGTGTATATGTGTCTTTTTCAATTTTGGTTTCCTCGGGGTATATGCCTAGTAGTGGGATTGCTGGGTAATTTGGTGGTTTTATTCCTAGTTTTTAAAGAATCTTCATACTGTTTTCCATAGTGGCTGTAACAATTTACATTCCCACCAATAGTGCAAGAGGGTTCCCTTTTCTCCACACCCTCTCCAGCATTTATTGTTTGTAGAATTTTTGATGATGGATATTCTGACCAATGTGAGGTGATATCTCATTATAGTTTTTATTTGCATTTCTCTAATAATGAGCAATATTGAGCATCTTTTCATGTGTTTATTCATGTCAGGTATTTTATAGTACCTCACTTAATCTTCACAAAACAAACATTTAGTTGGCACTTTAAAAAAAACTTTTTATTTTGTGTTGGAGTATAGCCAATTAACAATGTTTTGATAGTTCTAGGTAAACAGCAAAGGGACTCAGCCATACATATACATGTATCCATTCTCCCCCAAACTGCCTTCCCATCCAGGCAGTAGTTGGCACTTTTATAATATCTATTTTCCAGATGAGGAAATTGAGGCTTAGAGATATGAAGAAAGTTGCTCAACATCAACCAGCAAGTAAGTAGATCTTGTTCTTAAACCCATGTCTATTTGACTTCAGAGACTGTACTCTTAACCTATACATTATAGAAAGAGTAATCCATTCCAGAATCTTCCTTGTAGTGGTACAGGTCCCAGCCTGGTTCCAGGATGGCCAGGTTGAAGCTATAGGAAATTTCTCAGTTGGGAAGAAGGTTACCAACCACTTGTGGCATGCAGGAACTTAATTTTTCTTCCTCTGTTCTTTTCCTTATTTTCTCCATCTCTTTTATAAAATACTCAATAGAAAGGGTCAGTATTCTTGGAAAAGGTACTTTACATTGAAAAATGGGTTCTACCATGTTTTCCCAGTGCCTCCCTCTGCCATCTTCTCTACCTCCCATCTCTCTGCTCTAATAAGGAATCCAGCAGTGCTAGGGATTGTCAGCAGATTCCTGTTCAGAGGCAGGAACATGGACTAATCTCAGGAGTGAGATTTACTGTGGCCTTCATACATCCTTGAAGCCATAGCAGGAGGTCCCTAACTGTGTCACTAACATTAGTGTTTATCTCAGATTTGAGGATCAAAAAATTATTGATCCTATCAGCCAGACTTCTGTTGATTGATTACCCTGTCATATGTCTCAGGCTTACCATCCAAGGTTTCCTTACTAATTACTGGACTGCAAGTATGGGGAGAGCTGCTTCTGGACACAGAGCTATCACCTGCCTACTCAAAGGAACTACCTAAACTGGCTACCTCCTTAGCTCAAGAGTGTTCTCAAAGCTGAGGGCAGAGCCCAATCTAGTTTCAGTCTCAGGGCTGGAAGTAGCTCATCATTTCAGCATTTGTTTCTTGTTCTGGCTCTGCAAAGGCACTGATGATTCTTTTTTTTTTTTTTTTTTTTTATTTATTTTAATTAGAGGCTAATTACTTTACAATATTGTATTGGTTTTGCCATACATCAACATGAATCCACCACGGGTGTACACGTGTTCCCAATCCTGAACCCCCTCCCACCTCCCTCCCCATACCATCCCTATATATGGAATTTAGAAAGATGGTAATGATAACCCTGTATGTGAGACAGCAAAAGAGACACTGATGTATAGAACAGTCTTTTGGACTCTGTGGGGGTGGGGGGGATGATTTGGGAGAATGGCACTGAAACATGTATAATATCATATAAGAAACGAATCGCCAGTTCAGGTTCGATGCAGGATAGAGGCGCTGATGATTCTTGAAAGCAAAGATTAGAAAGTCAGCCATCTGATCCCTGCTGCTTTTGCCTGGTGGTTGGACAGATCATTGGAGGCCTGTTGGGCATTGTGGTACAGTGGAAGGAGCACTAGGTTAGGAGTCCAAAGATAGGGGTTTTAGTTCTGGCTCAGCTGGTAGGCTACAGTCCATGGGGTCGCTAAGAGTCAGCCACGACTGAGCGACTTCACTTTCACTTTCATGCATTGGAGAAGGAAATGGCAACCCACTCCAATATTCTTGTCTGGAGAATCCCAGGGACAGAGGAGCCTGGTGGGCTGCCGTCTATGGGGTCGCACAGAGTCGGACACGACTGAAGCGACTTAGCAGCAGCAGCAACGGACCTACTATGTCTTCTTGAATAGTTTATGTCCTCTCTGAGCCTTGATTTCCCCATTAATGGTTTTTTAAAGCTTTATTAAGAAAGAATTAATATACAGTAAAGTGCATATATTTCAAAGATACAGTTTGACAAGTTTTGACCTGTGTACACACTCATGAAACTATCACTATGATCAAAGTAATGGACATACCCATCACCCCCAAAAGTTGTCTTGTGTCTCTTTATCTCTCTCCCACTCTACTTTTTGTCCTTCCCTAGGCAACCACTAATATGCTTTCTCTCACTATAAATTAGTCTGTAGTTTTTACAGTTTTGCATAGCTAGAGTCATATGATATGTATTTTTTGGTAAGCTCTGGCTTCTTTCAAGCCAACAAAATTGTTTCAAGCCAACAAAACTCAACAAAATTATTTTGAGATTCATCCATGTTGTTGCATGTATCATTGGTTTGTTCTTTCCAACCTTCTTACCTTCCTTCTTTCCTTCCATTATTTATTTTGAGATGGTGTTAAATTTTATTAACATGGAAAGGTTTCCAAAACATATTTAAAAATTTAAAAGCAGCTTATAAGTCACATGTACTATATATATTGTCTTTGAAACAATTATATAGATATATATACATAGAAAAATCTGGAGGAATACATATCAAGGTAAAAATACTTGTCTTCAAGTGATTGGGATTATGGAGTTCTTTTTGCCTTCCTTCTTTGTTTTTCCAATTTTTCAATTGTGAAAATATGCAGCTGTTTTTAAAAGTAAGGAAATGTTACTTTATTTTGAATAGCTTTCTTCAGGTATAATTGACATACAATAAACAACTCACATTTAAAATGTGTAAAATGAGAAGTTTTGATATATGTATACATCATTAATCCATTACCATATTCAGGATAATGAGCATATCTATCATCCTCCAAAATCCTGTTCCTAACTACAGGCAACTATTGCTCTTCTTTCTATCACTATGGATTAATATGTATTTTCTAGATATTTTTATATAAATGGAATAAAAAGTAGACATTTTAAAATTCGCCTTCTTGTGCTCACTACAGTTGTTTTGAGTTTCACCCAACCTGTTGCATATATCTGTAGTTCATCCCTTTTTCTTGCTGAGTGCCATTTCTCGATGTGGATATACCACAATGTGTTTATCTATTTACATATTGACGGACATGATTGCTTCTAGGTTTTTTTACTATTACAAATATAGTTGCTACAAATATTTATGTACAAGTCTTGATGTGCACATATGCTTTCATTTTGGAGGGTTGCTGAGTCATTGTAACTCTATATTTAACCAGTTGAGGAATTTCTAAACTGTTTTCCAAAGTTATTGCACCACTTTACAGTCCTAGCAACTATTCAACTGGAACTCAAGAGTTCCAGTTGTTCCAAATCCTCACTAACACTTGGTATGGTCAATTTAAAAAATGTTACATGTTTTAATGGGTGTGTATTGGCATCTCATTAGGTTTTAACTTGTATTTCCCTAATGACTAATGATGTTGAGCATTTTTTTCATGTGTTTGTTTACCACTCTTTGGAAAACTGTCAGTTCAAATCTTTTTGCTTATTTTCAGTCAGATTCTTTATTTTCTTGTTTTTGAAAATAAGAAATTATTCTCATGAACTCTGGAAATAAATCCTCCTTTATCAGATATATTTTTGCCAAATATTTTCTCCCAGTCTGTAGCTTGTTTTTTAATTCTCTCAAAAGTATATTTGAACCAGCACAATATTGTAAGGCAAATATCTTGCAATAAAATTTTTTTAAGTATATTTGAAGAATAAATTTAAAAATTTTGATAAAGTCAATTTTATTTATTTTTATACTTTGTGATCTTCATGCTCTATTTAAGAAATCTTTGTCTAACCAAAGTTCACTATGATTTTATCCTATGTTTTCTAGAAGTTTTATAGTTTTAATGTTACATTTAGGTCTATTATCCAATTTGAGTTAATTTTTGAGTATGGTGTGAGATATTAGTTCAACTTTGTTCTTTTCTGTGTGAATATTCAGTTGATTCAGTACCATTTGTTGAAAAATACTATCCTTCCCTATTGAGTTATTTTGACATTTTTAATTGAAAATCAACTGGCCATATATGTGTGGGCTCATTTTTGGACTCTGTTATGTTCCATTGAACAATATGTCTATCTTTATGCCCATACCATAATGTCTTAATTGCTGTAATTTTATAGTAAGTCTTAAAATCGGTCTACGGCCACACCACCCTGAACGCGCCCGATCTCGTCTGATCTCGGAAGCTAAGCAGGGTTGGGCCTGGTTAGTGCTTGGATGGGAGACCGCCTGGGAATACCGGGTTAAAAAAAAAAAAAAAAAAAAAAAGTCTTAAAATCAACTCATTATATATCTTCCAAATTTGTTCTTCAATGTAAAAATTATGTTTGCAATTATATATCCTTTACATTTACAAATTAATATGAGAATCAGTGCCAGATTCTATGAAAAAAAAAACTTTGCTGGGATTTTGATTGGGATTGTATTGTGTCTATAAGACAAATTGGGGGAGAATTAATATATGAACAATATTAAGTCTTCTGATGTATGAAAAAAATATATCCCTTCATTTATTTAGGTCTTATTCAATTTAGCTCATCAAAATTCTATAATTTTCACTGTAGAGGTCAAATTTTCCGCAAGTGTGTCCATTATTTTCATCAAATTTATCCATAAGTATTTCAAGTTTCTGATGGTATTGTAAATGGCATTTTTACTTCAATTTTTAATTATTCATTGCTAATATATAGAAATACAATTGTTTTTTGTATTATACCTTGTGAACTTGTTTAACTCATTTATTACTTCTACTAATAGTAGCTTTTTATTAGTCTCTAAAGTTTTCTAGATAGACAATCATATTGTCTGTAGATAGAGATAGTTGTAAAACTATGTTGCTCTTATTTATAATCTGTATGTCTTCTATTTCTTCTTGTCTTATTTCTGGAATAAATATCACTTGGTCATTATTTTTATCCTTTTTATATATTGTTGGATTCAATTTACTAAAATGTTGTTAAGAATTTTACAACTGTGTTTATGAGGGATAATTCATTTGAAGTTTTCTTTCTTGTGATGTCTTTATCTGGTTATGGTATTAGGTTAACACTGGGCTCATAGAATGAGTTGTAAAGTATTGCCTCCTGTTTTATTTTTTGTAAGAGTTTGTGTTGGCTTATTATTATTTCTTCCTTAAATGTTTGTAATTCACCAGTGAAGCCATCTTGGTTAACCGTCTATGATTCTTTTTTTTTTAAATATAAATTTATTTATTTTAATTGGAGGCTAGTTACTTTACAATATTGTATTGGTTTTGCCATACATGCCCTCTATGATTCTTGAGGGCCCTTTCATTTTTAACACTTTGCAGTTCTAGTAAGATGCTTACCGTCAATCTTCACATTTTAGATATGTGCATCTCTCTGTCTCCTTATTTTCTGTTACTGACTCCTGCCTCCTTTCCATACTCTATCAGGTGAATTCATGTCTGATAATCAGAGTTTCTAGGTGCTAACCAGCCCCCTCAGATAAAACTGATGAAACTGTTTCAGTCTGTAGTTCCTCTAAAGCACTGATGATTTGGGTTTAAGAACCACCACTCATATACATTAGCCATTAGAGTAGATAACTGACCACTGTCCTACACCAGTGGTTGCCAAATCAGTAGCCATAAGACATTAAGTAAAACCTGTCATCCCTTAAGGACTGAGACAGAAGTTAGAAAGACTGCCTTTTCAGACCTTATGTGGGTACTTCCAAGTGAGTCTCTCCGGGCTTCAGTCTATTTGTAAAATTAGAAACTTGATTTCTAGATCTTCTGATTCCGAAAATGGAAGTAAATAAACAGCAGCAGCACAGAGAAGGAGGTTAAATACAGTAATAAGAGGGTAGTAAGACAACTTATGTTTTCAGTGATTATTTGACTTTACAAGTTTTGACATTCAAAAGTAGGTAGCCCATCAAAGTTGGCATGTTTTAAGACAAAGTGTGGAAGGTTAAAAATGGGGTTTGTTTAGATGATGAATGCTTGGAAAAGAATGTTTTCCAGTACTGCTGTGCCAACCAAGAAAAACATTATCACATTCTAACGAAGAGAAAAAATAAAAAATGCCAGGACAAATATGAAAACACTTATGGGATTTTTAAATAAAGGCTTGTTACAGATCTGGAGAAGAGTTCTAGACACAGTGGATGGTGAGTAGCTACCAAAGTAAATGGACTTAGATAGGCTGAAAGCTGGAAGTAAAAGCTTCTCAATATAATGTTTATCAGAATATGGAAAAAGGTTTGGAATCAGCTTTCCTGAACAAGAGCATTACATTTATTCCCTGGAAAAATAGCTACCTAGCACTTAACTCTAAGCTCTGTACAAGGCTAAAGAAACAGAAAATGAAGCTCAGTTGAAGGTCACTCTCTAGTCAGCCACAGAGAGAATGATGGGCAGGGCTCCTGCCATCTCATTCCCTAAGGAAGACCAAAGTGTTGCATTTTTTTCTTTACAGCACCCTAGCTGATCCCTAAAGTGCTTTTATTTGCATCCTTTTAAATGTATTCCACCAGTGCTTTCAGTCATCTTACTAAGGTGTGCTGATCACCTGGCTAGATGTGCCAGCATACCATCAGCACAGTCCTGAGCTACCTGCCACCAACCCCACATGGTCCCCATGCCCTATCTATGCCATTCCTACTAGGCTCACTTATCACAACTAGGTTTAGTCTCTTTACTATGTTCTTGGGACTCTAAATAACAGTGGAGATGGGGCAGAAGCAGGAATATTTCTGGCAACAGAGACTCCAATTCATAGTGACATTTTCTCCGCTTAGCATTGGGTACTACAGTAACTGAGTACTAAGAAATTGGGTACTAAGCAAGCCTCAGAGTGTGACCTCCTAATACTGTTTGCTAGTCTTTCATCATACTGTTCACCTTGTCCTGAAGCAGGGGCTCTTAAATGGGGACAGCTTTGCCCTCATGTCACCCCCCTTCACCTTTCTCTCTCATCCACCCTTACCCAGCTTTGCCTTTTCTTTGGCCTTGCTCCATCATTCCCTCATTTGAGCTTTTGTTAGTTCCCTCACAGTAACAGGAATTTGTGAAAGCCTGTAATTTATTTGGAGAGTTTGGCTCTTAGAATACCCTCTCCCCCTTTCCAACTCAGAGGGAGAGCTCAGAGAGTTTGGCTTTTGGCAGCCAAGGAGTGGGGAATCTGGTCTCACATTAGAGTTCTTTTCTGAGCAGCCTCCCTGTATTTCAAAGACTTTAGCCTGTGAGCCTGGGTAAGGAGCCAGAGCACTAATTGGGCACTTGAGTGAAAAGACTTTGAATATAAGGAAACTTGAGGGCCAATAGGTCCAGAATGGAGCTGGAGAGGCCAGGGTTCTGCTTTTGCACTGCCCAGGCTCAACAGAAACCCAGCTGGCAATGGGTGCTTAGAGGAAAAAAAGAGGGAGTGCCTAATGAATACAGACATTGTATTCACTTCAGGTACAGAGCTTTTGGGGGCCAACTTTTTGGGAGTACTTAACTCACTTAAGGGTAGTACTTGAAGCTGAAGAGAACTCTGGGACTCATTGGCAGAAAATTGTGAATGATAGGTTTGTACATATTTAATCCTTAAAGTCCTGGGCTACGTTGGACAGAAAGTTTATTAGTCAGAAATTAGGCACTTGCTTAGCACTTAGGACAGTTGCTCATTGGAAAAAAATGCTTTCTGCCTAATAGAACACTGTGGGGTGTTATCTCTGATTTTGCCAAGTCTTTTTATAAAGACCCTCTTTATAAATGACCCTTTATAAATATAAAGACCCTTTTTATAATGACCCTCTATATCTCCCATTAAAATTTATTTTTCACCCTTTGAACTCTCCCACATCTCAACTACTTCATCAAAAATACTTCTTTGTCTACCTCATGAGAGCAAGGGTAATATGTGTGTGTGTGAGTTGCTCAGTTGTGTCCGACTCTTTGTGACTACATGGACTGTAAACCCACCAGGCTCCTCCGTCCATGGAATTCTCCAGGCAAGAATACTGGAGTGGGTTGCCATTCCTTTCTCCAGGGGATCTCCCCAACTCAGGGACTGAACACAAGTCTCCTGCATTGCAGGCAGATTCTTCCTGTCTGAGCCACCAGGAAAGCCCAGGGGTAATATGTGGGACAAAAAAACTCTCTAGCTTTGATTCAAGGACTGTCAAGCATTCTAGAAAACCTCTACATGTCTTGTATTTTCCAAAAAAGGAAACTAAGTGCAAGAAAGATAAAGAATAACTGATAGCACTCTTTTATCATCAGCACGGTTATAATTATCATTATTTGTATTATCACTATTGGTTCTTTTTTTAAATATAGTCATCCCTTGATTGTTTTTTGCTTATAAAATTTCCTCTGATAACTTTTCTTGCTAACAATTATGCTATTTTTCTTCAGTCAGTAATCTAGCTATTAAATTACCTTTTTTATCTGGCGGCCCTTCCCCTGTCTGCTGTGCTGAGTGCATCTGACTGCACTCGTGGCCAGGAGAAGGTGGGCATATCTCTCCCAGGCATGTCACTGGGGGCCTGAGTGAGTCTTCTGCCTCTGATTAAGTTATGTTTGCTGTCATCCATTCTCTGGGGAGTCAGCTATCCAGAGCTCTGGTCTGTGTTGATGGTGTTGTAGGTCCTCTGGCTGTGTTCTCCACAAACATTTCATGTGGTCTCCATTTCTGGGAGCTCAAATCACAGCTACATTTTTTACCCCTCCAAGCTCTGTGAAAGACTAAGGGGCATGGAGTCTGGTATCATTTTCCTGCCTCATCCAGGATGGGTGGGTGGCCAAGTTGGGGGACAGAAGTGGCCCAAGATCCCTGCCCCTTCCTTCTTAGTAAGCCATTGTCCGAGCAAGCGCCTGGCTATGGGGTGAACTTGGGGGAGAGTATGTTCTCTTGATCACTTGTGGGGAGATCTCCTGAGACAGAGAGATCCAGTAGTGAGCAAGAGAAGGAGGAGACATGTGGAGACAGAGGCCACTGTGTCACAGTATCCTGCAGAGGATTCTTCATGGTGGGCAACCAGGGAAGGACATCAGATCAGATCAGATCAGATCAGTCGCTCAGTCTTGTCGGACTCTTTGCGACCCCATGAATAGCAGCATGCCAGGCCTCCCTGTCCATCACCAACTCCTGGAGTTCACTCAGACTCATGTCCATCGAGTCAGTGATGCCATCCAGCCATCTCATTCTCTGTCGTCCCCTTCTCCTCCTGCCCCCAATCCCTCCCAGCATCAGAGTCTTTTCCAATGAGTCAACTCCTCACATGAGGTGGCCAAAGTACTGGAGTTTCAGCTTTAGCATCATTCCTTCTAAAGAAATCCCAGGGCTGATCTCCTTCAGAAAGGACTGGTTGGATCTCCTTGCAGTCCGAGGGACTCGCAAGAGTCTTCTCCAACACCACAGTTCAAAAGCATCAATTCTTCGGCACTCAGCCTTCTTCACAGTCCAACTCTCACATCCATACATGACCACAGGAAAAACCATAGCCTTGACTAGACGAACATTTGCTGGCAAAGTAATGTCTCTGCTTTTCAATATGCTATCTAGGTCGGTCATAACTTTCCTTCCAAGGAGTAAGCGTCTTTTAATTTCATGGTTGCAGTCACCATCTGCAGTGATTTTGGAGCCCAAAAAATAAACTCTGACACTGTTTCCACTGTTTCCCCATCTATTTGCCATGAAGTGATGGGACCAGATGCCATGATCTTCATTTTTTGAATGTTGAGCTTTAAGCCAACTTTTTCACTCTCCACTTTCACCTTCATCAAGAGGCTTTTTAGTTCCTCTTCACTTTCTGCCATAAGAGTGGTGTCATCTGCATATCTGAGGTTATTGATATTTCTCCCAGCAATCTTGATTCCAGCTTGTGTTTCTTCCAGTCCAGCGTTTCTCATGATGTACTCTGCATATAAGTTAAATGAACAGGGTGACAATATACAGCCTTGACAAACTCCTTTCCCGATTTGGAACCAGTCTGTTGTTCCATGTCCAGTTCTAACTGTTGCTTCCTGACCTGCATACAAATTTCTCAAGAGGCAGATCAGGTGGTCTGGTATTCCCATCTCTTTCAGAATTTTCCACAGTTTCTTGTGATCCACACAGTCAAAGGCTTTGGCATAGTCAATAAAGCAGAAATAAATGTTTTTCTGGAACTCTCTTGCTTTTTCCATGATCCAGCGGATGTTGGCAATTTGATCTCTGGTTCCTCTGCCTTTTCTAAAACCAGCTTGAACATCAGGAAGTTCACGGTTCACATATAGCTGAAGCCTGGCTTGGAGAATTTTAAGCATTACTTTACTAGCATGTGAGATGAGTGCAATTGTGCAGTAGTTTGAGCATTCTTTGGCATTGCCTTTCTTTGGGATTGGAATGAAAACTGACCTTTTCCAGTCCTGTGGCCACTGCTGAGTTTTCCAAATTTGCTGGCATACTGAGTGCAGCACTTTCACAGCATCATCTTTCAGATTTTGGAATGGGCATAGTCATTAGTGCATCCTGGGGCTGGCACAAGCTGGGTTTTCTCCTGGGGCCATTGCTCCCTACCAGGACTGCTTCTTTGGTTGAATTACTTGGGGCATGAGGGCTTAGGATAGACTGTTCTGAGGAGGAAAGGAGACCCAGCTATGTGGCAATGGGGTGAGCACTGTCAGCCTGGTTTTCAGGTGGCCTTCTTGTCCTGTTGGCTCTCAGTAGGTGCCCCAAGGGGATAAGAAGGACCTTGTCCAGCCTTGAACATCCTTGGGATGCTTGAGCCCCTGACTCATATGTTCTTAGCCAAGGAAAAGATTTGTCATCTCCAGGCCACTGGGATGGTTCTTCCCCTGCCCCTAAGGACCAGTCTGACCCTCCTGTCATGGCTTGTCCTATCATGCCTTCGGGAGCTGAGCAGGTGATCCTGCAGTTCTGCTCTGTTTCATTTCTCTCCAGTTAGCCACATTCTTGTTCTCTGCTGCCCTGCCCCTCCTCATTGGGTGCTTGGGCTGTGTGTGTGTGATGTTTCTTTCCTTCATGGCAAGCCAACCGTGTACTGAGGATTCACCATGTGCTGTGTGTGGCTCAGAAAGCCCATCCTGTGGTCCCTGTACTCTGAACCATGAGGGCAGGGAGGGAGCTGTTCCATTCAAGGCAGAAGGACTAGATGGCCCTCTTGCAAATGGAATTCTGCCTCTTCAAGAATGCAATGTGAAGTTCCCTGCATCTATTGGTAATACAAGGATTTCACATTTTTTAGAACTATGGTGAGCATATGTATGCACTTTTTTAGAATTGGTACTAGAAATTGGTGGCTTCCTAGGTGGTGCTAGTGGTAAATAACCTGCCTACCAATGCAGGAAACATAATGAGGTGTGGGTTCGATCCCTGTGTCAGGAAGATCTGCTGGAAGAGGGCATGGCAACCTATTCTAGTATTCATGCCTGGAGAATCCCATAGACAGAGGAGCCTGGTGGGCTACCATCCACAGGGTCTCAAAGAGTCGGACACGACTGAAGCAACTTAGCATGTACACACACACTAGAAGTTGAGGGGCTTCCCTGGCAACTCAGTGGTAAAGAACTCAACCGCCAATGCAGGAGACACAGGTTCAGTCTCTGGATCAGGAGGATCCCCTGGAGTAAGAAATGGCAACCCACTCCGGGATTTTTGCCTGGGAAATCCCATGGACAGAGGAGCCTGGCAGGCTACAGTCCATGTGGTCACAAAGAGTTGGACATGACTGAGTGACTGGGCACATACACATACATCCTTAATCTAGCAACTTTTCTTTTCACTTAGAATGTCTGACCTCTCTGAAAATCTTCAAATAAAAATTTTATTCTGGTCTTAAACCATGTGCTTTATACATTTTTGTGCATGCGTGGGTGCACAGTCATATGTGACTCTTTGCAACCCCATGAACTGTAGCCCAGCAGGCTCTTCTGTCCATGGGATTTTCCTGAAAAGAATACTAGAGTGGGCTGCCATTTCCTCCTCCAGGGATTTTTCCTGACCCAGGGAATGCTCTATGTAAAAAGTATCCCCTATTCTACTGTGAGATCCTTGACCACAAAGACCATATGTCACTTATTTAGCACCCTCAGTGCTGTAGGATAGCTATGTGTTTGGGCCAGAGAGGATGTTAAATAACTGTTAAACAGATGAATAGCTTCATTTTAAAATGTACGTTTAGCATCAAAAGCTATATCAAAGTAATTTTCCCTATTATACCTCCCATGAAGTGTGGCTAAAAGCACTGGCCATTAAATATAAAACACATATAAGAAGACTGAAAGGTAAAGAGAAGAAAGCTGATGGACTAAGTATCTCAAGACTCAAGGAACAACACAGTGGTGAATTAACTGTGTTTTGTTTTTGGTTTTGGTTTTTTTTGCCTCATATATCTTTTACAGGGAGCTGAGGAAACTTACAACTGGGAAATGCCAATACGGATAGATAAAATGAGCACCAAGAAAAGCCTGATTTCTCTAACCAAAAGACCAAGAAAGGAGCAGCCTAGCAAGACAGAAAAGTTTTAGACAATAGCCACTCTACTCCAACCAAACACCATGGGGAAAAATGTGTCTCTTCTGACCTTTACCAAAAAGGCCTAATAAGGAAACTCGACTTATAAAGTCACCCAGTTGTAACAAGGTGCCCTAATCTGTCCCTCTACCATTCCAAGGTAGTATTAGAGAAAACTGAGTAGGGAGCCAGAAATTTCATTCCCTCTTAGTGGCAACAAGGCCTATTCCTAAAACACTGTGTCAGTGGAGACCATGCAGGGAGACTGGACATTCACCCTTGCTAGACTGTAACCTCCAGTTCTCCCCCCATTTCTGAAGAGGTACAAAGATGGTGTCAGTGAATGCCAAGTAGGAAACTAGGACATTTAGCATCACTCAGTATACGATCCGTTGAAGCAACATGGAAAATAATAAGAAAAGACTCTTACCTCTCACAACCAGTTAAGTATCAGAGGAAGACAAGTGGGGATCTTGAACACCAACCCCTGCTCACCATAACAATGCACCTATCCTCCCCATGGTATCCATGGAGGCTAAGCGGGGAACCTGGACTTCCATCCCCATCTCTTCCACCCTATCTAGAAATAATGAGGAGATACCTTGCTGGCACACTGTCATAGTAGGCCTACTAAAACACAAGGTTTAAGTAAGACACGAAGCCTTATGATATTCAAAATGCCCAAGGTACAACAGATAAACCACTTGTCACACCAAAGATTAAGAAAATCTCAACTTCAATGAGAAAAGAAAATTAACTGCCACCAACACAGATGTTGAAATTATTTGACAAGCATTTTAAATATAAATTTTGTTCATGACAAGCATTTTAAAGCACCCACTATTAAAATGCTTTAATAAGCAATTACAATCATACTTGAGATGAGTGAAACAATACTAAGTCTCAGCAACTAAATAGAGAATATAAAGAAGAAACAATGGAAATTTTAGAACTAAAACATAGAACTGAAATAATGATAATTTAAAAAATTTCACTGGATGAGTTCCATTAAATAATGGAGAGGGCAGAGGAAAGAATGAGTAAACTTGAAGATAGAACAATAAAAATAATCTAATGTGAACAAGAGGGGGAAATAAATTTTTAAAAAATGAACAGAGCATCAGAGAACTGTGGTCCTATAACAAAAGATGTAATGTTCCTGTCATCATAAGAGTGCTGGATGGAGAGGAGAAAGAAGGTGCAGCTGAAAAATTACTCAGAGAAATAATGGCTGAAAATCTCCCAAATTTGACAAAAGACAAACCTACAGTATTAAGAAGCTAATGAACTACAAAGAGGATGAACTCAAAGAAATCTATGCCAAAACACATCAGAGTCAAAGTTCTGAAATATAAACACACACTAATTTTGAAAATATTGAGAGAGAAGTGATACCCTAATTAAGGGAAAAGCCATCAAATGATAGTGGATTTCTCATAAACAAAACAAAACACAGAGGGCAGAAGTAAGAAGTGATAAAACATTTTTCAAGCTCTAAAAGAAAAAACTGTCAACTCGGAATTGCATATCCAGTCGAACTGTGCTTCAGGAAAGGAGGAGGAAATCTAGGCATTTTCAAACGAATGAATACCAAGAGAATTTGTCACCAGCAGACCTACCTTTAAGGAATGGCCACCAGCAGACCTACCTTTAAAGAATGGCCAAAGGAATTTCTCCAAACAGAAAGGAAACAATAGAAAATGGAATCTTGGATCATCAAGAAGGAAGAAAGAACTCTCTGCAACCTCATGAACTCTGTCACATCAGGTTCCTCTGTCCTCCACTCTCTCCTAGACTTTGCTCAAATTCATGTCCATTGAGTCAGTAATGTTTCTAGCCATCTCATCCTCTGCTGCCCGCTTCTCCTTTTGTCTTCAGTCTTTCCCAGCATCAGGGTCTTTTCCAGTGAGTTGGCTCTTCACATCAGATGGCCAAAGTATTGGAGCTTCAGCTTCAGCATCAGTCCTTCCAATGAGTATTCAGGGTTGATTTCCTTTAGGATTGACTGGTTTGATATTGCAGTCCAAGGGACTCTCAAGAGTCTTCTCCAGCACCACAATTCAAAAGCATCAATTCTTCATCACTCAACCTTCCTTATGGTCCAACTCTCACAAATCAATGATTGTCCTTGCAAATGGTCTAAATACATTAAATAAAAAACAGAGATTGGCAGGAAAAAAAATACCCCAACCATAAGCTGTCTACAAGTAACTTCAAATATATATCTCCAGGGAATCATGCTGGGTGAAAAAGCCAGTTTCAAAAAGTCACAGATTATATGACTCAATTTATATCTTTCATGAAATACTATTATAGTATAAACACTAAGTGTTTAGTTCTTTGAAAGTGAAAGTGTTAGTTGCTCAGTCATGTCTGACTCTTTGCAATCCCATGGACTATAGCCTGCCAGGCTCCTCTGTCCATGGAATTCTCCAGGCAAGAATACTGGAGTGGGTAGCCATTCCCTTCTCCAGGAGACATTGCAGGCAGATTCTTTACCATCAGAGCCACTAGGGAAGCCCTTAAATATAAAGCACAAAACTCTAAAACTCCTAGAAAATAACTTAGGGTAAACTTCGATGACCATGGGTTTGATTACAGCTTTTTAGGTTCAAGACCAAGTCGTAATCCATGAAAGAAATAACCAGACTTCATCAAAATTTAAAACTTCTGCTCTGCAAAAGACAATGTCAAGAGAATGAGAAGCTAAGCCACAGACGGAGAGAAAATATTTGCAAAAGACATATCTGATAAAGGACTGTTATCCAAAATGTACAAAGACCTCCTGAGACTCAGCAATGAGAAAATGATCAACCCAGTTAAAAAAAAAAAAAAAATGGCCCAAAGACGTTAACAGACAGCTCATCAAAGAAAATATATAGATGACAAATAAACATATTAAAAGATACTCAATGCTATATGTCATCAAGAAAATGGACTCTGTGGGAGAGGGCGAGGGTGGGATGATTTGGGAGAATGGCATTGAAACATGTATAATATCATATCTGAAACGAATCGCCAGTCCAGGTTCGATGCATGATACATGATGCTTGGGCCTGGTGTACTGGGATGACCCAGAGGGATGGTATGGGAAGGGACGTGGGAGGGGGTTCAGGATGGGGAACACGTGTACACTCGTGGTGGATTCATGTTGATGTATGGCAAAACCAACACAATATTGTAAAGTAATTAGCCTCCAATTAAAATAAATAAATTTATATTAAAAAAAGAAAATACAAATGAAAGCAATGAGATGCCACTACATATCTATCAGAATGACCAAAATCTAGGACACTGACACCACCAAATGCTGGTAAGGATGTAGAGCAACAAGAACTCTCACTCATTGTTTTTGGGAATGCAAAATAGTACAGCCACTTTGGAAGAAAGCTTGGCAATTTCTTCCAAATCTAAACATACAATTTAGCATGCTCCTTAGTGTTTAACCAAATGAGTCAAGAACATACATCAACACAAAAATTTATACACATCTATTTATAGCAGCTATATTCATAATTTGCCAAAATGTAGAAGCAACCAAGATTCCTTCAGGGAGTGAGTTAATAAATAAACTGTGGTACATCTAGACAAAGAAATATTATTCAGTGATGAAAAAAATCTTTCAAGTCATGAAAATACATGGGGGAAATTTATTTATTTATTTTAATATAAATTTATTTATTTTAATTGGAGGCTAATTACTTTACAATATTGTAGTGGTTTTGCCATACGTCGACATGAATCCACCACGGGTGTACACGTGTTCCCCATCCTGAACCCCCCTCCCACCTCCCTCCCCATAGCATCCCTCTAGGTCATCCCAGTGCACCAGCCCCGAGTACCCTGTATCATGCATCGAAACTGGACTGGTGATTCATTTCACATATGATAATATACATGTTTCAATGCCATTCTCCCAAACCATATCAGCCTCGCCCTCTCCTACACAGTCCAAAAGACTGTTCTATACATCTGTGTCTCTTTTCTGTCTCTCATACAAGGCTATCATTACCATCTTTCTAAATTCCATATATATGCATTATTATACTGTATTGGTGTTTTTCTTACTGGCTTACTTCACTCTGTATAATAGGTTCCAGTTTCATCCACCTCATTAGGACTGATTCAAATGTATTCTTTTTAACGGCTGAGGAATACTCCATTGTGTATATGTACCACAGCTTTCTTATCCATTCATCTGCTGATGGACATCTAGGTTGCTTCCATGTCCTGGCTATTATAAACAGTTCTGTGATGAACATTGGGGTACACATGTCTCTTTCAATTCTGGTTTCCTCGGTGTGTATGCCCAGCAGTGGGATTGCTGGGTCATATGGCAGTTCTATTTCCAGTTTTTAAAGGAATCTCCACACTGTTCTCCATAGTGGCTGTAATAGTTTGCATTCCCACCAACAGTGTAAGAGGGTTCCCTTTTCTTCACACCCTCTCCAGCATTTATTGCTTGTAGACTTTTGGATAGCAGCCATTCTGACTGGCATAAAATGGTACCTCATTGTGGTTTTGATTTGCATTTCTCTGATAATGAGTGATGTTGAGCATCTTTTCATGTGTTTGTTAGCCATCTGTATGTCTTCTTTGGAGAAATTTCTGTTTAGTTCTTTGGCCCATTTTTTGATTGGGTCATTTATTTTCCTGGAATTGAGCTGCAGGAGTTGCATGTATATTTTTGAGATTAATTCTTTGTCAGCTGCTTCGTTTGCTATTATTTTTTCCCATTCTGAAGGTTTTTTTTTTTTTCCACCTTGCTTATAATTTTCTTTGTTGTGCAAAAGCTTTTAAGTTTAATTAGGTCCCATTTATTTATTTTTGCTTTTATTTCCAATATTCTGGGAGGTGGTTCATAGAGGATCCTGCTGTGATTTATGTCAGAGAGTGTTTTGCCTATGTGTTCCTCTAGGAGTTTTATAGTTTCTGGTCTTGCATTTAGATCTTTAATCCATTTTGAGTTAATTTTTGTGTATGGTGTTAGAAAGTGTTCTAGTTTCATTCTTTTACAAGTGGTTGACCAGTTTTCCCAGCACCACTTGTTAAAGACATTGTCTTTTCTCCATTGTATATTCTTGCCTCCTTTGTCAAAGATAAGGTGTCCATAGGTGCATCAATTTATCTCTGGGCTTTCTATTTTGTTCCATTGATCTATATTTCTTTGTATCAGTACTATACTGTCTTGATGACTGTGGATTTGTAGTAGAGCCTGAAGTCAAGCAGGTTGTTTCCTCCAGTTCCATTCTTCTTTCTCAAGATTGCTTTGGATATTTGAGGTTTTTTTGTATCTCCATACAAATTGTGAAATTAATTGTTCTAGTTCTGTGAAAAATACCATTGGTAGCTTGGTAGGGATTGCATTGAATCTATAGATTGCTTTGGGTAGTATACTCATTTTCACTATATTGATTCTTCTGATCCATGAACATGGTATATTTCTCCATCTACTTGTGTCCTCTTTGATTTCTTTCACCTGTGTTTTATAGTTTTCTATATATAGGTCTTTTGTTTCTTTAGGTAGATATATTCCTAAGTATTTTATTCTTTTCATTGCAATGGTAAATGGAATTGTTTCCTTAATTTATCTTTCTGTTTTCTCATTGTTGGTGTATAGGAATGCAAGGGATTTCTGTGTGTTGATTTTATATGCTGCAAATTTACTATATTCATTGATTAGCTCTAGTAATTTTCTGGTGGAGTCTTTAGGGTTTTCTATGTAGAGGATCATGTCATCTGCAAACAATGAGAGTTTTACTTCTTCTTTGCCAATCTGGATTCCTTTTATTTCTTTTTCTGCTCTGATTGCTGTGGCCAAAACTGCCAAAACTATGTTGAATAGTAATGGTGAGAGTGGCCACCTTTGTCTTATTCCTGACTTTAGGGGAAATGCTTTCAATTTTTCACCATTGAGGATAATATTTGCTGTGGGTTTATCATATATAGCTTGTATTGTGTTGAGGAATGTTCCTTCTATTCCTGATTTCTTGAGGGTTTTTTTTTTTTTAATCATAAATGGATGTTGAATTTTGTCGAAGGCTTTCTCTTCATCTATTGAGATAATCATATGGTTTTTATTTTTCAATTTGTTAATGTGGCATATTATGTTGATTGATTTGTGGATATTGAAGAATCCTCGCATCCCTGGGATAAAGCCCACTTGGTCATGATGTATGATCTTTTTAAAAGTTGTTGGATTCTGTTTGCTAGAATTTTGTTAAGGATTTTTGAATCTATGTTCATCAGTGATATTGGCCTGTAGTTTTCTTTTTTGTGGCATCTTTGTCAGGTTTTGGTATAGGGGAAATTTAAATGTATGAAAGTAAAAGAAGCCAATCTGAAGAGACTATTTACTATATGATTCCAATTATATAACATTCTGGAAAAGGCAACACTATGAAGACAGTAAAAAGATTAGTGTTTGCCAGAGGTTTGGAGGGGAATAGGGATGAATAGGCAGAGCATGAGTTTTTACAGCAGTGAAAATATTCTATATGATATCATAATGATGAATATATGTCATTAACATAAAAAGCTATATCCAATGTAATTTAAACTTTCTTTGGCTGTGCAAAAGATACTTTAAAGCCCAATCATCATCAGTTTTCATTGTATTTTAGATATTTTCAGAAGGGCCAGATAATGGTGAGTTGTAGTTGATAAAATATCAGTAAGATAATTTACCAAATTTAACTAATTTTTCGTTTTTGTTCAATACATTTGAACTATTTTTTTTTAAATCTGGCCAGATTAAAAATACATATATCATAAATGAGATCACCCACTCACACTTCTTGCTTCTCTGCCCCTTTTGCTCTTCTCTTTTTTCTATAACAGATTTATTGAGGTATGATTTACATATGGTAATAGTCACTCTTTTTATATGCTCAATTCTATGAATTTTGACAAAAGAATACCACCACTTACAGTCAAGATATATAACATTTCATCACTCCATTTCATTACCCCAAAAAGTTCCCCCATACTCCTCTATAATGAGTCATTTCCCCTCACCCTTCCTCCTGGCATTCACTGATCTGTTTGACTACACAGTTTTGCCTTTTTTGGAATTACATATAAATGGAATCATTTGTGTCTGGCTTCTTTTCACTTAGCATAATGCCTTTGATAATTGTTCTAGTCATTTCATGTATCAGTAGTTTATTACTGTTTATTGCAGAGTTGTATTCCACTATATTAATGTATATTCACTTATTTATCCATTCATCAGTTGAAATACATTTTGAGTTATTGACACATTTTGGCAGTTATGAAAAATCTTCAAAAACATCTAGGTACAGGTTTTTTTATGAATATAATTTTTTTTTATCTTGGCTAAGTACCCAAGAGACTGATTTCAGGATAATAGGGTAATTGTATGTTTAACTTTTAAGAAGCTGCCAAACTGTTTTCCAAAGCAGGTATACCATTTTTACATTCCCATCAGCATTGTATGAGATTTCCAGTTCCTCTACATCCTCACCAGTACTAGGTATTGTCATTTTTTTTTTTTAAAGCTTTTTTAGTGGTTATACAGGGGTATTGGTTTTAACATGCATTTCTTGAATGATTAATAATATTGAGCATCTTTTCATGTACTCAATTGCTATTCATGTCATGCATTTGTGTGTGTGTAAAATGTCTGTTCAAATCTTTTGCCCATATTTTAAACTGGATTGTTTGCTGTCTTCTTACTGAGTTATGAGTGTCAACTCACACTTGTACTCTGGATACCAGACTTTTATAAGACAAGTGTGTCATAGATATTTTTCTCAGTCTGTGGCTTGCCCTTTCATGTTCATAACAGTATTTTTCAAAGAGCAGAAGTTTTACATCTTGATGAAGTCTAGTGTTGATTTTTTAATGGATCATACTTTTGGTAATTATGAAATCTTTGCCTAACTAAAGGCTAGAAAGATTTTCCCCTATACTCGCTTCTAAAAATGTTGTTTTACTTGATCCATTTGTATTAATTTTTATATATGGTGTGATTATTGATATCTACAAAGCTCTCATACATATGATCACATTTGATAATCATTACATTAAAAAAAACTTTAAAGAAGGCATGTGGAGAATTTCAATCCCCATTTTATAAATGAGAAGACTGAGGATTAGAGGAGTGCTGTGTGACTTGCTCAAGGTCCCATAGCTGATAAGAGGTGAAACTGAAAGGTGTAAGGTAAAACTTTGATGAGAGTTCAGGTCTCCTGCTGTCTCAGTCCAGTGCTTTTGGAGCCAGCCACTAAGACTTAAGATGGCACCCCTAGCAAAATAAAGATTCCCAGTGGAGATCTGAACAACCTATTAGGTACTGAGGTAAGAGACACAGACAGTAGACTTGTCTAACCTCAGATTGTACTCCTCTGGCCCTTCTGGGGCTGCACAATCCAAGAGAGCCAGAAGCTGGCCTGGCTCACTGTTCGGGTGACACTCAGTGAATACTCTTTGATGATGATGAAGACTTGGAACATACTCAGAGGAGAGCTCTCAAAGGAATTACAGAATTAGGAATTAAAGCTAAGAAGAAAAGTTAGGGAAACTAAGATTATTTAGCCTAGAAAAGAGAGGCTCACAATGAAACTTGGTAACAGCCTTCAAACAAAAAAAGCTTGGGCTTTCTTTCTGATGGCTGAGCAAGAATCTAAGTAAAAGGGCAAATCTCTTCCTCCCTGTTGAGGATTGTTACAAGCACTTAAGAGCCTTTATAAACAGAGTAAACTCTTCTTTTCTTTTTTTTTTTTTTACTTTTTAGATATAAATTTATTTATTTTAATTGGAGGCTAATTACAATATTGTATTGGTTTTGCCATACATTGACATGATTCCGCCACGGGTGTACATGTGTTCCCCATCCTGAACCTCTCTCCCACCTCCCTCCCCATACCATCCCTCTGGGTCATCCCAGGGATTTGCCAAACATGGGCTCTGATGAAGAATTTCAGCAGGAGGGTTATATGACTCTCTTGTACAGTGTCCTTATAAATCTTTGTGTGACTCCTGAACCTGCCCTGTGTCAATTCCAGGAGGCCTTTGTCTGTGGCCTTTCTTACTCCTTAGTCTTAGCATTTTCATAGGACTGTTCCAGTGACCAAGACAAATCTTACCTAAGCTTCTAAAGGCTTAATTAACTTTCATGTTCCTTGGCACTGAAACCAAGTAGCCTAGTGCCTAAGGCTATAAATCTGGCTTAGTATCCCTGGAAGGAAGCCTGAAATGCTGGCTAGTCCAAATCTGACACCAGTGGTTGAATCCCCTGTTTTATATCTAGCCTCTTACACACTTCCAATGATGGGAGCTTCATTAATCCTAATTAGAGATATAATACAATGAACATTGGAGTAGAAATAAGGAGAGTTAGGTCTGAGGCCCAGCTCTGCCACTTAACTTGCTATGTGATATTTGGCAAGTCCCTTCACATTTCTAGACTTGTTTCTTTATCAATAAAATGGTAGTAGAGGAATCTCTTTGTCTTAGTTTGTGTTTATTTAACTGCTATAACAAATAGCCCTCGAAAATTCAGTAGCTTAAAGGAAAAGAAGTTTAATTCTTAGGTAACATTCAGGGCAAGGGTTCCAGACTGGAGAGAAAGGAGGAACTCTACTTCATTCAGGGTCCCAGACAGAACTGATGGCAGTTCTTCCAGTCTTAATACATGGCATCCAAGGTCACTGCCATTATGGCCCCCAAGAAAGCAGAAACATCATGGGAGTCTTTTTATGGTCCAAACCCAGAAGTGGTATGTGTCCTTTTTACCCACATTCTATTGGTCAGAATTCTGTAACATGGTCATACCAAATAGCCACAGGAAACAGGCTAAGAAATGTAGTGCAGCTGTGTGGTAGCTAGCTAGACATCTCTACCACAGACTTGATCTTTAAAGGCCTCTTGCCCCAGCTTTGAAGTTCTGGGTATGCTTATGAACTAGACCCCTGGTTCTCACATTGCCTTGTTACAGGAACTTTGAAAATTGCCTAACCTCTCTGGCCATTAGGGACTAACAGGCTGGCAGTGCAGGCCAACACAATGCCCCCTGTGAAAGGTCAGAGAAGAACTGACATACCAGATGCACCACCAGGTACCACATTAAACTAAGATGTCTTTGTGCTTCTTTTCTCTGCAGCATGGGTAGGAGCCCTGTCAATGGGAATGATCTTCTTCTGTTCTCCCATTGTGAGTATATTCACTGATCGTTTGGGCTGCCGAATCACAGCAACTGCAGGGGCTGCTGTTGCTTTCATTGGCCTCCATACCAGCTCCTTCACCAGGTAAGGCTAGGAATTGCTGGCCATTTGCCCTTGGCTTTTTTCTGGGTCTCAAATGGAGACACTCTTTTCATTACAGAATCCCCTGTGGCCTTTTCCATGTAGGGTCTTCAAATACCTTGCTCCCAGTAATTATTGTTCAATGGGATTTATCTAAGTAGAGTCCCCAAGGACATATTGGTAGGGAATATACCCAAAGAGGACTCAAGATTTCCAAAGTGGTAAGAGAAGCTTAAGCTTGGGCATTCATACAACTGAGCCCAGGTTCAATTTTGGCCACTGAATGGCAATGGAACAATTGATGAGTATCATTTCCCTCTCTGGGCCTCAATTTTTATATCTACAACATGAAATTAGATCAGGTCTTTTCAGGTGTGTCTTCCACTCTGCCATTCTATTTCCCTTCAATATGCCACACATCTCATGACCGCAACTGCCCTCCTAGGAATGAAAATCTAGAGTAAGACCATGTGAACACCTACCATTAGAGGATTCTTGGGTAATCTTATGCTGAAAAAGAGGTCAGCTGAGCCCAGGGCTGCTTGGCATTTCTGATCCTTTTCCATTTCTGCATGGCAATGAAAAGACCCTGACACTGGGAAAGATGGAAAGCAAAAAGAAAAGAGGATGGCAGTGGGTTCTTGAGATGGTTAGATAGCATCACCAACTCAATGGACATGAGTTTGAGCAAACTCCAAGAGATAGTGAAGGACAGGGAAGCCTGGTTTGCTGCAGTCCATGGGGTAGCAAAGAGTTGGACATGACTTAGCGACTAAACAACAACAAATGTTAGGACAGTTTGGGACAGATAAAGATTCACATCTTGGGCATGAGAAAGGATATTCAGCAGCATCCCTCACTGAGATACAGACCCAACACCCAGCTATCCAACTAGACCTAAACTTGGTAAACTCAAATTCTGGTCCCATAGATCCCACTGGCAGAATTCGGTCAGTGTCTGGCAAGCAGTAGGTTACAAGTTCATATTCTCCTTATCTCTGCTGCTCTCCAGAAGCATATCTGTAGGAGAGGGGAGAAGGCAAAACACTCCACCACAGCTTGAGGAATATGGCTTTCCAAAAGAACTCCAATAATTTTCTGCCAAAGACACTTTGGAAGTTATGGTACCACCTACTTCCAATCTCCGGGTGTAGGAGAATGCTGACCTGGAGACATGGCTAACTTGTCAGAGACCTGTTTTCTGAGCTTGGCTTCCCAGAGGACCATAGTTATGCACTCTAGGCCTAAGGATCCACTCACAGCAGAGAATGATAATCGTGTTCTGCCACAACTGGGCCCTGTGAGATTGAGCCCACTTTATGACTTGAGCATTTCTGGCTGCCCAGTCTACCCTCCAGCAGAGCTTGGGTCTGGCCTGCAATAGTTTCTTGGCTTGGTTCTATCCAATTGGAACAGAGGCAGGGAAAACCACATCCTGTCTGTAATCTGCTCAGCCCTCCCAGGGCTGCAGCTCCAAATCTTTTCAGGACCCCTCTGGTGGCCGGCCTCATTTGCCCTCAGCAGGCTGGTGCCTGCTTCTTGTGGGAAGGAGTTAGGCCTCAGAAGCAGCTCCAGCCTCAGTGCTACTCAGCAGCGGCCTGTTTTTAAGGCCAAGCAGAGCAAAGTGTAAACAAATTAGCAACATACGGATCCCATTTTCTTTCCAATCCACATGAGCTCAGTTACAGGAGGGGAAAGAGCTCATATGTGCTTTCTCCTGGCATTCTTCTTTAGGCACACTGTTCCCCAGCCCTTAAGCTCCTCCCCCACTCCCTTTGCCCTTTCTGTAAGAACATCTTTAGAGCCAAGAAACTTTCTGGATGGCCTCACATCCAGTGGAATATGGTTCTGTTTATGGCTAGAATTCCAAGTCATCTCTCCTGTTGTGTCTAAATCAGGGCTCTGAGTTCCTTTGGATGGTGTGAGATGGGGCGAAGTTTGAGCAGGGCTTTAGCAAGCCTACTCAGGGGCCTCCTGCCTCAGGGCGCAGGTAGAAATAGATCCACTACACAGCTCCCTGAATAGAATCCCATGCTTTACTCCCACTGGCCCCCTCCCTGAATGTCTCCTTCAGACCTTCATAATGCATTTCCCTTAGCAAGGCCCCTAGCTTGGGTCAATCCCAAAGGGTACCTCTATTCTAATGGAAGGAAGCCCCAAGGAATTTGACAGAAGAGGAGCAATTGGCTTAGCTATGTGTTCTAAGCAGAGGCAACCCTTTTGAAACCAAAGCCCTTGCTCATACCCAATGAATGCAAATAGATGGAAAGCAATGATGACGGTGATTGTCTTAGAGTCATGAGAGCTAGCACCACTTCATCTCTGTGCCATAGGTCCAGTCCTTTAGTATGAGGACTAGTCTATTCATGAAGAGGAACTGCCTGACCATGGGAAGCACTATGTTATTAAGTGGCCAGATAAAAAGTATTGCAAAATATGTGGAAGTATCAAAAAGAAAACACATTTTTTTACTAGTTTATGCCAGTGTCATCTGATGGCAGATGGCCAGCCAAGCTGACCTTCCCATAGCCTTTTCCATTCTGATACTTTGCCTTCTGTTATAGAAGCTTATGGCCAAAGCAGAGCCTAAGAGTTTTAGCCAGAACTTGTCCTACTTGGACAGGCCAATAACTTTTTTGAGGTCCCATTTCCCACCAAGTAGCCAAGCTACTCTGGGAAACTAGTCCATATAATGTCCAGGAACAGGAGCCAGGCTTCAGAAGTTAAAGGAACTCCTTATCTTAGGATCCCTATGGAGATTATTTAGGGCCTGGAGTAAAGGGTTTTGGGATATCCAGACCATGGGCATGGTTGGGGAAGGAGTATCTCTGAGGATACCACCAACCACTCTCTGAAATATTAAGGGCCCTGAGCATGGAGAAAGACACTGAAAAGTACCATGGAGGGTCTCAAACATCCAGAATCTTGGCTTCTTGCAGAATTTTCTTGTTACTTGGGATAAAGCTTTAGTTACCACCCTACCTATGTTGTCTAGATGAGCAGTGAAACTGTTCTCTCTAAGCCACTAATTTACTCTTGTAGCCCCTCATCTAGACTTTGCATAGGATAGTTGTGGCTTTCTTTTGAATAGTGCTGATGGGGCCCTATAATTCAAACTAGAGTCACACAGGCCTAGAGACAAGTCCAAGCTTTGCTCATCCCCAGTTATGCTGTGCTGTGCTTAGTCTCTCAGTCATGTCCAACTCTTTGCAACCCCATGAACTGTAGCCCACCAGGCCCCTCTGTCCATGGGGATTCTCCACACAAGAATACTGAAGTGGGTTGCCATGCCCTCCTCCAGGGGATCTTCCCAACCCAAGGATCAAACCCAGGTCTCCCTCATTGTAAGCAGATTCTTTACCATCTGAGCCACCAGAGAAGCCCAAGAATACTGGAGTGGGTAGCCTATCCCTTCTCCAGGGGATCTTCCCAACCCAGGAATCAAACCAGGGTTTCCTGCATTGCAGGTGGATTCTTTACCAGCTGAGCTACCAGGGAAGCACCCAGTATGCTACCTTGGGTAAATTACTTCTCTGAAACTCTGTCTCCCTATCTATAAAATGGGGATCAGAAGGTTCTATTTCTTGTCTATTCTGAGGGTCAGCACTAACTGGGGCTGTGGGTTAAGGGTGGGGGATATAGATCTTGGTTGGTGGGGGGTGGGGAGCCGAGAAGGGCAGGTAAATTGCTGGTCAGGTCTCTGAGAATAGCTCTTGGTGTCTCTCCCACAGCTCACTAAGCCTGCGTTACTTCACCTATGGGATTCTCTTTGGTTGTGGCTGTTCCTTCGCCTTTCAGCCATCTCTCGTCATCTTGGGCCATTACTTCCAACGCCGTCTGGGTCTGGCCAATGGTGTGGTGTCTGCTGGGAGTAGCATCTTCTCCATATCCTTCCCCCTCCTCATCAAAACACTGGGGGCTAAGATCAAGCTCGCTCAAACCTTCCAGGTGCTGAGTACCTTTATGTTTATTCTTACGCTGCTTTCACTCACCTACCGACCCCTCCTGCCGAGCTCGCAAGACACCCCAAGCAAGAGAGGTGTCCACACCCTGTGCCAACGCTTTCTGGCTCAGCTCAGGAAGTACTTCAACATGCGAGTGTTCCGCCAACGTACCTACCGCATCTGGGCCTTCGGGATCGCTGCTGCTGCCCTTGGCTACTTCGTTCCCTATGTACACCTGGTGAGAAATACCAGGGTGGGTCTACCCTACCTGACCCCAAAAAGCTGCCTGTAATCTGCCTGAAGTTCAGAGGGTAGGAGCAGAGGACATTGAAAGGGCAGAGCTAGGATCTTTGAAAAAAGACAAAAGAGGTATTTGGAGAGTAGGAAACAGCACAGGCTGAGGGAAGACCTCAGTGGGAAATGGAGGACGTTCCTTAGGGAAAGGCCTATGCCTATGGTTTCCCCTACTGATAAATCTAGATGGATGCTCAAGAGAAGATAAGCATCACTGAGATACAGGAGACTGCCCCTAGATGAACCAACAATAGGGTTTTCTAAGAGAGTGTCTTAAGGAATGCTGGTGTTTGTAGTCAAGTAATTTTGTTTAGGAAATAATGTATACTAGATCTGTCTACCTTCATAATGTGTAACAATCTTATAAAGGTACCAAAAGATCCCAAAATACAGTAAAAAACTCTATTAAGCTTTGTTTAACCAGCATCTACCCAACTTACATGATCATAGAAATGTTGGTTGTTTCCAGCTGCTATCTTCCACAGACATTGTGTTTCTTAAAACATAGTTTTGGAGTGTTACCTGGAAGCTGATGGATCCTTCTCCCTTGGTGACCTGTTGTTACCCTAGGCTTTCAGTTCTAGGTCAGGGAATGGGGAGACAATAAAGGAACTCCTAGATTTTTTTCAGTTGTTAAAGCTGTATTCTGTCCTGCCAAGGCTTGGAAGAGGCTTAGAGATACGCACTGTCCACTGAGCTGTTGCTCAGAAGCCCAAAATCCAGAGAGCCAAGGGATATGCAGCCTTTTAAGCTGTTGGAAACAACCAGAGAGCTGGTTCTGGAGCTAAGGCTACAGGGGAGGGGGCTGCAGGAGAAATCACTCTTGTTATGTTCCAGGGAAGTAAGCAGCAGAGGATTCTGGGTATGCCAACAATTAACCAGTCAGATCTTCTTCTTCCTCTTATCCTGGGGGCCTGGTGTTATGCTTTTCAGATGAAGTATGTGGAAGAGGAATTCTTGGAAATCAAGCAGACCTGGGTGCTCTTGGTGTGTATTGGGGCTACCTCAGGCCTTGGGCGCCTTGTGTCAGGCCGTGTCAGTGACTCCATTCCTGGACTTAAGAAGATCTACTTGCAGGTGAGTGTGACCACCCTGTCTACTGTGGACAGAACAGCCTTCCACATGATGCTAGGTTATCTCCAGCCTTTGGGATATAATGGTAGGGTATATCTGACACAGCTTGCTATGTAACATGGGAAATCAATTAAAGTCTCAAAGCCTCAGTTTCCCTAGGTTTCAAGTGAAGGTCATCATCCCTGTTCTGCTCCTTCCTCAAGATGGAATAAGGATCTAGTGAGAGCAGCCACTGTAAATGGAAACTCTAAGAACACTTTCAAAGAAAATATTTATTTATAGAAGTTTTACCATCTGAGAGAGGGAAACTGAAGCCAGGAATTAGATGTTGCCTGCCTTGAGGACTGAACTCATTGGCACCTTACTCTTTCTTGGAGGGTCTTAGGCATCTGTAGTACTCTGTGGCCCAATGTCTCTCTCTTCTAGGCCCAAGTGCATCATTTCTTATACCTCCAGAACTACTTGGCATCAAACACTGGCTCTCAAATGCCATCCTCTTGATGGACACAAAAAAAGTGCCAGAAAAGGCCAGACCTCACTTGCCCTCTCCAGGTCTCACTTTCCTCTTCTGTACAATGAGAATAATTCTTTCCTTCCTATCTCACCTCACAGGTGAGGATCAAAAGAAATAAAGATGTGACCAGGCTTTGAGAAGTAAAAAATGTTTTAACTATGCAAACTCATATTCTTTCTCAAAGTGACACAGGTAGCCTCATATTGTGGGCAGTATCCATGCTTGAGAGGCCACTTTCTGTGTGAACTAGGCTCTGGTCTGGCTTGAATACAGACTACTGCTCAAGCTGTCTTTATCTACTGGATAACAATATTGTCTTTCTGACCTGGCCCATGCTTCTTGCTACAGCAGAGGTAGCAAGTGTACCAGAAGGTACTCAAGTGTGGAACCCTATGGAGGAGTAACAGCAGCCCCAGATAACATATGGGTCATAAGGAATCCATTAGGAAGGTGGTTGAATTATGACTCTACTGGAGATGTCCTGAAAGCACTTCTAAGAGGCCCTGACTACACACAGCAGGGATTTCTCTGTCTTCTGATAGCCCCAACTGTTTTCCTAAATACCCTCATATATCTTGGATGAGGATATGAATAAGGTTTCCTATTGTTTTTAACTTTGTGTTAGATTTGCAAGAGCTGGTGACTCTGCTTTGTCAGAGCTTAGGGGCGCCATTATGGTCCATCCAATCCAACCTCTCATTACAGTGATGGAGAAACCAAGGAAAAGACTCAGATAGTCATGGCAGAGCTGAATTCCTATGTAGCATTCTTTTCATATTCTGCTTTACCCTAAGTGATGGATGGCAGAACCAAGTCCCAGACATGATAAGTGACTTGACCAAGGTCAAACCAAAAGCCTGTGATTGAGATAAACCAATTATGAAAATTTAATTTCCTGTGCCAATATCAGCAAGACCTTACCTGGGTGGCTTTTTGTATAGGACTATGTGTGGCTTTCCCAGCTTCTTCCACATGTCCCCATTGTGGCCAAAGGGTGCTGGAAATCAGGGTAAGTTAGCATTGCTTCTGCTGCTAAGTCGCTTCAGTCGTGTCCGACTCTGTGCGACCCGATAGATGGCAGCCCACCAGGCTCCCCCGTCCCTGGGATTCTCCAGGCAAGAACACTGGAGTGGGTTGCCATTGCCTTCTCCGAGTTAGCATTGGGCCAGGGCTTTATCTTGAGGAGTGGAAGTAGCCTTTGCCTACCCATATAGTTAATTTCTCAACATATTCCCTAGGAGAGAGGTAGAGCCCAAGCAGCTCTTGTTTTCTATTGTTCCAAGGGAGGAAGAGGCAATAACCAGTCAGAAACAGTACTAGGCTTATGGCTCAGTGCTTCTGCTGTCCATTTCCCCTACCTATCCAACATTCTCTCCCTTTTCTCACTCTTAGTTGACCCAGTTTTGCCACTTAAAAAAATAATCTTGGAACTTTAAAGCTGAAACATATCTTCATCAACTCATAGTCCCAAATTCCTCATTTTATAAACTGAGGAACTGAGGCCCAGAGAGGGAAAGTGATTTGTTCAAACACGTTGTGCTGGTAAGTGTCTTAGGCTGAGGGCATGAAACAATGAATGAACTTCTTCCTCTTGAGCTGCTCACAAGAATTTGCCTCCCTTTCTCCCTGGGTCAGAGCAGGAGTACAGGTCTGGGAGAGGAAAGTAGTGTACATAGCTTCAGGTTCAGAAAAGTCATCCACTAGACCTTCTGGCTCCTACTACTGACAGAGAGGCACATGTGTCTGGTGTAAAGCCCCTGGACAGTCTGTTGGAAAGCAAATAGTGACAACTTGCTGGACAACCTCACTTTGGGTCAAATCTTGAAACCTGTTTCTTTGTTCCAAGAGGGATTTTTAATTTCCAAACCTTGGCAAAGCCTCATGGAGGATATTAAGAGGCAGCTAGATACAATAGATAGTAATTGCCACCAGTTAACTTATATGCAGAGTACATCATGAGAAACGCTGGGCTGGAAGAAGCACAAGCTGGAATCAAGATTGCCGGGAGAAATATCAATAACCTCAGATATGCAGATGACACCACCCTCATGGCAGAAAGTGAAGAACTAAAGAGCCTCTTGATGAAAGTGAAAGAAGAGTGACAAAGTTGGCTTAAAGCTCAACATTCAGAAAACTAAGATCATAGCATCTGGTCCCATCACTTCATGGCAAATAGATGGGGAAACAGTGGAAACAGTGTCAGAATTTATTTTGGGGGGCTTCAAAATCACTGCAGATGATGATTGCAGCCATGAAATTAAAAGATGCTTACTCCTTGGAAAGAAAGTTATGACCAACCTAGATAGCATATTCAAAAGCAGAGACATTATTTTGCCAACAAAGGTCCATCTAGTCAAGGCTATGGTTTTTCCAGTGGTCATGTATGGATGTGAGAGTTGGACTGTGAAGAAAACTGAGCACTGAAGAATTGATGCTTTTGAACTGTGGTGTTGGAGAAGACTCTTGAGAGTCCCTTGGACTGCAAGGAGATCCAACCAGTCCATTCTGAAGGAGATCAGCCCTGGGTGTTCTTTGGAAGGAATGATGCTAAAGCTGAAACTCCAGTACTTTGGCCACCTCATGTGAAGAGTGGACTCATTGGAAAAGACTCTGATGCTGGGAGGGATTGGGGGCAGGAGGAAAAGGGGACGACAGGATGAAATGGCTGGATGGCATCACCGACTCGATGGACGTGAGTTTGAGTAAACTCCGGGAGTTGGTGATGGACAGGGAGGCCTCAGTTCAGTTCAGTTCAGTTGCTCAGTCGTGTCCAACTCTTTGTGACCCCATGAATCACAGCACGCCAGGCCTAACTTTACACCTAAAACAACTAGAAAAAGAACCAAAAAACCCAAGTTAGTACAAGTAAAGAAATCAAAGATTAAAGCAGAAATAAACAAAAAAGAAATGAAGGAAACAATAGTAAAGATTAATAAAACTAAAAGCTGGTTCTTTGAGAAGATATACAAAATTGACAAACGACTAGCCAGACTCATCAGGATAAAGGGAAATTAATCAAACCAACAAAATTAGAAATGAAAAAGAAATTGCAACAGACATCACAGAAACACAAAGGATCATACAAGAGTTTTATGAACTATTTGCCCATAAAATGGACAACCTGGAAGAAATGGACAGATTCTTAGAAAAATTCAACCTTCCAAGACTGACCAGGAAGAAACAGAAATTATGAGGAAGCCACTCACAAGCACTGAAATCAAAACTGTGATCAAAACTCTCCCCAAAAACAAAAGACCAGGGCCAGATGGCATCACAGGTGAATTCTATCCAATATTTAGAGAAGAGCTAATGCCTATTCTTTCCAAATTCTTCTGAAAAATTACAGAGGAAGGAATACTTCCAAACTCATTCTATGAGGCCACCATCACCCTGATACCAAAACCAGATAAAGACATCACACACACAAAAAAGAAAATTACTGGCCAATATCATTGATGAACATAGATGCAAAAATCCTCAACAAAATTCTAGCAAACAGAATCCAACAACACATTAAAAAGATCATACACCATGATCAAGTCAGTTTTATCCCACAGATGCAAGGATTCATCTATATATGAAAATCAATCAATGCAATATGCCATATTAACAAATTGAAAGGTAAAAGCCATATGATAATCTCAATAGGTGCAGAAAAAGCTTTCAACAAAATTCAGCACCCACTTATGATTAAAATTCTTTAAAAATGGACATAGGAGAAACCTACCTCAACATTAGTTCAGTTCAGTCACTCAGTCGTGTCCAACTCTTTGTGACCCCATAGACTGCAGCACGCCAGGCTTCCCTGTCCATCACCAACTCCCAGAGCTTGCTCAAACTCATGCCCACCGAGTTGGTGAGGCCATCCAACCATCTCATCCTCTTGTGTCCCCTTCTCCTCCTGCTGTCAATCTTTCTCAGCATCGGGGTCTTTTCCAATGAGTCAGTTCTTTGCACCAGGTGGCCAAAGTATTGGAGCTTCAGCTTCAGCATCAGTCCTTCCAATGAATATTCAGGACTGATTTCCTTTAAGATTGACTGGTTTGATCTCCTTGCAGTCCAAGGGACTCTCAAGAGTCTTCTCCAACTCCACAGTTTAAAAGCATCAATTCTTCAGTGCTCAGCTTTCTTCACAGTCCAACTCTCACATCCATACATGACTACTGGAAAAACTATAGCCTTGTCTAGACAGACCTTTGTCAGCAAAGTAATGTCTCTGGTTTTTAATATGCTGTCTAGGTTGGTCATAGCTTTTCTCCCAAGGATCAAACATCTTTTAATTTCATGGCTGCAGTCACCATCTGCAGTGATTTTGGAGCCGAAAAAATAAAGTCTGTCACTGTTTTCATTGTTTCCACATCTGTTTGCCATGAAGTGATGGGACTGGATGCCATGATCTTAGTTTTTTGAATGTTGAGTTTTAAGCCAACTTTTTAACTCTTTCACTTTCATCAATAGGCTCTTTAGTTCTTCACTTTCTGCCATGAGGATGGTGTCATCTACATTTCTGAGGAGGCCATATACAACAAACCCACAGCAAACATTATTCTCAATGGTAGGAAACTGAAAGCATTCCCTATAAGATCAGGAACAACACAAGGGTGCCCAATCTCACCACTATTATTCAACATAGTTTTGGAAGTCCTAGCTATCGCAATCAGAGAAGAAAAAGAAATAAAAGGAATCTAGATTGGAAAAGAAGAGGTAAAACTCTCACTGTTCACAGATGATGTGAAACTATAGATATAAAACCCTAAATATACTATCAGAAAATTACTAGAGCTAATAAGTGAATTTAGTAAAGTCACAGGATACAAAATCAATACACAGAAATAATTTGCATTCCTATACACTAACAATGAAAAATCAGAAAGTGAAATTAAGGAATCAATCCCATTTACCACTGCAACCAAGAAGAATAAAATACCTAAGAATAAATCTACCTAAGGAGACAAATGGAGAAGGAAATGGCAACCCACTCCAGTATTCTTGCCTGGAGAATACTTTGGACAGAGGAGCCTGGCAGGCTACAGTTCATAGGATCGCAAAGAGTCAGACATGACTGAGCTACACACACACACACACACACACACACACACACACACACAAGGAGCCAAAAGAGCTGTATACAGGAAACTATATGACTGATGAAAAAAAAAAAATGACATAAACAGATGAAGAGATATTCCATGTTCCTGGGTTGAAAGAATCAATATTGTGAAAATAACTATATTACCAAAAGCAGTCTACAGATTCAATGTAATCCCTATCAAATTACCAATGGTATCTTTCATAGAACTAGAACAAAAAATTTCACAATTTGTAGGGAAAAGATCCCGAATAGCTAAAGTAATCTTGAGAAAGAATAGAGCTGGAGGAATCAACTGTACTGACTTCAGACTATACTACAAAGCTACCATCATTATAACAGTTTGGTACTGGCACAAAAACAGAAATATCAACCAATGGAACAAGATAGAAAGCCCAGAGATAAACCCACATACCTACGGGCACCTTATCTTTGACAAAGGAGGCAAGAATATACAATGGAGAAAAGATAGTCTCTTCAATAAGAAATGCTGGGAAAAGTGGACAGCTACATGTAAAAGAATGAAATTAGAACACTACTTAACATCACGGTGATGCCATCCAGCCATCTCATCCTCTGTCGTCCCCTTCTCCTCCTGCCCCCAATCCCTCCCAGCATCAGAGTCTTTTCCAGTGAGTCCACTCTTCGCATGAGGTGGCCAAAGTACTGGAGTTTCAGCTTTAGCATCATCCCTTCCAAAGAAATCCCAGGGCTGATCTCCTTCAGAATGGACTGCTTGGATCTCCTTGCAGTCCAAGGGACTCTCAAGAGTCTTCTCCAACACCACAGTTCAAAAGCATCAATTCTTAACATCATACACAAAGATAAACTCAAAATGGATTAAAGACCTAAATGTAAGATGAGAAACTATAAAGCTCTTAGAGGAAAACACAGGCACAACGTTTTATGACATAAATCATGGCAAGATCTATGTCCCACCTCCCATAGTAATGGAAATAAAAACAAAAATAAGCAAGTGGGACCTAATTAAACTTGAAAGCTTTTGCACAGCAAAGGAAGGGCTTCCCAGGTGGCACCAGTGGTAAAGAACTCGTCTGCCAATGCAGGAGATGTAAGAGACGTGAGTTCAATCCCTGGGTTGGGAAGGTCCCCTGGAAGAGGGCATGGCAACCCACTCCAGTATTCTTGTCTGAAGAATCCCATGGATAGAGAAGCCTGGCGGGCTATGGTCCATAGGTTGCAAAGAGTTGGACACGAGTGAAGTGACTTAGCAGCAGCAGCATGACCCAATAATCCCACTACTGGGCATATACCCTGAGGAAACCATAATTGAAAAAGACACATGTACCCCAATGTCCATTGCAACACTATTTACAATAGCTAGGCATGGAAGCAACCTAGATGTCCATCGACAGATGAATGGATAAGGAAGTTGTGGTACATATAAACAATGGATTATTACTCAGTCCCAAAAAAGGAATGCACTTGAGTTGGTTCTAATGAGGTGGATGAACCTAGAGCCTATTATAGTGAAGTCAGAAAGAGAAAAACATCATATGTTAATGCATATGTATGGAATCTAGAAAGATGGTACTGATGAACCTCTTTGCAGGGCAGCACTGGAGGTGCAGACATAGAAAACCTACTTATAGACATGGGGAGGATGGGAAGGAGAGGGTGGAATGGATGGAGAGAGTAGCATGGAAACATATATAGTACCATATGTAAAATAGACAGCTGGGGGGGATTTACTGTATGACTCAGGAAACTCAGTTCGGGGCTGTGTGACAATCTAAAGGGGTGAGATGGGGTGGGAGGTGGGAGAGAGTTTCAAGAGGGAGGGGACATTTGTATACCTGTGGTTGATTCCACGTAGATGTATGCCAGAAACCAACACAATATTGTAAAGCAATTATCCTTCAATTAAAAATAAATACATATTTTAAATTAACTAATTATTTTTTTAAAAACCAGTTGTGTTTCCAGTGGCCCTTCTCTCTACTGAGAGGGAAAAACCAACCACTGGAAAGGCAGCTTTATTACTTCAGAGTCATTTTACTCAGCCCAAGGAAAGCCCAGTGGCTAAGTCAGTGTCCCCGAGGCTGGCTTCAGGCTCCCTAGACCTCCTCTGAGTACCCTGCTTCTCCTTAGAGCCCCCTTTGTTGCCTTGGCAGGGTGCTCAGACAAATCCAGAAGCCCCCAGAGCCACACTGCCTTGAGCATCTGAGATGGTGGTGTGTCCCATGTCCTAAAACCTAAAGAACCTGGGTGAACCTCCTGGTGGTCTCCCTCATACTAAGGTGTTTTCTTTTAGAAAACTGCTTTTGGCAGTCTCCCACAAAAATGGGCACTGGATCCTTCCCCATTTCAGGAAGCTGTGCCTTCCATTCATGCCCCCATCTAATCATTATTCAAGTCATCCTCACTTCCTCCCCTTCCTCTTCCTAAATCTAACTTGGATATGAAAACACCAGCATGGTCTGGTTCCAGACCCTGATGCCTGTGGCAGACAAACACAGGATCAGAAAGCAGAAACAGCAATTCCCTTTATCTCAGAGTCTAGTCAAAAGACATCTTCTTGAGGACAGGGGCCATGTCCTTTCTTTTAAAAATCTTGACAATCAACGTTAAATAGGGGCTCTCTTTAAAACTTTGAATTCTAAGTCCTTCTAAATGACTTAGAAGGAACTTAAGTAACTATTTAGTCCACTGGGCTTTCTGTTGACATCCCCTTGTCCCATTTTTCATGGGCTTCCCTGGTGGCTCAGATGCTGAAGAATCTCCCGCCTGCAATGTGGGAGACATGGGTCCAATCCCTGGGTTTGGAAGATCCCCTGGAGAAGGGAATGGCTACCCACTCCAGTATTCTTGCCTGGAGAATTCCATGGACAGAGGAGCCTGGTGGGCTACAGTCCATGGGGGTCACAAAGAGTGGGACACAACTGAGCAACTAACACTTTGCCCCATTTTACAGACTGTATAAATAAGGCCCTGAGAAGGAGATGTGATTTACTATGTGGGCTTCATGGGCAAGCACAACATGACCTCAGGCTGTTGTTCCTTTAGGTCATCTCCTTCTTGCTCCTGGGCCTGATGTCCATGATGATTCCCCTCTGCCGGGGCTTCGGGGGCCTCATCGTTGTCTGCCTCTTCCTGGGCCTGTGCGATGGCTTCTTCATCACCATCATGGCCCCCATCGCATTTGAGCTGGTGGGCCCAATGCAGGCCTCACAGGCCATTGGCTACCTCCTGGGTATGATGGCCCTGCCAATGATTGCTGGACCCCCCATTGCAGGTGAGTTTAACATTGCAGGGAGAGCATGAGTGGGGGAGTCCTGTTTTCCTTGGGACCTAGCCCTCCTAATTGCCTCTGCTTAAAGTCCCTTTCTCCCTCTTCTCTCTTCAAGTAGTCTCATCGGAGTGCATGAAACCTCTTACCACTATTGATGAAAGAGACTAAGCACAGTATATGTGCATGGATTCATTTGAGGGGATGGGCATTTCATGGCTGTGAGTTTTTATTGTAGACAGCATGGCTGATTCCAGGAGGGTAGAGAGAATAATGGGTTTGGCCTTCTGACCATTCTATTGAACCCAAATCTTCTCTCTCTCTCTCTGTCTTCACAAGCAAGTAATTATTTTCAAGGTAGTTGAGCAGGAAGAGAAACAAAAGTGGGCCCTGGTTTTATTAATACTTAGAGACATCCCTCCTTCCCCTACCAACTTCTGAACTGAGCCTGTAGAAAACATTTAATTAAGACCACAACTCAAGACTGGACCAATGAAGCTCACTTATAGCAGGCAACAGGCAAAGTGTTGGCTTGCCATCTTTCAGCACTCCTAATTTCTCTCTCTACTTCCAAGGGGGGCATGGTTTGTACCCTAGAGAACACAAGAAACAAAGAAAACTAATAAGAGACATCATTTCCTCTCTTTATGATTTATTGCAAATATTGATTCATGGGATAGTGTCTCTTAAGCTAGCCAACTAGGCTAACTCAACAATTATTCCTTGAATACCAGTTCAGTGCCAGGTGTTGTGAGGGCACTGGTTGTACTGCATTACAGTGACAAAGGCTCCTACTCAGGCCATTGTACAATGGCCACACTGTCCACTGGGGGAGGCGAGCCTTTACCTAACCCCTGATTCCAAATGTGGATCCCAGAACCCATATCTCTTTCCACTTGCTTACCTCCTAAGCAGCCCCAGGACCTACCTGCCTTTCATTAGTACTGTTTCTGGGCTCAACCTCCCTATGAGGTATCCCACATTAGCTTCTGGAGGTGAGCAGAGAAGACTCCATGTACCATGCCAAACACATTCACCACATTGGCAACCTAGAAGAACCCAGAGGGGCCAACCATATCTGTAACTTGAAGGAAAGACACACCTATACCCTAACCCTAACCCTAACCCTAGCCTCCTCTTAGGGCAAATGGGCACTTCAAAGAAAGGGAAAAAGGGAACTTGGCTGAATTATTACATAAGAACACTCTAGCCTAAGTTGGGTGTGAGAAGGTGTATCACTGTGAACCAAGACAAGTCTTGGTCATCTTCTGTGTTCTTTTAAAATAGCCTCCCTCCATACCTATCTCCATACCTTGGAGTGACTAGAAGTTAACTGTAGCTTATGAAAGTAAAAAATGGAGAACTTTGAGAAGTTTCATTTGCCTCTTTCATAATAAGCATTTGCCTCAAGAGCCTACAGTCTCAGTGGCTCAGGGAGGAGCTGCTTGTCTTTGTAATAGAGGTTTTGTGTCTTCCATCAAGGAGTGTTTAAACTGAGTTGGGCTCCCAGGTCAAGGCAGTACAGGCCAAGATTCTCTGGATAGGCATTTGGATGGCTTCTAAAAGAAGCAGAGAACATCTTTGTATAGTAGAGCAAAGCTAAACTTGACTTGTCTCTGTTAACTTTTCAGGCCTCCTCCGCAACTGTTTTGGGGACTATCATGTGGCCTTCTACTTTGCCGGTGTACCCCCAATCGTTGGGGCAGTAATCCTCTTGTTCGTCCCTCTGATGCATCAAAGGATGTTCAAGAAAGAGCAAAGGGATTCCAGCAAGGATAAGATGCTGACCCCTGACCCAGACCCCAATGGAGAGCTGCTGCCGGGCTCCTCTACCCCTGAGGAACCAATCTAATGCCTTTTATTTGCCATCGTGTGCTCCTCCCCAAACCTTTCCCTTCACCTTGCCCTGCTCGGCATTTACATTTTTGCCACCAGCACACTTGTTCCCAAACCTGCACACACAGCATTTCAGCCACCTGACCATCCCCTTGGAGCCAAAGCTCCAGGTGTTCCAAACTTATTAACCAAATTCTCCCCATGAATGCCTTTAAACTTGCCAGGGTCGTCTCCTTCCAGGCTTTAGGAAAGCTTGGGATCACCCCCTGGCCTTTGGAACCTCTCCATAAACTTTGTAACTCTTGGGGGAGGAGAAGGATGGGAATTCCTGGCCCAGCTTGATAGTCACCCATTAAAAGCAGCTGCCAAAGGTGCTACTGTATCCCCAGGAGCCTGGTGGGAAGATCTAAATCTCTGGGTGCTGAGGAATTCCTTGACATCTTTCCTTAGGAAGCATTGAGAGGTGTGGCAGAAAGGGCATAGAGGTAAAATGACACAAGGAATCTTGTTTAGCCTCAGTGTCTCTGAGGGCTGTGGCTTCCCAAGAGGTGTGGGTGACATCATTTTACAAGTGTATAGGGAGTCTCTCCATCATAAGGTTAGTTAACAGTCTGCCTCCTTCTTTCCTTCCTCCTTTTATTCCTCCACTGCCTCTTTTCCCTTCTCATTCACCTCTATTTCTTTTCATAACTGTCATAGACTAATGGGAGCTTGAAGAAAGGAGGGACCCAGAGCCTGGAACAATCAACCCTCATCTTGGCCCAACCCTCCCCTAACACTAGCATCAATTCAACTCATCTCAGGCTGAGCCACATCTCACCGTTTGGCTCAAGCTCCTATAATCAACTGGAATAATAGAATATCACATAGGAAAGGGACCTTAAACACTATAAAGTTCCATTCACTGATTTTTACAGATTTTCTGGGCTAATGCATTAACCTGCAGGTTGCCTCAGCTCCCCATCCTTATATCCACCTGTCAAAATGTGAAGAAATTCCTCTCATCTCAGGAGGCAGAGGGAGACTGATGACAGGGGGAATGGCATGGTGGGGGAGGGGCAAGAATTATTGACCTGGGGAAGGACCAATTCCTCCATCGCTCATTATTCATGACAGGTCAACATTTTCACCTGGGCCAAGCCAGGAAAAGAACTGTTTGAGGGAAAATCGTATTTCCAACCTGGATCCCCCAAATGTAGAGGCAGCAGCTGCACATAGGGTTGGAAAACTTCTTTTAGGAAGAGCAAACCATCACAGCCTTTACTACCCAATGTGTCCCCCATGCTGGGCATCCTGGACCACTCAGTTAGTGGGAATTAAAGGTGCCAGGGAAGATAGACTCTGGACCATCTTCATCCTCTGAAGTAGGTGCCAGGTGCTTCCCTATGCCTAGGCTCTGGCTGGCACTCTTGCTGAAAAGAATTTCCAGCCAGGCTGTGTCCAGCTAGCACAACTCACCTTATTAGGAGCTCACCCACTTTCTTCATTCAGCCTCTTTGTGTCTCTCCCATTCTAGGTCTTTTTCTGTTGTATTCCTGTTACCCTAATCTTCTCACCAGGCACTTTGGCTGTCACTTAGAGCTAACAGTGACTTGCTATTCCGAGCCAGAGCCATCCCAGGGCCAGGAGGATTAGGTTGCCCCTGAGGAGCTCCAAAGAAGACAGTGGTCCCCACCCATGAGTTTTTCCGTTACAGACAGGCAGCTGGGGCATGGTTGGCCTCTGATGACTTCATTCAAGGCCAAATTCTGGAGCCCCCTCCATTGGTCCCAGTCCAGCTCTTATCAACTCCCCAAAGGAAAACCCATTGGTTCTTGGCTCTGTGAACATGAAGGGGCCTGCCTAATTACTACCCTGTTATCCCAAACAGCAGTAGAACAGGACAAGCTGGCCCCCAGGAGCTTTGTAACTCCCAGAAGAAGCCACTGAAAATATTGGAGCAACAAAGCTCCTGATTCCATTCTCCCCTGCCCACCCCCACCAAGTCACCTGAGGGCAGTTCTGCAGGGCCTCTTTTGTTGCTCACGGTGTGGACAGCTCTTAAGAATCAGGCTGCCACCCACTTCTCTCCAGATGAAGGAAAGACATCCATGGGTCACAAATCTGCTCTATCAGGTGTCATATAACATGGCAAGGTGTCAGTTTACTTCTTCCACACATGTACATGTGCATGTGTGTGCTTGTGCACTTTTGGGGAGAATGTTGGTTGGTGAAAGCAGCACAGTATTAATATTTAGGATAAGATGCGGCTTCTTATGCACTACAGTTAAATCAAGGAGAATGAACAAAACTTGGGAGCTTGAGATCTGGGACATTTAAATACTCAAAAGGTTTGGAACAAAATAAACAAATCTAAAAATCCAGCTTTGGTGTGTATGTTGCCTACACTGGTGAAATAGTCCTAATCTGGTTAACAGCAGAAGTTTAACTTCAGAACTGAAATCATTTCACATCAAATTTCTGCCAGGGTCTATACTCTGTGAGAGCAGAAATTGGAGAAGGAGCTATATAGGGGTTTGAAGTTGGGTGAACTAATCCAACTAGGATTGGATTTTTAGGGAGCTCTGAAGTGAAAAACTGTTTACTTCACAAAATGAGAACATGGTTAGTGGCTGAGTTGGAGTAGAGGTCCCACCAAAGCTACCACCTTGTTACAAGAATGCCGTGTTGAAAACTATCAAAGACTTTGCCAATAATCCAGTGTAAGCCCCTTTTCTTCCCCCTTGTTATTGATGGGGTAACTTGAAGTGACTAGTATAGTTGGGTTATATAACCAAGCAGCAGCCTAAAATTGAGGGTAACACAGAAGAGAGATCTATAGCAATGACAAAGTATAACCTTAGAATGTCTGTTGTTCATACTCTGCATTGAATTTAACTGGGGACACTAATGTCTGGATAAAAGGCACTGCAGCAGGTTCACACAGAAAACCAGTGACAGAGTAGGTTGAAACTTTGAACTCAGGTCACTGACTTCCAGTCCAGTCCAAACCTCTCATTTCACAGATGAAGAATCTGACACAAGGAGGGGGAAATAACTTGCCCACTTCATTCAACAAGTACATATCGAACCCATCTGCAAATGAGTGTTGGCAGGACCAGCTCCAAGCAAAAATGAAATCTGAGCCAAATCTGACTTTTAGCATAGCCCATTTTTTCACAATTAACTCACTTCCAACTGACATACACTTTTGGAATTCTCTCTTCTCAAGCCATTCCAGACTTTCATGCAGCCTTAGCCTTGGAGAGCTGGTCCCACCTATTGCCCTTCTAGCCTCAGCAACCCAAGACATACAAATAAAGCCAATCTCCCTGTGGCTATACACTGGACAGGATAGGAGTGGAAGGGACTGGTTTCCTTTGCAAGAAGGTGGTTTACCACCCAGCTCTTGGCTATTGTTTCTCCCCTGACTCAGTGCAGGCATCCTCAAGCCACCAGCCTCATCTCTTCCCACTGAGACTAATTACTCTGTTCTGCTGCCTGGCCCCAGGCTCTCCCACCCAAGGTCTGCTGCCCCCTCGATCCCTCCTCTAGGAGCTCCAAGGCCCTAGTCTGTGTTTGATCACTCAGGATCATTAGATTTCAAAGCCTTTTCGTGTCTGAAGAGGCAACCAGCAGTTCCCTGCCTCTTCACAGCAGCAGAGCAGGCCAGCTAACAGGAACTACAGGTGCCTCCAGCAAAACCCTGGTCTCTGACAGCTGGTGCTTAGATAGGGTGGGTGCTGGTTTGAACCACAGCCTTTGAAGCAAGTTCAAATTCTAATAAGCTGAAATGTAGAGAGACTCCAGAAGAATAAGAAAAGGGATTAAATACCCAACTTCTGCAGGCATTGAGAAGGCTTTACTTTAGAAGGCCTTTCAAATCTTGCGTTTCAGCTCTCTCTAGTGGTCACAAGAAGCAAAGTTCCATGCCTGGTTTTCAAATCATTTCAGTAATATTTTCTAGGGACCTGCTTTGACAGGCATTTTGCTAGAACCCAGGGATTTCGCGAATGAAAGGAACAGAGGTGGAGAAAAAAGAGAAGAAACACAAGAAGGAATTTGAACTACCTGCTTTCCAAGATGCCTTTTCCTCTTCTGGATCCCAGTGCCTGGAGCCTATGGACCTTAAAGCCTTTGGCACAGGCAGGGGCCACCACGCCCCTTCCGGGATGGAGGCCTCAGCATTTCCCCCTCCCTTTTGCCCTAAGACTGGCCTCCCCCGGCCAGAACCTCTCAGAAGAACTACACTCTCCTCAGCGTTGGTTTCTTGCTGAGCCGGGGCGAGATAAAATTAGTCCATTGCTCACGACTAACAAGTGTCAACCCACGTCCAGCTGGAGGGAGAGAAGGACAGAGCTAACTCATGGGTGTTCCTGCTGGCCAGTCGACATGGGGGTCTGACTTCGGCTGTCCGACAACCCTGGCCCAGGGCCTCCTCATTCCCCTGTCCCACCTGCCCCAGAGATGGGGAACTAGAAAGGGGCGGGGCGACCACTACCCTACTTTCCCCAACACACACCCACCCTACACTGCCCTCGCAACGACTGGGGACTGGGCCGTGGGATCCGCAGATGTGAGTGCTAGCCGGCACCATTTCCCGCCAGATCCCCATGCCCACTCCAACTTGGAGAATGCCTGAGGATGGAGATGGGGCTGGGGTGGGGGGCAGCTCACCGGCCCTGGCTGCTCTCCTGGTCCTGCCACTGACTTCGGGTCACTTTAAGCAGGGTGGTGGGTGGTTCTTCCCCCTCCGTGGCTTTCCATCCATTTCCCTGTCTGGAAGGCGTCGGAACCCGGGAGACGTGCCAACTGAAACGCATCTGCTCCTGCTACTCAAACGGGAATCAGACCCATCCAGGAAAACCAAGTCTTCCCTCTCAGAGGAAGAGGGTGGGAAAGAAGGTGGGAGGGCCCAACTCCGGGCCCTGCCAACTGTCTGGGGAGCCAGATGGATAGACAGCAGCTGGGCATGTCCTGACCTCAGCTCCTCCTCAGTACCCCACTCCCACTGCCCTGCCCGGGCCACCACCACCAGGGATTGCAGCATTGTCGCCCCCATCAAGCTTTGGGTCGAGAAACCTGGAGGTGATTCTGTCTGGGCCATCCAATAACAAGCCCCCCACCCCAGCGGCTCCCTACCAGATCTGTCCCCAAGGTCCTGATGGTGGGGTCAACCTGCAACTAGCAAGGACCTAAGGGCATCCCAGGTGGTGCTGGTGGTAAAGAACCACTTCCAATTCAGGAGACATAAGAGATGTGCTTCCATCCCTGGGTTGGGAAGATCCCATGGAGGAGGAAATGGGCAATCCACTCCAGTATTTCCCTGGAAAATTCCATGGACAGAGGAGCCTGTCAGGCTGTAGTCCATAGGGTTGCAAAGAGTTGGACATGACTGAAGTGACTTAGCATGTTCACATGCAAGAGATTCCAGGCAGGAGGCCTGCCAGTATGAGGAGACTAGAAGCAAGAACTACCTTCAGAAAATGCTCTGCTCTGGCCCAGAGCAGCTATCCTCCTCTCTCTTCTCTCCAACCTCCAACCCTGGGTTGGCTGTCCCCATAAAAGTTGTCCCAGAACCCCCAAGGGACAACCACACTGGCTGATCAAAGCTCTTAATTCAGGCCAGCTCTCCCAAAACAGTGTCTCCAGATCCTACTCAAGATGAAGGTGAGCACCCACCAGATGCCCTAGGCTCACACAGGTGAACTAGCAGGATTTCCTAGGGTTCAGAACCCTCCTTAAAACCTGGACAGATCACCAGGAATGGAACAGGTTAACTTTAAGACCTGCCCCCTCAATTTGCTCCCCACCCAACACTCCTCCACCTTACTCTCCAACAACCTACTTCCTTCAGCTGGTTGCCTAAGAAGGGGTGAAAGAGGGGGCCAGGGCAACCATCTCCACTGCCCTCCCACACACATCCACATACATCCTTTCTCTCCCCAAGATGGAGTCTTCTGAGGCCCAGCCTTGCAGATTCTTCTGCCTTAAAGCCTATAAAGGCCAGAGATTCCTCCTGTCAGTCCAAGACCTCCCACATACATGTGCACGGACACACTCCTTTCATCCTTGAGCTCCAAGAACACAAGAGCCTTCCCCCAGCATATTTGGACACTGAGGACACTTTAATGATAATAGGGCATCTTCACCTGTTAGGAGGAGCAGTTTACAGGTCATAGGTGCTCCTATATCTCTCATCACACCTGACCCTCCCCCCAGCACTGGAAGGCAGCTACTCCTGTGTCTGTTTTACAGATAGGGAAAGTAAGGCCCGGAAAAAACTGAATCCCAGTTTTCAAACTCCTTCTCCAAGGCTCTTTCCACTGCACCTCAGAGAAAGTATGGAAGTAAGCAAGTCTTTCTTTTCCCTTGACTTCTCAGAAAGCCTGCTTGCTACTCCTGGAGTTAGTACCTGATGTTCCCCAGGCCCAATCTACCCTTCAAGGAAGGCACTGGGTAGTGAGTGGCACTACAGCCTCTCACGAGGCTTATCTCAGGATAAAGGCATAGAAAGCAGCAAAAGCTGAGCCAGAGTCCTAACCACATATCCCAGCCTCTCTTTTGGAGGGAATGGGACAGGGAGGAGAATGTGGAAGAGGAATTAGGAATCTCTGATTTTCCTTTCCCTGGGGGTGCACAGTATTGTCTTCTGGGTTCCTCTTTGCTCAAAATTGTTTGTTGTTGTTGTTCAGTCATTAAGTTGTGTCCAACTCTTTGTGACCCCATGGACTGCAGCACACCAGTCTCCTCTGTCTTCCACTATCTCCTGGAATTTGCTCAAACTCACGTCCATTGAATTGGGGATGCCATCCAACCTTCTCATCCTTTGTTGTCCCCTTCTCCTCCTGCCTTCCATCTTTCGAAGCATCAGGGTCTTTTCCAATGAGTCAGTTCTTCGCATCAGGTGGCCAAAGGATTGGAGCATCAGCTTCAGCATCAGTCCTTCCAATGAATATTTGGGACTGATTTCCTTTATAATTGACTAATTTGATCTCCTTGCAGTCCAAGGGACTCTCAAGAGTCTTCTCCAGCATCACAATGTGAAAGCATCATTTCTTCACCACTCAACCTTCTTTACAGTCCAACTCTTACATCTGTACATGACTACTGGAAAAAACATAGATTTCACTATATGGACCTTTATCAGGAAAGTAATGTCTCTGCTTTTTAATATGCTGTCTAGCTTTGTCATAGCTTTCCTTCGGAGGAGCAAGCATCCCTTAATTTCATGGCTGCAGTCACCATCTGCAGTGATTTTGGAGCCCAGGAAAATAAAATTTGTCACTGCTTCCACTTTTTCCCCTTCTATTTGCCATGAAGTGATGGGACCAGATGCCATGATCTTAGTTTTTTGAATATAGTTTTAAGCCAGATTTTTCACTCTCCTCTTTCACCCTCAAGAGGCTCTTTAGCTCCTCTTCACTTTCTGCCATTAGAGTGGTATCATCTGCATATCTGAGATTGCAGATACTTCTCCCTGCAATCTTGATTCTAGTTTGTGACTCATCCAGCCCAGTGTTTCTCATGATGTACTCTGCATATAAGTTAAATAAGCAGGGTGACAATACACAGCCTTGATGTACTCCTTTTCCTATTTGGAACCAGTCTGTTGTTCCATGTCCAGTTCTAACTATTGCTTCCTGACATTGTACAGGAGACAGGAATCAAGACCATCCCCAAGAAAAAGAAATACAGTTGTTCCATGTCCAGTTCCAACTGTTGCTTCTTGACCTGCACACAGGTTTTTCAGGTGACAGGTAAAGTGGTCTCATACTCCCATCTCTTTAAGAATTTTCCAGTTTGTGATCCACAGAGTCAAAGGCTTTAGCATAGTCAATCTTTATTGACTCTGAAACTCCCTTGCTTTCTCCACAATCCAACAAGTACTGGCAATTTGATTTCTGGTCCTCTACCTCTTCAAAACTAGCTTGTACATCTGGAATCTCTCAGTTCACAGACTGCAGGAGCCAAGCTTGAAGGATTTTGAGCATAATATTGCTAGCATATGAAATGAAGGCAATTGTATGGTAGTGTGAGTATTCTTTGGCATTGTCCTTCTCTGGTATTGGAATGAAACTCACCTTTTCCAGTCCTGTGGCCACTGCTGAGTGTTCCAAATTTGATTGCACATTGAGTGCACCACTGTAACAGCATCATCTTTTAGGGTTTTAAATATCTCAGCTGGAATCCCATCATGTCCACTAGCTTTGTTCAGAGTAGTACTTCCTAATGCCCACTTGACTTCACAATCCAGGATGTCTGGCTCTAGGTGAGTGACCACACCATCGTGATTATCCAGGTCATTAAGACCTTTCTTGTATAGTTCTTCTGTGTATTATTGCCAGTTCTTCTTAATCTCTTCTGCTTCTGTTATTAATAGGTCCTTACTGCTTCTGTCCTTTATCTTGCCCATCTTTGCATGAAATGTTCCTTTGATGTCTCTAATTTTCTTGAAGAGATCTCTAGTCTTTCCCATTCTATTGTTTTCCTCTATTTATTTGCATTGTTCATTTAAGAAGGCCTTCTTATTTCTCCTTGTTATTCTCTGAAACTCTTCATTCAGTTGGGTATATCTTTCTCTTTCTCCCTCGCCTTTTACTTCTCTTCTTTCCTTAGCTGTTTGTAAACCCTCCTTGTGCTCAGTCACTTAGTTGTGTCCAACTCTTTTTTACCCAATGCAGTGTAGCCTGCCAGGCTCTTCTTTCCATGGGATTCTCCAGGCAAGAATACTGAATTGGGGTGCCATGCCATCCTGCAGGGGATCTTCCCAACCCAAGGATCAAACCTGGGTCTCCTGCATCTCCAGCATTGCAGGCAGATTCTTTACCCACTGAGCCACCAAAGCCTGCTCAGACAACTATTTTGTTTTCTTACATTTCTTTTTCTTTGGGATGGTTTTGGTCACTGCCTCCTGTACAATGTTACAAACATAGTTCTTAGTTCTCATAGTCCATAGTTCTTTTGGCACTCTGTCTACCATATCTAATCCCTTGGATCTATTCGTCACCTCCACTGTATAATCAGAAGGGATTTGATTTAGGTCATACCAGAATGGGCTAGTGAGTTTCCCTACTTCCTTCAATTTAAGCCTGAATTTTGCAATAAGGACCTGAGCCACAGTCAGCTCCAGGTTTTATTTTTGCTGACTGTATAGAGCTTCTCTGTCTCCAGCTGCAAAGAACATAATCAAGCTGATTTTGGAATTGACCATCTGGTGATGTCCATGTGTAGAGTCATCTCTTGATTTATTGGAAAATGTTCTTTGCTATGAACAGCGTGTTCTCTTGATAAAATTCTGTTAGCCTTTGCCCTGCTTTATTTTGTACCCTAAGGCCAAACTTGGCTGTTATTCTGGGTATCTCTTGACTTCCTACTTTGGATTCCAGTCCCCTATGATGAAAAGGACAACCCTCCCTTTATTTTGATGTTAGTTCTAGAAGGTCTTGTAGGTCTTCATAGAACTGGTCAACCTTGGCTTCTTCAGCGTCAGTGGTTGGGGCATAGACTTGGATTACTGTGATGTTGAATGGTTTGTCTTGGAAACGAACCCAGATCATTCTGCCATTTTTGCAATTGCACTCAAGTTCTGCATTTTGGACTCTTTTGTTGACTATGAGGGCTACTCCATTTCTTCTAAGGGATTCTTGCCCACAGTAGTAGATATAATGGTCATCTGAATGAAACTCACCCTTCTGGTCCATTTTAGCTCGCTGATTCCTAAGATGTCAATGTTCACTCTTTTCCATTTCCTTCTTGACTACATTCAGTTTACCTTGATTCATGGACCTAATTTCAGATTCCTATACAATGTTATTCTTTACAGCATCGGACTTTACTTTCACCGCCAGACACATCCACAGCTGAGCATAGTTTCTGCTTTGGCCCAGCCACTTCATTAATTCTGGAACTATTAGTAGTTGCCCTCTACTCATCCACAGTAACAAACCAGACAGCTTCCAAATTGGGGGGTGGTGGGGTGTTCATCTTCCCATGTCATATCTTTTGGCCTTTTCATAGTGTTCATGGAGTTTTCATGGCAAGAATACTGGAGTGGGCTGCCATTTCCTCCTACAGTGGCTCACGTCTTGTCAGAACTCTTCACTATGACCCATCCATCTTTGATGACCCTGTACAGCAGGGCTCATAGCTTCATTGAATTACACAAGCCCCTTTTCCATGACAAGGCTGTGATCCATGAACGGGTCAAAATGGGATAAAACTCCAAACAGCTCTCCTATACCTTACTCCTTCATTCTTTCTCTTATTATTCAATAAAATTATCATCAGTGAGGGCTAATTTCCATGGCCTTTCTAACTTCCCATAGACCCCTAAAGGACCCTTTGTCTGGTCTAGTTATGAGGGAATAGGAGGCAAGGATCTGTTCCTGGGAGGCCTTGCTTTCTTGGAAAAGGATTAATGTGTCTAAGTAGTCAGCACAACTAGCTCAGAGGCTCCCTGTCTTCTCAACTTCTAGTACTTTGCCAAGCTATAGTCAGGGGATTCAGGGTGGACAGGAGTGGAGCAGGGGTAGCAAATATCCTGCAATTAAGAGTAAGGGAGCTCACAAGGTAGCACCCAGGGAAAGGAAAAGTGGAGAACATGCCTAAAAACCTGACCACAAACCTCAGTGGTTTGTGGAGGTGGACTTGTGAGTGTGAGCTGGACTTGTCCTATGTGGCCTTTACCCTACCTACTTCTCATCTCCCCTGCCCCCAGCTGAGGGATTCCCTGTATCTGCAAGAGAGCGTTTTGTCATCCAGCAGCGTCCACCTCTCAGTACCATATTTTTGGTGGGCTCTAAATTCCCAGATCCTGATAAATCCTAGCCTAAGCCTTTCCTTCAGGGTAAATAGCTTCAAGCATCCAAATCAGATCCCTTCAAGGTTAGGACTCACCTGTCAACCACAATGACTGGGCCTGGAAATCAGAGAAAGGCAAGTTTCATAGAAAGTCAAGTTCTAGGCAAAGCTAGTTCCAGTTCAGTAGCTGTGTACATAGTTGTAACTAGTAAACTTCAGAAGCACCTTAAACATTATAATGATAGAACACAGGGGCTATAAACAAACTTAACTTAATTCCCTATTTCTAGTCAACCAAGTACTTTCTTCACAGTCCTTGATCAACACAGTTAAGGACTGTTCTACCATGAGGAAATCAAAGACCCAAAGATCAGAAGTGAAATGGTGGAGAGCTTCTGATCTAGTAATTTTCATACTATACTCTGTGACTCTTTGGGGGATTTACAGAGGTACCTCAAAGACTACTAAAATTTCTGGGTCTGGTTTTCCCTATTCCTCCAGTGAAGAACAGCTTAATTGCTGGGTATTATACATAAAAAAGGGCTTCCCTGGTGGCTCAGTTGGTAAAGAATCCGCCTGCAATGCTGAAGGCCTGGGTTCAATCCCTGGTTTTGGAAGATCCCCTGGAGCAGGGCATGGCAACCCACTCCAGTATTCTTGCCTGGAGAATCCCCATGGACAGAGAAACCTGGCGGGCTACAGTCCATGGAGTCGCAAAGAGTTGGACACGACTGAGCAAATAAGCACAGCACGTATATAAATAAAACCTAAGATGACTCTGAAAGTTGGAGAGAACACAGACCAGGTAGGAGTGAAGAACCTGAGGAAGAACCTGAGGGGTGATTCACTTGAAGTGAGTGCTGCAGGTTTCCGTTTTGCCTTAATATCCCAGAGTTGGTGATGGAGAAGCTAGAAACCCATAAATGGCAATGGGCATGACACAAAAAGCCCGATGAATTTTTTTTTCTCTCTAGCCAAAAAATTAGGAAAGCAACAGTCTAGAAAGATAGAAAATTTTTGTATAATGACTGTTCTACTACAGTCAAACACCTTTGGAAAAATTGTGGCCCCACCACAGCCAGAAAAGGCAAAGTGGAAAGTCTAGATTTCCACCTTCATCATGCTATAACAAAGCACCACTCCCTTCCATCACCATGGTGGTGTCACAGAAAGCCAAATATAGAGTCCAGATTTTCATCCCAGTCAGACAGAAAAATGTGGGAAATAGTAATGAGGCATCTCTGTCCCTTGAAGCCATGCAGTATCAGAGGAAGCCTAGTGGGTGCCTGAAATGAACCCCCAAAAGCAGTAATGATAAGCCCTTCAGCATCTGCATATCAATGAAGGCCCAGTGGAAACCTGGACTTCTGTTAATACCTCAACTTGACAGTAATGATGCAGTGTACCCTTTCTCTCACTGGCGCACTGCCAGAGGAGGCCTGCTGAAACTACATCAAAGATCTAATATTCATGTAATCAGAATTCCAGAAGGAGAAGAGAAAGTAGGTGGGGCTGAAAAAGTTTTCAAAGTCATTATTTAATGACTGAAAACTCCCCAGATTGGGTAAAGGACATATTCTTACAGGTTCAAGACACTGAGCAAACCCCAAACAGGAGAAACTCAAAGAAATCTATGCTAAAATACATCATATCAAATGTGAAAACTAAACACAAGCAAAAAAAGATCTTGAAAGCAGTAAGAGAAAAATGATACCATAATTATAGGAGAAAAAACAATTAGAATGGCAGTACATTTCTCATCCAAAACCATGGTGGGGAGATAAAAGAAGTCATAAATTTTTTCAAGTACTGAAAGAAAAAGAACTATCAACTCAGAATTGTATATCCAGAAAAAATTCTTGAGTAATTAAAAAGAACTCAAGATATTCTCAGATGACAGAAAACTAAGAAAATTTGTTGCCAGCAGAACTACCCTAAAAGAATGGTCAAGGAAACTCTTCCCATAGAAAAGAAGTGACAAAAGAAGAAATCTGAAATGTCAGGAAGGAAGGAAGTACAATGAAAAGAGCAAAAAATAAGTAAATACAACAGGTTTCTCATATCATCTTCAGTTTTTCTAAATTATGTTTTAAAAAATAAAATAAATTATTTAACAATTGAAGCAAAAATTATAATAATATCTGATGTGGCTCTCAGTGTATGTAGATAAACCATTTAAGACAATATTATAAATGGGAGAGAGTGAAAAGACAAAAAAGGAGGTAAGGTTTCTACACTTCACTGAAACTGGTAAAATACTGATGCCAATTGACTGTGATAAGTTATGCATATATAATGTAATACTCACATCAACCATTAAAGAAGCAATACAAACAGATATTCTCAAAAATCAAATAGAATTATAACCCACAGGAAGGCAGGAATAAATGTGATAAATAAAATACAGAGGGAAAAAACAGAAAACAAACAATGAATGTCAGACCTAGGCCATAATATTTCAATAATTATATGAAATATAAATGGTGTAAACACATCAACTATAGAGATTAGCAGAGAAGGAAATGGCAACCTACTCCAGTACTCTTGCCTGGAGAGTCTTGTGGACAGAGGAGCCTGGTGGGCTGCTGTCCATGGGGTCACATAGAGTTGGACACGACTGAAGTGACCTAGCATGTATGCATGCATTGGAGAAGGAAATGGGAACCCACTTCAATATTCTTGCCTGGAGAATTCCAGGGACGGAGGAGCCTGGTGGGCTGCCGTCTATGGGGCCGCACAGAGCCAGACATGACTGAAGCGACTTAGCAGCAGCATTATAGAGATTAGCAGAGTGGATTTCTTAGCACCATGCTCTAATCAACTGAGCTAACCAGCTAGCAGATTAGAGTTATTTTTTAAATGACACAACTCATCTCAAATATATAATGATAGGTAGGTTGAAAGTAAAAGGATGGGAAAAAGTATATCAGTAGATGTCAGTCCAAGTAAAATTATCAAAAGAGAAAAAGACAAAACATAATGATAAAAGGGTTAGTCTACCAAGAAGATATAGCAATCCTAAACTGTTGAAGCAAAAGCTGAGAAAGTAAAAGGGAAATAAATATTATAGTTGCAAACTCCAACACTGTATCTCAAAAACTGATAGGAAAAACTAAACAGAAAAATCAGTAAGGACATAGAAGAATTAAAAATGCCATCAACCAGTAAGATCTAATCAACTTTTAAAAGCACTCTACATCACAACAGCAGAATACACATTCTTTTCAAGCACTCATGGAACATATACCAAAATAGACAATATTCAAGCCATAAAACCAACTTCAACAAATTTAAAATAATTGAAATCATACATAATGTGTTTTCCCAGTGTAATGGAATCAAAGTAGAAATCATAATCAGAAAGACAGCAGGAAAATCTCTAAACAAGTAGAAATTAAACAACAAACTTCTTAACCATGCATAGATCAAAGAGGAAGTCTCAAAGAGAATTTAAAAAAATACAGACAACTGAATGAAAGTTAAAATAAAACACATCAAAATACATGGGACAGAGCTGAAGCAGTATTGAGAGGGAAGTTTATAGCACTTATTGCTTATCTTATAAATTAGGAATGGTCTCAAATCAATAATCTAAGTTCCTACCTCAAGAAACTAGAAAGAGAAGTGTGAAATAAACTCAAAGAAAGCAGAAGGAAGGAAAGAAAACACAGAAATCAATAAAATTGAAAAATAGGAAAACAATAGATAAAATCAATAAAACAGAAAGCTCTTTGAACACATCAATAACATTTATAAACTTCTAGTAAGATTGAATACAAAGAGAGACAATCTAAATCACCAATATCTGAAATGAAACAGGATATTACAGACCACACAGCTGTTAAAAAGGTAATAATGGAATACTTGAACAACTTTCCACTTATAATGTCAATAACTCCTCAAACCCCACAAGAACTCAATCAAGAATTCAATCAAAACAAAACAAAAAAATAGAATTCAATCAAAAGGAAATATACTACTTGAATAATACTATTAAAGAAATTGAATTTGTAATTTAAACACTCCTCTAAAAGAAAATTCTACATGGATTCATTGGAAAATTTTGCCCAACACCCAAACAAGAATTAACAGCAATTTTACACATTCTCTTCCAGAAAACTTAAGATGAAAACCACTCCCCAACTGATTTTAAGAGGCCAGCATTACCCTGATAATAAAACCAAAGACAATAGCCAAAAATGAAAGCTATATACCAGTTTCCCTTATGAATATAGATGCAAAATTCCTCAACAAAATATTAGCAAGCCAAATCCAATAATATAAAGAATTGTACACCATGCCCAAATGGGATTCATTCCACAAATATAATGCTATTTCCATGTTTGAAATTCAATCAATATAATGTACCATACCAATAAAGATGAAAAATCATGATAATATCAGTTGGTGCAGAAAAAGCATTTGACAAAATCCAACAGTAATTCATGATTATGAGCTCTCCAAAAGTTAAGAATGGAAGGGAACTAATTCAATTTGATGATGATCATCTACAATCAACATCAAACTTACAAGGAAATATTCTATGCCTTCCCGCTAATATCAGGAAAAAGGTAAAGATGCCCATTCTCACCACTGCTATTTAACATAGTACTGGAAATTCTAGACACTGCAATAAAACAAGGAAAAAATGTATACAGATTGGAAAGAATGAAACAAAATTGTATTTGCAGATAACAGGATTGTCTACATAGAAAATCCCAAGGAATCTATGAAAATCTTACAGAACTAATATGTACAGCAACAGCATGGTAGATAAGACCAACATACATAAATCAATCACATTTCTATATATTAATACTATCAATGAAGATGCAGACATTGAAGTTGAAAACAGTAGTATTTACAATCATTACAAAGAAAACAGGGAAAAAGCTGGCTTAAAACTCAACATTTAAAAAACTAAGATCATGGCATCTGGTCCCATCACTTCATGGCAAATAGATGGGGGGAAAGTGGAAACAGCAACAGATTTTATTTTGGGGGGCTCCAAAATCACTACAGATGGTGACTGCAGCCATGAAATTAAAATACACTTGCTCCTTGGAAGAAAAGCTATGACAAATCTAGACAGTGCATTAAAAAGCAGAGGCACCACTTTGCTGATAAAGGTCTGTATAGTCAAAGCTATGGTTTTTTCCAGTAGTCATGTATGGATGTGAGAGTTGGATCATAAAGAAGGCTGAACATTGAAGAATTGATACATTTGAACTGTGGTGCTGGAGAAGACTCTTGAGATGCCCTTGGACTACAAGGAGATCAAACTAGTCAGTCTTAAAGGAAATCAATGCTGAATATTCATTGGAAAGTTTGATGCTGAAGCTGAAGCTCCAATACTTTGGTAACATATGTGAAGAACTGACTCATTGGAAAAGACCTTGATGCCTGGAGAGATTGACGGCAGGAGGAGAAGCGGGTGACAGAGGATGAGATGGCATCACTGACTCAAAAGACATGAGTCTGAGCAAACTCCAAGAGATAGTGAAGGACAGGGAAGCCTGGCATACTGCAGTCCATGGAGTCACAAAGAGTCCGACACGACAGAACAGAACAACAACAAAGAAAAGTAAATACTTAGGTATACATTTAATGAAACATGTACTGTATCTGTATGCTGAAAATGTCAAAATGCTGTTGAAAGAAGAGCTAAAAAAAAATCAAAAGGCATAGTCTGTTCATGGATTGGAAGACTCAACACAGTAAAGATGTCTATTTTCCCCAAACTGATAGTTTTAACTCAATTTCTATCAAAATCCTAACAAGATTACTTTTTGGAAAAATGGACAAGATTATTCTAAAATGTACATGGAAAGGTAAAGGAATTAAAATAACTTCTTTGAAAAACAATAACAAAGTGAGAAGAATCACTACCTCTGATTTCAAGACATTATATAGCTATAGTAATCACAAGTGTGTAGCATTAGCTATGTAGGCTAGTTATATAGATCAATTGAATAGAATAGAAAACCTTGACATAGTCCCACACAAGTGTGATCAACTGATTTCTGACAAATGTGCAAAAGCAATTTATAATCTGTTTAACAAATAATGTCAGAGCAATTGGACATCTATAGGCAAAAAAAAAAAAAAAAACCTACTAAATATTTGGATCATAGACTTAAATGTAAACTTCAAAACTATAACACTTTTAGAAGAAAACATAGGAGAAAATCTTCAGGACCTAGAGCTTGGAGAGGAGTTTCTTACACATGACATAAAAAACACAATCCAGAGGGAAAAATTGATAAATTGGACTTTATGAAAAGTAAAAACTTATTCTGCAGAAGACTCTTAAGAGGATGAAGAGACAAGCTACACACTGGGAGAAAAAATTTACAAACCACACAGCTAACAAAGAACTCATATCCAGAATATGTAAATAAAACTCAATAGAAAAAATTTCTGATTGAAAATAGGCAAAAAGTGTGAAGAGATATTTCATCAAAGAGGATATACATTTGGCAAATAGTCACATGAAAAGATGTTTAACATTTCTTGCATTAGGGAAATATAAACTAAGATCATAATGAGATATCATTGTATACTTATTTGATGTCATGTGTTCTCAGTCGTGTCTAACTCTTTGCAACCCCGTGAACTGTAGCCTGCCAGTCTCCTCTGTCCAGGGCATTCTCCAGATAAGAATACTGGACTGGGTTGCCATTTCCTTCTCCGGGGGATGTTCCTGACCCTTTTACAACTGTAGCAAAGATTTCTTTTTTAGTATCACACAGCACATGTGGAATCCTTGTTGACTCACATGGAAATTTTAAAAGAAGAATGCAAGTTTTGCCACTTTTCCTATTTTACCAGCAGATTTTTTTTTTTTTTTTTTTTTTTGCTGCTCTGCCCTCGGTTTGCAGGATTTTAGGTCCCTGACAAGGAATTGAACCTGTGCCCTTCCACAGTGAGAGCACAGAGTCCTAACCACTGGGCCACTAGGGAACTCCCTGGTTGTTTTTTTAGCTTGTGGGGGTTTTATTGTTCATTAGTTTTGCACCTGGTGTATCTAATTCTTTGCCTATCCAGACCCTGCTGTAGCCTGTAAATAGTGGCTAGGTGGTGAATAAGCAAAAATAAGAAGTTGCCATAACAACAAATCTCTAGCCATTGACTTGTTGCTTCACAGGCAATTAGGTGTAATCCTGGTTTACCTGGTACCTGTAACATGGGCTTTTCTCCCCCTGAAAGTGAAAGTTAAAGTTGATCAGTCGTGTCTGACTCTTTGCCACCCCATGGACTGTAGCCCCCCAGGCTCCTCTCCATGGGGATTCTCCAGGCAAGAATACTGGAGTGGGTTGCCATGACTTCCTCCAGGGGATCTTCCAGACCCAGGAATCTAACCAGGGTCTCCTGCATCGCAGGCAGATTCTTTACCAACTGAGCTACCAGGGAAGCCTTTATCCCCCTAGTGTCTCACAATGGACAGGTCCCATCTCATTCTAGAACAACTGTATCTGTCCCCTGCCCATCTCTCTCACACACACCTAGGTTTTTTTTTTTTTTTTTTTTTTGAGCATCCAAAGAATACTGGGCAGATGCATTCTTCTTTATTGAAGTTGTTTTCCAGGCCACAGCTCAACATTTTATAAATGTCTCAAAATTAAATGTACAGATTTCACAGTCATTGGAGGTTGGCTCAGCCACTTCTCCCATGCTATTAATAACTCAATGGAATGTCTCTCCCATTAAAATACTAGGGAATTTACCTATGTGATTGTTAAGCTTCCCAACAAAGTTAGGCATCATTATCCCTGCTTTGCAGAAAGGAAGATTGAGACTCAGAGAAGATGTATCATCTAAAAGCACACAGCTTGTAAGAAGCGTATGAATCTAACTGGCTCTTAAACACAGCTTCTTTTCACTACACCTTTAAGTCCTCAAATCACCTCTCTCATGGGCCATTTGCTCAATAGGATCATTGCTCCTCATTGTCAGTAAGGGCCTGAACACTTGTATTGCCTTTTAAAGTTCCTAGGGCCATGTGTATTTATCCAGAAATGCCAACAAAGGTCCATCTAGTCAAGGCTATGGTTTTTCCTGTGGTCATGTATGGATGTGAGAGTTGGACTGTGAAGAAAGCTGAGCGCCGAAGAATTGATGCTTTTGAACTGTGGTGTTGGAGAAGACTCTTGAGAGTCCCTTGGACTGCAAGGAGATCCAACCAGTCCATCCTAAAGGAGATCAGTCCTGGGTGTTCTTTGGAAGGAATGATGATAAAGCTGAAACTCCAGTACTTTGGCCACATCATGAGAAGAGTTGACTCATTGGAAAGGACCCTGATGCTGGGAGGGATTGGGGGCAGGAGGAGAAGGGGATGACAGAGGATGAGATGGCTGAATGGCATCACTGACTCAATGGACGTGAGTCTGAGTGAACTCCGGGAGTTGGTGATGGACAGGGAGGCCTGACGTGCTGCAATTCATGGGGTCGCAGAGTCGGACATGACTGAGCGACTGAACTGAACTGAACTGAATTATAATTATTCAGTTGGATCTCCAGGTGAATAGATTCTTCTGAAGGAGCCAAGATAGAGGGAAGTTTCAGTGGGGCAAAAGCTGCCAGGAGGTAAAATTCCTAGCCAAGTGTCTTTCTTGCACAGGACTAGGGTCCATGTCAAATATGCTATTTGCAGTGTCCTTTGTCACATAAACTTAGGTCAAGGTTAGAACCAGAAATTGAACTAGGGCCTCTTCCCAAAACTTGTTGCTTAATCTGAGGAGATACCTCTGCAAGTGAGCCAGGCTCCATGCGCACTCACCTACAGCCCTAAATCTCTCTGGACTTGGCTGGGTCCAGGAGGAATATGGCTATGAAGTCACCGTTAGACCCATCCCAACAACTAGTGATGGCAGAGACATGAGGTAATAGGACTACAACATGGATCTACCAACTAGACTAATGAAGCAATTTATGTCACCATAATGAGTAGAAAACTACCCAATTTCTGTGTATTTTGGCTTCTTTCCTATGCTATAGTCCAGAACTTCCTTTCCTTTGGCACTATATCTGAAACCCAGAAGATGAACTAGTAACTTGTACACTGAGGTTGGGACCCCTTTTCTCATGGTTAGGTTAGGGACCTATGTCCAATAAATAGCTGGAATCTTTCAATCCAGAGTCCCCAATTTTTAAGCTACCAATTCTCTTGGGATGGTTTAAATTTAGACCTGCCTAGATGCAGACAGCTGAACTGAGAGACTGTCAATCGTAATATGCCAAGGCATATTAGCTAATCCATAAATGTATGTTAAATTTACTAGATTCACCTGAGCTTGTTGAATTTAGCCTACACAAAAATTTAAAACTCAGATTTCTCTTTGGCTCATTATATGGACAACCCTGCCCCCTACAGGTACTAGCAAAGAAAAACAGAGCAATGTTAGCCTAGTTTTCAGCGAGAAGAGCTTGTTACACTGTATTTGTGGCATTGGGTTCTATTACTTGAGAATTTCTCAGTGATGGCAGAAAACAGTCATTTGAATCAGATTAGAATAAAATAACATAAAAGCCACATTGTTAGGAAAACAAAGAAATCTAGAAAGAGAAATCAAAAGCATAATGTACTTCAACAGGGTAGTATGGACTTAGTTTTTCCAGCACTTACACTTGGAAGTAAAGGGGCAGGGAAGAGAGAGTCTTACGTGGTATTATGGAACATGCAGGCAAGCTAGAGTCAGGTCTGTCTTTGATTTTGCCACTTAGGAGTTAAAATCAGAACACTTCACTCCCATGATCAAGACTCCAACAGCTTCTCATCTCAGAATAAAATCCTATCTCCCTTCCCTGGGCTATAAAACCCTCAAGAATTGTCCCTTACTCATCTGTTACAGGTTTCCATCCTCCAACATTGCTCCTTTTCCTCCCTCCAAATAATGAGCAGAGCTCATTTTCTGGGACTGGAATAACCCTAATCCTCTTCATTCAGGTATTGGTTTGTATCACCTCCTCAGAGAGGTCTTCTCCAAACACCCTATTCCATCTCAGTCACAATCACATCATACAATTTAATTTTTCCCCAGCATTTAGTCATTGTCTTCACTTACGTTTACGAATGTATCTGCCCCTCCCTAATAAAATGTAAGTTCCATGAAGGCAAGGGCCTTTGTCTTGTTCACCATTGTATCCTTTACACTTAGAATGGTACCTGCGATATAGATGCCAATAAAAAAAAAAAAATTTGACAATCAGTACTAGCAGTGGGACCTGGAGCAAATTATTTAACCCATGGTTCTATTTCAGTCATGAAATGAAAGTATTCAATTGCCCCCCCAATTGTTGTATCAAATAAGAGGGGAAGTGTAGGGGGAAAAAGGCTTAGTTCAGTGGTCAATAAAGAGGTAGGTATTCAACACATCTAGGCTTCAGCAATATGTGAACCATGAACTTCCAGATGTTCAAGCTGGTTTTAGAAAAGGCAGAGTAACCAGAGATCAAATTGCCAACATCCGCTGGATCATGGAAAAAGCAAGAGAGTTCCAGAAAAACATTTATTTCTGCTTTATATGCCAAAGCCTTTGACTGCGTGGATCACAAGAAACTGTGGGAAATTCTTCAAGAGATGGGAATACCAGACCACCTGACCTGCCTCTTGAGAAACCTGTATGCAGGTCAGGAAGCAACAGTTAGAACTGGACATGGAACAACAGACTGGTTCCAAATAGGAAAAGGAGTACATCAAGGCTGTATATTGTCACCCTGCTTATTAGTACATCATGAGAAACACTGGGCTGGAAGCAGCACAAGCTGGAATCAAGACTGCCAGGAGAAATATCAATAACCTCAGATATGCAGATGACACCACCCTTATGGCAGAAAGTGAAGAGGAACTAAAAAGCCTCTTGATGAAAGTGAAAGAGGAGAGTGAAAAAGTTGGTTTAAAGCTCAACATTCAGAAAACTAAGATCATGGCATCCAGTCCCATCACTTCATGGCAAATAGATGGGGAAACAGACGAAACAGTGGCAGACTTTATTTTTCTGGGCTCCAAAATCACTGCAGATTGTGATTGCAGCCATGAAATTAAAAGACGCTTACTCCTTGGAAGGAAAGTTATGACCAACCTAGACAGCATATTAAAAAGCAGAGACATTACTTCGCCAACAAAGGTCCATCTAGTCAAGGCTATGGTTTTTCCTGTGGTCATGTATGGATGTGAGAGTTGGGCTGTGAAGAAAGCTGAGCACCAAAGAATTGATGCTTTTGAACTGTGGTGTTGGAGAAGACTCTTGAGAGTCCCTTGGACTGCAAGGAGATCCAACCAGTCCATCCTAAAGGAGATCAGTCCTGGATGTTCATTGGAAGGAGTGATGTTGAAGCTGAAACTCCAATACTTTGGCCACCTGATGCGAAGAGCTGACTCATTTGCAAAGACCCTGATGCTGGGAAAGATTGAGGGCAGGAGGAGAAGGGGATGAAAGAGGACGAGATGGTTGGATGGCATCACCGACTCGATGGACATGGGTTTGGGTGAACTCCGGGAGTTGGTGATGGACAGGGAGGCCTGGCATGCTGCGGTTCATGGGGTGGCAAAGAGTAGGACACGACTGAGCAACTGAACTGAACTGAATTTATCAGTTCTTCAATCCATATCCATTTCTCCTTCCCTTTCCCTTTTAGGCCTATGCTGACACTTTACATTAACCTTTCAGTGAAATCAAAGTGTGTATACAATACTGGTGATTGGAGGGTGGGTGCTATAAGTCACGGTGTGGAGTGGGTTCCCCAGTACCTCTCTGTAACAGTTGTGTGTAGATATTTCAGGTCATCCGAAGATGTCAGGGTCAGGAATCTTGCCCACTCAAGTTTCTAGGCTGATTTATACACTGGCATTTTAAACAGAAAATAAGGTCTACTCCAGGCACAGTTAATATATGCTGGACAGTTAACTTATAAGGTATTCAAAATCAAATGTACCAATAGCGTGAACTGAAGGGAACATTTTGGGGTGGGATGGAAAGAAAGAACAAGAATGGCTTCTCCATCTTTTTCCCCAAGTGATTTTGACCTCAGACTTAAAAAATAATGGAGAAAGGGCCTATATCTGTATAATGCTGCTGTGCTGTGCTCAGTCATGTCTGACTCTTTGCAACCCCATGGACTCTGTCAGGCTCCTCTGTCCACGGGATTCTCCAGGCAAGAATACTGGAGCAGGTTGGCATTTCCTCCACTAGGGGATCTTCCTGACCCAGGGACCGTCTTGCACTGGCAGGCAGATTCTTTCCCACTGCACCACCTGCGAAGTCAATATCTGCACAAGGGCTGTTAGGTAATAGTGCTGAAATGAATCTTGGGATATACTCCTACTTAGTAGATAAGGCTGAATGATTTTCCTGTTTAAAAATACAGACGCTACAGGTCCTCACATGTGGAGAAAAGGGATTAACTCAGATGCTGGAGAAGATAGTATTATTAGGGATGTTTTCTTTTTAATTTGAACAGGAGGGCAGAATTTGGGCTTAGTTGCCAAGTTGGTCTCTCCTTAGGAATAATCTGTACTTTGTTAACAGAGCCTCAGACACTCTTCCGTTCTTTTCCTTCTCCCAGGAAGGGCAGAGCCAAGACAAAACAGAGTGACTCTTCCTTAATTTTCACCTTTAATCTAGAGGGGCTACACCTAAGATCCTGAAAGAAGCTGAATGATGGGCTCCTCTGGCTTCTTCCAAGTAAGCAGTCTGATTCAAGAGCTGTAGATAGGTTTGTCACCCATGCAGAGGACAGAGCACTCCTTGGAAATTATTTGTATTACTTTAACATAACTAAGAGAAGTACATGAAACTTTGGGTGCTTATTCTGCAATAAGTAAATGTAGTAAATGTAACAACTGCTGTTTATTAGCTGCTATGTAATACTATAGTTGTGATGGGCCTCTCTAACTTTTAATCATAAGAGCCCTCAACCAGCTAGTCTTTTGCTAATTGTTTAAATATTTTATCTCAAACTTTTTTTCTTATTGCGTGGCATGTGGCATGTTGGATGCATGATCTTAGTTCCCCACCAAGGACTGAACCCATGCTCCCTGCAGTGGAAGCTCAGTCTTAACCACTGGACCACCAGGGGAAGTCCATTTTGCTAATTATTAATGTCCAAGCTTTGGTAGGCAGTGTATTCTTTTAACCCTAGAAGGGGAGAAGAAAGATGGTAGTTTTGTAAGCTTGGATAGACATTCTAAGCCACAGTTTTGATACACAATTAGCAGCATAATGTCTGTTTAGTTCTAAGGTAGTGTAGATGAGCAGATGAAGTGTGCATATCTACAGGTGAACTTTTAAAACTTAACACCATTTGCACTTTAATCAATCTCTCCCATATTGTTCTAGAACTGCACTGTTCAATATGGTAGCCACTAGCCACTTGTTGCTGTTGAGCATTTGGAATGTGCTTTGTCCAAAATGAGACATACTGTAAGTGTAAAATACCAGATTTTGAAGATTCACTATGAAAAAAACCCAATGTAAGTATCTTACTTTTTATATGGATCACATTTAAATATTTTTATTTAATGGGTGAAATAAAAGTATTAACATTAATTGCAACTATTATCTTTATTCCTTTTGTAACATGGCTGATGGAGCTTCCTAGGTGGCTCAGTGGTAAAGAATCTGCCTGCCGATGCAGGAGACATGGGTTCAATCCCTGGGTCAGGAAGATCCCCTGGAGAGGGAAATGGCAACCCACTCTAGTATTCTTACCTGAGAAATCTCATGGACAGAGAAGCTGGGCGGGCTACAGTCCATGGGGTCAAAGTTGGACACGACTTAGCAACTAAACAACAACAATGTAGCTGCTACAGATTTTAAAATTACATGTGACTTGCATTTTATTCCCACTAGACAGCACTATTCTAGAACATTTGGTATAGATAGGGGAAACTGCATTTTTTGCATCAGTCAGCTTATCCACTGAGAAATTCAACAATATTTCAGAGGCTTTGGGTCCGCCAAAAACAAGGGGAAGAGAAACCTCGGACCAGCACAATCCCTAGTACACAGTGGGAGCACAACATACATTTATCTATTAGCTGAGGAAACAAACTCTAAATTCAGATGGGCCCTTGTTCACTCCATTACTCCTCAATGCTCCCCTCTAACACCATTTGCCATGGGGATGGATAATTATGCTATGTGTATCTTTTAAGGTTTTTGTAATACTTCACGTTTCCCCATTGAAATACCTGCTTCTTGTGAGTAGGGATCCTATTTCTCCGCGTTTAAATGTTGAATGAGACGTGATCATTATTTTAAAGCACTCACCTCGGCAGCAATTTACTTATTCTAAATCTAGTACTTGAAATGCCATGTTCTTGGTTGCTTTCAGAGTAGAAGTGGAAGTGAGAAATATATTCAAGGGATTAGATCTGATAGAGTCCCCGAAGAACTATGGACAGAGGTTCCTGATATTGTATAGGAGGCAGGGATCAAGACCATCCCCAAGGAAAAGAAATGCAAAAAGACAAAATGGTTGTCTGAGGAGGCCTTACAAACAGCTGTGAAAAGAAGTGAAAGTGAAGTTGCTCAGTCGTGTCTGACTCTTAGCGACCCCATGGACTGAAGCCTACCAGGCTCCCCCATCCCTGGGATTCCCCAGGCAAGAATACTGGAGTGGGTTGCCATTTCCTTCTCCAATGCATGAAAGTGAAAAGTGAAGTGAAGTCGCTCAGTCATGTCCGACTCTTCACGACCCCATGGACTGCAACCTACCAGGGTCCTCCGTCCATGGGATTTTCCAGGCAAGAGTACTGGAGTGGAGTGCCATTGCCTTCTCCAAAAAGAAGTGAAAGCCAAAGGAGAAAAGGAAAGATATACCCATTTGAATGCAGAGTTCCAAAGAATAGCAAGGAGAGATAAGAAAGCTTTCCTCAGTGATCAATTCAAAGAGGAAAACAATAGAATGGGAAAGACTAGAGAGCTCTTCAATAAAATTAGAGATATCAAGGGAACATTTCATGCAAAGATGGGCACAATAAAGGACAGAAACGGTATGGACCTAACAGAAGCAGAAGATATTAAGAAGAGGTGGCAAGAATACATGTAGGATCTATACAAAAAAGATCTTCATCACCCAGATAATCATGAAGGTGAGATCACTCACCTAGAGCCAGACATCCTGGGATGCAAAATCAAGTGGGCCTTAGGAAGCATCACTATGAACAAAGCTGGTGGGGGTGATGGAATTCCAGTTGAGCTATTTCAAATCCTGAAAGATGATGCTGTGAAAGTGCTGCACTCAATATGCCAGCAAATTTGGAACACTTAGCAGTGGCCACAGGACTGGAAAAGGTCAGTTTTCATTACAGTCCCAAAGAAAGGCAATGCCAAAGAATGCTCAAACTCCTGCACAATTACACTAATCTCACACTCTAGCAAAGTAATGCTCAAAATTCTCCAGATGTTCAAGCTGGATTTAGAAAAGGCAGAGGAACCAGAGATCAAATTGCCAACATCCACTGGATCATCAGAAAGGCAAGAGAGTTCCAGAAAAACATCTATTTCTGCTTTATTGACTATGCCAAAGCCTTTGACTGTGTGGATCACAAGAAACTGTGGAAAATTCTTCAAGAGATGGGAATACCAGACCACCCAACCTGCCTCCTGAGAAATCTGTATGCAGGTAGGAAGCAAGTTAGAACTGTACATGGAACAACAGACTGGTTCCAAATCGGGAAAGGATTATGTCAAGGCTGCATACTGTCACCCTGCTTATTTAACTTATATGCAGAGTACATCATCCAAAATCCCAGGCTGGATGAAGCACAAGCTGGCATCAAGATTGCTGGGAGAAATATCAATAACCTCAGATACGTGGATGACACCACCCATACGGCAGAAAGCGAAGAACAAAAGAGCCTCTTGATGAAAGTGAGAGGAGAGTGAAAAAGTTGGCTTAAAACTCAACGATCAGAAAACTAAGATCATGGCATCTGGTCCTATCACTTCATGGCAAATAGATGGGGAGATGGTGGAAACAGTGACAGACTTTATTTGGGGGGGGGGGGCTCCAAAGTCACTGCAGATGGTGACTGCACCCATGAAATTAAAAGATGCTTGCTCACTGGAAGAAAAGCTATGACCAACCTAGACAGCATATTAAAAATCAGAGACATTACTTTGCCAACAAAGTTCTGTCTAGTCAAGGCTATGGTTTTTCCAGTCGTCATGTATGGATTTGAGAGTTGGGACTATAAAGAAAAGCCGAGCGCCAAAGAATTGATGCTTTTGAACTATGGTTTTGGAGAAGACTCTTCAGTGTCCCTTGGACTGCAAGGAGATCAAACCAGTCCATCCTAAAGAAAATCAGTCCTGAATATTCATTGGAAGGAGTGATGTTGAAGCTGAAACTCCAATACTTTGGCCACCTGATGCAAAGAGCTGACTCATTTGAAAAGACCCTGATGCTGGGAAAGATTGAGGGCAGAAGGGGATGACAGAGGATGAGATGGTTGGATGGCATCACCAACTCAATGGACACGAGTTTTGAGTAAATTCTGGGAGTTGGTGATGGACAGGGAGACCTGGCATGCTGCAGTCATAGGGTCACAGAGTCAGACACGACTGAGTGACTGAACTGAACTGTGAGTAGGGATCCTATTTCTCCATGTTTAAATGTTGAGTGAGACGTGATCATAATTTTAAAGCACTCACCTCGGCAGCAACTTAGTCTAAATCTAGTACTCGAAATGCCATGTTCATGGTTGCTTTCAGAGTACATATAGTATTCTTCTGAATTTGCTTATTGGTAGCAAATCTCCATGGAGAAAAAGAATTCTTCAAAACAGCCAAGATTCATCTCAAGGATAGAAGTAACATGAACAAACCTGAATAAGGGCTGCTTCTCTCAGTTGCTCACAAGTTCCAAATATCTTCTGAGCAACAATGACATTCTTTGAATGCCTGTGGTTGCCCAAAGCAACTTTAAAGGGCATTGACTTTGATGCCAATCAAGTAGTTGGCATACTAAGAGAAAAGGCTGCAATTTTTTTCCAGTCATTTCCTATTTCAAATCGTTGTAACTAGGGCCAAGAGCACATTTAATGAGACTGAGATGACCATTAACATTAAAATTTGTAAAACACATTCCTGCCTCCTTCCAAACTTTTGGAAATGAAATCCCTTGATACAGTGCCCAAAGTGATTTACAGAATTTACACTATGTGATCTTTAATCCTCCTCAGATTTGCCCTTTAAATTTTCCTTGGCAAACTTCCCCAATGTTTGTTCTAAGAAATGATATCTCATAAGTATACTCTAGGTATACTTAGGACTTGAGACAAGTATTTTAAAAAACTAATTAGGGACTGTATTATGGCAGCAGAATTAAGAGTACAATGTGAAAATAAGCTCTCAAATCAGATCTGACTTGGAAATACTCTGCCACTATGTGACCTTGGGCAAATTATCAAATAGAGTGGCAATAATATACCTCAGAATCAATGTGAGGATTAATTTATAACACTTAATAAAATACCTTACAGCAGTCAGAAAATATCATAGCTATCAGTAATCCATTTGCACAGTCTAAACATTGAATGAATTTAAAGACTTCAAAGAAACTGGACCCTAGCTTTCCTGTTTTTTAAATGATCATTAACAGTAAGAAAGTGAAAGTTACTCAGTTGTGTCCAACTCTTTGTGACCCCCATGGACTACACAGTCGATGGAATTCTCCAGGCCAGAATACTAGAGTGGGTAGATTCTCTACCAGCTGAGCCACAAGGGAAGCCCAAGAATACTGGAGTGGGTAGCCTATCCCTTCTCCAGCAGATCTACCCAACCCAGGGATCAAACCAGCGTCTCCTGCATTGCAGGCGGATTCTCTACTGAGCTATGAAGGAAGCTCTCGTAACAACATAGTTTATAATCCACTCTAATCTACCAGGTTCTCTGTTCTAGGTAATGGTCCTTTTCATTAAATTTCCCTCAATAAGATGCCTGTGTACTGGCTTACTTTGTTATCTAGAATATGAACTTTTCAGTGGCATTCTTGAGCTACAAACAGAATCATGAACAACACTAAAAGTAAAACCCTGGGAGGGTATGAGGCAAAGTAGCATTGACCACTCCAAAATTATTCTAAGGAACCGTATTCCTATGCCAATGATAGGGTTCTGTAGTTAGGCACTAGAAGAAATGAAGCTATGATAAAAGTCACCATTAGTTAAATGAATACCAGTATCAAGGGGCAGTCAAATCCACATATCCGAATGTGATGACTTACTTAGAAACAAAGACTTTTAGGGGTTTAAGCAACATGTGTGAAAGGCTGGAAGTAGGAATGGAAGACAAAAGCTGTCTGAGTACATATGCATACCTAGACAAATCTTTATACTTACAGAGGTCAAGCAAGGGAATCATCAGGTCAATAGTAATACAAGAAACATCAAAGATGCACCTACTTAAAATGTCACTTACACAAATGTTTCCAGGATTCTTATATACGAATAGACTTTAATCTTTTATTTTACCACTGAAAGATTAAGCCATTACACAATACAGGACAGAAGTTATATTTCATAAACCAGTACCTGCCCACACTCAAACAGTGAGGGGAATCAAAATCAAGGTTGCACTCTAATTCTACATGATTTTTAAAACCATGTCTATCTGACATTGGTGTGAAGCAACAGAATCTTTATCAGATTCCTCTTTTAAAAGAAAAACCCAAGGAGAGATGATCAAGCACAAATGATCACTTCATGCATTTTATTGATAGTCTATATTTTAAATCTGCAGTATGACATCTTACATAGGGAAAAAGCTTCTTCCTAAAAGATAACTATTAATAATCAAACCAGCTTTAATATGACTGACCTTTCAAGGTCTTGTTTTGCTTTAAACAAGTTAATTTTTAGCAGGTGTAAAGAAAGCACTGTACAAAAAAAAAAAAAAAAGGAAACTGGGTACATTCTCAAAATTTAATACAGGGCTTCCCAACCAGGAGTCTGCTGGATAGATATTGGAAAAGGGTGTTATGTTCAGCTTTAAATTGAAAGAAAATGAGAAACCAGATAAAGTAAGACAACCAAATTCTTTTCACTTTTGTGCTCCTTTCTGCTTTTCTGAAAGTCTCTCCCAGAGGTCAGGAAGCCCTGGTGTAACAATCACTATAGTCTTTACAGAACATACATTTATGTGCTTCATCTTGAAAGACATAAAAGCCGCCTTTGTTACTGTTCCCCCTCCATATCCCTTTAGATTCTTATAGGCTTCAGAAAGCTTTCCAAAACCGCTGCCCAGTTCTTTATCTGAATCTAAGTAAACATCTATACCAAAGCAGCTCTTCTTGGGAGAAGACAAAACAGGCACAGATACATAATCAGGCCAATTGCGTACCTACTCAACTTGATACTGGATCACATGGCCCTACATCTTTAAAAGCAGCACCAGGAACAAATGGAGCTATAAAGAGGTAAAATCCAAACATTGGACGTTAAAACACATACAAATCACTCAGTTCAAAGAATGTTAGCAAAGGGGCATTGAAAAGAGTTATGGCTGGGCAGCTGGTTCAGCCATATCTTGGTATTAAGAAAAATCTGCAATATGAGGAACTGATAGAGGAACCCTGAAATAACTAGGCACAGTCATTCATTATGGGGTTCACTTTCACTGCCTATCTTTCAGATATCAGTCAATCTAAGCTTGGGGGTCTTTAGTAAACAAATCCTAACCAAAAATAAGTATTTTGGTGATTTTGAGACTGTTGGGAGGGTGTGCCTATTTTCTTGAAATTTGAATTAGAACACCTATGTAGACATGAAAGTAATCATAAAACTGATATAAAACTGTTGTTATTCCTTGAACATTCCATCAGCTCAAATATACTGCATTTTAGATACAAAATGGAGTTACTCAAATCAAGTGAGATTGCTTACTTGTTCCAATATTCCTATTTTAGTAATGTTCCAGTTAAGCACTCTTTTCAGAATGCTAAAAATGTAAAGGGTAGGTATATAACTCATAACTGTTTCTTAGCTGCTTTCTAAAAATCTAATTTAAAAATGAAATACTAGTTACTTGGACCTTGCATTTTAACTTTCCAAATGAAGCATAAGTTGATTTACATTTTCAAATGTTTTTTCAAAAGTGAACAATTTACTTGTTAATGAATTACAAGTTACTGAATATTGCTGAATAACAATTATTGAATAGTCAACAGGATTTTCCAGGTAAGAATACTGGAGTGGGTTGCCATTGCCTTCTCCAAGGATCTTCCCCATCCAGGGATCAAACCTGGGTCTCCTGCATTGCAGGCGGATTCTTTATCAACAGAGCTACCAGGGAAGCCATTATTGAATATTACACATACTAAAGAATTATATTAAGGGAAAATAAATGCCTGACATTTGAACATGTGCCTTATCAATCTCTTGCATTACTAAGGTACAGTATACTTTAGTAAGTAGCAATCAGCACAGTATTATAAGACAAAAGTGCCTGCAAATGTGGCTTCTATGTATTTAGTATTGGTAATATATTTGACAGGGAAGCCGGTAAAACTTAAAAACTCAAATAAGGCAGATTACAAATATTTCTTTTTCACAAACAGCAAAGAAAAGGGGTGGAGTAAAGGGGGGAATAAAAATATCCTCCATCTTTGAAAGTATCAAAAACAACCACAAGGTGCCACTGCATTCTACCAAGCTGTAAAAATGGCTTTTAAAAAAAGCATTTTGCAACATTCACTTTCCTATTATGTGGGTATTTTGAGAACTGCTGAAAAGTTAGGGCTGATGCTGCCCCATTTCATGTCATGGACATCTGAGAAGCAGGTGATTAAATACAAAGCATATTAAGTGATAACCCTTCATAAAAATAATTTGAGACACTGACATTAGGAGAGAATACTTTGCAGGGAAAGAACATGTTTTTGGCAGGGGGCGGGGGGCGGGGATTACTTGAGGTAACACTTGTAACAGTTTCCTAACCTTAAATTTTGGATGAACTCCCACGATCATGTTTTTAGAGATTTCATGTATACACACACACACAATCCTGGTGCTAAATGTTTTTTTGTAATTGTTTATACAATTGATTACTTATACTCCAACACTAACATGAACACTTTTCTCAATCCCCACCCTCCATTACCACCACTAAGGTATAACTAATGTGCTCTTTTTAGAGCAAATATTCCAAATTAACAATTTGGTTGATCTTCTAGTGTTGCTAAAGTCTGCAAACTTTAAAGCTAACTTGTTCAATTTTGTTTTTAGTACTAATAAATCTCAATCACGTCAGCTGCTTGCAGTTAAACACCTCAAACGTTTCAGACTAGTAAATGAGTTTTTTAAAATAATCTGAAATAATCAAGAAATTTCATTTTTAGTACTTTTTCCCTATGCTTTGAACAATGTAATGCCCCAACATTGTTTTTTCTTGTTCCTATTATTGCATGAAGTTCAAACTAGGTCCTCAAGACAGAACCTTTCTGTAATAAAGAAAAAGTGCAAAGGTACAAAATGAAATGTAAAGTCTTTTGCAAGAAAATGCTCCCTCAAGAGAACAGTTGTTTGGATGCAGGTGGGAAAAAAGATTTTTGTTCTCCATTGTACATCTGACACCTACAAATGACCTTGTCTTCAATGTCCATACTAGTAAGTACATATTGGTCATGGACCTTGCAAAAAAAATAATCAAGTAGCAAATTCCACTAAAATATTTGTATCCATTCTACACAGTCCAATGGAAATTAATGAGTGCTATTGAAAAAGGTTTTCACATGCACATGTCCAATATGTGCATTGAAGGCTAAAAACTTAAAATTCTATTTCCAGTGTTTATGAATAGCTTCAGTATCTACATTCATAACCAGCATTCTGCATGAGTTACCTCTTAATACTTCACAAATGAGTAATAATACATCTTGGGAGGTTAGGAAGGTACCTGTTAATAACTTTCTTTTATGCTTAGAATGTGATGCAGTTGTTTTTAAACTATTTAAAATGAACACCCCTATTATAATGGGACATTTTATACCAAGAGGAAAATGAGTTTGTTTTTAGCCAATCAGGACTACCCTGCAGATCTGAAAACTGTAGATTACACCCTTAGTAAAGGATACAAGGAGGCTCACAAATATAAACAAATCCTGACTTTTACATGGACAATTTTTTTAGAAAGATAAAATGTATTACATAAGCGCCATAAACAGTAAAATCTGCTTATATTAAAAAAAAATAAGTGAAGCTTTGTTTGGACATTATTTTCTTGCAAGAGCAGTACATATCCTTAGTAAACAACTACCATATTTACAATTTCCTTGATACTTAGGTAGGATTGAAAGCCAGAGGAAAATATAAAAGAATGAGCTTTGAAATAATCTTTACAGCTGAGTTGGTAACACTTAAGGTAGCCAGATAATTCCTAAAGCAGACTTATTTATTGTGTAGAGCATCTGACTACATATACCTGGGTATCAGCTCACTTTGTTAAGAGCCAAGGATGTGTTCAATCCCTCTTTGGGCCCACTAGCGTTTCCCAGAAAAAGACAGTCCTCCACAGTGAGACTAATCCTAACCCCAACCAGCCTCAAAAGAAAGTCGGCAAGAGTACTGGGGTTCTTCACAAAGCTAAGGAAACAACATAAAGTGCATATCCCATAGATTGTGAGTCAGCCTTCTCATCTTCAAATATGGGCAGCACAATTAAAATCTGAATTTCAAATAACCCAACACGACTCACTTTCCACAAAAAATAAAACTCCCTTAGTTCTTCATCTTGTCTTTAGATATGAGATATTAGGTCTGTATTAGAGATAGTAACAAGTGTGCACTGGTACCTTGAATAACAAATACCAAAAACAATGCAAATTTGAGACTTTCCTACTAGTATACTCATCTGTGCCAACTTCACTTCTTATGCTAAATAAGTGGTTTACAGTCTCTTTCCTCCATTTTTTTTTTTTTTTTGAGAAGCAAACTTGCAAAAACATCAATGTAACTTGTGCTAGGGGGTAGTGGTTTGTTTTTCTTAAACCAAAACTCTGCCAAATTTGCTTCATCTGCTCAAGTAGAATACTGTGCCAAGGATCTGTGGAATTACTGTCTTCATGAAAAGTTTAAGTTCTTCCAAGCAGTTTTCTCTATACTCCCTCTTTCATTTCCTGCCTAAATCCATACTCTGTCCTTTCCTTTGCAGGTCACAGTAGCTGTTCACATACATTAAATATTATAGATATGTTCTGCTCTTACATCTACACACTTACAAAAGCAGCTTTGTACTTTGTTTGGTGTGTTTTCTTTTTTTTTTTACTATGTTGGCTCACAAAAAGCAGTTTTTTCATTTCTAAGCATGGTACTTTACAATTTTTAATGCATTAATACAACAGTGCATTGGAAAAAGTACTGAGCCTCTACAAAATAGCTTTACATTTTTAAACAAATGAATGTGATTTTTCACTTACACAAGCATAGGCTTTTTTTTTTTAATATTTCCACAAGATAAATATCTCAATTAAACTATAAGCTCACTCTACAGTGTGCCACAGTGATGGGCTTAGAAGACAGTTATACACTTAGAAGATCCTAATCTTAGTGTTATTTACACTGATAAGTCCAATATCACCTTGTCTGAAAGGTGAACAAATGATATTCAGAATGTAGCTGAATGTGTGCCAACTAATAACTGGGAACGGTATAGCTTTAAGCAGTCACTTAGGAAACATGTACTGTAACTGAGTCTAAACTGGGAATTTCCTTCACCCCTCTTTCCTATGGCATATGAAACTTTAAAGATCAATATGAAAACAGGTAAGAGTCATTGCTAAGGCAGACCTTTTAAGATAACAAAGGAGAAACTGACAAGTACATGATAAATCATCAGTAATAACAATTACTGATACTGAAGTCAGATTTTTATGTCCTAACATGTTGCTTTTTAAATATTTCCTTTTTTTGGGAATAGAAATTAGAGAAAGGACAATGACTCATTCAGAAAGCAATGACTCAATTCTGGTTGCTACTTTACATTTAAGCACCACTCAAAAAGTGGACAGAAAGCAAGTGATTCCTGTTTGCCCATCACTATACCAGATACATAGCTGAGAGTTCAGACCTTAATCACACAATACTTTCTCTGTTACCAGAAGCTAAGACTGCTCTGCGACAAATAGGACAAGTAGAATTCTCAGATAACCAGCGATCGATGCAGTGGACATGGTACTCATGGGAACAAGGTAGTTTACGAAGTTTGTTGCCTTCTGTGTATTCTGTAATGCAAACACTACAGGTTTTTAATGCATCGTTTTCACCAAAACTTCTCATTGCCAAGTTGTCAATCTGTTCTTTGGTGAGTCCTCTAGGTTGGTCATCATCATCCTCATTTAAGAGGAAAAACTGAGCGAGACTAAGGAAGGGCAGAGAGCCACTTTCATCAAATGTTACTGGGGCCCTGTGTCGACCCTCTCGCCTGGCACCTGATGAGCCTGATGATGAGCTTCCTTCATTACTGCCTTCAAATACCTCTGAGCTAGTTTCTGAACTTTCACCATTGGAACTGGAACTAGGACTCGAACTGGAACTTGAACCAGAACTGCTACTACCACCAGAACCCCCTCTTCCATTCCGTGACTCTGACCTTTCCATATTTCGACTCGAGACTGAGCCACTAGGCTCTGAATCACTATCACTGTACATAAAGTAGCTTAACTCACCAAAACCTGTCATTATCTGCCTTAACATGGTCTGAATTGCAACAGATGTAGTCTCACTTAAACCAGTATTTAAGATTCTACGAATTGGAATTCTGATGGTACTGACATAGGTTCTCACACCTGCTCGCTCAGAACGTGAAAACGTACGCCTAAAACCTCCTCGTTCACTTTCATAAGTGACGGTGTTGTTTGGTGTCTGAGACCTTGACCGAGTTCTGCTAGCTATGCTATCTCTCTGCCGATATTCTCCAGGACGAACTCTTCTTACTTGAAGATCAAGGACTATGGTTGGAGGTCTCTGGCCTGATCCTGTAGATTCACCATTGCCAGTTGTGTCTGAAGATCCTGCTCCTTGTGAGGCATTTCTTGTTCCAGAAGCTGCAAAAAGACCTCTAGTTAGTAAGTCAGGTCCACTTATTTGCTGTCTTAAGGTCACGTGGTGCCGGGTTCTAGAACTTCCTTCAGTCTCATTTACCAAAGGATGCTCAAAAGTCTGAGATGAGATACTATGATGAGATCTTCGTGGAATTTCACTCATTGGATGTAGAGGTGATCTACTTCTTTCAGCTCTTGCTCGGGTTCTCCGATGGTCTGGGCTCCTACTTCTTGCCCTTCTCTGACCTCTGGTAGGTGGGGCTTCTCCTGTTAATGCTTCAGTTGAATTTCGTTCTGATCTGGGTGGCCTTGCAGATGTTGTTTCAGATCGTGGATTTTCCATTTGTCTTTGGCTGTTGTTGTCCATACTTTCTCCACTAGAACGTCTTGTAGATGGTTCATTTTCGTTCTCTGGATTTTGGCTCCCATTATTACGGTTAACATTGATCTCTAAACTGAATCTGAAATCACCACTGTTTGGATTAGTCCGGCTCACTGCTCTCCAAGATTGGTTTCCTCTTTGCCCACTTCTTGTGGTATTTCCAGTTTGTCTGACTGAGTTAAGCCAGTCTATTATAGAGTCACCATTAGATACATCATCTGAAGAGTCTCCACCTGTTTTTTAAAAAGGGAGGGGTGAAAAGGAACTATTAAAAATAAGAAATCATACTCTGAAACTTCATATTATTAACAGAAAAACATTCTGAACAAATTTCAATTTACAGATTTTTTTTAAACTATACTGCACTGATTGGCAAGTAAAAGCAGGAAACTTTCAATTCCATTTTAAAACAGCAAGCTAATTCTAGAGAAATTTAAAGCATTTTTCAAAAAAGGGAATTGGGAAGAAGTCTATTTTTAGCATTGTATACAGAGCCTAGTGTACCACTGGGGACTGTCAGAAGACATTTTTCAGTCCACTGTCAAAACATTAACATAATCAAATAGGGTAAAACACCAGTTAAGGTACAGGGCTAGTATTTTAGTTCAAATTACATTTTTTGGGTTAGATTTTTATTAGTCTACAACATTTCTTTGGGCTCTTGACTTAAGTGCCTTGGATAATACAGGACATTTAAAAACTACAGGACTGCTTTAGACATTGCAAAAATATAAACAAGATTTATAGGTTACTTCTTCATGTTACCAAGATTTTAAATTAACATGAAATCAGAGATCAGAACAAGTAAAGAGTCTGAACCTAGCACAGTACATATACAGCACATTCAACAACCTGTTATCATATTTCACACTGAAGGAGAAACACCAGACCTGAGGGAAGAACAAGATTTCTTAACAGTGCAACTATTTACATTTTGAGCCAAATAATTCTTTGTTGTGGGGGCTGTGCTGTGCATTTTAGGATGTTTAGCAGCATCCCTTACCTCCACCCACTAGAGCAAACAGCAAACTCCCAACCAAAAATGTCTCCAGACATTATACCCCAGTGAGAAGCACTAGATTAGAGAATGCAACCTTTCTGCTGGTAAGGAAATCAGGTTTATAAGGAAGGAATAATTCAGTGGGTACAGGGAAATTTCAATGAAGGTGGAAAATCAAGAAAAATGATCACATTTAAGATCACATTATATATAATTCCTATATCCCAATTAACACTCAAAAAAATCCCACAGGTGCAACAGGGAAAAAAAAAGTTAACATTCTCACCAAATATCAAGAAAATGCCAGTTCTTTTTATGAGCAGTTACTTAACACCAAATTAATTTGTGCTACTGATTTGGATTATCTTTGGCTGACATTTATCATTAGGAAGCTCCTTATCCATTTCATCCTTTACACCCCTCTCCCAAGAAAAACTTACCTCTATTTTCATCTGAGTTTTGTGGTGGTGGGCCCTCTTTAATTTGTTGTAGTCTCCTCAGCAACTCTTCCTCAGTACTTTCACCTGAAAACAGTTTAAAATGTTTGCGAAGTTATAAATAAAATCCAATGACTTATCCATCTGAGATGACAACCGAAGAGTAGGAACCTGAGTAAAATTCACCTATTTGAGAGCATGACATTACAACTTATATTTATTTGTATTCCTTTCCAGTTTACAATATGCTTTTGCATACAATATCTCATTCTTTAAAAATGCAACTCTGGGAGACAGATATTATCTGCATTTAAGACAAAGAAACTCAGAGTGAGTGAGATGATTTGTTAATATAATAACCATGCTAACACCTTACCTTTTAAAATTTAAGCAATTGCTCAAACGTTAATAGAATTAAACAGAAATGAGGAGGAAGTGATATAATGAATTTTAACTAGAATCAAGTGGGACCTAATGAGGCAAAAAAGAATAACCAAGCACAAATTTCTGAATAACTGACTATTTCACCCAAGGCTAGCTCTGGTTGATTATGATTGGGACATATTCAGAGAATGAGAGATGACAAAACAGAGTTAAGTCTGTCCTAAGAACCAAAGTTCCTATTAGCTCTTCCAGACCATTGTCTAGTAGTTAAATAAAGATAAATAACAAAAAGATTGTTCAGCTCCACTCTTTTCAATTCAGCTTACTATAAATTCATAATATAATTCCTTGCTATAAATCCTGACATAGGATAATTGCAAATATGAGTGAACAAAATCAAGTAGCAAGTACAGCAGTAAATTTCATTCTCTATCCCTGGTATTAAAATCATACTTCACAATGGTAAACAAAACATTTTTTTAAAAAAACAGTTGTTTTTTTAAAGACCAGCAATTTATATATATGTAAATCTTTAAACTACACATTGCATACCTGGGGTGCCTAGCAAATTGTTATCCCTCATAAGCCTATAATCTTCTTCACTGAGGTTATTTACAAATTGATAGAAAGCTTCTTCCCGATCCAATCGGTCCATCTGACTTCTGCGCTGTGCTGCAGACTGATCACCACTTCCTTTATCGTTACAATCTGAGCTTTCCATCTTGATGAACAAGTGGAAAATTATCTAAAAGGAGAAAGGAGATCACTCTTGAAAACAAAAGTCAGTATATCTTCTATAGAACAGTTTTAATTATGTGAAAATCCAGAATTCAGTTTGAGACATGAATTTTAAGACCTCATATGAATGGAAACTTCCTAATACAAACACTGAAAAGCACTGTCATACTAGGAAAAGACTAGGTCAGGGGTTGGCAAACCATGGCCCATGGACCAAACTTAGCCCTGGTGACTATTTTTTCTCCTTGAGATCTAAGAATGATTATTACACTTTTAAATGTTTTTCTAAGAGAATATTTTGTGATGTGTGAAAATTATATGAGATCCAATAAATAAATTCTTAGCTACCTGTCCAGAGAAAAGTTTGGTTAGAGAAATACAGGTAAGAATTCAGCAGTGTAGCAAGAATTGAACGGTGTGTATTCAACAAGGTTAGACCCAAGCAGCTCACTGAATTCTTGGCACTATAATTGCTTTTGTTTTTTAGTCCTCACAATGACACTGTGCACAAACACTGCTGTTGTTGTTATTCCTTTTTACATATGAAGAAACTAAAGTATAGACAGGTTATATAACTTGATCAGGGTTACACAACTAACAAGTGACAGGGCCAGAAGCTGAACCCGGACAATCTGAATTCAGGTTTCTCTATGCTCTACTGCCTCTCACAGAGATATGCCATGTAGGACAGAAGTTCTAAAAATGCTAATGGTCAAGCCCACTTTCTCCATTTAATACGATGAGTGTGCACTGGTAATTTAGAAAAATGTTACAGTATGAGCATGGCACTTGAAATGCTGTAAAGTTATAATTGCATCACCGTGACTTGCAGTGCACAGACCACCAGTGCAAAGCAGTGACGGTGCCACATAGTCTCTGTCACAACTACTCAACTCTGCCATTATAGGAAGAAAGCAGCCCACAGACAATATGTAAATGAATGTGTACAGCTGTATTCCAGTAAAACTTGATGAACACTGAATACCATCTCTAAAGGCACAGTGGAGTATGGATTATTTTATTAGAGTAGATGGCAAATATTTTATTTATAATGCAATGACACTGAAACTGTGCTAAAATAATAAAATATACATTAATATTATTAGACTAAGCACTCATCATAGTATTTCCAATTCACAGGAAAGCTATGGTCTGAAAAACTAGAAAATTTAAAACAAATATCACAAAATATTTCCTCATAAAAATAAAAAATGAAGCTTCAACCAGAGTAAGTTTCTAAGTGGCTCATTTGTTGGCTAAGCAAGGAAAGACATTTATCAATGCTGTGTTAGCTAAATTGCATTTGACTGCAGAAGCTAAACAAATAGTCCACAGAAAATTAACTGGTTTAAGATTATTAGCCTTTTAATGAGAACAGGTGCTCAAAAAATGACAATACTGGGATATATCAATCATCAAGTGAAAAACAAGGAAGCAAATGAGTAGTTCCCTTTGGTTCTTGAGGAGTTGACAAATATAACTGATACTATTCAGTTGCTTATTCAAGGAGTCAAGTTATTTGAGGAGTTTGAAGTGACTAAAGCAGTAGTCTCTATGAATAGTTTGCATGGAACAACTAACTACAGGTGATATCATTTTCAAAGAAGCTGAGAAACACTAATTCAGCACAACCTGAGGTGGAATCTGTGAAGATGTGTTACAACTGAAATGGTGGTTAAAAAAAATATGCATAGAGCAAAAACATATTGAGTCAGGCAAATTTACAATTAAAATTATATGTTTGTATATTGATTAGACAGCGTACTTAATGTGTGAAGGTATTTTCAACGACGAAATATGTAAAATCTCATTTCAAATCAGAAAACACTAAATGGACATCTGCAAATGATTCTGATGATAAAGAATGTTTAGCCCCAATTTAGCAAAATGTTATCCTACCAAAAGGAATACCATTCTTCTCATTAGTAGACCTGTATTATAAAACATTGTACTCATTTATTATTACATCAAGAGAAACTTTGTGGAAATTTGGCTTCTCTGTTTTTATATAAATAACTACGTAATATGTTCAATTCTAATTAGCAAAGTGAAAAAAAAATTACTATCTGGCCTTTTACAGAAAAAGTTTGTCAACCCCTACTCTGGATAGTACATAAAACTAGCCAAAACTTAATTCTCACTCACTATTTGTACAGCCCTAGGAAATATATAGTATATTCTTTTCTTTCCAACCCCAGATTGACTCAAGTTCACAATGACAAAAGTTAACTCAGAAACATGTGAAAATCTGATTTATGGAAAAGTAGTAATCGATGTTGGTACTACGATTTAATCCCACACACAAAACACGAAGTATCTGGATGTTTATGTCAATACTAGAGAAAAATAAAAACAAGCCATCTTTCAGATATTAAAAAAACAAAGAAGACTGTCTACCTATCTGATGAATCTAAACAAATTTTAGTCTATACATGGGCACATCTGGCTCTCCACTGTTTTTCTTAGATCATTATTCTTAGAACTAGTCTATCATTCTTTAAACAAACAAGATGAATTATCTCAAGGAAAGGGAAAGGGAGAAAGACCTTAATATTTTTTGGAGTTTCCTAATTTCATAACTAAGATTTCTTAATTTTGGTAAGACTAAACTATATAAATTTCTGAAAGATGCTGTTTTTTAAATAAATTGAAACTATAAGACTAGAAGTCAATAGGTTAAATAAAACACCCATTAACATTATATGGACCAGGCAATGAAAAAAAACAAGCCAAAATTTTCTACAACTTAGTATTGGTAATAAATAGCACACAGTTAATTAAAAAAAAATACAGAAAAGCACAAAGAAAGTCCAGCCATAATTTCCCAAACCAAAGAAAATCACACTAGGCTAATATTAAGCAGTTAATATTCTGAATAGTAGTAACATGAAAGGATCAATTCCACTTATGAAGGAATTGATTAATAAATAGTTCTGAAAATTTCTAAAAACTGAAAGCTCAGTAGGGTTGAAAGGCTTTAAGAATGCAAAGCTTTCAAAGAAGGCAAAAATTTCTGATAAGTTCTGACATTTGAAGGACAGGAACCAAAGATAACAGAAAAATCACATACCAAGGACTGTTACAAGAATGGCACAAAGCCTTAAAAATAGTGTCAGAGGTTAAAGCCCACAAGGAACAGAAACTTTCAAAAGTATGGGAAAGAGCTTTTAAATGGCTTTGAAAAACAAATCTGAAATAAGAATGAGATCTTTCACTAAGTCTCTGATACAGATGGTATATTAATAGAAGATGGTAGGTAGAGGCACTCAACTTCTATCTTATACAGCAAGGAGAATCATCTTCCAACTGAAAGTAGTGGAAAAAACCAAGTTTCTCAAAAAAACAAAAAACAAAACAAAATCCAAACTGCAAAATTTCCAGTCTTTGAGAAATCAGAGAACAGGGGATACCAGATGATCTTAATCTGCAAAGAAAGTGACGTCTATAAACTTTAACACAGCAAAATCTGGCACAAAACCTGGGGAGGGGGAGCGCATGGAATTCTGCTATAGACTATCAGATATATTGCAAACATGTAGAAAAACATGTTCACCACAAGTGGAATTCACTGTCAAATTAACCTCATTTGCATTACATCGTCTTCTTTCACACAGAACTTGCTTTACAAGATTCTCACATTAAAATCACCTGAGGAGCTTTCTCTGGGGCCAATCAGACAGCGACATTTTAAAAATTCCACAGGTAATTCCATTGCACAGTCAGGGTTGAGAAACTTTTGATAGAGGCATCAGGATAATACTGCTGAAACGCCTGGCTTGGTTTTTGTCCAGAGTCTGAAAAGTTTTTGCATCCTATTTTATGGAGAAATATAGGCTAGATCCATGCTTCTCAAACTTCCAACATACAAACGAACCACCTGGAAATCTTGTAAAAATACAGGTTCTGATTCAGTAGGTTGGGGGTGAGGCCTGAGAGCATGCATTTTAAATAAGCCTTAACGTAATGCTGATGCTGCTAATCCTAGAATCAGTTTGAGTAGCAAGGAGCTTGATGACAATACAATTTAACAGATTCACAGTTTCTGAATACCACTCTCAAAAGATTATGGAGCAATGTTAACCTGCAAAGAGCCCAGTCTTAAGCATTTTGAAAAGAACCAAGTCAAAGACATGCCAGCCAAATCTATAGACAACTCAATGCTGGGAGTTGGTAATAAAGATGTATATAATAAAAAAACAAATCCTGAATTCTCAGTGGGCTGTGAGAATGAGTGGAAATCAACAAAAATGATGGTAAATGTGCTACTTTAAACACTTTAAGGGTTATCAAGCTGATGGGGACAGGGGGACCTGTCCTGGCAATATGAAGATGACCTGAAGTTTTTAGTCAACAAAAGCTCAGTTAAAAGCATGTTTCACTTGACCGTTAAGAAACCTTGGAGTCACAGGTTGACAAATCTTTCCTAGGTCACAGTATTCAGATAAAAATAGGTAGTAGTGTCAATGCTACTTGCTGTTCAGACTATATGTGGAGTATTTGAAACATTAAAAATATATCCAAAAGGACACTGACAAACACGAGAAAATATCTAGAGTGACTAAGATGGTGAGAAGCCAGGGAATACCATAAAATAAATGGCTGAATTACTTGAAAATGCCCAAAGACAACACTAAAAATGGACACGATTACCACCTTCAAATATTTGGAGTTATAACATATAAGAGAGCAAACCACAGGGTCAAATTAGAGCTTAGAGTTGGAAAAAATATGAAGCAAATAATTCTGTCTTTTAATAGTGAAACAAATGAAGACTGTCCAAAAGTAGAGATGCAACCCGTCTCTTGAAGTAAGCTACTACCAATTTCTGGAAGTATTCAAGTAGAGGCTAGATATTAGGTAGGAGCTTGAACAGACTGATTTCAAAAGACCCTTTGGACTAAAATGTCATTAAGGATAGACAGTCCCTCGGTTTCCTTATTCTGGGTCTAGGGTCATACTAAGCCACATATTCCCAGTGACACAATTTTGTTATAACATTTTCTTAACAAGACCAATCCACTTTATATTGCCCCATCCTTTCCCTCCAACACATCTTGTACTTTACTACCTTCACACTTCTAATACTCTCCCTTCAGCCCTCCATTTAGTCTCTCCCCATTTCACTCACCCCTCAAGGTTCAATGAAATCTTACCACCTAAGAAGCTATGACTGACTACCTCAGGTAGCAATTATTTTCAACTGTCTCTGCACACAGCATTTGCCTGTGCCACTAGTGTCACTTCCTGCCTCACAAGGTCTTTTATATTTTTGAAATACTAATTTTATTAATATCTTATTTACCCAACAGATCCAAAAGATCATTTCAACATATTATCAATATAAAAATTATTGAGATGTATTATATTCTTTTTTAAAATTCTAAGTCTCAGAAATTTGGTATGTTATTTTATACTTACAGCACATCTCAAATTGGATGCTAAATTTTCAATGGTTAAAGTGAAATATGGTCCTAATGAAACAAAAAAGTCATGTTTAATGGAAAAAATTTACATTGTTTATTTAGCGTAATTAAAATGAAAGAAAAGTAAAAGTTCAGTTCCAGTTAATTAATGACATTTCAAGTGTCCAGTAGCCACATGTGCTTAGAGGTTACCATATCGGACAATGCATGCAGCTTTAAAGAATTTGTTCGTAAGGTAGAGAAACTCCACATACGGAAACAGCTCTAAAGTGTTCCCAATATATTGTTTCTGCTCTATAAACCACTATTTATGAATCCCCTTTATGCTTTTCAAAAGTAAAATAATAGTGGTGAGGGTGAGTTGAGTGTTAGTCACTCAGTCATATCCGACTCTCTGTGACCCCATGGATTGGGGCCCGTCAGGCTCCTCCATCCACGGGATTTTCCAGGCAAGAATACTGGAGTGGGTTGCCATTCCCTTCTCCAGGGGATCTTCCGCACCCAGGGATCAAACCTGGGTCTCCTGCATTGCAAACACTCTCTTTACCATCTGAGCCACTAGGGAAGATAATGGTGAATACTCTACAAAAACACATGGAATAGATGATTCTTAATTACAATCACCAATCTTCAAGTTCACTCTTGACCTAAAAATTCTAATATTTCCTACATGGAAACTAGAGACCAAAAAAAAAAAAAAAAAAAAAAACCATACCTCTATTTAAAACCCTCTCAACACTGTGATTTTGGAGACTGCTAAATCCTAAATAGCTCCTGCATGATGAGTTTAGAAGTTGGGTTATTCTATTCAAGAGGGATTTTTATTTTAGTTTATTTTTCAATTCGAAATTTTAACAATGAGACACACAAAGTAACATGTAAACAAATCCAAATTACTATTACTTCCATAGTAACATGCTGCTCTCCCTTCCCCCTGCCTACACCAGAGAAAATAAAGGAAATTATTTTCCCTACATGGCATCCTTGCAACACACTCATTTATTTCAAAATTGCAATCAAACTGGCAAGGCTTCATTAAACAGAACACACCATGTTTTTTGCTAAGGTATAGATTTCCATTTAAAATGCTGTTCGTTTCTTGCAGTTGATTAAGGCACAGGGAGAGAAAAAGCCTACTTGTTTCCCTACTTTTGCCCAAAGCATTCATTCTTTCTGCTTTATTCTGCATTTGCCTGGGTTGGGAGTGGAAGTCAAGAGATTCCAGCACTGGCAAGACAGATGTTACAGCTTTAGAGAGTTATAGCTTTAACACCTGCCAAGGTCCACTGGACTAGAAGTTAATTACATTTTGGAAAAAAAAAAAAAAAAAGGAAATCCTGAATGTAAGCAATGCCTTCAAATGCCTTGTAAAATCATCTTACGAACATACACCCAGTGAGTCTGGTCTCATTTTAAGCAGTGCCTTCACTACCTAAGCAGTAAAAAAAAATGAAAAAATGTAATAATTCTAAATCACAAGTTCGGAAAGTTAAAACATGCCAAAGATGTCAGGAGACTGCAGTTCAAATGATCAAATACAGATCTCTCTCCATTTTGGTGTGAAAGGATCATGTTAATAAAATGGGTCTCTAGATTCTACTCTGTGGTATGAGAAAAAAAGAATCCCCATACCCCCTGGGCTCCTTCTATCATCATAAATGAGAAAATTTTAAATCTTTTCATTCAGTTACCTTATACTGAGTTATAATATTCATGTGCACAGTCAGAAATTTTGGATTAAATAGACGGTTATCATCAGTCAATTTTAAACTTAAATATTTTTATGGAAAACTTAACCAATAAAACATAAGAGAAAAAATGTGTAACTGTTCTTAAATCACTTAGGTCTCTTCCTAGTTAAAAGTAATATCCATTGCCCTTTTCATACAGCCCTTTCACCTATATTTCATTTAAGCCTTCCAACAATTCTATGAAGTAGGAATCACAAACTCTATTTTACAGATAGGAAACAGAAGCACAGAGAGAGGAAGTCATTTACCAAAGGCTAGTCAATGGAAAGAGCCAGCAATTAAATCCAGGTCTCCTGATTCCAAATCCAGTCAACTTTTCAATAAATGGTCAACTGCATCCCAATATATCCTAAGACCATATACCTTAAAAATACATTCCTTCAATCCTAACAGGCATGTCCAATGTATTCAACCTCACTATCAGCTTTTTAGTTGATGTTTGGGGTTTCCCTGGTGGCAAAGAGTCTCTGCAATGTGGGAGACCCGGGTTCGATCCCTAGGTTGGGAAGATCCTCTGGAGAAGGAAATGGCAACCCTATCCAGTATTCTTGCCTGAGGCATGGACAGAGGAGCCTGGCAGGCTGCAGTCCATAGGGTCACAAAGAGTTGGACATGACTGAGCAACTTCATTACTTTCACTTAGCTCATGTTCACTTCTGGTATGAAAACTTCCAAAAGGACAAAATATCTTTTATAAGCAGTATGAACCCAGCAGGGCTTCTTTTTAAACAAGTCAACTTTTAGTATTTTTGTTTTAAATACAGTTGCCCCTCAGATGCATAGCATAGGTTATTAACCTTATTTCTTTCAGGGTATTGTGTGCCAATACAGCCAAATCCAGTCCTGGAAAGTAAGTAGCCAAATTAGAAAATTTGCCCAGTCATTTCAAAAACTACTCATCTGGTCAGTAACTGTATGACTGTGTCAGGTAAATTTAATTCTGGGGAGGAAAAGCCAGCAAGAAAACCAAACTTGAGATTTATTCTATAATTAGGGTGTTTAAAGCAGATTTTATTCACCTTGAGAATTTTAAAGCATTTTTAGTGATTTCAATTCTTCTATAGAAATTATCATATATTAATATAAATTATGCACGTTTCTGACCACTGCTATAAGTATTTAATTCTCCTAACCCACGTACAGTAATCTTTAAAACATGTATTTTTGTTTTGTTAGGGCAAAAAGTCACTTAAAACATACTGTTCAGTATTAATGGGTCAGGAGACCTGGTGCTAAATGTAAGCACACATACTATATTCACTGGACATACTCCATCAATTAAGATTTAAGGCACCAAAATATAGAGTTAAAAAAACGACATAAAAAAATGAATTCTGAAATTCAAAAGGTTGTAGGGGTATCAATTTTAAAATAGACCACATCCATTAAGTCTGGAAGAAATCACTTCTTTTAAAAATCAGGAAGTACAGGAGGGAGGAATCAAGATAACCTAATGTCAACCAACTACTGAAGTTATCTTGGGCATTGTCACCTTTTGGATGTGTTCAAATAAGCTTCAAAATTCAATAGTGTCCTAAAGTACAACACACCAAAAAAAAAAATCATAGGTATCAACATAAAAATGTGTCATACTGAAAAAAGGGCAGGCATTATTCTGTTTTCTGTTTGCAACAGAGTTTCTTTCTTCATTAAGAACCTCGTAGAGCATATGAGAATTAATGACAGGCAAGCCTTGTGTATAAAGAAAATGTCAGGTCAATAATACCATCATCAAAATGAAAAATACTTAATATAGTTAAAAACAACAAAAAAAGCCAAGTCACAAAGAACTACTGAATTTGAGGTCTGGATATAAAATACCATTGTGTATGTAGTTACCAGAAGTGTTGGGAATTTTTCCTATACAGAATGATTAAAACTTTACAGCTTTTGCAGCCAACAAATCAAAGGTTGACTGAGTAGCAGGGTGGAATTCAGCTCTGTGAAAATGAAAAAAGAGAAGATACTAGGTTCTAGTCTTGGCTATAAGATTAACTACGTGAATTTGGCCAATTATTTAACCTTTTGCATCTCAGGATCTCCATCAGTATTAGTGTACTGGATTAAGCTATCTACAAGATACCTTTCCAATTCTATGAATCCAGACTATGATATAACCCACATCACATTACAATATAGGCTGGAAAAATAAAGGTCAAGAAACATGAATAACTAGGATGTAAGCTTAAAAGCTGTGCTTTTCTCACTGCTACTTCACTCGTACACTTCTCTTTTTATGACTATCTTATTTTTAAAAAACAAATACAAAGCATTCCTCTTTAAAAAATAGGGTAGGCTTTATGTTTCACTGCCTTACTGCACAGTACCTCTCACCAGCCACACAATTTATTTCCATTATTGGCCTATTGGAGGATGGTACTAAAACTTCTGCCACTGCTGATACTACTAGAGCAGTATGAGATTATAAAGTATCTGCATGGCAAAATTCAAGAGACATTGAATACAGTGTCTCTTGTATTCTCTATCACTTGAAAAGGACATCAGGAAAAAAAAAGGATTCAGCACGTGTTTAATCTCTAGGCAGGAATTGTGCAGCTTACAAACAATTCTAATGACAACAACCTTCTAAAACAGTTAAATCAAAAGAATATTAAGAACGTCAACAAATCAAAGGATGGAGACCAAGCCAAATGCTGCCAATTCACAGGAACAAGTTAGTTTAAAAAGGAACCCATTATGACATTTCGATTCACTTAAGTACTTAAGACAGGGAATTTAATCTTCAATTACCCAGTTCATGTTCTTTTACTATTAAGCTATGCCACTAAATTAGAATTTGGTCTTATGCACACTAACTCAATTCTACTCAAAAACCCAAAAGGCTCATGCACTTATTTTTAAAATGTTTTAATGCAAAAGTCATTGATTACTGGCAATTCTGGTGTTAGTAAATAAAGTACTATTTTTTAAGATATAAGTTTCCCACCAAAAATGAACTATTTTAAAATCACGTGACTGAAAAATATCATCTACACAAATGACTCCTATATTGTCTGAGGAAAATAATTTTGTGTTACAGAACCAAACACATTGACAACTGTGATTTCTGAACCAGTGCTCCTACAGAGAAATAATGACAAAGGTGACCATATATACCCAGTTTGTCCATATGAGTAGCAGTCTACAACTGCTGTCCTATAGTGATTATTAATATGGCCTTCTTTCACTCTTAAAAGTGTCCCAGTTTGGATAAATGATAAGGTGACCTCAAATGTAACCGACACTAACAGGAACTTTGGTCAATACAAAATGAAAAATGTAATTACAAGTTAAACCCTTTCTTCACACAATCAAATGTAGAGCAAGAGGAAAGAAGACTATTTTTCATTTCAGAAAAATCTGAAAACACTGAACACAAATATCTCCTTCCCACCACAGAATGGATTATGTTCATCATCACATAAATACTGTAATAGCAGTCCAAACTGCTGCTGTGAAATTACTGCAGTAAGTCCACAAATCTATATACACACATGCATTATCTACAGATACTAGTCTTCCAAACATATATATGTGATATTTTGACTAATGAAATTAAACCCTTGAGTTGAAGCACTAAAATACAAGAATTTGTTGTTCAGTCTCTAAGACATGTCCGACTCTTTTGCAACCCCATGGACTGCAGCCCGCCAGGATCCCCTGTCCATGGGATTTCCAAGGCAAGAATACTGGAGTGGGCATTTCCTTCTCCAGGGGATCTTCTGGACCCAGGCATTGAACCACTTCTCCTTCACTGACAGGCAGATTTTTTTTTTTACCACTGAGCCACCAGGGAAACCCAAAATGTAAGACTATGTACAGCAAAAACATCAAGTATCTATTTCAGGAGCAAAACCACAAGTTCACAAATATACTCCCAAACTGTTTAAGATTGTCAAGATTTTTACCTCTAAAATAAACTGCTTTATTATCTGGGAAACTTCTATTTCAAAAAAATGAAAAAAAAAAAAAATAGAAGTGTTATTGCTTTCTTACACTGGGTATCAAAATGTCAAAGGATCATGTAAACTGGATACTTTTAAAAATCAATGGGCTATAAGGTTTGGAAATGTCTGTATTACAAAATGTTTATACACACATTGTAATTTGATAAATGCAAATGTCCCATTTGATCTACTGTATATAAGGCCTCATGTTCACTAACATGAAAAATATATCCAACCAGCCTAACACTTCTAGATATCACTTCATTATTAAGCTACTTCTTAAAAGCACTTCTAATTTTAAATTGTTTATCAAATTATATTACAGGCAGTAACAGCTGAAACAAAGAACCCTGACAGACTGAAAAAGAGAGTGTAATCGTTAGATAAGTCTTACTTGCTTCATAAAGCAAATTTCCTTTGAGTGTTAACAGAAGTTTTTGATGCAACTTAACCTATAGATTTTATTACAACCTTTCATTTTTTTTGCATTTCTGATCTAATAACAATTCTAAGGACATAAAAGTTTATTGATTTTGGCATCAGACAGACCTGGGTTAAAATGGGGTTCCTACTACTTATTAGCTTTTTGAGAACAAATTATCTAATAGAGAACAAATTATCTAATCTCTCCTCTGAGTCTCACTCTGTAAAACAGGTAACATCCTCATGAAGCTTGGCTGTAAGGATTACAAAATCACACATGTGAAGCACAGGACCTAACACATAAGTATTCAATACAAATTAATTATGAATTTAGGCTAATTACCCATCCTAGTTTGCATGGGACAATCTTGGTTTGCACCTGTTGTCCAGGAAAATAATGTTCCTTTTTTTCTTAAAAGCATGGTAGCTAGGGCAATAAATTATGTGGTTACCTTAACAACGATGATGAAAGAGGTTGATATCAATTAGAGTATTATATATTATGACTTCTCGGATCTTGAAGCAAAAATATCAAATGTCACACAAAATAACTTGAGATTATATTCCTGTAATATAGTCTACTGTTAGTTCATTTAGTTATCCAATAAACATTTAAATACTATTTATTTATACTCATCCCATTCCAACAGTGATTAAAGGAAGCAAATTTCTATTTTGTTCTTTCTGTTCTATACAGGTACTGGCAAATTTCAGACATTATTTTAAAAGAAAACTGACAGAGCACTAATGAGGTTCCAGCTACTCAGAAACACTACCCTTTGAATTCCCAGTGAAAAACACCCATTCTGACCATTAAGAACGCCCGACACCAACTAACATATATCAAAGAAGCCCATTCAATTACAGGGCCCCCAAAACAGAATAAATATTTTAAAACATGCATTCTACACATAAATCATCAGGAGACGCAACAAAAAATAAAATTACCTGACTGTTATGACATAGTATTGTATACAATAAACTGGATTTTAGTTTTCTTCACTCTCTGCTCTAGAAAAAAAAAGAATCCATTATTCTTCCTCTTTTATAAGATAGACATTTTCTTTGTAACAGACACATCCTAAAAATTACATATCCTATGTATTTTAGATACACACCCGCCATAATTCAACCTAATTCCACATTAGTATTAGGATACTTGGTGAGACTAAGAAGGTCAGAGGGAACCAACAATCTTATATGTTAGATAGAAGATATCTTTTAAAGGCTGACAACCCATCTACCTTTTAATATAACCTTACTTAAAATGGACTTTTACGCATCAGATCAGTAATTATTTTCAGATTCTCACAGTTACTTTCAAGAACTTATTCGGTACATTACACTAGCCTAAGGCAGGAACTAAAGTATGAAAAATCATCAGGACATCTTAGGCTAAAGAAAAACACTTTTTCAGTAAGAGAAGAGTATCCTAAAACAAAATTTAAAAAATATTTAGATTGGGCTTCCTGGATATTTTATTTCTACAACTTAGAAAACTGATTCTGGGGCAGCGATAACTGTGCCTGCCTGCTCTCAAGTCATACAGGAGGGACATCATATACCTGATGGGGTGATAAGTGTATTTTGTCTTCAATAATGACAAGAATTTTTTAAAAAATGACTAATAGTAGTTTATTTCTTCCTCCTTTCAATCATCCAAAGCCACTGCGGTTAATTCTGATTCAGGAAATGCGGACTCCTTATTTCCAGCAAAAAAATAATTATTGTGGGGCCTTGCTATGACTGAATGACAACCTAATATAAATGCTTCCTCTTTCTGCAAAACGAAAGAACGACCTAAATAGACAAGCCTGCTAGGCCTCAGATTCCCGGACTAACCTGTGGAATAAGTATGGTGAAACTGTCTAGGGAAGGAACGTGGCTGTCTCCTCCATCTTGAAATTAATCAGCATAAGGGAAAAAGGGACGGAGTATTCAGGAAGCAGAAGCCCAACCGGTTAATACTAGTTACTAAAGCTATGGCGTACGTGGCAGGTACCGCCCGCAGAAGCCGAGACCCTAAGGCATTTTTTGAGGGGGGAGGGGTTGGGTTGTGCACGGATTGAACGGAAATTAACTTCAAAATCATTTGGCCCAATTCCCACCCTCAGCCAGGGAAAAATAACAAACACGCAACGGCTTTTCCCTCCCTTTTGGGGGGAATCCGTGCAGTGGTATCTGGCAAAGGAAACGCCAGGGTTATTCAAGCAAGGGAGTAAACCACATTTGTCTTAGATCCTCAGGGAAGATGTCATCGTGGCCTCAGGGGGCGCCTAATTGATAGTGCCCTGTAGAAGCAGAAGGCTCAAAATGGGGTTTTGCAAATCCTGGGAAATCTAAAGGCCCAAGAGTTCCCAGCATCTAACTTAGAGCAGCCTGATTTTTTCCCCATTTCCTAAACCCAAGCCCGCCATGTAAAAGAAAGGGGGAGGAGGAGGAGAAGGAAGTCTCCAGAGAACTGGGGAGAAGAAAACCTGAGACGATCAAAGATTCTCATGCCTGAGGCCAACACTCGAAAATCGCCTCCCCCAAATTCTTAAGGTTTTGGAGGGCCCCAGCTGCGGCTCGCGCGGCCACGGAGAGGAAGTACTACCTACCTCCTTCCCCTTCTTCAAAAAGCCTGTCGACTATACACCCAACTAAAATGGCAGCGGAGACTACGCCACGGAGCCCCCCACAGCAACCGGTGCCTGGGGTCCGGAGGCGGCGCTGAGCCTCCACCACGATGCACCAGTCAGGCCGTTTTGAGAGAAAGCAGCAGATGGGGCTTCGCTGTCTTCCTCTCGCTCTCCATCCGTTTCCCAAGGCTTCACTTACTCGGTTTTGGTGTCGGGATCCGACTCGGTCGGTTCGGCCGCCGCCGCCGCCGCCGCCGCCGCCGGGGCTCCTGCGCGCCTCCCCTGCCGCAGCTCTCAAGCCCGCCTCCGATGAGTCGCTGGTCGAGACCCGCCTCTAGTCCAGCGCCTGCTCGGAGACGTTGCTCAGGCAGCCATTATCTTCCCCATTGTTACCAAGCAGCGACAGGAAACGCCTGCCCACAACAGGAAGTGATGATGCCGCGTCCTGGCCCCGCAGCCGCAGCCGATTATCCACTCCCAGCCGATTATCCAATCCCAGGCGATTCCTCGAAAAACCCTCGGTGAGAGGAGGAGGTGGCCGGCTGACGACGCGGCAGGGCGGGCCGCGGCCTGGAAAAGGAAAGCTGCTGTGCCGCCCACCATGTGACAGGCCCCACCCTCCTCCGCCATTTTGAATTGTGGCGAGAAATTCGCGTTCTGAGAACTGTGAGAACCTTTCCCATTTTGAAAACTGGAGGACGTCACCGTATGACTGCTGGAAGCCCTTTTCAGAGAGTGAGAAACGCGATGTTAGTCTCACCTGACGTCGATTCACACAGTCAGGACCGGTTAATACAGCATCCTACTTTTATTCGAATACATTTATCGAATGCCAACTGTGGGTGTCAAACACTAGTATAGATTTTGGGGATACAGCGCAAATTAAAGCAGGCCAAAATCCCAGTTCTTGTGTATCTTTATATTCTTGGGGGGAGGGACAATAATTATATATATAGTATATAAAATTAATGATAAATGCTAGGGAGAAAAATAAGGCGAGGGAAGGTGGGTGGGAGAGAGCCCGGTGGCGGCAAATGGGAATTGCAGTTTTAAAGAGTGGTCCGAGGTGGCCATTCTCAGACGGTAATTCTGAATTTCTTGAGAAGGGGCGGTGTTTGTAAAAGGGTGGGAAAATCTGATAACGTTGGAATCTAAGGGCGGTTAAGGAAGGCCTTTCTTAGATAGTAATGCATGAAAGAAGGTACAGTATGAGCTAGCAAGCAACAACTCTCGTTTTCACAGTTAAGAAAAACAACTACATGGGCTTCCCTCGTAGGTCAGTCGGTAAAGAATCTGCTTGCAATGCAGGAGACCTGGGTTCGATTCCTGGGTCAAGAAGATCCCCTGGAGAAGGAAATGGCAATCCACTCCAGTATCCTTGCCTGGAAAATCCCATAGACAGAGGAGCCTGGCGGGCTACAGTCCACAGGGTCGCCAAGAGTCGGACATGACTTAGCGACTAAACCACCACCACCACCACCAAGGAAGGCCTTTCTTAGATAGTAATGCATGAAAGAAGGTACAGTATGAGCTAGCAAGCAACAACTCTGGTTTTCACAGTTAAGAAAAACAACCACAGTTTTAGGGTGTTATCTCGTTTCTTTTCTCATTTTTCTGTTTTCTGTGTTTTCAGGTAACAGTCCAGCTACACTGGCTTTCTTAGTATTCTTCCAATGCTCTAAACTTGTTCCCATCTCTAAAACTTTACTTAGGCTGGCATTTTCCTCTTCATATCTTTGCTCTCATCACCCAAACCTTTTCTGAATTGTCGTCTCCCCAGAAAACACTTACCTAACCACCCTATCTGAAATTACAACTTCCCCCATGCCCTTACTGGGCTTCCCTGGTGGCTTAATGGCAAAGAATCTACCTGCCGACGCAGGAGACACATGTTCCATCCCTGGGTCAGGAACATTCCCCTGGAGAAGGAAATGGCAACTGACTCCAGTTTTCTTTCTGGGGAAATCTCATGGATGGGGGACTCGTGGGCTCCAGTCCATGGGGTCTCAAAGAGCTGGACACGACTTAGCAACCCAACACCAACAACATCCACTTCCCAGCTTACTTTTCTTTAAAGAAATTCATCTGAAAATATTTGTTTACGCCCACCCCCTTAATAGTAAGCCTCTTGTTCACTGTTATATCCCCAACAAGCTCATAGTAGGCCCTCAAATATTATTTGAGAGAGTGCCAGCCTCAGCATGATGGCCATTTCATCACCCAGACATGTATTTCATTCCAAGCAGTTACAACAATATCCCTCATACTTACCTGCTCAACCTTCAAGCATATTAATATTACCATTTTTGACAGTATGGGAATGTGGATTAGATACTGTGTCTCTACTCAGCCTGTGTCTTATATTACATAATCATATACTAGAACTTTTACCTAGTGTAAAGTGAATTCTTCAGTGGCCAGCAATTGCTGTTAAGCTTGATATTGAGATTATGGCAATAACATTAGCCACTCCTTGACATATTCTTCAGACAAACATGGCTTAATGTAAAATATAAGATCATAAAAGAAGTAGAAAACGTAAGTGTATATGTCCATAGCTTTGGGGATGTAGAAGGACTTTCTAAATATGACACAAAATCCACAAAAGGAATTATCGTTAAATATAACTTCATAAATGAAAGCTTCTGAATATCAACACACAACGTTAATAAAATTAAAAGACAAATGATACACTGAGAAAAAGAATTTCAATATGATAGCTAAGGATTAGTACTGGTTTATAATAAAAAGGGAAATTGGCAAAAATGCTGCATATATGATAAATATATGATAAGCATGTATGGCTAATATTACTACAGACAGTGCCCAGTTTATAATGGTTCGACTTAAACAATTTTTTTCACTGTAAGATAGTATAAAGTGATACTTATTCAGTACTTCAAATTTTGAATTTTGGTCTTTTTCTGGGCTAACGATATGCTGGGCAGTGATATGCTGGTAATGCTGGGCAGCAGCAGTGAGCTGCAGTTCCCAGTCAACCACATCTTGAGGGTTAATAACCCAGATACTGGTAACAATTCTGTACCCGCACAACCATTCTGTATTTCAGTATTCAATAAATGACATGAGATATTCATCACTTTATGATAAAATAGATTTTTGTTAGATGATTTTGCCGAATTGTAGGCTAATGTAAATTATCTGAGCATGTTTGAGGTAGTCTAGGTTAAACTATGCTGTTTGGTAGGTTATGTGCATCAGATGCATTTTCCACTTAGGATATTTTCTACTTAGGATGGATTTTTTGGGGACATAATCCCATCATAAATTGAGGAAGATCTGTAGTCTATGAAGTGCTATTATAAATGTTTTTAAAGGTAAGTGCTCCAATTAAAAAATATGCAAAAGACATGAATTCAGTTCAAAGAAGGAGAAAACATTTGGCTGATAAACATAACAATAATAGTAATCAGAGTGAGTAATCAACCTCACGAGTAATCAGAAATAAAAACGATACCTTTTTTTGCCTAGCAAAATGTCAAAGATTAAACATTTTATAATATTAAGTGTGGATGAAGATAGTATGAAATGGGCACACTTGTATGCTATTGGTACAAACTGATACAGCCATTTTAAGGTAATCTGGCAACATGTATCAAAAGCCTCAACATCCATATTGTTTGACCAACAAGTCCACATATAGAAATTTATTTTTAAGGAAAATAAGTGGACAAGTTTGCAAAAATGTACCTATTAAATATATAAAGATGTTAATCTTGATTAATTGTATAGTATTGAAATACTGAAAAATCAGAAAAATAACTATTCAACAATAATTAGTTAAATACAGTACATCCACATAATGGACTACTACATAGCTATTAGAAATGAGTAGCTAAAAAAATGGATAGATCTGGAAATATGTTTTTAAATAGAAAGGCAATCTGTTCAAAATTGGAAAAGGAGTACAAAAGGGCTGTATATTGTCACTCTGCTTATTTAACTTATATGCAGTGTACATCTTATAAAATGCTGGGCTAGACGAAGCAAAGATATAATCAAGATTGCCAGGACAAATATCAATAACCTCAGATATGCAGATGACACCACCCTTATGGCAGAAAGTGAAGAGGAACTAAAAAGCCTCTTGATGAAAGTGAAAGTGGAGAGTGAAAAAGTTGGCTTAAAGCTCAACATTCAGAAAACGAAGATCATGGCATCCGGTCCCATCACTTCATGGGAAATAGATGGGGAAACGGTGGAAACAGTGTCAGACTTTATTTTTTGGGCTCCAAAATCACTGCAGATGGTGACTTCAGCCATGAAATCAAAAGACGCTTACTCCTTGGAAGGAAAGTTATGACCAACCTAGATAGCATATTCAAAAGCAGAGACATTACTTTGCCAACAAAGCTTTGTCTAGTCAAGGCTATGGTTTTTCCTATGGTCATGTATGGATGTGAGAGTTGGACTGTGAAGAAGGTTGAGCGCCGAAGAATTGATGCTTTTGAACTGTGGTGTTGGAGAAAACTCTTGAGAGTCCCTTGGACTGCAAGGAGATCCAACCAATCCATTCTGAAGGAGATCAGCCCTGGGATTTCTTTGGAAGGAATGATGCTCAAGCTGAAACTCCAGTACTTTGGCCACCTCATGCGAAGAGTTGACTCATTGGAAAAGACTCTGATGCTGGGAGGGATTGGGGGCAGGAGGAGAAGGGGACGACAGAGGATGAGATGGCTGGATGGCATCACTGACTTGATGGACGTGAGTCTGAGTGAACTCCGGGAGTTGGTGATGGACAGGGAGGCCTGGCGTGCTGCGATTCATGGGGTTGCAAAGAGTCGGACACGACTGAGCAACTGATCTCATCTGATCTGAATCTGTAAAATAGTACATATTGTATTTTTATATTAAGATACCTGTATATATACATAGAAAAAAGTCTAGAGTATGCATGCAAATAAAATGAAAGGATTCTTAGTCATTTTGACTTCTTTACCTCTTTCTGTTTTGTCTTGAATATTTACAATATGCATATCTTACTTGGTATTGGGAGAGGGGCAATTTTTATTTTGAAAGAAAAGTCTGTTTGAATCTGGAAAAAAAACAAAAATGAATATCTCCCCAACTACTTATTCCTTCCATGTTTCAACAAGTCTACTCTCTTCTTTCTTTCTTTCTTCTCTTTCCCCTGTGTATTCTTTCAAGTTTTTATAAGCCATAGAGTGCTTACTTCCAACATCTAGGAAATGAATTCTCAAAACAGTTTATCCCATGATGGCGTTCAGTGCCACACTAGAACCCAAGGAAGCAACCACTGAATAATTCTTATTGAGTTTCTCTTCAGCCTAATTACATCTCTCTCATGTGTTTTTTACATTTGTGTGATGTTCACATAATTTTTATCACTTCCTTAACAGAGAAAAATAAAAGAATATTACAATTTTCCTTCTGTTCATTTATTCAGCAAAATGTATTGATCATCTACTATATGATGATCGTCTATGGTAGACTGACCATCTGCTATATTTCCCAGATATAAAATGGTGGCTGGGAATAGATCAGTGAATGACAAACCACAAGTCCCTGCCCTTGTGGCAAGACTGACATTGACCAAATACTTATAAATGTAATGAAAGTTCCAGAAAAACATCTATTTCTGCTTTATTGACTATGCCAAAGCCCTTGACTGTGTGGATCACAATAAACTGTGAAAAATTCTGAAAGAGATGGGAATACCAGACCACCTGACCTGCCTCTTGAGAAATCTGTATGCAGGTCAGGAAGCAACAGTTAGAACTGGACATGGAACAACAGACTGGTTCCAAATAGGAAAAGGAGTACGTCAAGGCTGTATATTGTCACCCTGCTTATTTAACTTATATGCAGAATACATCATGAGAAACGCTGGATTGGAAGAAACACAAGCTGGAATCAAGATTGCCGGGAGAAATATCAATAACTTCAGATATGCAGGTGACACCACCCTTATGGCAGAAAGTGAAGAGGAACTAAAAAGCCTCTTGATGAAAGTAAAAGTGGAGAGTGAAAAAGTTGGCTTAAAGCTCAGCATTCAGAAAATGAAGATCGTGGCATCTGGTCCCATCACTTAATGGGAAATAGATGGGGAAAGGGTGGAAACAGTGTCAGATTTTATTTTTGGGGGCTCCAAAATCACTGCAGATGGTGACTTCAGCCATGAAATCAAAAGACGCTTACTCCTTGGAAGGAAAGTTATGACCAACCTAGATAGCATATTCAAAAGCAGAGACATTACTTTGCCAACAAAGGTCCGTCTAGTCAAGGCTATGGTTTATCCTGTGGTCATGTATGGATGTGAGAGTTGGACTGTGAAGAAGGCTGAGCACCGAAGAATTAATGCTTTTGAACTGTGGTGTTGGAGAAGACTCTTGAGAGTCCCTTGGACTGCAAGGAGATCCGACCAGTCCATTCTGAAGGAGATCAGCCCTGGGATTTCTTTGGAAGGAATGATGCTAAAGCTGAAACTCCAGTATTTTGGCCACCTCATGCGAAGAGTTGACTCACTGGAAAAGACTCTGATGCTGGGAGGGATTGAGGGCAGGAGGAGAAGGGGACGACAGAGGATGAGATGGCTGGATGGCATCACTGACTTGATGGACGTGAGTCTGAGTGAACTCCGGGAGTTGGTGATGGACAGGGAGGCCTGACGCTGCGATTCATGGGGTCGCAAAGAGTTGGACACGACTGAGTGACTGAAATGAACTGAATAAACATTACAAAGGAGATATGGGTACAATAGGAGGGATATGTAAAAGAAACATTTAACCCAGAAAAGTTGCCATTTTTAGCTCCGACTTGAGCTGAAGGAAAAATGATGGTTAAAGAGGGAAGGACGGTAAGGGAGGAGCCCCGAGGGAGTGAATAACCTATACCAATTACCTGGGGTCAGAAAATAGAGACTAGGAAACTGAAAGAATAGCTTGTTTTCTCTAGAAAATCATTCTGTTTTCTTCATAGCACTCATCACACTGGAATTTATCTTGTCTATTTGCTTATGATGTTTACTGATTGTATTTCTATGTTTATAGTCTGTCAGTCTTCCCACTGGCCCACTCCCAGTATAAAGTTCTGTGGGAACTGAGGCTTAGCCCAACTCCTTCACCACTGTATTTTCCAAGCCTGAAATACATAATAGACATTCATCAGTATTTCTGGACTGAATCAATGAATTGCTGTGCTGTGCTTAGTTGCTCAGTTGTATCCAACTGAGTGGGTTGCCATCCCCTCCTCCAGGGGATCTTCCCAACCCAAGGATTGAACCCATGTCTCCCACATTGCAAGCAGATTCTTTACAGTCTAAGCCACCAGGGAAGCCCAAATCAATGAATTAGCTTGTGGTCCAAATTAGAGATTTTGGATCTTATCCTCAGAGCAATGGGAAGTTGTTGAAGAGTTTTAAAAAGATTACTTAAAAGCAATCTTTATGGCTGCTATGTGTTAATTTTTTTTATTTTTTGTATTTTCTTTATAGTGGATTTATTTACTATTTAAAGAGTCCAAACTCCTTTATTTTTAAGAAATTCAACAGGCTTTGTGGCATCCTCCCAAATATCTATTTATTTAGTTTGGATACTGCCTCTAATGTCTTTGTTAAATTTTTTTGCACAGGAATTACTGGACAAAATCAGTTAACCAGAAAACCAATATCTGCTTCTTAGCACTTCCATTTTGCTTAAGTTCATTCCTTTAGGAGTTCATAATAATATTCAAAACATGAATGGATTTTAAATGTTTTCTTCAGTTTGCCCTGAGAAAGGGGCAACAGGATGGGAAGAGACAGCTGAGCTCATTCATTCATTTATTCATTGATTCAGTTAAGTCTTTCATTCAACAGTATTTGTTGTGTGCCATGGCACTGTGCTATGTCTTGGGGCTACAGATATAAAAGATATAGTCTCTATCTTGAGGAAGTTCACAATCTAGAAGAAAGGCATCCTGGGAGGATATATTTAATCTGCAGTCATTTTGTGCCAATATGTGGAAGCTAAAGCTGATCTGTTGGTTCCATTATAGGGGCCCCAGCAACACTTTTTAGGAAGTCAGCCACAAGTTTGTATTTATAGAGTGTTTGAGGTCTTAAAAATAAATGAAAGATTAGAGAGTAAAGCACAAAAAGTGTAAGAGTAAATCCCTTTTATTCCTTACCATCTGTGGAAGATATTTTTAACCTAAAAACCTTAAGAACATCTTGTATATTCGACTTAGACTAGTTAAAAAGATTACAATTGGTTTCATTCCTAGCAGCACAATGCCATGTTTATACCAGCACTGCTATTTAAGACCTAGTTGCTCTAAAACTCAGTTCATCTCTTTGAAAAGGTATATAGTGATGTGTATGATTTCTCCAATCAATGCCCTGTAAGTTAATTAACTGAGGTTGTTCTCCTCCAGTAAAATATACTCTAGAAAAAAAATAAGAAGTGTTATTGCAAATATTCAAACATAGTAGAAATAAAATATGTACCAATGCCTGGTTAATTACATTAGTAGTGGGGTAACTCAGTAGACTCACTGTTTATCTTTTTCCCCCAGCTATTACAGCAACAACTAAACAGTTTCCTTTCCATTCTATGCTTTTGGGGGATATAAAAAATAACCTGCCTAAGGAAGCAATATCAAGCACCTTATGTACTGAAATATCAGTGTTTCAGATGTTCTGGTTTAGAAAGCACAGGGCAGTTTTCCAGCTCATGCCAGAAACAACCAGGAACTGATCTTCTTATAACAAATCAAGTGCAATATAGCAGAGAGAAGACAGAAAGCTTGGATTTAGGGAAGAAATACTCATCTTATCTCCAATTATTAATCTATTTTAATAAATACTTGGTCAATTATTTAAAATGGCAATTAACTAAATATTTTAAATAGATGAAGCTGACTATGCACTTTCCCTGGCATCAAGCAACTTTATACCAAGTTTCTGTTTAGAGAGATGACTGTCCATGCTTATCTCTGTCCTCTTCAGTCATCATGAAAGCTTCAAGCTCATCTGGTCCTACACCCATTTAAACTTTCATTTCCATAGAGATCAGGTATAAATACACTTCTACTACTACCTGTCCAGTTTTACAGCCTCCCAACACTTTTGACGGAGCCCTCTGGGACTGCACACTCAATATTAACACACTCCCCTGCTTTCGCAGTCTATTCATAGAAAGATCTCTCCTTCTCAGCACTTTGAAAAGTGCCAGCTTCCAAAAGACCTCCTCTCCCCTCCAGACTCACTGAGAAATAAAAAACCAAGTGCAGACTTGTTTTTCCTCACAAAGCCTTTATATCTCAAACCCAGAAGGAGAGTTTGGAGGGGCACTTAGATAAAATACAGATTCCTAGGCCTCACTCTAATAATCTGATTCAGAAATTTTAGGATAGAACCCAAGAATCTTCATTTTATTTTATTACTTTGCATTTTATTTATTATTAATTTTTATTGGAATTTACAACTATACTCCAATAATTGTGTTAGTTACTGCTATAGAGCAAAGTGAATCAACTATATATATACATATATCCCCTCTTTTTTAAAATTTCCTTCCCATTTAGGTCACCACAGAGCATTAAGTAGAGTTCCCTATGCTATACAGTAGGTTCTCATTAGTTATCTATATCAGATTAATACATAGTAGTGTATATATGTCAATCCCAATCTCCCAATTCATCCTACCCCACCTTCCCCCTTGATATCCATATGTTTGTTCTCTACATCTGTGTCTCTATTTCTGTTTTGCAAATAAGTTCATCTATATCATTTTTCTAGATTCCACATATAAGTGATATTATACGATATTTGTTTTTCTCTTTCTGACTTACTTCACTCTGTATGACAGTCTCTAGGTCCATCCACATCTCTGCAAATGGCACAATTTCATTCCTTTTTATGGCTGAATAATATTCCATTATACGTATATGTGTGTGTGTGTGTGTGTGTATATATATATATATATATATATATATATCACATCTTTATCCAAGGAATCTTCATTTTAAAGAAACTCTCTAGGAGATTCAAATGCAGGTTATCTGCAGAGAAGTGTTTGGAAGATGGGCTTTAGTTAAAACAATACTGTGTCCCTAATATGTGCCAAGAACATTATGCACATTATCTCATTTAACTTTTACCAAAAAAATCTTAAGAGATGTTATGAGCATTTTATAGTTGAGGGAAATGAAGCTTAAAGCAGCAAAACCAAAATTTGCATGAGATCACACAGCTGGTAAATAATGAAGATAGATTTGTACTATGTAAGTGCATGCTGCTTCTAACAACCCAGAAATCCAAGCTCCTAAACCAGAGATCAAGTGAAGAATACATTAAAAAATGTGTTCTTAAAGATGATTGAAAAGACAGAAAACCTAACTTTGCTGGAAATCATATTCCCCAGAAGGTCTATATATCTTACAATACTAAAGATATTGAATGGGAATGGTCTTTTCAAATAAAAGTTTTCAGCTCCCTCCACCCCGCCCTCACAGATAATCGCAGAAATCAGGTAGTCACATATTTCTTTGGCTTAGGTTAATTCCTTGTTTTGTGTGTGTTTGTGGGTTTTGTTTGTTTGTTTTTTATTTTTTTTTTTTGGCAGGACATAAAGCTCTTGGAAATACCTACAGAAAGAGTGCAGTCTCTGACTTCAAGAAGGCCTGACCAGTGCTCACCTGCTTCTTTGCTCCAGGGCTTGGTTGAGCAAGAATCCTAAAGTCATAAACAGAATATCAGACTTAGGCAGCAGTGTAGCTGGACTGGTCACTTGCCCTTGGTGTAGAGTTGGAATTGTACAGTTTGACTGGTTCATGTTGCCCATTGAGTAAATATAGTAAAAGTCAGCACGAGATGAGGTAAGGAACCTACCGAAAAGACACCAATACAGTTGGTATTAGCTCTAACCATGAGCAAAGCTTGCCAGACAAACAAGTTCATTTTAGTTTTCCCTTTGGCATTCCTCCCTAACTAAATTTCCAACCATCTATCCCAGGAATCTCGTTGTCAGAGTTTAGCGCACTTCAGTTATTTCTAATCATAGTCAAAAGTTTATTATATCCCCTTACTATCAGTGATGTTTTCCTTTAAACTTATCCACCTTTTAAAATGTATGTTTATTTAAAAGATATTTTGTATCACTATTATAAATGGAAAACCAGTGTCACTTGTTATAAATGGAAGAAAATCAGAAAAATCAGTACATAATTAGTAAAACAGTGTTCACCTGAATATCACCTAAGATCATGCTGATTGCATTTAATATGCTGACTAACATAAGCAAGAGAAACTTTGTCTATGGACTGGTATTCCTAGCCTGGAACCCAATGCTGTCCAGATGCTATTACTGCATTATGTTCCTTCCTTCCCTTCCAAATTAAAAGCCGGTTCTATATTTTTCCTTTCAGGGCTCAAGCCTCTAGTGGCCTATTCCAAGGGGATAATTAGCTCAAATTGAATAAGACAATTTACAACATAGGAGAAGGATTAGAAGAGATTCTCTCCAGATAATACATATGGGTTTTAACTCTTGCCTTCTTGAAATAACTGTTACCTTTTTTCTAGAAACCTATGATTGCCAAACCTCCAAATCATTGGGGCCAGAGCCTACCCTGGTGAGTCTGATTCCAGTAGAACTAAGGTGGAGTCCAGATAAGTAATTTGAATGTGCAACCTGTTTGGGAACTTTGGAATAACTGAAAGAGAGGTCTTTTGGGGGAGAAATAATAAGTTGATGGGGAAGATATTTTCATATGGAAGTGCTTGATGGTATTTGTCAAATCACAGTGACTGCAGACAAGGTTAATTCTGTAGACTTCAGTACCTAAGTAAGAATTTAATTGGAATCAAATCAGATATATCCTTATTACATTATTTTATTAAGATAATTTCAAAGTAGTGCCAGATACAAGTTTGGGGTAGGGGGTATAGACAGCCTGAGCCATATGCAAATATTCCAAGTAAATATCTGATAAAGATGGAATTTCAAATCAACTGAATGACAGACTACTTTTTAATCAGTGATTTTGAGACAATTAACTTTGCACAAAATGGTAGAAAAATAATATCTGTATGGATGAAACCATTTTATGTATAAAAAATGAAACTCCTGAAAAAAAGTGAAACATGCAATTAGTGAAAGTATACATTAGTCCATCCTTTTTGAAGTAAAATTCGACATTATATCCCCCAGACCTTACAAATACTTTTACTTAGCAATTCTGCATTTAGAAATTTATCTTGAGGAAATAATCACATAAGTGCACAAAGTTGTAGAATTCTCAGAAAACACTGTTAATAATAATGCAAAACTAGAAACAAAATATTCAGAGATACGGTTTGGTTACAAAAATTATGGTACACTTGTACAGTGAAATGTATTTCAAGAATGAAATATGATTATGCCTATTTATTGGTATGGAAAGACACATGATATGTTATAATATGAAAATCCAGGTTACCAAATACAATATGCTTATTTTAAAATATATATAGTTATATATTCAAAGAAAAAGCCTAGATAGTCTCCAAAATATTAATAGTCTTTGTCTCTGGATGGTGGAATTAAAAGTAAGTTTTGTTTTGTTTTGTTTTTTTATATTTTTGGACATTTTCTGAAAAAAAAAAATGACAAGCACAAATTATTTTTAAAATTAGGAAAAACAATAAAGATATTTCTATTTTTTCACATACCCTTTAGCTTAGCAGTTCTAATCTAGGAATTTTTCTTATAGAAATAATCAGTGATATATGCACATGCACCAAAATAACACTCAAAGATTGTTCACTATGAAATTATTCATAATAATGAAAAATTAAAGTACCCTCTCTTCAATAATTAGGGTTTTTTGGTTTGTTTTTAAAGTTATTTTAACCATCTTAACTATTTTTAAGTGTACAGTTTAGTAGTGTTAAGTATGTTCACATTGTTGTGAATTATGATATTTGTTAATAAATTATGGCATACTTTATTATGAAATATTATTGACGTGCAAAACTTTGTGACATAATGTCAGGTAAAAAAATCATTTCATAGCAAGGTATGCGTAATATGATTCTATTTTGTTTTAAAGACATTTAAAACGATTTTTTATTGAAGTATTTAACAATGTTATGTTAATTACTGCTGTACAACAAAATGATTCAGTTAGATACACACACACACACATATATATTCTTTTTTATTCTTTTTGGCCATGCCACATGACATGCGGGATCTTTCCCAACCAGGGATCGAACCCATGCCCCCTGCATTGGTAACATGAAGTCTTAACTATTGGACCACCAGGGAAGTCCTATACATTTTTTAAAAAAATTCTTTTCCATTATGCTTTATCATAAGATATGAACATAGTTCTCTGTGCCATACAGTAGGACCTTGCTGCTTATCCATTCTACATATAAAAGCCTATATCTACTAACTCCAACCTCCCACTCCAACCCTCCCATAACCCCCTCCCCCTTGTCAACCACCAGTCTGCTCTCTATGTCTGTGATTTTGTTTCTGTAAAACAAGCTTTTTAAAGAGTTAAAAAAAAAAAAGAGTTTACTTTTTTGGAGAAGTTTTAGTTTCATAGGAAAATTAGGGGACGATATAAATCTTTCCCATATACCCCCCTGTCTGCACACATGGCTAACCTTTCCCACTTCAACATCACTCACCAGAGTGGTACTTTTGTTATAATTGATGAACTGGAACTGACACATCATTATCACCTGAAGTGCATAGTTTACATTAGGATTCACTTCTCATGTTGTACAGGCTGTGGTTTTGGATAAATGTATAATGACATGTATCCATTGTTATAGCATCATAAAAAGTGTTTTCACTCCCTGAAATTCTCTGTGCTCTGACTTCTCTGTGCTCTATTCATCCCTCCATCCTTCTCCCTCAACCTCTGGAAACCACTTATTCTGTTATTATCTCCATAGTTTTTCCTTTTCCAGAATGTAATATAGTTGGAATCATACCATATGTAGTCTTTAAAGACATTTTATAAGCACAGGAAAAACAAGCCTGGAAGGATATATATTTAAATGTATACATACATATTTCTGGATACTGGCATTACAGGTGATTATTTCCCCAAGTTTTTACAAGAAACATGTATTACTTTTGTACTCGGAAGGGAAGAAAAAGTAAATGTTATGGAAGAGAAAGGTTTTTATCTCTAGAGTAATCAATTTTTGTTCATCTTCCTGTGCATCTCAAATTGTCTATTAGAGTATAACTATCATGTGGGCAGAGATTAGGTGTGTGGTTTTTTTGTAATTTCCCTTGGTTCTTCCTGCTATATAGAGTTCTGCATTCAATAAATGTTGACTAACTGCATTCATGCATGTGCATACATATAAGTCTGTGTACCTATGTGGGCATGTATAAATATGCCAACTTCTTTCTCATCAATAATGAGATAAATAGTGACAGGTTTTTTTTTTGTTTGTTTTTTAAGTGCCATAATTCTACTGACTTTTCACCATATGTTGGGAAAAGAAAATACTTGCCAAGCTAAGAGTACAAAGTGACCATTAAAGATTTGGGGGGCATACCAGTGAAGCTTGTAAGTTTTAGCCCAAGCAGTTATTTTTTTGTGTGTGCTATCTCACTTTGGATAATATTTGCTCTAGTTCCAGTTTTCTATAATTCTACTAATGAGTCTATCTGGGCATTTTATTTGTAATATTTAAATAAAACTCCAACTGTAAGTGGGCTATCTGTACCCACTCTGGGCTCCTAGTTATAAGCAAGTGTTAAATCAGCTGAAGTGATATGGGCTTTGAGCTGTTGGGAAGCTGGTAAGCAGGACAGGTGTATGTGTCTTTAGTCACATTTCATTTCTCATCGCCAAAACTCCATATTCCATATCAAAACTGAGACAAGAGTACAAAGTTTGTGCTTTAGGTTATCAGCTGGTGCCCAAGAGAGAATTAATATTAAAATCCCTAAAACCACTAAATTATTTTAAAAGATTTCTTAAAGTTCTGCAGAATCAGATAGCAGAGCTTAAGGATTTATACATTTAACCTTAGAAATAGGACAGAATAAAGACCCAATTTGAGTCCTTGATGATTTGATTTTTTTAAAATAGTTATGGCTGTGCAAGGAAGGCTTGGAATGTGACAGACATTTTAAAGGTAGATTGTGGTTTATCCTTAATTATAGCTGTAGCTGAGCCTAGTACTTGGGTTGGGGCCTAATCATGGCCCAGGCCTTTCCTCAGAGACACAGCTGGTAACTGGGTAGTACTTCTGCTTTCTTTAATCCTCTGATAGAGAATTATTGATTCTGAAATCTCTTGTAGGATGTTTTTACACAGGGAAGTGGTGACTACAGAGGTGGGAGTTTAGAAATCTGAGCAGATGGACCATCTGTGAATTTATACTGCCTCATTACTTTAACCCATTAGAGGCTGCATCTGAGTTACAGCCCAGATACATCTACCTCAGTTTCATGGACTACACTAAAGCCTTTGACTGTGTGGATCATAACAAACTGTGGAAAGGTCTTAAAGAGATGGGAATACCAGACGATTTTACCTGTCCCCTGCGAAACCTGTATGTGGGTCAAGAAGTAACAGTTAGAACCCTGTATGGAACCAACTGATTGGTTCAGGATTGAGAAAGGAGTACGACAGGGCAGTCTGCTGTCACCCCGTTTGTTTAATCTATACACTGAGCACATCATAAGAAATGCAGGGCTGGATGAGTTACAAGCTGGAATCAAGATAAGCTGGAGAAACATCAACAGCTTCAGATAATGCAGATGATATCACTCTCATGGCAGAAAGTGAAGAGGAAATAAAGAGCCTCTGATGAGGGTGAAGGAAGAGAGTGAAAGAGCTGGCTTAAAACTAAATATTAAAAAAAAAAACTAAGATCATGGCATCTGGCCCCATTACTGCATGGCAAATAGGGATTTGACAAAGTGACAGATTTCCTCTTCCTGGGCTTTAAAATCACTGCGGAGGGTGACAGCAGCCGTGAAATCAGAAGACGATTGCTTCTTGGCAGGAAAGCTATGACAAACCTAGACAGTGTGTTGCCTAGAAGAGACATTACTCTGCCGACAAAGGTCCGTATAGTCAAGGCTATGGTCTTTCCAGTGGTCACATATGGTTGTGAGAGCTGGACTGTAAAGATGGCAGAGCACCGAAGAATTAATGCCTTTGAACTGTGATGCTGGAGAAGACTCCTGAGAGTCCCTTGGACAGCAGGGAGATCAAACCAGTCGATCTTAAGGAAAATCAACCCTGATTACTCATTGGAAGGACTGATGCTGAAGCTGAAGCTCTAGTATTTTGGTCACCTGATGTGAACAGCTGACTCATTAGAAAAGTCCCTGATGCTGGAAAAGATTGAGGGCAGAAGGAGAAGAGGTCGTCAGAGGGTGAGAAGGCTGGATGGCATCACCGATGCAATGGACATGAACCTGGGCAAACTTCAGGAGGTGGTGGCCTGGTATGCTGCAGTCCATGGGGTCACAGAGAGTCGGACATGACTGGGAGGCTGAACAACAACAGTGTTAACCCATTGGAGGCTGTATCTGGGGGACACACTAATACCACTGTCTTCTTACATATTTAATGCACTGTCAAGGTATAAAATGTCCCTATGAAAATCCAAAGTGCTACTCAGCAGACCTTATATTCTTTCTGTTCATCAGCAAGCCCTATAAGTCTCACACACCCAAAACCTGGCAGTAGGATACCTACACTCAGCAAAGATTTAATAGCAGAGAGCACTAGTGAGGTCTCATGTGACCCAGATGTACTCCTCTTTCAAATTAACCAAAGTGTTAATTTGTGAATAATTAAAACCCTAACCCACTTTGAGACCCCTCAACCAGACATTTTGTGGGGAGATACAGAGGGTACCCTTTTGATGAAAACATGGGAACTGGCACAGGAGTCAGTGAGAATTACAGGTTTATAAGCAACACATTCCTAATGCAGGATGCTATGGTCCCACTCACATCCTTGTCCTGTGAAACTTCTATACCACAGCAAGGTCTGTACCCTTATAGAATATACTCACAGCCTCTAATTTAGTGACTCATCCTGTGTTTCACCCGATAAATAAATAAGTGACTCTAGAGAAGTCATATTTTTAAAATGCTTGGTAGTGTTAAATTGTGTATAAATGAACTTTCAAAATATAGTCCATCATATAATGTGTGACCAGTTGTAGGGAGCGGACCCTTGAAAAGAGAGATTGTCTAAAAGTGACCACTGAGCATCAGTTCTAGATATTTTTCTTTAGCAGTTCAGTTTCTAGGCTGAGCCACTCACTTTGCCTTTTTTGTTAATTATCCTGCAGATTTTGGAAGAGTCAGAAATCTGACCTTTGCAGTTCTTTGTAGAAATCTGCACACTGGCTACTTTTATTGCCTCCTGGCTGAATATTTTTAAATTCTGTTATTTTGTTTCCATGTTGTCATTGGTCTAGCCAATGCCCATTCCTTGTTTATTCCTCTTCATCCTCATATAAGACTCCTGTTTCACTTTCCCACTCTCCATATACAATTATCGTAACTTTAGTTTCAGTTCAGTTCAGTTCAGTTGTGTCCGACTCTTTGCAACCCCATGAATCACAGCTCGCCAGGCCTCCCTGTCCATCACCAACTCCCGGAGTTCACCCAAACCCACCTCCATCGAGTCCGTGATGCCATCCAGCCATCTCATCCTCTGTCGTCCCCTTCTCCTCCTGCCCCCAATCCCTCCCAGCATCAGGGTCTTTTCCAATGAGTCAACTCTTCGCATGAGGTGGAAAAGTACTGGAGTTTCAGCTTTAGCATCCTTCCTTCCAAAGAACACCCAGGACTTATCTCCTTTAGAATGGACTGGTTGGATCTCCTTGCAGTCCATGGGACTCTCAAGAGTCTTCTCCAACACCACAGTTCAAAAGCATCAATTCTCCGACACTCAGCTTTCTTCACAGTCCAACTCTCACATCCATACATGACCACAGGAAAAACCATAGCCTTGACTAGACGGACCTTTGTTGACAAATAATGTCTCTACTTTTGAATATGCCGTCTAGGTTGGTCATAACTTTCCTTCCAAGGAGTAAGCATCTTTTAATTTCATGGCTGCAGTCAACATCTGCAGTGATTTTGGAGCCCAAAAAATAAAGTCTGACACTGTTTCCATTGTTTCCCCATCTATTTGCCATGAAGTCATGGGACCAGATGCCATGATCTTTGTTTTCTGAATGTTGAGCTTTAAACCAACTTTTTCACTCTACTCATTCACTTTCATCAAGAGGCTTTTTAGTTCCTCTTCACTTTCTGCCATAAGGGTGGTGTCATCTGCATATCTGAGGTTATTGATATTTCTCCCAGCAATCTTGACTCCAGCTTGTGCTTCTTTCAGCCCAGCGTTTCTCATGATGTACCCTGCATAGAAGTTAAATAAGCAGGGTGACAATATATAGCCTTGATGTACTCCTTTTCCTATTTGGAACCAGTCTGTTGTTTCATGTCCAGTTCTAACTGTTGCTGCCTGACCTGCATACAGGTTTCTCAAGAGGCAGGTCAGGTGGTCTGGTATTCCCATCTCTTTCAGAATTTTCCACAGTTTATTGTGATCCACACAGTCAAAGGCTTTGGCATAGTCAATGAAGCAGAAATAGATGTTTATCTGGAACTCTCTTGTTCTTTCAGTGTTCCAGTGGATGTTGGCAATTTGATCTCTGGATCCGCTGCCTTTTCTAAAACCAGCTTGAACATCTGGAAGTTCACGGTTCACATATTGCTGAAGCCTGGCTTGGAGAATTTTGAGCATTACTTTACTAGCGTGTGACATGAGTGCAATTGTGCGGTAGTTTGAGCATTCTTTGGCATTGCCTTTCTTTGGGGTTGGAATGAATACTGACCTTTTCCAGTCCTGTGGCCACTGCTGAGTTTTCCAAATTTGCTGGCATATTGAGTGTAGCACTTTCACAGCATCATCTTTCAGGATTTGAAATAGCTCAACTGGCATTGCATCACCTCCACTAGCTTTGTTTGTAGTGATGCTTTCAAAGACCCACTTGACTTGACATTCCAGGATGTCTGGCTCTAGGTGAGGGATCACACCATCATGATTATCTGGGTGGTGAAGATCTTTTTTGTACAGTTCTTCTGTGTATTCTTACCACCTCTTCTTAATATCTTCTGTTTCTGTTAGATCCATACCATTTGTGTCCTTTATCGAGCCCATCTTTGCATGAAATGTTCCCTTGGTGTCTCTAATTTTCTTGAAGAGATCTCTAGTCTTTCCCATTCTGTTGTTTTCCTCTATTTCTTTGCATTGATCGCTGAGGAAGGCTTTCTTATCTCTTCTTGCTATTCTTTGGAACTCTGCATTCAGATGCTTATATCTTTCCTTTTCTCCTTTGTTTTTTGCTTCTTTTCTTTTCACAGCTATTTGTAAGGCCTCCCTAGACAGGCATTGTGCTTTTTTGCATTTCTTTTCCATGGGGATGGTCTTGATCTCTGTCTCCTGTACAATGTCATGAATCTCAGTCCATAGTTCATCAGGCACTCTATCTATCAGATCTAGGCCCTTAAATCTATTTCTCACTTCCACTGTATAATCATAAGGGATTTGATTTAGGTCATACCTGAATGGTCTAGTGGTTTTCCCATACTTTCTTCAATTTACGTCTGAATTTGGCAATAAGAAGTTGATGATCTGAGCCACAGTCAGCTCCTGGTCTTGTTTAGTGTGTATCTTTAGTTTAGTGTGTATCTTTTCACTTATAGGTATTCTTGCAAAATGTGTATATGAATATTTTTTCGGTTGATGTTAGTGGCATTCTGTTCTATATCTCATTTCTTCCTTAACATTATTTAAAAGTTCCATTCATGTTTCTATGTGTACATCTAACATATGGCTTTTGTCTGCTGTATTCACTCTCCTAACATCTTCAGCTTCCCACTACCACGAACCATACTACAGTGAACATAACTCTGCATGAACCCATGTAAGAATCTGGGATACCAACTCAGGAGAAAAATGCTGGGTCATGGGACATGCAAATTTAACTGCCTGCCAGTTAATTCTTCAGAGTGACAGTACAAACCTACACTCTTACCTTCATGAGAAGGTCTCCCCCAGCATTTGGCATGACCCTACTTTCTCACTTTTATCAGTTTAATAGGTACAAAGTGATATTTCATTGTTTTTAAAATTTACATCTATCTGATTACAAATGAGCTTCAGTATATCTACATATGCTTTATTAGTCTTCTGGGCTTTCTGTTATGTAAATTGCTTATAAATATCATTTGCCTCTTTTTGTACTAAAGTTGCTGATCTTTTTACTTTAAAAATAAGCTTATTTAGTTATAGTTTACACACAGTGAAATTTGCACTTTTCAGTGTATAGAGTTTTGTCAATGTACACTGTCATGTAACCAATCAATAGCACAGTCAAGATATAGAACATGAAGTTGCTGACTTTTTGTTGATTTGCCAGTTCTTGTGTACTTCAGGTATTCCTTCATCAGTTTCAGACATTGAAATTTTTTATCTAACCTTATCATCTCTCTTTTAGTTTTCTGCATGGAACTTCATATTGAATAGAAATCCTTAATCTTAACATATTTGAATTTATCAAAGACTTGCCTTATGTTTTGATTATTAGGATATTGTTTCCACTGTAAATTCAAAGAAACAAATAATTCTTCTTAGGGAACCCAGAGTTCAGCTTGAGAAACATAAAGCTAACTTAAATGAGAATTAAATATCAGGAGGACGAGGAGGAGTTAACACAAACAGGCAGTTACCCTGATATAACTGCTGTTCATTGGGTGCAAAATAAAAAGAAGCAGGTCATTCTCATAATCCTGAGAATGGTCCAGAGGTAGAGCTATGTTATATCAGTCATTTAAATTTATTTTATTAAAAATATTTTGTTGAGAAAAGATTGACACAAGGATTACTACTTTAATACGTTGTTGTTCAGCAGAAGATATTAACAAGAGGTGGCAAGAATACACAGAAAAACTATACAAAAAAGGTCTTTATGACTCAGATAACCACAATGGTGTGATCACTCACCTAGAGCCAGAGATCCTGGAATGTGAAGTCAAGTGGGCCTTAGGAAGCACTGCTACGAACAAAGCTAGCGGAGGTGATGGAATTCCAGTTGAGCTATTTCAAATCCTAAAAGATGATGCTGTGAAAGTGCTGTGCTCAATATGCCAGCAAATTTGGAAAACTCAGCAGTGGCCACAGTATTGAAAAAAGTCAGTTTTCATTCCAATCGCAAAGAAGGCAATGCCAAAGAATGTTCAAACTACCACACAATTGCACTCATCTCACATGCTAGCAAAGTAATGCTCAAGATTCTCCAAGCCAGGCTTAAACAGTATGTGAATTGAGAACTTCCAGATGTTCAAGCTGGATTTAGAAAAGGCAGAGAAACCAGAGATCAAATGGCCAACATTTGTTGGATCATTGAAAAAGCAAGAGAGTTCCAGAAAAACATCTGCTTCTGCTTTGTTGACTACACCAAAGCATTTGACTGTGTAGATCACAACAAATTGTGGAAAATTCTCCAAGAGATGGGAATACCAAACCGCCCTGCCTCCTGAGAAATCTGTATGCAGGTCAAGAAGCAACAGTTAGAACTGGACATGGAACAATAGACTGGTTCTGAATAGGGAAAGGAGTATTCCAAGGTTGTATATTGTCACCCTGCTTATTTAACTTATATGCAGAGTATATCATGCCAAATGCCAGGCTGGATGAAGCACAAGCTGGAATGAAGGTTACCAGGAGAAATATCAATAACCTCAGATACTCAGATGACACCACCCTTATGGCAGAAAGTGAAGAACTAAAGAGCCTCTAGATGAAAGTGAAAGAGGAGAGTGGAAAAGTTCGCTTGAAACTCAACATTCAGAAAACCAAGATCATGGCATCCGGTCCCATGACTTCATGGCAAATAGATGGGGAAACAATGGAAACAGTGACAGACTTTATTTTTGGGGGCTCTAAAATCACTGCAGATGGTGATTGCAGCCATGAAATTAAAAGACGTTTGCTCCTTGGAAGAAAAGCTATGATCAATCTAGAATGCATATTAAAAAGCAGAGACATTACTTTGCCAACAGAGGTCCATCCAGTCAAAGCTATGGTTTTTCTAGTAGTCATGTATGGATGTGAGAGTTGGACCATAAAGAAAGCTGAGCACCGAAAAATTGATGCTTTTGAACTGTGGTGTTGGAGAAGACTCTTGAGAGTCCCTTGGACTGCAAGGAGATCTAACCAGTCAATCCTAAAAGAAATCAATCCTGAATATTCATTGGAAGGACTGATGCTGAAGCTGAAGCTCCAATATTTTGGCCACCTGATGCGAAAAGCTGACTCACTGGAAAAGACGGTGATGCTGGGAAAGTTTGACAGCAGGTGGAGAAGGGGACGATGGTGGGATGGAATCACCGACTTGATGGACATGAGTTTGAGCAAGCTTCAGGAGTTGGTGATGGACAGGGAAACCTGGCATGCTGCAGTCAATGGGGTCGCAAAGAGTCGGACACGACTGAGCGACTGAACATGTCTGATTCTTTGTGACCCCATGGACTGCAGCACACCAGGCTTCTCTGTTCTGCACTACCTCCCAGAGTGTGGGAGAATTTGAAGCTTTTGCACAGCAAAGGAAACTATTGCCAAAAAAAAAAAAAAAAAGACAATCTACTGAATGGGAGACTTATGCAAAGTATATGATATATAAGAGGTTAATATCCAGCATATATCCATCATACAATTCATTATCAAAAAACAAACCCAATTTAAAAATGAGCAGAAGACCCAAATAGACATTTTTCCAAAAAGGAATTGCAGATGGCTAATAATCACGTGAAAAGATGCTCAACATCACTAATTATCAGGGAAATGCAAATCAAAATCACATGAACTATCACCTTATACCTGTCAGAATGGCTATCAGCAAAAAGAACAAAAATGTGGAGCAAAGGATACCTTCATTCACAGTTGGAGGGAATGTAAACTGGTACAGCCATTGTGGAAAGCAGTATGAAGGTTTCTCAAAAAACTAAAAATAGAACTACCATGCTGTGTGGTGCTTAGTCACTTAGTCGTGTCCAACTCTTTGTGTCTCCGTGGACTGTATGTAGCCCACCAGGCTCCTCTGTCCATGGGGATTCTCCAAGCTAGAACACTGGGGTGGGTTGCCATGTCCTCCTCCAGGGAATCTTCCTGACCCAGGAATCGAACTAGGATCTCCTGTATTGTAGGCGAATTCTTTACCAGCTGAGCTACCAGGGAAGCCCAGAACTACCATTTAACCCAACAATCAATTCCACCCCTGAGTATATACCTTAAAAGACAACAACAACAAAAACAACACTAGTTTGAAAAGATAAATGCACCCAAATGTTCATAGCAGCATTAGTTATTCACTATTGCCAATATATGGAAACAATCTAAATGTCCATCAACAGATGAATGGATAAAGATGTGATATACTGTAAAGAACTGTGTGTGTGTGTGCTGTGTTTGTGCTCAGTTGTTTCACTTGTGTCTGACTCTTTGCAACCCCATGGACTGTAGCCTGCCAGGCCCCTCTGTCCATGGGATTTTCCTGGCAAGAATACTGGAGTGGGTTGGCATTCCCTCCTCCAGGGCATCTAACCAATCTAACTCTAGGGCATCTAACTCGACCTAGAGATCTAACCCATTCCTCCTGCGTCTCCTGCATTGCAGGCAGATTCTTTACCACTGAGCCACAAGGGAAGCCCCAGAGAACAGTGTGGAGTTTCTTTAAAAAACTTAAAACAGAGCTGCTATATGATCTTGCAATACCACTCCTGGGCATATATCCAGACAACACTATAATTTGAAAAGATACACGCACCTCAGTGTTCATTGCAACACTATTTACAATAGCCAAGACATGCAAGCAACCTAAATATCTATCAACAGGAATGGATAAAGAAGGTGTGGTATAATCATTTAATAGAATATTATTCAGCTAGAAAAAGAATGAAATAATGCCATTTGCAGCAATATGGATGGACCTAGAGATTATCATACTAGGTGAAGTAAGCCAGAGAAAGACAAATATCATATTATATCACTTATATGTGGAATGTAAAAAAATTGATATGAATGAGTTTCTATACAAAGCAGAAATAGACTCATAAACATAGAAAACAAATATGTTTATCAAAGGGGAAGGGGGGAACTTCCCTGGGATCCAGTGGTTAAGAATCCATCTGCCAATTCAGGGGACACAGGTTCAATCCCTGGTCTGGAAAGATCCCACATGCTATGGAGGAACTAAGCCTGTGTACCATAACCACTGAGCCTGTGCTCTAGAGCCCACGAACCACAACTGCTGAGCCTATGCACCACAACTATTGAAGCCCACGTGCTCTAGAGCCCATGCTCCACAACAAGAAAAGTCACTGCAAAGAGAAGCCTATGCACAGCAAATAGAGTATAGCCCCCACTTGCTGCAACTAAAAAAAGCTCACTCACAGCAACAAATACCCAACACAGATAAATAAATAAAATTTATAAAAGTTGAGGAAGGGAGAGGGATAAATAAGGAGTTTGGGACTGACTTATACACTTTACTATATATAAAACAGATAACCAAAAAGAACTTACTGTATAGCACAGGGTACTATGCTTAATAGTTTGTAATAAACTCCATGGTAAAAGAATCTCAAATATATATATATATATATATATATATATATATATATATGTGTGTGTGTGTGTGTGTGTGTGTGTGTGTGTAACTGATCACTTTGATAAAACTAACACAGCATTGTAAAACAATTGTATTTTTGTTTTAAAAACCACCTCAGTCCAAAAAAAATGCGATATGTATATTGACCAACTCAGTATATATGGAATACTACTCAGTCATAAAAAGGATGAAATTTTGCATTTGCAACAACATTGAGGACTTGAAGGGTATTACACTAAGTGAAATAAGTCAGACACAGAAAGAAAATACTGTGTTATATCACTTATATATGAAATTTTAAAACTAAAAGAAACTATTGAATATAACAAAAATGAAGCAGACTCACAGATATAGAGAACAAACTAGTGGTTACAAGTGGAGAGAAGGAAGGTGGGAGGGGCCAGTTAGGGGTAGGGGATTAAAAGCTGCAAGCTACTATGATAAAATAATTAAGCTACAAGGATATATTGTACAATATGGGAAATATAGGCAATATTTTATAGTAACTATAAATGGAGTATAACCTTTAAAAATTGTGAATTACTATGTTGTACACCTGAAACATAACATTGTACATCAGCTATTCTTCAATAAAAAACATTTAGTGTGGTTAACATTTTGTGTTTTAGCCATTTATTTATCTATTGGCTATGAAATGTTATATTATTTTCCTATTGCTGCTGTACAAACTAACATGGATTTAATGCCTTAAAACAGCAGAAATTTATTTATCGTACAATTCTGAAAGCCTGAAGTTTGAAATGAGTATCATAAGACTAAAATCAAAGCACAAGACAGACTGTTTTCCTTCTGGAAACTGCAAGAGAAACTCCTTTCCCTTGCCTTTTCCATCTTCTAGAGGCCACCTACATTCCTTGGCTCATGCCTGGCCTTTTTCTCCATCTCCAAAGCCTATCATTCCAATCTTTGTTTCTGTTGTCACATCCCCTTCTTTCAACAGATACTCCAGCTTCTCCCTAAACAAGATTCTGGTGGTTATTTTGGGTCCATACAGATAATCTTGGATGATCTCCCCAGCTCAAGATCCTTGACTTGCTTGTATCTGGAAAGCACCTTTTACAATGTTAGATAACAGTCACAGGTTTCAGGGATTATGACATAGGCAAATTGTGGGAGAGGAAGCATTATTTAGCCTACCACAATTGACACTTCATTTTATGTATGTGTTCTTAATAGCTTGAGATAAAATTCACATACCATAAAATTCACCCTTTTAGTAGTTTTTAGTTTCAGTAGTTTTTAGTACATTAACAAAGTTGTGCAACCTTCACCACTAATTCCAGAACATTTTTATCACCCCAATAAAATATCCTCATACCAATTAGCATGTTCCCTCCTACTTTCCTCTCATTCCCTTTTTCCAGCCTTAGGCAAACATTAATCTGCTTTCTGTTTTCATGGATTTGCTTGCTCATTTAATGTACATGGAATCCTACAACACATGGTCTTTCATGACTGGATTCTTTCATTTAGCATGTTTTCCAGGTCCATCCATTTTGTAGCATGCGTCAGCACTTTATCATTTATCCTAATTGTATTTTTACTTTTCTTTAAGCACAAAAAACATTTTATACTGGGGTATAACTGATTAACAATGTTGTGATGGTTTCAGGTGAACAGTGAAGGGACTCAGCCATACATATACATGTATCTATTCTCCCATAAACTCCCCTCCCATCCAGACTGGCATAGAACATTGAGCAGAGTTCCATGTGCTATGCAGTAGGTTTTTGTTGGTTAACCATTTAAAATATAGCAGTGTGTACATGACCTTCCAAAAGTCCTTAACTATCCCTTGCCTCCAGCAACCATGAGTTCATTTTCTAAGTCTGTGAGTCTGTTTTGTAAGTTCATTTGTATCATCTCTTTTTAGATTCCACATATAAGGGATGTCATATGATATTTCTCCTTCTCTATCTGACTTACTTCACTCCATATGACACTCTCTATGTCCATCCATGCTGCTGCAAAGGCCTTATTTCATTCTTTTTAATGGCTGAGTAATATTGCATTATATATATATATATATATATATATATATATATATATATATGTATGTATATATATATATATATCTCAACCCACTCCAGTGTTCTTGCCTGGAGAATCCAAGGGACGGGGAGCCTGGTGGGCTGCCGTCTATGGGGTCGCATAGAGTCGGACACGACTGAAGCGACTTAGCAGCAGTAGCAGCATATATATATACACACATACATATACATACAAACATACATCACATCTTCTTTATCCATTTATCCATTTCTCTGTTGATGGACATTTAGGCTGTTTACATATCTTGGCTCTTGTAAACAGTGCAGCAATGAACACTGGGGTGTATGTTTCTTTTTGGGCCATGTTTTTCTCTGGATATATGCCCAGGAGTGGGATTGCAGGGTCATATGGTAGCTCTATTTTTAGTTTTTTTAAGGAACCTCCATACTGTTTTCCATAGTGGCTGTACCAATTTACAGTCCCACCAACAGTGCAGGAGGGTTCCCTTCTCTCCATACCCTCTCCAGCATTGTTGTTTGTGGGTTTTTTGATAGCCATTCTGGCTGTGTTGATATCTCATTGTAGTTTTGATTTGCGTTTCTCTAATAACTAGCAGTTTTAAACACCTTTTCATGTGCCTATTGGCTATGAACAGTGGATAAAGATGTGGTGTATATAGGAATATTACTCAGTCATTAAAAAGAATGGCCTATTCTTGTGTATGTCCTCTTTAGAGAAATGTCTATTCAGATCTTCTGCCCATTTTTTGAGTGGGTTGTTTGTTTTGATACTATTAATTGTCATAAGCTGTTTGTAAATTTTGGAGACTAATCCCTTATCAGTTACATCACTTGCAAATATTTTCTCCCAATCTGTGGGTTGTCTTTTGTTTACTGTTTCCTTTGCTGTGCAAAAGCTTTTGAGTTTAAGTAGGTCCCATTTGTTTATTTTTGCTCTTATTTCCGTTATTCTAGGAGGTGGTTTAAAAAATATGTTGCTGTCATTTATGTCAGAGAGAGTTTCGCCTATGTTTTCCTCTAGTAGCATTTTTTCTCTAGGAGTTTTATAGTGTCTGGTCTAACATTTAGGTCTTTAATCCATTTTAAACTTATTTTTGTGTATGGAGTTAAGGAGTGACCTAATTTCTTTTTTTTTTTTTATCTTACATGTGGCTGTGCAATTTTTCCAGCACCATTTGTTGAAGAGATTGTCTTTCCAACATTGCATAGTCTCACCTCCTTTGTCACAGATTAAAATTGAGGTGCATGGGCTTATTTCTGGGTTTTCTATCCTGTTCCATTGATCTGTATTTCTGTTTTTGTGCCAGTACCATACTGTTTTGATGACTGTGTTGCATTTCTATATACTAAAAAGTAAAGATCAGAAAGAGAAATTCAAGAAGCAATTCCATTTACCATTGCATCAAAAAGAATAAAATACCTAGTAATAAACCTACGTAAGGAGACAAAAGACTTGTACTCTGAAAATTATATGATACTAATGAAAGAAATTGAAGAAGACATAAACAGATGGAAAGATATACCATGTTCATGGATTGGAAGACTCAATATTGTCAAAATGACTATACTACCCAAGGCAATCTGGACTTCTAACCCATGACTCAGTAGTAAAGAATCTGCCTGCAATACAGGAGATGCAGGAGACTTGAGTTCAATCCCTGGATGAGGAAGATCCCCTAGAGGAGGGCATGGCAACCCACTCCAGTATTCTTGCCTAGAGAATACCATGGACAGAGGAGCCTGGCAGGCTACATTCCATAGGGTTGCAAAGAGTCGGGCACAACTGAAGTGACTGAGCATGCATAGATGCACCCAAGCAGTCTACAAGGAATCAGGTCTTCCCTTGTGGCTCAGTTGGTAAAGAATCCACATGCAATGAGGGAGTCCTGGGTTTAATCCCTGGATCAGGAAGATCCCCTGGAGAAGGAAATGGCAACCCACTCCAGTACTCTTGCCTGGAGAATTCCATGGACAGAGGAGCAGGACAGGCTGCAGTCCATGGAATCGCAAAGAGTTGGACAGGACTGTGCAACTAACTTTCACTTTCACAAGGCATCTACAAGTTCATTCAACACAATCCCTATCAAATTACCAATGACATTTTTCACAGAAATAGAACAAAAAATTTCAAAATCTGTATGGAGACACGAAAGAACCCGAATAGTCAAAGCAATCTTTTTTTTTCTTTTTTTTTAAATTTATTTATGGCTGTGCTGGTTCTTCGTTGCTGTGTGGGCGTTCTCTAGTAGAGGCAAGTGGGTGTTACTCTCTAGCCGTTGTGCGAGGGCTTCTCATTGCAGTGGCTCCTCTTGTTGCACAGCACAGGCTCTAGGGTGCTCGGGCTTCAGTAGTTGTGGTTCCAAGGCTTTAGGGCACAGGCTCAATAGTCGTGGCACACAGGCTTAGTTGCTCTGTGGAATGTGGAATCTTCCTGGATCAAGGATTGAACCCAAGTCTCTTGCCTCTCCTGCACTGGCAGGTGGATTTTTTACTACTGAGCCACCAAGGAAGCTGGCCAAAGCAATACTGAAAAAGAAACATGGAGCTGGAGGTTTCAGGCTCCCTGACTTTATACAGCACTTTATCAATTTCTGTAGCTGAACAATATTCTATTGTATAGATGTACTACATATTATGTATCCATTTTTCAGTTGATAGACAATATAGGTGTTTTCATTTTTTCCCACTATTATGAATAATGCTACTGTGAACATTGTGTAGATATTTTTCGTCAGCATATGCTTAGTTTCTATTGGAATTTCCTTTCTCTTGGAAATGCCAGTTCAGATGGTATTCCTTTGTTTTACTTTTTGTTGTTTTTGTTGTTCAGTCACTGCCATGTCCAACTCTTTACCATCCCATGGACTGCAGCATGCCAGGCTTCCCTGTCCTTCTCTTTCTCCCAAAGTTTGCTCAAACTCATGTCCACAGAGTCATTGATGCCATCCAGCCATCTCATCCTCTGTTGCTCCTTTCTTCTCCTGCCCTCAGTCTTTCCCATCACCAGGGTCTTTTCCAGTGAGTCAGATCTTTGCATCAGGTGGCCAAAGTACTGGAGCTTCAGCTTCAGCATCAGTCCTTCCAATGAATATTCAGAGTTGATTTCCTTTATGATTGACTGGTTTGATCTCCTTGCTGTCCAAGGGACTCTCAAGAGTCTTCTCCAGCACCACAATTCAAAAGTATCCATTATTTGGAGCTCAGCCTTCTTTATGGTCCAACTCTCACATCCATACATGACTACTGGAAAAACCATAGCTTTGACTATATATATGGATCTTTGTCGGCAAAGTTACGTCTCTGCTTTTTCATATGCTGTCTGGGTTTGTCATAGCTTTTTTTCCAAGGAGCAAGCATCTTTTAATTTCATGGCTGCAGTCACTGTCTCCAGTGATTTTGCACCCCAAGAAAATAAAATCTGCCACTGTTTCCACTATTACCCCTTCTATTTACCATGAAGTGATGAGACCGGATGCCATGATCTTAATTTTTTGAATGTTGAGTTTTAAGCCAGCTTTTTCACTCTCCTCTTTTGCCCTCATCAAGAGGCTCTTTAGTTCAACTTCACTTTCTACTATTCAATTCAGTTCAGTTCAGTCGCTCAGTCATGTCCAACTCTTTGCGACTCCATGAATTGCAGCACGCCAGGCCTCCCTGTCCATCACCAGCTCCCGGAGTTCACTCAAACTCACTTCCATCAAGTTGGTGATGCCATCCAGCCATCTCATCCTCTGTTGTCCCCTTCTCCTCCTGCCCCCAATCCCTCCCAGCATCAGAATCTTTTCCAATGAGTTAACTCTGCGCATGAGGTGGCCAAAGTATTGGAGTTTCAGCTTTAGCATCATTCCTTCCAAAGAACACCCAGGACTGATCTCTTTTAGAATGGACTGAGTGGCACTATTTGCATATCTGAGATTGATGTTATTTTTCCCAGAAATCTTGATTCCAGCTTGTGATTCATCCCGCCCAGCATTTTGCATGATGTGCTCTGCATGTAAAGCTGCCAAATAATTTTCCCAAGTGTCCACATCATTTTACATTCCCAACAGAAATATATGAAGGTTCAGATTTCTATACATCCTCACCAACACTTGTCCACCTTTTTTTTTTTTTTTGCTATAGAATTCCTAGTGGTTGATATACAGTATCTCACTGTGGTTTTTATTAACATTTCCCTGAAAACTAAAGATGTCGACCAACTTTTCCTGTGTGTATCACCTATTTGTATGTCTCTTTTGGAGAAATATCTATTCAGATTATTTGTCTGTTTCTTAATTGATTTGTTGTTGAGTTGTAAAAGGTCCTTTATATATCTGGGTACAGTTCCTTATCAGATATATATGATTTGCAAATATTTAATCCCATTATTTAGGTAGATCTTTTCATTTTCTAAATTATGTCCTTTGAAGCAGAGGAATTTTTAATTTTGTTGTCTTAATTATCTATTTTTCCCTTTGTTGCTTGTGCTTTTCGTGTCACATCTAAGAAACCAATTTTGAACTCACAGTCACAAAGATTTACTCCTATTTTTCTCTAAGAGCTTTATTGGTTTATCTCCCACATTTAGCTCTTTCATTCATTTTGAGTTATTTTTTGTGTATGGTGTGAGGAAAGGCTCTAACTTCATTCTTTTGCATGTGTATATCTAGTAGTCCAAATTTATTTGTTGAAAAGACGTATTTTCCCCCAGTTGAATTATCTTGGATTGCATGTCAAAAAGCATCTATCCATACATTTGAGAGTTTATTTCTGGACATTCAATTCTACTCAATTGATCTATCTATTTAACTTTATGCTAGTACCACACTGTCTTGATTACTCTACTGTAAGTTTGTAGTAGGTTTTGAAATTAGGAAAGTGAGTGTTCCAACTTTGTCCTTTTTTCAAGATTATTTTGACTATGGTGAATCCCTTGAACAGCCACATACATTTTAGGATTCGCTTGTCAATTTCTGCAATATGGTCAATTTGAGCACTGCCACTTAATATTTAAGTCTTAATTCAGAAATATTGGATGTCTTACTATATTTAGGTCTTATTTAATTCCTTTCAACAACATTTTGTAGTTTTCATTTTACAAGTCTTGCATTTTCTTGTTAAATTTATTTCTAAGTATTTTATTTATTTTGATGCTATTGTAACAAGAATTGTTTTCTTAACTTCATTTTCAGATTGTCTGTTCCTAATGTAGAGAAATACAGTGGTTTTGTATATTGACCTGCAACATTGCTTAACTCATTTATTCATTTGAATAGGTTTTTCTTTTCTTTTCCTCTCTTTTTTGAGATTCTTTAGTATTTTCTATATACAAGATTGTGTCATCTGCAAATGGAGTTAGTTTTGCTTCTTCCTTTTCAGTCTGCATGTCTATTATTTAATTTTCTTGCCTAATTGTCCTGGCTAGAAATTCCAGTACAATGTTCCATTGAAATGACAAAAGGGACATCCTTGTCTTGATCCTTACCTTAGGGGGATATCTTTTGGTCTTCCACTATCATGTACAATAGTACCTATGGGTACTTTTGTAGATATTCTCTATCAGATTGAGGAATCTCCTGCTTATAATGAGTTGGATGTTTGTTTGTTTTTTTTGTCATGAAAGTGTGTTGGATTTTGTCAAATGCTTTTCCATACCAGTTCAAAGGATCATGTAGTTTTGTCCTTTGTTTTATTAATACAGTATTTTACATTGATTAATTCTCATATTTAAAACAAACTTTCATTTCTTGGGGTAAGTCCTACTTGGTTCTTGGTTGTGGTAAATAATCCTTTCTACATATCACTGGATTCCAATTTTCAGTTGCTAGGGGTTTTTTTTTGTTTTGTTTTGTTTTTTTTGAGGATTTTGTATCTACAGTCACAAGAGATATTCAGACCAGTTATTTTTTCCTGAGGTCACTTGCTTCCTGTCTGAAGAATTTTTCTGAGTATTTCTTATAAGGTAGGTCTGCTAGCAACAAATTCTCTCAGCTCTTGCTTATTTGGGAATGTTTTTATTTAGCTTTCATTCTTATAAGACAGCTTTACTGGATATATGATTACTGACTGACAGAATTTTTCTTTCAGCTCTTTGAATATATCATTCTACTCTCCCCTTCTACTTTCGATGCTTTTTGATTAGTAGTCACCTGTTCATCTTACTGGGGTTCCCTACATGTGAGGAGTCATTTTTCTCTTGCCGCTCTCAAGATTTTGTCTTTGTCTTTTAATATTTTTACCATGATGTGTCTTGGTATTGATTTCTGCATTTATTCTACTTGCAGTTCTTTGAGCTTCTTAGATTGTAGATTAATGTTTTCTGTCAAAACTCAGAAATTTTCAGCCATTATTTATTTGAATATTTTTCTGCTCCTTTTCTTCTCTCTTCTCCTTCTGATATTCTCTTTGTGCATATTTTGGGGCATTTAATGTTGTACACATCTCTGAGGCTCTGTTAACATTTCTTTATTCTTTTTTCTCTTTATTATGAAGACTGTATAATCTCTATTGATCTATTTTCAAGTTCACCATTTTTTTCTTCTGCTAATTCAAGTCCACTCTTTGAAGCCTACTAGATCTCTTATAGTGAATTTTTAATTTTGTTATTATACTTTTAAACTCCAGAATTTTGATTTTTAAAACTAATTTATATTTTTAATGATATTTTCTTTTTATTGAAACATTGTCATCCAGCAAAAGAGACAAAGATGTATAGAACAGTCTTTTGGACTCTGTGGGAGAGGGCGAGGGTGGGAAGATTTGGGAGAATGGCATTGAAACATGTGTATTATCATATGTGAAATGAATCACCAGTCCAGGTTCAATGCATGATACAGGATTCTTGGGGCTGGTGCACTGGGATGACTGGTGCAGAGGGATGGGATGGGGAGGGAGGTGGGAGGAGGGTTCAGGATGGGGAACACATGTACACCCGTGGCAGATTCATGTCAATGTATGGCAAAACCAATACAATATTGTAATTAGCCTCCAATTAAAATAAATAAATTTATTTTAAAAGTTAAATTAAAACTTCAAAAAGAGAAACATTGTCATCACACCTTTCTTTAATTTTTTAAGTAAAGTTTTATATAATTCTTTAAATATATTTACTATAATACCAATTCTGAAATATTCGTCTTCTCAACTGATATCTAGGCCCTCTCACTGGCAGTTTCAGTTTCTTCTTTTTTTCCCATGTATGGGAAAAACCCATGTATGAGTTATATTTCCTGTTTTCCCTTTTTTGCATGTCTAATTATAGCAGCTTTGTGTACTGACCCTCCCTTACTCAGGGTTTATTGTTGTTGTTTGCTTCTTTGTTTAGTGATATGGATAGACTATTTTAATGAAGTCTATTTCCCCTATAGTGTGCAGTTCCCCATTAATGTCATTTCTCAAAAAGCACAGCTTTGGGCATGCATGCAGTCACCCTGAGATGACAGTGGTTTTAGCAGAGATCTTTTTTTCTCTTTCTCTGATGTCTCTGTTAAGCTATCTACCTCTGCTGGTAACACACAGAGTTATTAGGAATCAGTAATTGCCAAGTAATTACCCTGCTGCTTTTGAGATTGCCTTGTGTCATATATTGCTCCTCAGTCCAATCCAATTAAATTTGTGCCCCTTTGTAGAGGTAGGTTTTGAGGCCAGCCTTTGAGTTTTGTTCTGACTACAGGAGGACTTTTCTTATTTCTTTCCCTTATGATTAGTTTTGCTTATTCTCATGAAGCTACTAGCCTCTTCTTTGCTTACTACCAAAATCTCCAGCATTTCAAAAGCACCCTTTGGCTTGAACTTCCCCATACTATGTTTCAATAAACTCAGTTCCCCTGGGGAGAGCATCAGAATTCACTGTTCTTATGGATCACCTTTCTCCCTGGGGAAAATATCTGTATCACTGCTCCAGAGCTGGAACTGGGATCAGCGGTCTGTTTCAGAATGAAACACCTACTTTACAAGCACAGTGTGTCTTGGCCTCTCTTGCTGTGGAAAATAGCCTATAAGTCAGCTGGAGTGAGGGTGACTGGGGACAAGTGTTTTTGACCTGACAGGCCTAGGTTGGAGCTTCCATACTATGATTTAGAGCTGGCTAGAGGAAGGGAGCCACAATCCTCTCAACCATGCTTAGATGAAACAGAGCTTCAAAATAGGTCTTGGGACAAGAAGAAATGCTGGTTGCCCACCCCTCCTGGGGAAAATCTTCATCTTCTTGGATGCATCTGTCTGCAGTGGAGCTTCTGTCATTGAACTTGAGATTCTCACTGTTTTTAAAATCAATATTTAGTAGATTTTTATTGTATGTGCTGCCAACTGTATATCTTCTTTGGTGAAGAATCTGTTCAAGTCTTTGGCCCATTAAAAAAAAAAAACCCTGAGTTCTTTGTTTATTATTAAGTTGAGAAAATTAGTTATATATTCTTTACTGAATATGTGATTTGCCAATATCTTCTCTCAACTGATTTTTTTACAAAAGTACAAGGGCAATTCAATTGAGAACTGATAGGATTTTCAATAAATAGTGCTGGAGTAATTGGATATCTGTATGGGAAAAAGGCAAACCATGACCTCTACTTCACATCATACACACACACAAATGAAATGTGCAGCAAGATAAAGCTAGGTTTTCAGAATTGTGGCATGAGGTACTTGGCACATTACCTCTCCTCTTAATTCAGTATTTTTTATTGCTTTATAGTATTCCACTGAAAGGATATACCATTGTTTATTTATTTCATGGTATGTAAATAATACTCCAATAAAGCTGCTTTTAAAAAGTATGAACACAAATGCATTTACTAGTTTGGCTGAATCTCAAAAGCTATCTGTTGATTTAAAGAAGTCAAACAAAACAGTATATACTGAATGATTTCACATACTGAAATTCTAGAAAAGATTAAACTAACCAACAGTTACAGAAAACAGCAATAGCTTTGTAGCACTGGAAATTGACCATCATGAGGCCTGCAGCAATTTAGGGAAATTCTGTATCTTGGTTGGGGTGGTGGTTATATGACTGTATATATCAGTGCTGATTCAACTGTAGACATAAAACAAAATTTTAGGTGATTGAAAAAACAAGGCAGCCCATATCCCAGACCCTCATAAAAATCAGAGAGCCCATCTTGCCTTCAATGATGAGAACCAGGGCTGCTTCATCTCTACTTGGTGTAAGACAAAACTCAGTTGAAGAATCTGGAGGCCACCTCAGAGACTCTGTCTTCTAGGGATGCAATGTAGACTAACCAATTCTTAGCCAGACTAACAAAGCCCTTCAAATTTATATTGGGTATTATTTACTCTGATGCCATCTAAATATATATACTGCCCATGTTCATAGAATAAATTCTAAAAAGCTTTTTTTTAAACTCCTAGACATCAAATCTCTTTTTTTGAAAATGAATCAGTCTTGCTCTATTAAGATACTAGGGTTAGAGGGAGGGAGGCACAACAGGGAGGATATATATATATATACATACATACATATATACATACACACACACACACATACTTATAGCTGATTCACTTTATCATACAGAAGAAACCAACACAACATTGTAAAGCAACTATCCTCCAAAAATGTTAGTATTCCTATTTTATACTCTGACATTATCAGGGCCCTGTACCTTATCAGTATCTGAGATTTTTCACCAACTTTTTAATGGCCATGTTTTGCCTTAAGGGCATACAAGATATTTGAAAATACTTTTTACCTAACCCAATCACCTATAAAAAGGGCAATCAAGACTGAGTGATACTAAGATATAATTTAATAATTGGTTTTGTTTTTCAGAGAATATTTACCCTTTGAGACAGCAAACGGTTGTTTTAGGAGGAATAAAAAATGATTTAAAGACACATTGAGATTTAAAGACAAAATGAGAATTAAATGAGCAAATAGTATATTATTTATCATTTGTTATGATGAACATCATCCCTTATCATGGAATTTCAATACTGACATTCTCCCCTGAGGGATATGAGTTTTATTTCTAAGACCAGACTGGAATTATGGGTAAAGGCAACTTTCTTTTTCCCTTCTGATTCAATTTCTTAAATTTATGGAATCCTCTTTCCTTTTTTTTTCTTTTCCCTGATTATCAAAGTGGTAAGCATACAGTTTGGAAAATTTGGGAAGTATGGAGAAATATATAAAAAGAAATAAGTCACTTGTCATCTCTACAGCAAGAGGCCACAAGAAACAGTAGACATATGAAAGAAAGGCAGCATTATTTCCAGTTACTGAGAAATTAACTTTGTCCCTCCAACCCCAAATGATTGACCAGTTAATGATAATAAGCTAACTTCATTTCCACCAGGATTTCATTGATACAGGGGCTTTTAGATGGAGCTGGTCATAAAAAGAGTGAACTACAGATGAAAAGGATTCTACGGCAAGTTTTAACTAGAGATCATAAAATAAAGTATTAGCGATGATGGTTCCAGGGACCAACCTCATTTAACTTCTAGTCTGTTTCTTGATCATATCCTGTTGGATGTGGTCAGTCCTATAAGTCCCAATCCCATAAGTCCTGCCTGCTAGGTACTAACAGGGATGGTGTGGGGAGGGAGGAGGGAGGAGGGTTCAGGATGGGGAACACATGTATACTAATTAAATAATTTTCTATTAAAGAAAAAAAAATAGAATACCGGAAAATTGAGACAACAATACAGAGTTCCCATGAAAAAAAAAAAAAAGAAATTAAATTGCTGCATAACTAGGTATGAGTAACCATAAATTACTCAACCTATATCTTGATATTAGATATATGCATTGTCTCTAAGATATTGCTACAATAAATGACTGCCCTCAGCAAAAAAAAAAAAAAAAGATTTTTTATGATAGTAATTTGGTGTTACAGGCAGGGATTCAGGAATATGACTTAACCCATGCAAAGGTCATAAAGGAAAGATAAACACAGGGTGCAAAGATAAATAGAAATTAAAACATTACTTTGTGATTAGTGGAGTTAGTGCCCAGTACTTTGGTACAGGGCTCTCTGTAAAGCTAGGTTTCAGTAAATAACCTCAGCTCAGGGTCCAAAAAGGACTTCACATTCTCCTGCCAAGTCTTAACCTTAGTAATTGACCATTGAATTGATAAGAACTCTTAACTACATGAAATATCAAGTGAAGGACACAGGAAAGCAAGATGGTTGGGCACCCAGGAGACTCTGGCTTAGTGTTTTAATATCTCTGAATGGCAAAAAAAAAAAAAAAAAAAAAAAGCACTAAAGAGAAAGATCTTTTCATCCATAGTGACCAGCCTAAACACACTAGCAAACATAGCTCAAGGGATCCAATCAAATTACTAGGTCCTCTGGAGGGAGGTAGTAGAGGTGAGGAAGCTGTGATCCTTCTCTTTATTCTCACTTTGTGCTTAACTGTCACTGTGTGAGAAGAAACTGTACAATATGTGGATGCCCCCATAAGAGCATGGGAATCAGATGGTCCTAATTCTTTTATAGATGGAAATTTTCTCTAATTGGATCTTAAGAACACAAGTTTTAACAGGCTCACATTCTGTCTTCTTTTAGTATTACATTCATTGTAGTGGTCCCTCAAGTTTCTACATCCTTTCTAAGCCCCCCCCCTTTTTTTCATTATCCATCATACATATTTAAAATACAGTTAACTTTTGAATCACACAGGTTTGAACTGCATGAGCTCATTTATATATGGTTTTTTAAAAATAAATATTTATCATGTACTATATAGTTTCCAAATCCTGAAAGATGATGCTGTGAAAGTGCTGCACTCAACATGCCAGCAAATTTGGAAAACTCAGCAGTGGCCACAGGACTGGAAAAGGTCCGTTTTCATTCCAATCCCAAAGAAAGGCAATGCCAAAGAATGCTCAAACTACCGCACAATTGCACTCATCTCACACGCTAGTAAAGTAATGCTCAAAATTCTCCAAGCCAGGCTTCAGCAACATGTGAACCATGAACTTCCTGATGTTCAAGCTGGTTTTAGAAAAGGCAGAGGAACCAGAGATCATTTTGCCAACATCCGCTGGATCATGGAAAAAGCAAGAGAGTTCCAGAAAAACATCTATTTCTGCTTCATTGACTATGCCAAAGCCTTTGACTGTGTGGATCACAAGAAACTGCGGAAAATTTTGAAAGAGATGGGAATACCAGACCACCTGATCTGCCTCAAGAAATTTGTATGCAGGTCAGGAAGCAACAGTTAGAACTGGACATGGAACAACAGACTGGTTCCAAATAGGAAAAGGAGTAAATGCTGGACTGGAAGAAACACAAGCTGGGATCAAGATTGCCGGGAGAAATATCAATAACCTCAGATATGCAGATGACACCACCTTTATGGCAGAAAGTGAAGAGGAACTAAAAAGCCTCTTGATGAAAGTGAAAGTGGAGAGTGAAAAAGTTGGCTTAAAGCTCAACATTCAGAAAACAAAGATCATGGCATCTGGTCCCATCACTTCATGGGAAATAGATGGGGAAACAGTGGAAACAGTGTCAGAATTTATTTTTCTGGGCTCCAAAATCACTGCAGATGGTGACTGCAGCCATGAAATTAAAAGATGCTTACTCCTTGGAAGGAAAGTTATGACCAACCTAGATAGCATATTGAAAAGCAGAGACATTACTTTGCCAACAAAGGCTCGTCTAGTCAAGGCTATGGTTTTTCCTGTGGTCATGTATGGATGTGAGAGTTGGACTGTGAAGAAGGCTGAGCACCGAAGAATTGATGCTTTTGAACTGTGGTGTTGGAGAAAACTCTTGAGAGTCCTTTGGATGGCAAGGAGATCCAACCAGTCCATTCTGAAGGAGATCAGCCCTGGGATTTCTTTGGAAGGAATGATGCTAAAGCTGAAACTCCAGTACTTTGGCCACTTCATGCGAAGAGTTGACTCATTGGAAAAGACTCTGGTGCTGGGAGGGATTGGGGACAAGAGGAGAAGGGGGACAACAGAGGATGAGATGGCTGGATGGCATCACTGACTCGATGGACATGAGTCTGAGTGAACTCCGGGAGTTGATGATGGACAGGGAGGCCTGGCGTGCTGCGACTCATGGGGTCGCAAAGAGTCGGACATGACTGAATGACTGATCTGATCTGATCTGATATAGTACCTGATGGGCTTCCCAGGTGGCTCAGTGGGCAAAGAATCCACCTGCCAATGTAAGAGATGGTGATTTGATCCCTGGGTTGGGAAGATCCCTGGAGGGCATGGCAACCTACTCCAGTATTCTTAACTGAAGAATCCCATGGACAGAGGAGCCTGGCAGGCTACAGTTCATGGGGTTGCAAAGAGTTGGACACGACTGAAGCAACTTAGCATGCATGCATGCATATAGTACATGATACAATCCAAGGGTGGTTGAATCCAAAGATGTAGAACCATGGATAAGGAATTGGTTCCAGCTGTAAATATACATGTTTTTTTGACTGAGGGGAGTGTTGGTGCCCCTAAACTTTGTGTTGTTCAAGGGTCAACTGTATTTTCATTTTCATTTCCCTTTGACTCTTGTATTCTTAACAATCTCATCTACTTCCTGTTTGAGAAGGTGCATGCTAAGTCGCTTTAGTCATGTCTGACACTTTATGATCCCAGGTTCCTCTGTCCATGGAATTCTCTGTGCAAGAATACTGGAGTGGATTGCCATACCCTCCTCCAGTTATGAGAAGGTACCTTACATTTATAAAAGATAGCTCTCTGAGTGAAATGTATGGCCTAACAGTCTTCACAGTATCCATCTCTTGCTCATCTATATATACATCTCTGTCCCCAGCAAGATACCGAGGATTTTGCTCTATGTCACAGTGACTGTTGTTACCACTCTCTGCTCCAGGTTCCTTCAGACTACAAAACCTGCCTTTTAAGGAAGGTTCATCCCTTGTTCTCACAAATGACCCAATAAGGGAAGCACCCTCGACAAATTCCTAAACCAAAGGGGCTGCTGTTGGTAACTTCCAAAGGCACTCACCCACTCAGTGAGTACCAGTGTATCTGCTGTCATGTCTTCTTTCCTGAAACCTTGAGTTCCCTTTGGTTTTTAAATAACTTGTAGTATAACATTCTTTTGCACTCTACCCCCAGAAGTAGTAGCATATGCTTCTATTTCTATTTCCTTCTATTTCTCCCTGATTTATTTCTTAAGGTTCTGTACATTCCCTACCATGCATAATGCTAACACTATTTGTGGGACCTTATTGTCTTTTGTCTTTCCTTTTCCTTCTCTTTCTTTTGTGTTTTCGACATTTGTTTTCTTAACATACTCCAGGCTTTACCTTAGGGGATTCCTCCCACAGTAAGAACTGTAAAGAAAAGAAGTTCTAGGGGCTTCCCTGGTGGAGTGATTAAGAGTGTGCCTCCCAGTGCAGGGGATACAGGTTCGATCCCTGCTCCAGGAAGAGCCCACATGCCATAGAGCAAGTAAGCCCATATGCCACAACTACCGAGCCAGCACTATTGAGCCCACAAGCCACAACTACTGAACCCAGCACCACAACTACTGAGCCCGTGCACCCTAGAGCCCATACTCTGCAATAAGAGAAGCCACTACAGTGAGAAGCCTATGAACTGCAACTAAGAGTAGTCCCCACTCACTGCAACTAGACAAAGCCTGGGTGCAACAATGAAGACCCAGCACAGCTAAAAATAAATAAATATTAAAAAGAAGAAAAGAAGTTCTAAGTCTGCAGAAAGCATTCATAGTTCAAATAAAACTACCTTATCCATCTTCACATCCATGAATAGAAGAATTTCTTTCAGCTGATATCTTTGCATCATTCCAATATCTAACCTACACCAGATCCATACATATTGAAATCCTAGTTTAGTGATTTCATCTTTTCTCCTCTTCCCTTAGAGCTCTAACTCTCTAAGTGTTATGGGCATCTTCCTCTTTGCTCCAAACTATACCTGCTTCCCCAATCACAAGTGGTGTCTCCTGAAATTCACTAAATAATGCCTGAAGTATCCTTTGCCACTCTTGTGGTCTTTCTCTCTTGATTTTTTTTCCTGAATATTTTGTAATCTGTCATGAAAAGGACTATAATCTGCTCTTATTAATGACACTTTGTCTGTAATACTCAGAGGACTCATCAATAGTTTTCTGGGCCTGGGATAGTTTGTGGGAAGAGGAGGGGCAATGAGAGGTCATTCCAGTTTACTCTCATCTTTCTTTTTCTGTTAAATCTCTTTGACCTGAGTTATCTTCCTTGACCTAATAATAGAGCATATACCCTCCTTTTTCCTACTCTATACCAAAAAGCTTTTAGGCCTGGGGACATTTGGGGGGCGGGGTAAGCCGCCTTTTCATGTAAGCCAAATTTGACCAAAGCCTTCTCAATCTTCATTTCCTGATAAACCTATGGTTTGCTTTCTGACATTTCTAAATCTAAAATGGTCTCCTAGGCTGTGATTCTCTGTTCATTTACAACACGCTGTACTTTCTCTGCCTGCTGCCAACGTCTTTAGGCTGTTGCTGTGCCAACCAGATTCTCAAAGCCAAGGCATTACTGCCACAGTGTCTTTTAGTGTATTGCTTTTTTGTTCTGACTTTTTCTTTTGAATTTTTGGTAATTTATTTCACTGTACCCTCCACCCCTGCAACCTTAATTGTAAAAGCTGCCATATTCTTCCATGTATTTAAGGCTTTCACACTTCTTGATTTGGTTTCTAACAAAGTCTACCATCCTTTGGGTCTTCGAAATCAACAACAAGGATCATGGTATACCTGAGGGATAGCCAGAATGGATTCACAAACTTATGAAACAGGAAAGAGAGCCTTAGAAGTATGGCTCTAAGTCACACAGAATAAGGTAAGCAGCAACATAATATGGGCAGATGGCACCAACTATAAACACTTAAAGGCCTAATTGTCTCCCACTAAAGTTCAGTTTACAGTCATGAGAGAGGGACAGAATGAAAAAAGGGGGAAACAAACTATGGTATCCAAAATAATTCCATTGTATTAAAGAGAAAGGATATGTCCAAAGAAAAGACACATAAACTGTCACTGTTTGCAGATGACATGTTATTATACATAGAAAATCCTAAATATTCCACCAGAAAACTATTGGATATAATCAGTGAATTTGGTAAACTTGCAGGATACAAAACTAATGCATGAAATCTCTTGCATTCCTATACACTAACAAAAAGGCAGAAAGAGAAATTAAGGAAACAATCCCATTTACCATCACAACAACAACAAAAATGCCTAGGAATAAATCTACCTAAGGAAGCAAAAGATCTATACTTATAAAATTATAATACTCCAATGAAAGAAATCAAAGAGGACACAAATGGATGGAGAAATAAACCATGTTCTTGGACTGGAAGAATCAATATAGTGAAAATGAATATATTACCCAAAGAAATCTACAGATTAAATGTAATTCTTATCAAATTACCAATGGCATTCTTTACAGAATTAGAACAAATTTTTTTTTTTACAATTTGTATGGAAACACAAAAGACTCCAAGAGTCAAAGTACTCTTAAGAAAAATGGAGCAGGAAGAAACAGGCTCCCCAACTTCAAATTATACTAAAAAGCTATAGTAATCAAAACAGTATGGTACTGGCACAAAAACAGAAATATAAATCAATAGTACAGGATAGAAAGCCCAGAGATAAACCCATGTACCTATGGTCACCTAATCTATAACAAAGGAGGCAAGAATAAACAATGGAAAAAAGAGAGTATCTTCAATAAGTGGGGCTGTTAAATCTGGATAGCTACATGTAAAAGAATGAAATTAGAACACTACCTAGCACCATACATAAAAATAAACTCAAAATGGATTAAAGACCTAAAAAGGCCTGCATAGTCAAAGCTATGGTTTTTCCAGTAGTCATGTACAGATGTGAGAGTTGGACCATAAAGAAGGCTGAGCACCAAGGAATTGATGCTTTCCCAAGAATTGATGCTTTCAAACTGTGGCTCTGGATAAGACTCTTGAGAGTCCCTTAGACTTCAAGGAGATCAAATCAGTCAATCCTAAAGGAAATCAACCCTGAATATTCACTGAAGGGACTGATGCTGAAGCTGAAGCTCCAATACTTTGGCCACCTGATGGGAAGAGATGACTCACTGGAAAAGATCCTGATGATGGGAAAGATTGAGGACAGGAGGAGAAGTGGGCAACAGAGGGTGAGATGGTTGGATGGTATCACTGACTCAGTGGACATGAGCATGAGCAAACTCCAGGAGATAGTGAAGGACAGAGAAGCCTGGCTTGCTGCAGTCCATGGGGTCACAAAGAGTCAGACATGACTTAGTGATTGAACAACAGCAACAACAACAAATGTAAGACCAGATACTATAAAACTCTTAGAGGAAAACATAGGAAAAACACTCTTTGACATAAATCACAGTAAGATCTTTTTTGAAGCACCTCCTGGAATAATGAAAATAAAAACAAAATAAATAAAAAAGGTCTATATAGTCAAAGCTATGGTTTTTCCAGTAGTCATGTACAGATGTCTGGTTTGACATAGCTTTCCTTCCAAGGAGCAAGCATCTTTTAATTTCATAGCTGCAGTCAACATCTGCAGTGATTTTGGAGCTGAAGAAAATAAAATCTGTCACTGTTTCCACATTTTCCCCTTATGTTTGCCATGACATGATGGGATGGATGCCATGATCTTAATTTTTTAAATGTTGAGTTTCAAGCCAGCTTTTCACTCTCCTCTTTCACCCTCATCAAGAGGGTCTTTAGTGTTCACTTTGGCAGCACAAATACTAAATTTGGAATGTACAGAGAAGATTAGCATGGCCCCTGTGCAAGGATGACACGCAAATTTCTGAAGCATTCCATATTTTTAGACATAGAGAACAGACTTGTGGACACAGTGTGGGGGAAGGAAAGGGTAGGATGAATGGAGAGAGTAGCATGGAAAAATATCTACTACCATATGTAAAGTAGATAGTCAGTGGGAATTTGCTATATGACTCAGGAAACTCAAACCAGGGCTCTGTGACAACCTAAGAGTGGTGGAATGGGGTGGAAAGTGGGAGGAAGTTTTAAGAGAGAGGGCACATATGTATACCTATGACTGATTCATGTTGGTGTATGGCAGAAACCAACACAATATTTTTAACCAAGTACCCTTCAATTAAAAATAAAATTTTAAAAAGAGACTCTTTAGTTCCTATTCACTTTTTGCCATTAGATTGGTAAGTAGGTAAGTGTTAGTCACTCAATGGTGTCCAACTCTTTGCAACCCCATGGACTGTAGCTCAGCAGGCTCTTCTGTCCAGCATTCTCCAGGTGAGAATACTGGAGTGGGTTGCCTATGCTCTTCTCCAGGGGATCTTCCCAACCCAGGAATTGAACACATTCCTGTTCATTTTAGTTCACTGATTCCTAAGATGTTGATACTCAACCTTGCCATCTCCTGGTTGACTACATCCAATTTACGTTGATTCATGGACCTAACGTTTCGGTTTCTTAAGTAATATTGTTCTTTATAGCATCAGACTTTACTTTCACCACCAGACACATCCACAGTTGAGTGTTTTTCCCACTTTGGCCCAGCTGCTTCAGTCTTACTGGAGCTATTAGTAATTGTCCTTCACTCTTCCCCAGTAGCATATTGGACACCTTCTGACCTGGAGGGCTCACCTTCCAGTGTAATATCTTTTTGCTTTTCATACTATCCAAAGTGTTCTCCAGGCAAGAATACTAGAGTGGTTTCCTTCTCCAGTGAGCCATGTTTTGTCAGAACTCTTCGTTTTCAACCATCCATCTTGGGTGGCCCTGAGAAGCATGGTTCATAGCTTTTTTGAGTTACACAAGCCCCTTTGATATGATAAGGCTATGATTCATGAAATGGCTCAGCGGTAAAGAATCTGCCTGTCAATGTGACTCAGATTCAACCTCTGGGTTGGGAGGACCCCCTGGAGAATAAAATGACATCCCACTCAAGTATTCCTACCTGGGAAATCCCAGGGACAGAGGAGGTTGGCATCTACAGTTCATGGGGTGACACACACACACACATATGTACACAAATACGTGGCAAGTAAACAATATACTACTAAACTAGCAATGGATCAGTGACAAAATCAAAGAGAAAATCAGAAAACACCTATAGACAAATGGAAATGAAAATGTAATTTTCATTTATATTTGTAAATGAAAGCACAACAGTCCAAAATCTATGGGATTCAGCAAAAGCAATTCTAAGAGAAAAGTTGATAACAATACAATCTTACCTCAAGAAACAAGAAAAATCTCTAATAGATAATCTAACCTTACACCTAAAACAACTAGACAAAGAAGAACAAAAACAAACCTAAAGATAGTGAAAGAAAAGAAATCATAAAGATCAGAGCAGAAATGGATGTAATAGAGGCATAGAAAACAATTGCAAAGATCAATGAAACTAAAAGTTGCTTCATTAAAAAGACAAACATAATTTATAAACCTTTAGCCGGACTCATCAGGAAAAAAAGGGAGAGGGCCCAAATCAATAAAATTAGAAACAAAAAAGCAGAAATTACAACTTGCACCACAAAAATACAAAACAACATAAGAAAGCAATTGTATGCCAATAAAATGGACAACCTGGAAGAAATGGACAAATTCTTAGAAAGATACAGTATCCCAAGACTGAACCAGGAAGAAACAGAAAATATGAAAAGACCAATCACAAGCACTGAATTGAAGCTGTGATGAAAAACTCCCCAAAAACCAAAGTCCAGGACCTGATGGCTTCACAGGTGAATTCTATGAAGCATTTAGAGAACTAACACCTATCCTTCTGGAACTGTTCCAAAATATTGCAGAGAAGGAAAACTTCCAAATGTATTCTGTGAGGCTACCATCATGCTGATACCAAAACTAGCCAAAGATGCCACACACAAAAGAAGAAAATTACAGGCCAATATCCCTGATGAACATAGATGCAAAAATCCTTTGCACATTACTAATGTTTTGAATCCAACAATACGTTAAAAAGACCATATACCATGATCAAGTAGGATTTATACCAGGGATGCAAGGATTTCTCAATATCCACAAATCAATCAATGTGGTACACTACATCAACAAGTTGAAAAATAAAAACCATTTAATCATCAAAAAGAATAAAATACCTAGGAATAAACCTGCTGAAGAATACAAAAGACCCATACTCTGGAAACTGTAAGATGCTAATGAAAGTAATCGAATAAGACACAAACAGAGGGAAAGATATATCATATTCATGGATTGGAAGAATGAATATTTTCAAAATGACTATACTACCCAAGGCAATATAGAGAGTCAATGCAATGCCTATCAAATTGCTAATGGCATTTTTCACAGAACTAGAACAAAAATTTTTTAAATTTGTTTGGCGACACAACAGACCCTGAATGGCCAAAGCAATCTTGAGAAAGAAAAACAGAGTTAGAGAAATATAACTCAGCCATAAAAAGAATGAAGCAATACCACTTGCAGCAAATGGATACACCTAGGAAGTGTTATACCGAGCGAAGTAAACCAGACAGAAAGACAAACATTATATGACATGGCTTATGTGTGGAATCTAAAAAATTAATACAAACAATTTATGAAACAGAAACAGACTCACAGACTTAGAGAACAAACTTGTGGTTGCTGGGGGAAGGGAAAGAGGGGAAGGGAGGGAGTTTGGGATGGACACGTACACATTGCTACATTTAAAATGGATGACCAACAAGGGCCTACTGTATAACACAGGGAACCCTGCTCAATGCTAGGTGGCAGGCTGGATGGGTGGGGAGTTTGAGGGAGAATGGAAACATGCATATGCATGACTGAGTCTCTTTGTTGTTCGTCTGAAACTATCACAACATTGTTAATGGGCTATACTCCGATACAAAATAAAAAGTTTTAAAGAAAACTTATTTGTATATTTTACTATGAGTATTAACATATATTTTGTCCATTTTTCTTTCTTTCTTTTTGTTGGAGACTTTGGGATTCTAGTTACCCAACCTAGTTCCAGGCTCTTGACAGTGAATGTGCTGAGTCCTAACTGGAGTATTGGGGGATTCCCTTGCCCATTTTTCTATTAAGCGATTTTGGTAATTTCCCTTATTAACTATATATTAAGGAAATTGTTTGTTATATGTGTTACAAACTATTCCCCAGTTTCTCATGTGCCTTTTGATTTTATTTATAGCATTTTTCGCATGTAGGAAATAAAGCCCATGATTTTTATGCAGTCAAATTCATCAATCTTTTCTCTGGTAACTTCATTATTTTCCTTATTTTAAAAGTTTTTTATTAAATATAATGTACATAAAAGTGATTATTATCACATGTCATAAATGTAGTTCAGTGAATTTTTGTAAACTGAATACTTCCCTGTAACCAGCATCCAGATCAATAAATATAACATGGACAGTATCCATGGTACTCCCACACAGTCACTACCTGTTCCTTCCCACACAAGGTAGTAAATTAGTTTTATAAGGTTTCATTTTTTAATATAACATTCAAAAACTCCTTTTTAGGGAGAAGAGTGAATCCAGGAACCCATTTTATTTTTTAAAATGACTAGTTAGTTGTCCCAACACCATATATTAAATAATAAATAAATAAATAAATAATAATATAATATAATATAATTTATTATAATTAAATAATAAATAATAAAAAAAGGTAAATAGGAAATTTTACCTTTATCATATATCAATCTATTTTATGTATTTGAACCTATTTCTAAACTCTTTTTTCCACTGATGTGACTATCTCTTCATGGTTTCTAGCAGAGGAATGACATAGTCTATGCTTTCAAAAGATCATTTTGGCTGCTGTGTGGAGAATGGACTGTATGGTGGGGTAGTGTGCAGGGTGCAAGTAGGGAGTAAGGATATTGTAGTAATCTAGGTGAGAGATAACAGTGGCTTAGAATAGGAAGTTAGAGCAGAATAGAGAAAAGTGGTCATAGATGAGGTAAGATTTGGGCATTTAATTCATATATCAGTACCACACAGCTCTTTTAATTTCTGTATCTTTATAATATACTTTAATATCTCATAAGACCAATTTCCTCCTCATTAGTATTTTTTCCAGAATTTTTCTTACTTTTCTTGATATGAGCTTTTCTTTATATTAGCTTAAGAATCAGTTTTTCAGTTTCAAAAAATTCTATTGTTGTCTTTAAAAGGTCAGATTAAACTTATATAGTAATACATACAAGAAAGAACATCTTTGTACTATGAGTAGTCCCATCCAGTAACAGAAAATTGAAGACTCTGTGATTGTCAAAAGTATATAAAAGATTTCTTCATACAGATCTTTTAAGTTTCATATTTTTACATCCTGAGGGTTTTTATTGTTGCCATTTGAAACTGGACATTATCTACCATTATATTTTTATTACCAGTTATTATCTCAAATACACAAAAGGACAAAAAATCAGACACCCATGTTTTTATTAGCTAGACTTAACTGAATGTTGACATTTTTTATACTTGCTTCAGATCATTTTAATCCTATTTTAAAATCGAATTATTATTGATCATAATGTGTTATATGTTACAGAGGGACAATATAGTGATTCACAATTTTAAAGGTTATATTCTATTTATAGTTATTATAAAATATTGGTTATATTCCTGGTGTTGTTCATCATATCCATGTAGCTTATTTTATGCCCAATAGTTTGTACCTCTTAATCCTTTATCCCTATATTGCTCCCCCCACTGCTTACTTCTCCCCACTGATAACCACTGGTTTGTACATATTTTCAATTTTACTGAATATGACTCACTTTCTGAATAGCAGTTAGTTCAGTGCACAAATATTTATTTACTCCACAATATGTGCCAGACGCTGTTCTAGGAGCTGTGTTACAAGAGAGAACAAAGAAGACAAAATCTCCTGCATTCTGAAGAGTACATTGAAGTTGGGGGAGATAGACAAAACTCAAAATATCTAAAGAAAATACAGAATGTGTTATATCAGATAAATTAGAAAAAAATAAGACTGGGAAAGTGAATATAGAGTGCAATGGTGGTTAATCTTAATTGTTAACTTGGCTAGGCTATACTACCCAGTTTTTTAATAGAACTAACCTAGATGTTGCTGTGAAGGTATTTTACAGATGTGGTTAACATCTACAATTAGTTGACTTAAAGATTACCCTAATTAATGTGGGGGCTTGCGTGTATGCTCAGTTGCTCAGTTCTGTATGAGAAAAGATGCAATAACAGAAATTCTAGCCTGCCGGGTTCCTCTGTCCATGACATTTTCCAGGCAAGAATACTGGAGTGGGTTGTCATTTCCTTCTCTAGGGGATCTTCCTGACCCAGGGATTGAAATTGTATCTCCTGCATTGACAGGTGTATTCTTCACCACTGAGCCACCTGGGAAGCCCTAAATAATGTGGGTGGACCTCACCAATCAGTTGAAAGTCTTAAGAGAAAACCTGAAGTTTCTTGGAGGAGAAAGAATTCTACCTCAAGATTGCAGCATCACTTCTTGCAGTTTCCTGCCTGATGACCTGCTTTATGGATTTATGACTGACAGTCCCTGCAATTGTGTGAGCCAGTTCCTAAAGATAAATGTCTTATTATAAATATATTAATGCATTGTATATAATTATATATATATATATATATTATGTCCTATTTGTTCTGTTTATCTGAAGAACCATGACAAATGTACAGTTTGGCTTGAGAAGACAGAATCTTAAGGATAAATTTTCATTTTTATTATTGTTGTTGTTTTGGCTATGCCACACAGCACATGGGATCTCTGTTCCCTGACCAGGATGGAACTTGTGCCCCCTGTAGTGGAAGCATAGAGTCTTAACCACTGGATCACCAGGGAACTCCCAAGGATAAGTTTTATGAGTTGGTTCTGGAGTTTCTGGAATTGCTTCTCTAATCTATTAGGTTTAAATACATTAATGACTCTATTTACAGTGGTAAAGAAGGCGCTGGGGAAAAATAAATAATCAGACTTTCAGGAATTATTGATCATGAGCTCTGAAATGACATTAATTCTAGGAGAACCAAAAGAACAGTATACTCCACTAGTCAGAGTAAGGCTCATGCAAGTCAAGTGATAATGGATAGCTCAGGTCCATCTCACAGTGGACACAGTGGTTCCTCAAATCTGTCTTGTGGTTATTTTTCTGATCTGGAATGCATAGTTGGAACAGATATAGTCAGTAACTGGCATAATCCTTTCATTGGTTCCCTAACCTATGTAGTGAGGTCTATTATGGTAGGAAAGGCCAAGAGGAAACCACTAGAACTGCTTCTACCAGAAAAATAGGAAACCAAAAGCAACACCACATTCCTAGAGGAACTGCAGAGATTAGTGCCACCATTAATGACTTGAAAGATGAAGGGGTGTTAATTACCACCACACCCACATTTAGTTTGCCTATTTGGCTTATGTAAAAGACAGATGTGCCTTAGAAAATGACAAAGGATTACCATAACTTTAACCAGATGTTGAGACCAATTGCTGTTGCTATTCCAGATGTGGTTTCTTTGCTTGAGAAAACTAATATATCCCTTGGTATCTGGGGATATTTCAGTTGTTGATCTGTCAAATGCCTTTTATCAATGCCTGTTAGTAAACACCACCAGAAGCAGTTTGCTTTCAACTTCCAAAGCAGCAGTACTGTCTTGTTGTAAGTATATCCATTGCTCTACTCCTAATTTTCATACTTTATAGAGATCTTTTACTTTGCCTTTTACTTCTATAAGACACCATACTACTTCATTACATTGATGACATTGTGCTGATTGGACCTGGTGAGCTAGAAGTGGAAACCACTCTAAACTTACTGGAAAGACATTTATGTGTCAGAGGGTGGGATATAAATCCTACAAAATTCTGGAGCCTTCTATCTCAGTGAAACTTCTAGGGGCTCAATGGTGTTATGTGAAGATATCCCTAGGATGGCTAAGTTGCTGCATCTGACCCCTCCTACAACCAAAATATAGACCAAATGCCAAGTGGGACTTTTTGGATTTTGAAGTTATGTTTCTCATTTGGATGTGCTACTCTGATCCATTTACCAAGTGATCTAAAAAACCACTAACTCTGCATGGAGCCCAGAAGAAGAGAAAGCTTTGCAACAAGTTCAGGCTGCTGTACAAACAGCTCTGCCATTGGGCCATATGATCTAGCAGATCCAGTGTCACTTGAAGTGGTATTTGTCAGTGGCAGATAGGGATTCTATTTGGGGCCTTTGGTAGGACCTTATAAGTCAATCATAGTGTATGCACTTAGGATTTTGAAGCAAAACCCTGCGAGCCTCTGCAGATAACCACTCTCCTTTGGAGAAATAGCTTTTAGCTGCTTGCTATTGGGCTTTAGTAGAGACTGAACACTTAACCATGAGCCACAAAATTACTATGAGACCTGAGATGCTCATCATGAAGTGGATATTGATTCCCACACAAACCCATAATGTTGACTATGCACACTGGCACTCCACTAGCAAATAGAAGTGGTATATAAAATTATGCTTTAGCAGGCTCTGAAGGCACAGGTAAATAAAATAAATAAATGTCTCAAATGCTTATGGCCCCTACTACTTCTATAAAAGTGAAAGTGAAGTCACTCAGTCGTGTCTGACCCTTTGCAATCCCATAGACTGTAGCCTACCAGGCTCCTCTGTCCATGGGATTTTCCAGGCAATAGTACTGGAGTGGATTGCCATTTCCTTCTCCAGGGGATCTTCCCCACCCAAGGCTCGAACCCGGGTCTCCCACATTGTAGGCAGACGCTTTACCATCTGAGCCACCAGGGAAGTCCTATATTACCTCCTTTCTCTCAATCTATATCTATTGCCTCATGGGGAGTTCTCTATAATCAGTTGACTGAAGAAGAGAAAACTTGGGCCTGCTTGATATACATGCATATCAAGATGGTTCTGCTTGAAATGCATGCAACACTTAAAAGTAGACTGTTCCACCACTACAACCTCTTTGTGGGACATCCCTGAAGGACAGTGATGAAGTGAAATCTTTCCAGTGTTCAGAACTTTGAGCAGTGAACATGCTTGTTCATTTTTACTTTGAAACAGAAATGGTCAGAGGTATGAGTGTGTATATACCAATTCATAGACTGTAGCCAATGATTTAGATGGGTAAGCAGGGGCTTGGAAGGAACATGATTGGAAAATTGGTGATGAAGAGGTCCAGGGAAGACGTATGTGGGTACGCCTCTTTGAATGGGCAAAACCCTTCACAAAACTGGATATTTACATCCAATGTGAATGCTCACCAAAGAGTGACATCAGCAGAGGAGGATTTTTATAATCAAGTGGATAAGATGATCTGTTCCCTGGATAGCCATGAGCCACTTTCCTCAGCCACTCCTGTCATTGCTCAAGAGACTCATGAACAAAGTGACCATGGTGATAGGCATGGAATTTATGCATGGGCTTAGAAACATCAAGTTCCACTCATCAAGGACAACTTGTCTCCACCCACTGCTCAGTGCTCAGTCTGTTAGCAGCAGAAACCATTGCTTTGTCTCTGATCAGACACAATTTCCAGGGGTGATCAAGCCAGTTATTTGGTGGCAGGTGGCTTATTAATACATTTGACCACCTCTATCATAGAGGGGACAGCCCTTTAGTTTTACTGGAACAAATGCATTAGATATGGACTTGTCTTCCCACCATTCAGTTCTTCTGCCCAAAATACACTCTGTGGACTTACAGAATACCTTACCCACTACCATGTATTTCAAACAGCATTGCTTCTGATCATGGATCTCATTTCATAGTACTTGAAGTGTGGCAACAGGGCCATGCTCATGGAATTCACTAGTCTTACCATGTTTCCCCTCATCCTGAAGCAGCTGCATTGATAGAACCATGGAATGGCTGTATGAAGGCTCAATTACAGTACCATCTGGGTGACAATATTTGCAGGGCTGAGGCATGTTCTCCAGGAATTTGTACATACCTTAAATCAGCATCCAATACATGGTACTGTTCCTCCTATAGCCAAAATTTATGGGTCTAGGACCCAAGGGGTGGAAATGGGAGTGGCACCACTATTATTACAATAGTTATCCAATAGCATAAATTTGGCTTTCTGTTTCTGCAGCCTTATACTCTGCAGATCTACAGGTCTTAGTTCCAAAGACTGGAATGCTTCCACCAGGAGACACAACAGTGACTTCATTGTATTTGTAGTTAAGAGTGTCACCTTGCCACTTTGGGCTCCTCATGCCTTTGAATCAACAGACAATGAAGGGAGATACTTTATTGGCTAAAGTGATTGATCCTAATTACTAAGGAGAAACTGAACTCTACAACACAATGGAGGTAAGGAAGAGCTTGTATGGAATACATTAGGTTCCTTAAGGCATCCATCTCTTAATACTACTATTCTTGTGATTAAAATCAATGTAAAGCTATAATAACTCAATTCGGTGGGACTACTAATGGCTTAAACCTTTCAGGAATGAAGGTTTGAATGGCTTCATCAGGCATAGAACCACAGTCAGCTAAGGTGCTTGCCAAGGTCAAAAGGAATATGGACTAAGAAGTGGAATGAGGTAGTTATGAACACCAGTTATGACCGTGTGACCAGTTGCAGGAAAAATGGTTATAATTGTTATAATACATAATCCTTATTTTTATGAATATATTTGGGTGTATATTTATGTCAAATGCCTTTCTCCCTCCATTATCTCCTCATAGAACATGAGATGCATTAACGATAATTAAATTTACATCATAGTATTTGAGTTACAGGATATCAAGGAGAGGAGTGATTCAAAGACCTTGCATACTCTTATGGTGAAAAAGTTAGCACATTTTTCAGTTGTAAATGACTTTGTTATTGTATTTATTTAGAGATATGTGTATGGATACCCATTGGACAAGAGTGGGACTGTGATAGTTCATTTTATGTATCAACTTGGCTAGTTTATTGTATCCAGTTATTTAATCAAGCACTTACATAGGTGATGGTGTATGCTAGATGTAGTTAAAATATGCAATCAGTTGACTTGAAGTAAAGATTACATTTGATAATGTGAGTGAGCTTCATCAATTAGTTGTAGGATATAAGAGAAAAAACTGAGATTTCCTGGAGGAAGAAATTCTGCCTCAAGGCTGAGGTGTCACATTCTGCCTAATTTCCATCCTGCGGGATTTGCCCTAGATCCCACTCAAGACTGCAGCATCAACTCTTCTTGAGTTTGCAGCCTGCTGGCCTGGTCTACAGATTTCAGATTTGCCAGGCCCCACAATCACAATCACATGATCACATGTTCTAATTCCTTAAAATAAAATTATATATATATAAACATATATATTATATTTCCCTGGGGAACCCTGACTGATGTAATTGTGCAGGTGCGATTTTAAATAAGATGTTTAGGAAAGGTGGCATTTGAGTATCATTTATGTTTCCAATAATAGTTTATGCCTTTTTACTGTTTAAAATTATTTCTTTATTATTTTTAATTATTAAAGTTTTATTTTTAGATAGTGTAGATTCACAGTTTTTTTTATAGTTCCACAATATATTACAATTATTTTTTAAGTAGATAAGTTAAGATTTTTCATTGGAGATTCAATATCAAACTCAATTAATAGAATGAATAGACAGAAAAGTAGGAAGATACAGATCTGAAAAGCACTATGAACCAATTCAACATAATTAATATTTAAACAATTTTCACACAACCACAGGATACAAATTCTATTCAAGTCCCCATAGAGTATAAACCAGGAAACACTGGAACATATCCAGGGACATGAAACAAGGTGCAAAAGTTTCATGGTCTAAAGGTATTGAAACTATAGAGTCTGTTCTCTTATCACTGTGGAGTTACGTTAGGAATCAATATCAAAAGATATTTGAAAATAACCGTTCTGGTTCAAGATGGCAGAATAGAAGGATATGCGCTCATCTCCTCCTGCAAGAGCACCAAAATCACAACTAGCTGTTGAACAACCATCAACACTGGAACTCACCAAAAAAGTATACCCCATGTTCAAAGACAAAGAAGAAACTGCAGCAAGATGGTTGGAGGGGCACAATCACAATAAAATCAAATCCCATACCCACCAGGTGGGTGACCCACAAACTGGAGAACAATAATACCAAAGAAGTTCTCCCACCGTTGTGAAGGTTCTGAATCCCATGTAAGACTTCCCAGCCTGGGAATCTGACAAAAGGACTGAGAATCCCCAGGGAATCTGACCTTGAAGGCCAGTGGGATTTGATTACAAGACTTCCACAGGACTAGGGGAAACAGACATTTCAGTCTTGGAGGGCACAAACAAAACCTTGCATGCACCAAGACTCAGAGGAAAGGAACAGTGACCCCACAGGAGAATGAACAGAAACTACCTGCTAGTGTTGGAGGGTCTCCTGTGAAAGTGTGGGTGGGCAGGGGCTCACCAGAGGGATGGGGGCACGAGCAGCAGCAGTCCTGAAATATCCCCCATGGTGTAAACTCTCTTGGAGGTCACCATTAACCCAACCACAGAGCCGGTAGACCCGAGGTCTGGGTCACTTATGGTCAAAACACTACCAGGGAAGGAGTGCAACCCCACACATGAGCAGATAATTGGATTAAAACTTTACTAAGGCAAGACCCAGTTTTTCCCACCAGCAGTCCCTCCCATCAGGAAGCTTACACAAGCCACTTAGCCTTCTCCATCAGAGAGCAGACAGAAGAAACAAGAACAACCACAGTCTCACAACAACTAAAACAAAAATCACATTACAGAAAGTTATCAGCATGAAAAAGCAGAAAGTTATGTCCCAGATGAAGGGACAAGTTAAAAGCCCAGAAAAACAACTAATTGAAGTGGAGATAGGCAACCTTCCAGAAAAAGAATTCGGAATAATGATAGTGATGATTCAGGATCTCAGGAAAACAATGGGGAAGATGCAAGAAATGTTTACCAAAAACCTATAAGAACTAAAGAACAAACAAACAGATGAATAGTACACTAGAGGGAATCCATAGCAGAATAACTGAAGCAGAGGCACTGATAAATGACCTGGAGGACAGAATGGTGGAAATCACTGCAGCAGAACAGAAAGTAGAAAAAATGATTAAAAGAAATTAAGACAGCCTAAGAGACCTCTGGGGCAACATTAAGTGCTGTCCCCTACATTATAGGGGTCCCAGAAGGATAAGAAAGAGAGAAAGGACCTGAGAAAATACTTGAAGAGATCATCGCTGAAAAATTCCATACCATGGGAAAGGAAACAGTCAACCAAGTCCAGGAGGCACAGATAGTCCCAGGCAGGATAAACCCAAGGAGGAACACACAAAGACACATAGTAATCAAACTGACAAAAATTAAAGACAGAGATAAAATATTAAAAGCAACAAGGGGAAAATGACAATATACAAGGGAACCCCCATCAGGCTATCAGCTGATTTCCCAACAGAAACTCTACAAGCCAGAAGGGAATGGCATGATATATTTAAAGTGATTAAAGAGAAGAACCTACAACCAAGAATACTCTACCCAGCAAGATTCTCCTTCAGATTTGATGGAGAAATCAAAAGCTTTCCAGACAAGCAAAAGTTAAGAGAATTCAGCACCACCAAATCAGCTTTACAATAAATGCTAAAGGAACTTCTCTAGGCAGAAAACAAGAGAAGGAAAAACCCTACCTACAGAAAATAAACCCAAAACAATTAAGAAAATGATAATAGGATCATACATATGGATAATAACCTTAAATGTAAATGAACTAAATGCTCTGACCAAAAGACATAGACTGGCTGAGCAGATGAAAACATGTGCATGTATGTACTTCCACATCACTCTGCTTGACCCCCAAAATTGTAAGTAATTGTTTTATATTGTTAGGTTAGTCACATTCCCGTTATGGCTTTCAATTGTAATCATCTTTAATTTTTTGTCTGGTTATTGATTGTGAAAACTGATAAACATCATTTACTATTGTGATTAGGTAACTATTACTCACTTAATACCATTGTGTTGGTTAACAGAAAAAGAATAGAACTCTATATGACCAAAACTACCATTTAATAGAAAAACCTATAATCACTTTTAAAAATCTAGATGTATATCAGAATCATCTTGGAATTTTTTGAAAAATACAAATGCCCAGGAATTGCATTTTATTCACCAGCACTCCAGATACGTTCCTAATGAGCAGTCATGTTTAAAAACAACTGGACTCTATGAGGATCTTTTACTTTTATCTGGTTTGTTTCACTTTTTCTATTTCACATTCAGTGCTCCCATTTCATTTAGTTTATGCTTTCCAATTTCCCCATATCTTCTTTTTTTTGATGTTCTTTCTCAAGCCTTTATCACACATAGTAGAAAAGCTCTTGTATACATATATACATAATGTGTATAATATATGTATTTCAGAAAACTTATGAATTTTTGCCTAGCTAAAAATTTTATGACATTTTGATTCCACTTGTTTGACTTAATATAAATAGAATGACAGATTTCTAATTAATAAAACAGATGTGCAACAAACAACAAAGATTTACTGTCTAACACAGGGAACTATAGTCAATGAAAAATAATTTCAAAAATAATATATGTGCTTATATATAAAACTGTATCACACACAAAAAATAATTCTATTTTTTGAAATTTAGTAATGCTTATCTTTTCATCAGTTTTTCTAAATGTCCTATGGAAATCTAATAACAATGTATGAGATACAAAATTTTAAATATATTTGTGTAGCATATGATTAATATAAATTAGTTAAATAGAAATCTATTATTTTTAAAGTATTAGTGACATAATTCAAGATCCTCCTATTCTTGTTTTTCTGCACTTGATAAAGTATTCTCAGAGAAATGTTAATATGTCTCACTATGATTACAGATTTTTGCTTTTCCCTGATATTTCTTCTGATTTTTGCTTTATGTATCTTTGTTTCTTTGTTAGGTGTCTAATGGTTTATGATGTCCATCTCTTTTGTGAATTGTACCTTTTATCATTAAAAATATTTATATGTGTTTCATTTAAAAATAAATAAATTTAATTAAAAAATAGATATTTGAAAATAACCTACATACTTTCAAGTGCAATATAGATTCAGTTTTATTGATCTTTTCTCTTACCTAGATTTTGCTCAGGTTTTCAATATTGTTGATTTTGGCTCTTTATTATTTCCTTCCTTCTTACTCTGGCTTTGTTTTGCTTTTCTTTTTCTAGTTTCTTGAGTTAGAAGTAGGATTACTGCTCTGAGACCTTTCCTGTTTTCCAAAGTAAGCAGTTAGTGCTATAAATTTCCCTCTTAGCACTTTAACTGCCATTGCACATATTTTGGTATTTTGTATTTCCATTTACATTTAGCTATTTTTTTTCCTTTCAAGACTTCCTTTTTGACTGATGAATTATTTAGAAGTCTTATTTCCACATTTCATGATTTCCCTGTCTTTCTATTATTGACTTCAAGTTTGACTCCATTGCGGTCAGAGAACACATTCTGTAGGATTTCAATTCTTTTAAATTTATTGAAGTTTGTTTCATGGTATGGTCTACCTTGATAAATGTTCCATAATGAAGTGCAAGTTGCTCAGTCCTGTCTGACTCTTTGTGACCCCATGGACTATACAGTCCATAGAATTCTCCAGGCCAGAATACTGGAGTGGGTAGACTTTCCCTTCTCTAGGGGATCTTCCCAACCCAGGGATTGCACCCAGGTCTCCTGCATTGCAGTCAGAGTCTTTACCAGCTGAGCCAGGGAAGCCAAAGAATACTGGAGTGGGTAGCCTATCCCTTCTCCAGCAGATCTTCCCAACCCAGGAATCAAACCAGGGTCTCCTGCATTGCAGGCAGATTCTCTACCAACTGAGCTATCAGGGAAGCCTGATGAATGTTCCATAAGCTCTTAAAAAATTTCTGCTATTTTTGGGTGGGGTGTCTTATATATCCTAATCAGATACTGTTGGTTGATGGGTACTTCTATATCCTTACTGACTTTCTGTGTAGTAAGTAGATCTATCAGTTGCTGAGAGTGAGATATGGGAGTTTCTAATGGTTGATTTGTCTATTTCGTATTTTGGCTCTATAAATTTTTGCTTTGTGAATTCTTGGACTTAGGTTTTTGATGTGTACACATTTAGGATTATTAAATCTGGGTGGATTTACCTTTTTATTCTATTTAAAGGTTTTATTTGTATCTAGTAATAGTCTTTTCTCTGAAGTATACTTTATCTGACATTATGTAGGCACTTCTGCTCTTTTTAATTTATGTTTACATGGTATATCTCTCTCCATCTCTTTCCCCCCGACTCATCTATATCATTAAAGTTGAAGTGAGTTTCTTATAACCAGTACATAGTTGGGCTGTATTTTATTTTATTTTATTTTTAATTTACTTGCCCAATCTTTGCCTTTTGAATAGTTTAGACCATTTAAATGTGTTTAGACCATTTAAATTTAAGATGATCATTGATTTGTTAATACTTAAGTTTATCATTTTATTCTTTATTTCCTGTTCATTTCCACTGTTTTTTATTCCACTGTCTTTCTCTTATTGCCTTCCTGTGGTTATTTGACCAATTTTTACAATTTTATATTTATTTATGTGTAGTTCTCTGGGGTGTATTATTTTCTATAGCTTTCTTAGTGGTTGCTCTGGATATTACACTATCCATACACGACTTATTACAGTCTGGTGATATCACATCTCAATTGTAATGTGGAAATCTTACTTCCATTTAGGTTCTTGTAGCCTCCTAATTTTAAAATATTATTGTTTTGAGTATCAGATGGAGTCTTAATTTTTTGTTTCAGTCATCATGTCTGATATGCGTTGAATTGTGCTTCCTCAAAAGATATGTTAAAATAATACCACTTAGCTCCTCAGAGTGTGACCCTATTCAGAAATAGGGTCATTGCAGATGAGGCCATACCAGAGTAGGCTGGACCCTTAATCCAATATGACTGGTGTCCTTATAAAAATAGAAGAGACAGAGAAACAGAGACACACACAAGGAAAGCTCCACATAATGATGACAGCAGGGATTGAAGCACTTAACAGCTACATGTATTGCCAAGTATTGCCAAAGATTGTCAACAAATCACCAATAACTAGGGAGAGGAAAGGAAGGATTCTCTCCCTTAGGTTTCAGAAGGAGCATGTCCCTGCCAACACCTTGATTTTGGAGCATGTCCCTGCCTTCAGAACTGTTAGATCGCCAGTCCAGTTTTGATGCATGATACAGGAAGCTTGGGGCTGGTGCACTGGGATGACCCAGAGGGATGGTATGGGGATAGAGGTGGGAGGGGGATTCAGGATGGGGAACACGTGTACACCCGTGGTGGATTCATGTTGATGTATGGCAAAACCAATACAATATTGTAAAGTAATTAGCTGCCAATTAAAATAAGTAAATTTATATTAAAAAAAAGAACTGTTAGATATTACATTTTTGTTTTCATAAGCCACACAATTTGTGGTACTTTGTTACTGTGCCTTAGGAAACTGATACAGATTTTGGTAGTGGGAAGTGGGGTGCTGCAGTAAAAATTACCTAAATATGTAGAAATGGCTTTGAAATTGGGTAATAGATAGAGGTTGGAGGAATTTTGAGGTGCTTGATTTAAAAAAAAACAATCTAGATTGCATTGAATAGACAGTTGGTAGTAATATGAACATTAAAGGTACTTCTTGTAAGGAATCAGAAGGAAATAATGAACAAGTTATTGAACACTGAAGGAAAGGTGATTGTCGTTATAAAGCGTCAAAAAGCTTGTCTGAATCATGTTCTGACTTTGGACAGAAAGTAAACTTGCAAGTAATAAAGTTGGAGATTTAGTTGAGATTTCCAAGCAAAGTACAGAAGAAAGGGCCTGGTTTCTCTTTTCTGTTTATGATTAATGCATAGAGAAATAAACTGTGGAATGAACTGCTAAGTGGAAAGGAATTAGACAAGTAATAGAAATAAAAGGTATCAAAATTGCAAAAGAAGAAAAACTGACACCATTTGCAGATGACATGATACTACATACAGAAAACCCCAAAGACTCCATCAGAAAACTACTAGAACTAATAAATGAATTTAGAAAAGTTGAAAGATGCAATTAACACAGAAAAATCTGTTTCTTTTCTATATACCAATAATGAACTATCAGAAAGAGAAAGCAAGAAAACAATTCCATTTATAATTGTGTTAAGGAGAGACCTACACTCTCAAAACTATAAAATACTGATGAAGGAAACTGAAGTTGATACAAAGATATGGAAAGGTATCCCTTGAATCAGAAGAATTAATATTGTTAAAATGTCCATACTACCCAGGGCAACAAACAGATTTAATGCAATTCTATCAAAATATCCATGACATTTTTCACAGAACTAGAACAAATAATCCTGAAGTTCATATAGAACCACAAAAAACCCCAATTGCCAAAGTAACCTTGAGAAAAAAGAACTAGGTTAGAAGTATTATGTTCCCAGAAGTCAGATCATACTACAAAGCTACAGTAATCAAACCACATAGTGCTGGCACAAAACAAACACATAGATTAATGGAACAGACTTGACAGCCCAGAAATAAACCCACACACTATGATCAATTAGTCTATGACAAAGGATGCAAGAATATACAATGGAGAAAAGACAGTCTCTTTGGTACATGGTAGTGGGAAAATTGGACAGTTACATGTAAAAAAAAAATTACAATATTTCCTCACACCATGTACAAAAATAAACTAAAAATAAATACCTAAATGTAAAACCTGAAACTAAGAGCCTCTTGATGAAAGTGAAAGAGGAGAGTGAAAAAGTTGGCTTAAAGCTCAACATTCAGAAAACTAACATCATGGCATCCAGTCCCATCACTTCATGGCAAATAGATGGGGAAACAGTGGAAACAGTGGCTGACTTTATTTTTTTGGACTCAAAATCACTGCAGATGGTGATTGCAGCCATGAAATTAAAAGATGCTTGCTTCTTGGAAGGAAAGTTATGGCCAACCTAAACAGCATATTAAAAAGCAGAGATATTACTTTGTCAACAAAGGTCCATCTAGTCAAGGTTTTTCCATCAGTCATGTATGGATGTGAGAGTTGGACTATAAAGAAAGCTGAGCACCAAAGACTTGATGCTTTTGAACTGTGGTGTTGGAGAAGACTCTTGAGAGTCCCTTGGACTGCAAGGAGATCCAGCCAGTCCATCCTAAAGGAGATCAGTCCTGGGTGTTTATTGGAGGGACTGATGTTGAAGTAAAAACTCCAATACTTTGGCCACCTGATGCGAAGAGCTGACTCATTTGCAAAGACCCTGATGCTGGGAAAGATTGAAGGCAGGAGGAGAAGGGGACGACAGAGGATGAGATGGTTGGATGGTATCACCAACTCAATGGACATGAGTTTGGGAGTTGGTGATGGACAAGGAGGCCTGGCATGCTATAGTTCATGGGGTTGCAGAGTCAGACACAACTGAGCAACTGAACTGAACTGAACTGAACTGAAAACCTGAAATCATAAAACTCTTAGAAGAAAACATAGGTGGATCACTCTTTGACATAAATCATTACAATAATTTTTTGATCTGTCTCCTAAAGCAAGAGAAATAAAAGCAAAAATAACAAATGGGACCTAATTACACTTAAAAGCTTTTGCACAGAAAAGAAAACTATTGACAAAACAAAAAGACAATCTACTGAGTGGGAAAAAACATTTGTAAATTATATGACCTATAGGGGTTAATATATTAATACAACACATATAAACAGTTCATACAACTCAATATCAAAAAAATCAAACAACCAAATGAAAAAATGGGCAAAAACTAGGAATAAAACTATCATATGACCCTGAAAGCCCACTACTGGGTATATACCCTGGAGAAAATCATAATTCAAAAAGACATATGTATCCCAATGTCCATTGTACCACTATTTGCAATCACCAGGACATGGAAGCAACCTAGATGTCCATCGACATGAATGGATAAAAACGTATACATATACAATGTACACATATACAATGGAATATTTACTCAGCTGTAAAAAGGAATGAATTTAAGTAAGTTGAAATGAGGGGGATGAACCTAGAGCGTATTATACAGAGTGAAGTAAATCAGAAAGAGAAAAACAAACACTGTATGTTAATGTATATATATGGAATCTAGAAAAAATGGTACTGATGAACATATTTGCAGGGGGGAATGGAGATGCAGACATAGAGGACAGTCTTGCAGACACAGCAGCAGAAGGAAAGAGTGGGACAAGTCAGGAGAGTAGCATTGACATATGTACATACTACTATATGTAAAATAGCTAATGGAAAGCTGCTGTATAACACAGGCAGCCCTGTCCTGTGCTCTGTGATCACCTAGAGGGGTGGGATTAAGGGAGAGTGGGAGGGAGGCATATACTTACGGCTGATTCACATTGTCATATGGCAGAAACCAACAGAACACTGTTAAACAATTATCCTCCAATTAAAAAAAAAAAACTAAAAATATATTAGAGTGCTAACTCTAAGGTTAAAAAATGGGTAGAAGACCTGAATAAACATTTTTCCAAAGAAGATATACAGATGGTCAACAGCCATATGAAAAGATGCTCAACTTTGTTAACCATCAGAGAAATACAGATCCAAACCATAATGGGCTACCACCTCACACCGGTCAGAATGGCTATCATCGTAAAATCCACAAGCAAGAAATGTCTTCAAGAATATGGAGAAAAGAGAACCCTTGTACACTGTTGGTGGGATTATGAATTGGTGTGGCCATTGCGGAAAACAGTATGGAAGTTCCTCAAAATAGAAAAATAGAATGACCATTTGATTTACCAATTCCATTCCTGGGTATGTATGTATATATATATATATATATATATATATATATATATATATATATATATTTTAAAGTGCTAATTTGGAGATATACATGCACCTCAATGTTCATGGCAGTGTTGTTTACAATAGCCAGTGGGCACTTATATGTGGGATCTAAAAAAAGATCAAACCCAAAGACAATGTGAGGTATGTCTTCATTTTATGTGTGTGTTCATGAAAGGGTGGTTAATTCAAAGTTGGTATAATTCTGACTAAAGATGGAAATAATTTCTATTTAATGGCTAAAATAATATAAAAATGTTACAGTAGCATAACAGATTATTTCACATACTTGCCCATTTTGAAGCTAATTATGGTCTTTCTGATAATTTTTAAATTTGAACTATTTCAAAAGCTGCACATCGTCAAACTCTCAATATTTTGTATTGTACTATCTCAAATTTTCATAATTAAAATTCCTATAAAATGTCATCAAATTGGAAAACATGAAGCATTGCTCTCTGATCTCATCTCTCTACTCCTTTCCAGCCATACTAGCTGTCTTCTAGCTCGTAAAGTACTGCACATTTCTCTCTGCCAAAGGATCTTTGTATGTGGTATTTCTGGGAAGTTCCCTACTCTCATTTCCATATTCCTCTTCACCTAGGTCAATCCTACTTATCCTTGGTGTGCAAGTCCAAGTATCAGGTCAGGTTTCTTTATTAGTGGTTCTCATAAAACTATGTTACTTTCCTTCAGAGCTCTTATATCAGTTTGAAATCATATGATCATAATTAAAGTGATTTTTAAAAACTAGTGTAAGTTTTATGAGGAGAAAGTCAAAGTCCAATTTTGCTCACCATCAGTATTCTCAGTACCTAGCCTAGTTCCTAGGGCATAGTAGGTGCTCAAAATAATTTGTTTAATTGATTAATGAACAAGTATCCATAGTTGCTTCAGTAATCTTTAATTTTGCCACAGCAGCTCAATATAATAATAGCTGATATGTATGAAGTATCCTATATATGTACCAGCCACTATTTTAAATTCCTTTTTAAAATTAATTTATTTATTTTAATTGGAGGCTAATTAATTTACAATATGGTGGTGGTTTTTGCCATACGTTTACATGAATCAGCCACCAGTGTACATGTGTCCCCCATCCTAAACCCCTCTCCCACCTCCCTCCCCATCCAATCCTTCTGGGTTGTCCCAATGCACTGGCTTTGAGCACCCTGTTTCATGCATCGAACTTGTATTGGTCATCTATTTTACATATGATAATATACATGTTTCAATGCTATATCATTCCATGCTTGCCTTTTCCCACAGAGTCCAAAAATCTGTTCTTTATATCTGTGTCTTTTTTGCTGTCTCGCATATAGGGTCATCATTACCATCTTTCTAAATTCCATATATATGTGTTAATATACTGTATTGGTGTTTTTCTTTCTAACTTACTTCACTCTGTATAATAGGCTCCAGTTTCATCCACCTCATTAGAAGTGATTCAAATGTGCTGTTTTTAATAGCTATCTCATTTCCCAAATTCTGTGAGATTGGCACCATAATTATTCCCATTTTACTGATAGAGAAATTGAGGTAAGCCTTACTGTTAACAAGAAGGGAATACTGAATTCAATTCCAGGCATTCTACTTCACACTCCATGCTCTTAAATGCTAAGCCATCTAACCCAACTTCTTCATTTTCCAGATGGAAAATGGAGGCCAAGAAGGGAAGTGACTTGTCTAAGTTCTTACACTGAATTTAGTGGCAAAACCAGGAAGAGAACCAAGGTATCTTGATTAGTAATTTATAACATTTAACTACTTCATTCTGCTACTGATAATAAATTAACTCTGACAGAACTATTACACATATGCAATTATAAAACATATTATTATGTTTAATATAATGACTCTTTCAATTTCATCTTTAAAGTGGCATCTTTCTCCAAATAAAGATCAAAAGTTTTTTGAGCTAGTTTACTAATTTTCTTAGTTTTTAGCCTAATAAAAAGACAAATACTTGAAGGTAAGGCGTTGGAGTGATTTCTAAGAATCCAAAATAAGAACTTTTAAGAAATATAGATCAATGGAACAAAATAGAAAGCCCAGAGATAAATCCACGCACATATGGACACCTTATCTTTGACAAAGGAGGCAAGAATATACAATGGATTAAAGACAATGTCTTTAACAAGTGGTGCTGGGAAAACTGGTCAACCACTTGTAAAAGAATGAAACTAGAACACTTTCTAACACCATACACAAAAATAAACTCAAAATGGATTAAAGATCTAAACATAAGACCAGAAACTATAAAACTCCTAGAGGAGAACATAGGCAAAACACTCTCCGACATACATCACAGCAGGATCCTCTATGACCCACCTCCCAGAATATCGGAAATAAAAGCAAAAATAAACAAATGGGACCTAATTAACCTTAAAAGCTTCTGCACATCAAAGGAAACTATTAGCAAGGTGAAAAGACAGCCTTCAGAATGGGAGAAAATAATAGCAAATGAAGCAACTGACAAACAACTAATCTCAAAAATATACAAGCAACTCCTACAGCTCAACTCCAGAAAAATAAATGACCCAATCAAAAAATGGGCCAAAGAACTAAATAGACATTTCTCCAAAGAAGACATACAGATGGCTAACAAACACATGAAAAGATGCTCAACATCACTCATTATCAGAGAAATGCAAATCAAGGCCACTATGAGGTACCATTTCACACCAGTCAGAATGGCTGCGATCCAAAATAATAAATACAATATAATAAATGTTGGAGAGGGTGTGGAGGAAAGGGAACCCTCTTACACTGTTGGTGGGAATGCAAACTAGTACAGCCACTATGGAGAACAGTGTGGAGATTCCTTAAAAATCTGGAAATAGAACTGCCTTATGATCCAGCAATCCCACTGCTGGGCATACACACTGAGGAAACCAGAAGGGAAAGAGACACGTGTACCCCAATGTTCGTCGCAGCACTGTTTATAATAGCCAGGACATGGAAGCAACCTAGATGTCCATCAGCAGATGAATGGATAAGAAAGCTGTGGTACATATACACAATGGAGTATTACTCAGCCATTAGAAAGAATAAATTTCAATCAGTTCTAATGAGGTGGATGAAACTGGAGCCTATTATACAGAGTGAAGTAAGCCAGAAGGAAAAACACCAATACAGTATACTAATGCATATATATGGAATTTAGAAAGATGATAACAATAACCCTGTGTACGAGACAGCAAAAGAGACACTGATGTATAGAACAGTCTTATGGACTCTGTTGCAGAGGGAGAGAGTGGGAAGATTTGGGAGAATGGCATTGAAGCATGTGAAATATCATGTATGAAATGAGATGCCAGTCCAGATTCAATGCACGATACTGGATGCTTGGGGCTAGTGCACTGGGACGACCCAGAGGGATGGTATGGGGAGGGAGGAGGGAGGAGGGTTCAGGATGGGGAGCACATGTATACCTGTGATGGATTCACTTTGATATTTGGCAAAACTAATACAATTATGTAAAGTTTAAAAATAAAAAAACAAAAAACAAACAAAAAAAAAACACCTATACATACCTGTTAAACAATAGCAAGTGATAAGTATTACCTGACTGCCCACTTGGTTCCAAGACTTCACAAGTGTGATCTTTAATCCACAATAAGTCTATGGGAACAATAATCTTGTTATGCTGCTGCTGCTAAATCGCTTCAGTCTTGTCCAACTCTGTACGACCCCAGAGACAGCAGCCCAACAGGCTCCACCGTCCCTGGGATTCTCCAGGCAAGAACACTGGAGTGGGTTGCCATTTCCTTCTCCAATGCATGAAAGTGAAAAGTGAAAGTGAAGTCGCTCAGTCGTGTCTGACTGCTAGCGACCCCATGGACTGCAGCCTACCAGGCTCCTCCGTCCATGGGATTTGCCAGGCAAGAGTACTGGAGTGGGGTGCCATTGCCTTCTCCGAATCTTGTTATACTAGTTTGTTTTTTGTTTAAGCAGACACTCTGGGATACAGAGCTATCAAAGTAACTTATCACAAATTTCGCAATTATTAAATGGATCTAGGCTCATTCTCAACTGATTCCAAAATAGGGGGTAGAGTGGAAGATTAGATATTGATTACTGGGAGTGGCATTTTGTGACATTATTTCCTCCATAACAATGAATGGAAGGTTCCCCACACCCCCCGCTCAGTTACTTAAGCACAGCAAATCACTATAGGTAGATCTCATTTTATTCAGCTTACTTGGAAGATACTGCATTTTTTGCAAATTGAAGAGTTGGGGCAATCCTGCATAGAGTAAGTCTATCGGCACAATTTTCCCAACAGCATTTGTTCACTTCATGTCTCTGTGTCACATTTTGGTAATTCTTGCAATATTTCAACCCTTTTCATTATTATATTTGTTATGGTGATCTGTGATCATTATTGTTACTCTTATGACTCACTGAAGGCTCAGGTGATGGTTAGCACTTTTTTTTTTTTAGCAATAAAGTATTTTAAAATTAAGATATGTACTTTTTTTGGTAGACATAATGCTATTGGACACTTGAAATAGACTGCAGTATAGTTAAACATAACTTATATGCACTGAGAAGCCAAAACATTCATGTGACTTGCTTTAGTGTGATATTTGCTTTATTGTAGTGGTCTGGAACTAAGCCTGCAATATCTCTGAAGTATATACCTGTAGTAACTATATGTGACAGTATTAGACTGACCAGTGGGTGTTTTTCTTATTAAATTATATCTCTGCTGTATATGTGAGCTCCTAGAAGGCAAGGCATGTCCTTTATGCAGTTGACACAGGGCTTGAGGAACTGACCCTCTGCCCCATTGAAAATCCACATGTAACTTTACAGTGGGCACTCTGTATCTTCAGTTCTGCATTTGTGGACTCAACCAATCTCAGACCCTATAGTACTGTAGTATCTCCTACTGGAGAAAGTCTGGATATAAGGGGACCTGCACAGTTCAAATTTATGTTGTTCAAGGGTCAAGTGTATTTAAACTTTTCTTTTTTTACTATCTAGCACAATATGTGGCATAGCTGAATATTTATTGAATGATTTTCAGTATTAATACTTATAATCATATTTTTGAAGTGGTATAGGCAATACAGTTTATGCTAGAAATAAATGTCTTGAGTTAGAGACATGGGCTTGGATGGGACAAGCACAGAGTGCGTTGTCAGCTTGGGTGAAAAATCTTTAAAGACTATTCATTGTATGATCTTGAGGAAGTTTACTATACCTCTCCATGTTCCAATTTTCTTAAATGTAAAATGGAGAAAATGCCTCTTTTGCAGAGTTGTTGTGAGAAATATTAATTCATTAAAGTGCTTTGCACATAATAGACAATAAATAATAGCTATTATCTTGCATCAGTGCAGAGGAGGAGATAGACTAAAACTCCATTATACTGTGGGGAAGATATTTTGGAGAATTCATGCCCCTAATATGGGAGTTCCTAACCTGTGAATCCTCTGAAATTCTATGAAAACTTTTGAGTATGTTCATTTTCAGGGGGCAAAGGCCCATTGATTTCATTAGATTCTTAAAGTGGTATGTGGCCTGAAATATGTATTAACTACAGCTCCAATTAGTTTAAATAGAATACTGTATAAAAGGAGTGTGATTATCACTCTCCCCCAAATTAAGTCCATTAAAAGCTCAACTACAAGATGTATCAAATGTCTTTAGACAAAGGACTTGCCATCTTCCCCATGAGCTCTGGTACTGTCCCAACTTTGATCAGGAGTTGGGAAGAAAAGGATGTGAAATCACTGGGAAAAGAATAGAACCACTTATTCACTACAATCATGCCATTAGTTTAGTTCAAGAGGAATCTTTCTCTAGGGCCATAGTCACCAGAATACACCTCTGAATCCTGCATAGAATGAAGAATATACATTTGTGATATCCATCACATAGGAAACTCATAGGAATTGGGAAAAGCAAAGACTCAGAATATTAGAGGGGCCCAATTGTGGGGGCTTTACTTACTCTGTCCCTCATTCTCTATCCTCCCCCACTTCCTTGGTATGGAATCTCAAAATCTCTTTTTGTTCTTTAAAGCAATGGCTTGGGACCTTGGTTTCAGTCTTTCATAGTTCTGATGAAGAGAAAAAAGACAATATAGTGCATTTAAATAAAGGATTGCCTGATTGTCTTTTGGTGTTAAAATGATCTTCTGTGAATTGATAATGACTAGTTTTATTTTAAATGTCTTTACTTACCAAAATAAAAAGTTGGTAACTATAAAGACTCCCCCTCCGTCTCTTTTTCCTTATTTAAAAATTTCCCAAATCTGAAATCTAAGTCTGGAAACCATTGAATTAAGACAATGTTGCAATAGTCCAGGTGAAATACCATGAAAGCTTGAATTAATGCAGTGTCACTGAGCAGGGGGATAGAAAGGCAGGAGAATTGAGAGTGGCCAATTGGATATGAGGATAGAAGAGAAAAGAATTGCTAGTGAACCTTGCTCTCTGGCTTGGGTCACTAACTAGATGAATGGCAGCACCATTCACTGAGCAAGAACATACTCAGTGGATTATGGATAATGAAATGATCTTGAATACATAAGTCTGAAGAATTTGTAGAATGTCCAAGTGGATATAACCAGCCTACAACTGGAAATATAGGATGGGAATGCAGGAGAGATTTGAGGGAATCTAAGTGATAGTTCAAGTGGTAGAAGTGGATGAGATCCTTAAGTGAGAATAGAGGGTCACTTTCTCATACACATTTTTTTTTCACAATTTCCTTGAGTATATTTAAAACCAATGAAGTGGCTGTTGGCTGTATGTGCCACAATGACCTTGTGGTTATCCAGAGCTCTAGGCTCTCATAGGTGGCTCACATGGACTGGGCACTTGGAAGCAAAGTCGTTTTCTAGACATAGCCAATATTAATATACTGAGCACCGTGGGACAAGAACTTAAGAAAGTCTCAGTTTAAAAGAATTATGAAAAATCTGATATCTTTTGGGTACCAGGCAAATTAACGTGTATTACTTTCCAATAAACAGCTTTGACACGTTGAGACGACTGTATCTCTGTAAAATCCATCTGGATCAGAAAATAAGGACGTCATTTGTTCCTTTGAAGACTAGACACATTAGAAAATGATTCCCCAACTCAAGGGGTAGAAAAACCCCTCTGCACAGAACTTACCCAGTGCTCCTCAAATTTTAACATGAACACAAATCACCTAGGAATCTTGTTAAAATTGAGATTCTGATTCAGTAGAATTGTTGTAGAGCCTGGAATTCATCATTCCTGGTGAGTTCTCAGATGATGGTGATACTCCTATTCCTATTCAAAGTGTTACTCAAAGCATGGTTAGAACCTTAGATGGCAATTTGTCATTGATCAGTAGACTTGTTGGGGTTCCCTGATAGCTCAGTTGATAAATAATCCGCCTGTAATGTAGGAGATCACTGTTTGATTCCTGGGTTGGGAAGATCCACTGGAGAAGGGATAGGCTGCCCATTCTAGTATTCTTAGGCTTCCCTTGTGGCTCAGCTAGTAAAGAATCCACCTACAATGCAGGAGACCTAGGTTCGATCCCTGGGTTGGGAAGATCCCCTGGAGAAGGGAAAGGCTACACATCCAGTATTCTGGCCTAGAGAATTCCATGGACTGTGTGTATAGTCCATGGGGTCACAAAGAGTTGGACACGACTAAGCAACTTTCACACACAGTGGACTTGTCTCAAATATGGTACCAATTTTTTGCAATTCTTTCCTTTTCTCCTATGTTATGTTTGTTTTGAAATGTAATTTTACATATTGAATTGAATATATTAGAGCTTTTATTTTGCATATCGTTTTAAATTTTACTTTTAAAAATTCACTCTTATTGTGTTTTATAATAGTATTAGTTTTTAATGGATTGGAGGAAAACATTGGTCCTTCATCACAGACAGTTTGAGAAACATTGATCTAGACAATGAAGAACTTTTTATTTGGGACATAGAATTTAATTAGAAATGGTTGGTTTCTGTTACATATGATTCTAAAGCAGTATTTTAAACTTTTCTTTTTTATTTATTCCATAAACAATAACAAAACTCAGCTAAGTAACATTATGACAGTTTCACCATACACTCAATCACAAATATTTAAAACCTTTGCAACAAGAACAACAAAACCAGAGGTGTTACAAGAATAATTTACAAGAAAATCTATAAAACAGCAAGAAGCTCACAAATGTTCATTTTCTTTTGCACAATATCACTACACTCGTTCACAACATGTTTTGTGTTACAAAATTCCCAACAAAAGTGTATTTTTTCTTTGTATTGTGGTTTCTAAAACCAGAAACTTTGAAGTAAATATCCTTTTATTAGCACCTAGTGGTGCAGAAAAAGGAAAATTCTCACATACAGACACTTCACAGCACTTTTCTAAGAAAAATATACACTTACAAAATATGTTACAAATTGGCACACTTAAAAATATACAAGATTTTGTAGGCGTCTTAAGAGTGATCCCTAAGCTTTATTCTTCGATTGACTCTACAGATTATTTATAAAGTTTAACTCTAAAAGAAAAAGGCAAATAATTTCCTAACATTTTAAAGTTGCAGTGTCATATGTCAAACAGAAACTTAGGTTACATTCATAAAAAGGGCCTTTAACACTTTTAAATTTTCTTAAATGCGTAAGGGGCTTGGGAGAGGAGAAAAAATGGGGATAATCATTTTATTTAGCACCATAAATCAGTAACTTACTAAAGAGGTGCATTCAGTTTTATGGAAATTAAATTAAGGACTAGTACATTCAAAACTCTGTAGGCAGCAAACTCTAATCAGTGCTACAGGAATCCCAGTAGAGCATCTCAAGCTTTCTCTCATTCTTACTGGGAGTCAAAAACAAAAAGCCTCTTATAGTTTTCATTCTAAGCCTTTTCTTTTGTGCTGTAAAACTAGGCATCTCTCAAAGAGGCAAAATGATTTAAATATCTCCTTTCTTCTTTGTGAAGGGGGTGTCTTTCTCAGACTCAGAAATCACCGAGCTTGTTAGATAGACAGACATCCTTTCCATATCATGTTGATGAGTGCTTCTTTAGTATCTTTAATATCTATTTACTCAGATACCAATTTTAAAAGCCTCATTCACACCGTAAACTTTGAACTAAACCTCTTTCTTTTACATTATCCTTCTCCAATGCTTTATCTCTTAGTTATTATTCTGAAATCAAGAGTACATCTCAAGTATCATGTAGCTGCATAGGGAGCTCTGCTTCACGACTGTAGCTACTGTTTAGTATTCTGAGAAAAAAAAAATGTACCTTAAAGGGTAGCCTGAGTACTGCCATCAAAATAAGCCCGTGCTGGCTGAGGACCTTCAAGCTGATACTGTTTCCCAAGTTACACAGCCCACCTAAAGTTTTTTCTGTCTTATTTTGTTCCTTGAGAAACCTTTACAAAATTCCTGGGCTACACTTTGTTGACAAGATTCCTATTTGTTACTAAAAATACTTGATTTTGGTACTAAGTCTTCCAAACACAATGATGGGCTTAGTGAATTTTATTATTAGAAAGTCAATCTCATGTTAGTTTTATTTCATAAAAAGGACATATTCCTGTAGTGATGGGTAGTCACTTAAAAATCTCTAAATGAAAACAAAAACTCCTTAAATTGGACAATTTCTCAATAATACAGGAGAAAACCAGTACTTCTAGTTCTAGCACCATTTAGGACTAGCTAATGCTTCATTCTCTTCAGCACAGAAACTTAGCTCTCTTTCATTCTTGGAACTGTTCTGAGAGCATCTGTGAATTGAAGATGTGGCAGATCTGCATCAGACTGGTTCAGCTTGGTAAGACCAAGCTTGGTTAAGAGGTTCTTGGATATGGGTTTTCTCCTTTAGGCAATAACTGCTAATTAGAACTCACTAAAATGGAAATTTACTAGAACTGCAGAATCTCACATAACAGGACAAAGGATGCTAGCCAGAGTTGTTTACAGCTTGTGAGCATCCTTTATAACTCTCTCTTTTTTTATGCACACTTGTCCCCTCCCTATCCTGCCTGCACACATGCAGATGCTTCTTAAGAAGCAAGGAAAAAGGTCAGAGGAGGTGAAAGTTGTCACAAAAGTCCATCTAGCACCAAGGACTTCAGGAAGATGGCTAAAGGAGTGATGGTCAAGGTAGTGCCAGAGGTTTGAAAACATTGAGGAAAAGGTAAGGCCTTAACACATAACTACACAAAGTAACAAGTCAGAAGAGAGAGCTGTGAGGAAGCTGGTATATGAGACACTGGAGAGGCCATGGGTTCAAGTCAGTTATCAAAGACCAAACATAACACTGAGAGTCTCAAAGAACATTGGTCAAGGCCACTATTTCAGCACCCTGCTCCTCATAGTCCAACAACTAACCAGGGCAGAAAGGGATCAGATCTTTCCTTATAGATCTTCAAGGAAAAGGAGTTTCCAACTTTCCTTAGTCATGTAATATAATTCTGCATGTGTGTGCATGTGTATCTGCATTTAAAACTAGATTTGAAAGTAGCCAAGGCAATGAAAAGTAATTAAGAGTATGAAAGTTTCCCTTTGAACTTCCATAAGAAAGTAGTCTGGCTAAAGTTCTTATAGTCTGACACCTTGGGGAAGTGGAATATAAGGTTATAAAAGAAGAACATTTTTAAGATCAAGAACTGAAATTAAGTAAGGAGAATAATGGAGAATATCACTCCCAGGAAAGAAAAGATTAAAGGGGATTCTGTTGGGGGAGGAATTATAAGAAGAAGCTTCTTAGAAGAGAGAAGGGAGTGGCAATCAGGAAATTCAGACCAAGGAAAATTCCATATAGCTAATTTCAGATATCTATGATAGGATAAAAACACTACCTTTCTGTCACTGGTCCTCACTCCACTAAGGCAGCTGGTTAAATAAGGAATCTCCAAAAGTCAGGCCTATTATGTTGTTAGAGGGAGCAAAGGATTGCGAGAGCAGAGACAAGACCAACAAAGCTTCCCAAACTGAAGACCTCAGAACATGATATACTGAGAGGGATATAGAATGCAATTTAGAGAACAATTATCTTCTGCCTAATCCCGTTGTTCATTTCTCAAACTCGGTTCCTTTTTATGTTTCAGTACAAAACAATTGGTTATAAGCCACTAATTTAACCTTAAAAACAGAATTAACTGTAGGCCAAGAAAAAAGGTACTTTAAAATGGCAGTTCTCTTCGGAGAAAGGGATAACCCATGTCCTAGATTAGGCTCCTAATGGGCTCCATAGGAGCGACTGAAAGAGTATCCATTCCAAAGGATTCATGATAGCAAGTTCTGACAAGGAAATTGTTTCCAACAGTTTTAGGCTGTCCTTCTATCCCACCTCACCCCATTTGCCAAAGCTGAACTGATACTGAGGAAAAGTGGGACAACTGCTCCCATATTTATTTGTATAAAACATACTGTACTCATGGAACATTTTCTTTATTCCTTCTTTCATTGCCACCATTAGATTACGTAGAGAGCACTCCATTCCTGTAAGCTGGTGACTTTGAGATTTGGAGTCTTGGGGATCAGAATACAGGCAGAGTTGGTGATTCCAAACTAAATTCAGCTGGAAAATAGAAAAATAAAAACAAAACAAAGACCAGTTCCGAGGAACCAGCCATAGCATTTAGCAAAAACAGCTAGCTATCAGAGTGGAGAAATAGAAGAAAATGTTCCCATTTGATTATTTTTCCTTTTGAATGGCTGCTGAAGAGCAGGAGACATGTCACATCTGGTACTTTTCCATTAAGTAATTTTCCAGGACTCACCACACACTAGTGTCAAAACCTAGGAATAGGCCTGAAGCAGCCTCACGAAATGCTCTTCACCCACTCATTCCCCACAGACATACACAATCACACCATCAAGAAGAAAAGTTGGTTCATTTTACTACCTAGTTGTAAGTAGTAGAGCTGGCTGGTAAAAGGAATCATGGACAAGTGTGTATACTTATATATGTGACAGGCTTCCTTCCATTTCTCTCTGACTACTTTCAAATGTTGCTTCTCTGTTTGTGAATATATTTAGGTGGCAATGACTAGGTAGGTTCATATTTTGCTTAAAATTTTCCTTTTGAAATATATTCCCTTTTTTAAAATCCCCTTTTCCCCCACCCACCTATTCTCCACCCTCCCACCCACAGCCTATATATCCACAAGTTAATAGGTTAGTAACAATATTAGTAAGAATAGTAAGAGTAACAACAACAACAACCAACAACATTAATAATATTAATCCCCTATATCTGTATAGCACTTTACGATCTACAAAGCGCTTTCATATCCATTATCTCATCTGTGCCATAATGCATCAGTCATCAGACACACAGGCCTTCAACTGTGCAAGGAAAAGAGATCAAATGTTAGAAGTCAAGTGGTGAATAAAAGGGAAGAAAAAGCTAGTTGTGAGGGATGTTGGGGCTGTGAAATTTTTTAAAAAGGGAAAGGGCTAAATAAAAAATGTGATTTCAAAAATGTATATAAAAGATTGAGATTTAAGTTTAGTGTGTGGCATCAGATACTCTAGTTATCCTCAAACTAAGTATATATGGCCCCAATTAGTTGTTACAAATTATTCAGTTTATCAAATATATGTATGTGATTCATAGGCATCGAACTGAGATACCTTAACATTTTCTTTAAATGACATTGGCATTGCAATATTAAACACTTAACACTAAAGCCATGATATGAGTGCATTTCTGACAAAACTGGAATAAAACATTTATGAAACTACTTAAAAGCAATCTATGTATTTCATTTATCGTAGTCTTGATTTTATAGCTATTTTATAATTTATCCCAGACTATTATAAAATATATAAAACTGAGATATAAAGTATCAGCAATATAACTTTGCACTTTAAATAATTTTCAGATACAGATTTTCCTTTTAGAAAACAAACTTTAAAGCAGCTGCTTTGTTTCCTTGTAAAAGTTTCTGTAAATGCATATACTTGGGTCCCTGATGGACTTAGCTGTTGTGACTTTCAGACTTTTCCAACACTTTAACCCTTAGACAATGGAACAAACAAACCTTTATTGTGCCTTATTTAATGGTCCATGTTTCCACACAGGACAGTAGAATTTTAATTTTAAAAATAAGGTATGTATTCTTATATTTTAAATTAATTAATGAGCTTTAAACTGTGGGGGTGAATATGTAAGATGAGGTAAGGAAATTTGGCACATTTCAAACAGTATCCTTTAAGTTTTGGTAAATTGTGTAACACAACATATTTTTCCACTGTGATCTACAGGTGCTATCCACATAAGTGGGGGTGGTTAATAGCAATAATCACTGGAATGTTTCTAGTAAATTAACAGGGACAAGTTCCCCAAATACTCACAACCAAATGTTGATATAGAAGTAAAAATATATACAATACAGTCACCTGTTTGTAGTTTGGCACAATGTTTTCCTTTATTTCCCCTTGGATAAATAGTGCATAAACTACTTGTGCAACTGTATGACTTCTAAAGTCTTTTACATAGAACATCAGATTAAAGTTTGCTTCTAAAGACTTATTCCCACACTTTAAAATTCTTTTCTTTAAGCACTTACATGTCAACATACATACCACAAGGCATATTTTGAAAGAAATAAAACACAAACATCAAATGTCTTTCTGGAAAATGAGAGTCTCTTCTTCAAACACAGGTAAAACCCAAAATGTTGTTTCTGCATTTAGGAGATTGTAGTCGGAATCCCTGCAGAAAAACCAAACAATTTATGCCATCTTAGTTAGATTTAGTGTATGTCCCACAAAGGGATCATACAATCTAAATTTGTTTACATCATACTAGATGCCGTATGATGCAGAAAAAGATACCAATAGCAGGGGGCACTAGAAAGCACTCCTAATTGCCTTATGATGAGATTTTGTTTTCCAAATTACGCTCTTTTTGTTTAAATCATCTTGGTTTTTTGGTCTATATAACTTTTAAATTCTGTTGGTCAAAATTTTTCTTACTGCAAAGCCCTTCCCTTCCCCAAATCATTCAAAAGCATATTTTAGTTGTATTTTCTCAGTAAGTAAAAATTAATGCTGACTAGCAGAAAAAGTAGCCTTGTCAAAATTTATCCCTAGTCAAGCCACAACAAAATTGCCCAATCTTTTTGGTGGCTTAGAGGTATAGGGATTTTCATGCACGTTTTTCTTTTTGTTTTAATTTGAAAAAGAAAGGAATGGGACAGTTTCTTTCATGCAAACTTTTGCTTTCAAGAGGGAAAAAATGAGGGACTGTGGGCTTAGCAGAATAGGAAAGCTAAGGTGCATCATCTCAGCCATTTTGGTGCAGTATTACCTCAGTTTTTCAAAAGAAGCTGTCCCAGCCTCATCCTTGTGGACCTGTTCTCGCTCCATACGCTTTCCCTTACACTTCTCTTCTCTCAGGGCCTTGGAGCTGGTTTTGTGACGATATAACTTTTTGTGTGTTGGTACATTATTGCCTAAAGTGCTCAGGTTATTAAGCTTTTTATCAAAGAAGGCAGAGCGAGAGTCCTCATTATAACCAGACATGCTTGCACGACCAGGATCACCTATTGCTGCTTTCCCATTGCTTTTACTCACACCCTTGATAGACCTGTGATTCTTAGTGGCTCCTGGAGAGCCACTGTTGACCTTTTTCTTAGATTCCTGTGGTGTCCCAGCCAATATTTTGAGGGTTTTTAATTTTAGACTATTGGACTCAGGGGAGTAGAATATATTAGGGTCCCCATGGTGCTCCATGGGTTCCCAAAGGGGTTCTATGGAGGCCATCATGAACCTCTGCACATCTGCCATACCAGAGGCAATGTTGGACAAGATATATGAAGGCTCCTGAAATTCCCGTTGGTCATCATCCAAAAGGTTGCTGGTGCTGGTGCCCATGTTCATGTCATTCCAGCCTGGGCTGCTTTCCTTCCCCAAAGACCAGTCTCCAGAAAGCCCCTTCTGACTTGGCATCTTCATAGAGGCTACAGGGCCATGTTGGATACATTCAGCCAATGTCTTCCCTGTGGAGGATATGCTGTTGATTTGGCCTCCTCCACGACTGATGCCAATTTGCATTTTCTCTCCATTGATTGCAGCCATGAATTTCCCTTTCTTTGCTGACTTAGGGACCTGGCGGGAAGTTTTGCCAGGTGGTTTTTCCATCCCTTTGTTGTTGCTTTTGGGGGATTTTTTCCTGTTGTTTTTCTGAGAAGAGCTTTGGTTCATAGCCCCACTCTTGCTGGGTGAACTTTTCTTTCTTGATTTTGACACCTTGTTGCTGGTACTTATTTGACTAGATGGATCATTAAATGTTGATAAGCAAGGGGCTTTCTGGAGCAGGCTGACAGAATCCTCATCATTGAACATATGGAACTGAAACTGATGGTTATGTAAAGTAAATCCATCATCCACTTGAACCTGCTGTGAAAGGGTACTGCAGTCCCACTTGATTTTCTCCATATTGCCCAGTGTTCCTGGGACACCCTCTTGAAATCCTTTTAGTGTTCCTAGTGTCTTGATATTCTCACATCTGGTAATTTGAGGGGAAAGACTGGGAGTATCAGGTGGAGATATCTCTGAGAGGGAAGAGTGGCGGAATTTGTCAGGAGTGAAGTTGGAGATATCCAGGAGGTCAGTGGACTCCTTTAGTGGTGCTATCTCATCAATGCTCTGCTGTATCACCAGCTTGGGGCTGCAGTGGGCCAAGAAGTCATCAGCAATATCATCATCACCATCCTTTTCACAAGATTTCAAGCTTAAGGAGCAATAATTGCTTGAGTTGACAGAGAGTGGGGCAATGGAATCAAAGCTAAAGAGCCGCACATTGTCCATATTGACTGGACCCTGCTGGAAAGGAAAGCAGACCTCTCCATTATTAAAGTGACATAATTGGTAAGAGTCATCAGATGAGAGCTGGGTGTCTTGCACAGAGGTATATATGACCTTGTTGCAACTACTGCCACCACTATTGAGACAGATTGGACTGTATGTTGTAGCTGTGAGGCTATTTTCCATGGAGACTACTTGGGAGACTCCAAATTCACTGGACTGGGTTGGAGCTATCTCCCTTGAGACTTCAGCCATGAATTCCTGGGAGCCAGAAGTAGGTTTGTTGTGCCACACATCTCCATAGCTGCTTGATTCCATTTTGAAGTTTTGGGATGACTGAAGCAGCTCAGACTCAGAAGGTGAGGAAAGCACACAGTCCTGGGAGGGTTGGAGAGGTACAAATGATTTTTCTGTTTGAGTGAGCCTGTCTTCATTTTGCTCTGGAGAATGATGATTGAAGTATGAGATACCAGTATTATTTGACAAGTCAGAAGCATCTAACAATGTCTGTAGATACCCTCCAGGAATAACAGGTATATTGTTGGCAACATGAGCAGATGATAGAGGCATTTCAGAAGAGCAGCTGGTTGGTAGGAACGTAGAATTCTTAGCAACCTTTGTCTCATGAAATTCAGATAGATGAGAACTATTTGAGGTCCCAGCAATAGGTTCATTCTTTGAATTAGCCTTGGAGGATTGGTTTTCCAAAAGAGGGCTCATTTGAACAACTGGCTTGCTTTCTTGCCCAGCTTTGATTTTTTTGGATTTTAACCTGGCTTCACTTTTAAATTTGATTTTGTTAAGCACTTTCCTCTCTGGTGCCTTAAACTGACCATCTTGGGCTTTGACTTTCTCTGAGTCAGGACCTGTGATGTCATTTAAATGTGATCCATTTGCACAGCTGGAGGCAGCCAGAGGTGCTGACTTCAGTGTGCCTTTCAGGCCTCCATCTTCTTTACGATTATTAGCTTGCCTCTCATCATTGCAGAATGAAACCTGCTTACCACTTGCTGACGTTTCTATGGATGGAATTCTTTGAATCCTGTGCCTGTTGCCAAGTTTAGATTTTCGTTTGCGAGCAGGTGGCAGAAATGACATCTCAAAGCTACCTGGTTCAAAGCTTTGCTTTTGGCATAAGGATGTTTTGCTGGAGTCTGCATTGCTGTTTCTCTGCTTTTTCTTCTTCTGCCAGAAGCCCTTCAAGGGAGCCAGCTTGGCATATTTGTTGAGCTGATTTTCACTCAAATTAACTGTTGTTTCACTGGCATCCACTCTACCCAACTTCACCAGCATGTTTTTCTCACCTTTAAAACGGTTGATGATAATATATTTGATAATAACAGGGGGCTCCTTACGGGTTACTTTTCTTCTCTTTTTGGGACACCATTCATCATCATCTTCTTCTATAGAACCACCTGGCAGCCATTCCTTCCTCTCATTTACTTTTTCACCCTCTAATGAGTCAACATCATACAGATAATCTTCACTATACCTGACTTTTCTCTTGGCTCGTAGCCCATAGTTCTGCTGGGAGGAGGAGCTGCCAGAATTAGTGTCCCGAGCCATATAGCGGCTACAGTCCTTGATCTCCCCCATGGTATCAAATGAGACCTCAATGAAGGAACTACCATCACTGAAATTCCCTGATGCTTCCAAGGAATTGGCAAGATGGCCTTGCTTTAGATTCTTAAATTGCCCTACTTCAGTTCCACTGCATGGTTTATTTAAGGCAGATTTTTCATCATTATCCTTCCCATCTTTTTTCTCTGCACCTTTTTCTTCCTGGCCTTCTTCTTTGCCTTTCTTCTTGTCCAGGTTTTTATCTTCCTCCCCCCAGATAATGCTCACATCAGGGACCTTGAATTGGGAAAAATCGCTACTTTGCTTCAGGGCCCCAGTCTTAGACTCCCGCTTGGGGCAGGTAGTAAAGACACTGGGAAAAAAGTTGAACTGGGCATCTTCCTGCATCAAAAGGGTGGTCTTGTCTCGAACATTGTCCTGGAAGGACTCATATCGAATTTTCAGGGAGCAGACATCACTTCCCAGTGTTGACTCATCATCATCAAACATGTAGTTATCCACATCTTCTTCAGAGAACAGGTTGACAGATAGCTCATTCTTGGAACAGAGGTCAAGTAGTTCGATCTTACTCTCACTAATGAAAGTCTCAAAGTAACCCCAATCCTGATTGGAATTTGCCAGCAAAGCCTCTTCTGTATTGCACTTATCTAACAGTAATGCCTCATAATAACTTTTCTGACCTGGGTCCTCCAAGTCAATGTCAGGTTTCTCAGCTTCTCGTCTATCTCCTGCCCTTGATTTGTGCAAGGGGAAGCCTAGGAGCTGATCTGAGAGAAGCTGTTCTCCATATTTCATGTTTTCTCCAGCATTAATACACTGAATCCCTATATCAGAGACTGCACAGGTTTCATAATCCCTGTTTAGATCACTGACTTTTAGACTGATCCCTGGCTCAGGATCTACTGAATCCTTGGATTCCATGAAGCAGCCCAAGCAAGTCCGGCTTGGCTGCATGAGGCAGTCCCCATTCAGAGCTGACATGCCTGCAGGCTCCATTATGGCAAATGGAGCTTTCTCACACTCATTGGGCAATGACCATGTGTTCAGGCCCTTTGCAACACCAGATGTAAGGGAGATGGCATTCACAGAAGCACTATTAGCAGCATGCTCAGGTGCTTCAATCAGGCCCAAAGGAGAGGGAGGGCTCTGCATACAGGGCTTCTTAGAGGGAAGAGGCAGGAGACCTCTGGGGTACATCAGGTTCTCTTTTTGAGCCACTGGTATAGACTGGATTGGTGCAGCAGCTTCTAGAGCTGCAAATGACTTCATTGCCACATCCTGGTCCTCTGAATCTAGAGAAAAGGGGGAAAATGACAGAAATAAAGTTAAAGATCTTAGACCAGACTCATTAACTCTTCCCCTTGATCAGTTTCTGGTACTTGATCTTAATGTATAAAAGGTAAGCTTCAGCTTCTCTAACTTTAGAACTAGAAACTACAAAGTTAAAGAATGACCCTGATTTTGTACTGAACATTTATGAGAGTGAAAAGTAATTATTTCTTTACATTCAGCTTTTTCTTCAGACACACACAACACTTTCCTCAGAAATGAGGGGAAAATGGATTGCTTGATCAACTGGAAAGTCAAAGCTTTCAGGGTGGGAAAATGCTCAGATGGTATATATTCATGATTTTTAAATTCTCTAAGGCATATTCCTATCCTTCAGACTTACCTCTGTTTTGGAAGCTTCTACGGAATCTAGACATTTCAAACTTCACATCAAAGCAGATTTCTAATTCACTACAAATTTAGGGGAACCTAAGTATTCATTTGATAGAGATGATTTCAGAGAGCAAAGGGGTTGGATTAGATACCTCCTTGAGACGCTTCTAGTCTAGTTACAGATTTGGTGGGATAAAGTTTAGGATTAACACCTATCTCAGAGGTATCCTAGACTTAACTTGCCCCTGCTCTGTGGATACTGAAAATCTATAGCAATAACAAAGTACTATTGGGAGAGCTAATGCATACTATAATTAAATTCCCTTACCATTTTCCTTGACCCCATTAATCATAGTGTTTTCTCCGTTGGTTGAGGCAACAATAGCCTTATCTTGTTGGTTATCCATGAATGGGACCTCTTATTGTTTCATTCCAAGTCCAAATGCTGTCCAACCTGCACATTTCAAATACATAATAATATCAGTCACTAAATTTTTTCTCTGTTTTAAGGTTATTTCAGCTAGAGAGGTCTTAAAAGCTTTACTGGAATTTACCTGTTTCCAGACTGGCTTCATAGGCACTATTGTTTTGTTTCATAGCTTATACATACCATATAAGTCAGTTTGGAAATTCACACTTCATTCATACATTCTAGACCCTTCTATCCCCTCTTGGCTACCATACTATTAAAACAGAAGTCTGAGGAAGCAGGCAAACTTACATCTTCTTTCAGATAGTAACACATTTAACCACTTCCAACCCCTAGCCAAAACAAGGCTACAAAAATGTTTCCACAGATTACTGACCTATACTTATATCCCCTTTCAAGTAATGAAATAAAGAACAGCTGCTTCAGACAAATATTACTAGCAAAAATTAATGTATCATGAAATATATACAGGAGCAATGCACTTAATTATCAAGAATTATCTAATCTTGTCAGATACAACAAGAATACTGGAACAAGTATACTCCAACAAGAATCATGGAACATATAAGTGCCACTGTAACTTTACTCTGGGATGCTGTTCTCCTGAGAACATAAATTTCTCCTCAGAAAAAATCTGACCAAGCACCCAGGATTCATTGCTCTGAATTAAATGCAAAAAAAAGTGTTGAGAATAGAGATAATATGCTTTGGCAAAAGAAGAGGTGGAGACTGGTATGGGAGTTTGATAAGTTGGGAAGGGGAGAGGAAGGGAGCACTAGGTGCTAGGCTGGATACAGTTACAGAAGTTCTCTCATTTTGTACTTATAATCACCTTGTAATTTTGGCTCTACTAGGTTCTTATTTGTTTTCTTTTTCTGGGCCATGCCACGCAGCTTCTGGGATCTCAGTTTCCCCACTAGGGATTGAATCTGGACCATGGCAGTGAAAGCACTGAATCCTAAGCTCTAGACCACCAGGGAGCTCCCTTATTCCCTTAATTTTTTTCAAAAGGGCAAACTGAGTATCATAGATACTGGCTTAGATACTAATAGAGATACTATCATAGATATTAACAATGATTATCAATTATTTGGGCCTTTTTTCCCCCTACAGAATCAGAAGGCTAAACCCCGAGCAGAAAATCCTTTAGTCCGTTCCTATGACTTTTTAGATCTCAGCTCTAAATGACACAACTTAAGGCCATGTATTTTCGCACATTTTAATTTATACCTTGGCTGTTTATAAAAAAAGATTTGGGAGAAGGATTATAATTTTTTATGCCTGCAATACAAACATCTCTGCACTTGTTTAACTCTTCCCTGTTGATCAGCATTTTAGGATAACAAATTTTATGGGGTGATTAAAATCTATTTTGAGCTGAAATTGATTAGCACGTTTGGAATAATGTACAAGCGGCTTTGCTGATCATGGTAAATCATGCAGTGTAATGGCACTGATATAACATTAGCATGGAGACAGGTATTTTGAAGCAAGAAAATGATCAGTTAAAGTGGAAAAGCAACCTCTCCTACTTGACCTTCCCTCAGTTGGGTCTGAAGAAGGCTCACAGATCTTGTCCTAGTAGATTGCTATGCTCTTCCCCAAAGGCCTTTAGGGCTCAGGTCTCAGAGTCTAGATGACCCATGCCTATGATTGTGTTGGGAGCTGTCCTTGGCCTTTCCCAACTGGGAAAAAATAAGGCAAGAAAGTAATTCATGTTTCTGCCTATGGATCTGGGACAATATAGCCTTTCGGATGAGTAGTGCTAATCTCTGGGATACCAGTTTAAATTAATTCAACAAATTTACTATGTACTACCTATGGTCATGGTGGTGTACCAGAAACTGCAGTGGAAAAGGTAGTTTACTGAGACCAGATCCTTGCTCTCAAGGTGCTCAGAATTTATTGGAGAAAACAAGTCATAGACAAATACTAATAAATATATTTTATTCACTGAAATAGAGGGAAAAAGTTTCTATAGGAGTTCAAAATAGAGAGAAATTATTCCACTTCTAGAAAGGAGGTAAACCAGTGAAGGATTCACTAATAGCAGCATTTGATTTGGACCTTGAAGGATGCTGTTCCACGGAGTAGGAATGGGGAATAATAGAGGAGAGAAAGGCATTCTAGGCTTCAGGAACTTCATGAGTTGCCATGAGTCTCTCCCTACTCCAGTCAGCCTAAACAACTGCAACAGAATCATAGGCCTGACACTTTCCTTGCATATAACACCCTTTTCCTTATTTTTTCCATTGTTCTTTTTTTAAAAATTAATGTATTTTAAATGAAACAAAGATGAATATTTTTATAATAAAAGGTACAATTCACCAAGAAGATAGACATCATAAATCATTAACAGCAAAGAAACCTTAACAACAAAGAAACAAAGATACAAAAGCAAAAATCAGAAGAAATATAAGTGAAAAGAAAAAACATATAATCATAGTGAGACATATTAACATTGCTCAGAGACTATTTTACCAAGTGCAGAAAAAACAAGAATAGAAGCATCTTGAATGATGTCATTAATAATCTAAATATACTAGATTTACATTTAATTAATTTATATTAATCATATACTACACAAATATATTCAAAATTTTGTTATTTCATAAGTTATTATTAGATGTCCTTAGGACATTTAGAAAAACTGGTAAAAAGATAAACATGACTAAATTTCAAAAAATATAATTCTTTTTTATGTGTGATTCAGTTTTATATATAAGCACATATATTGTTTTTGAAATTATTTTCTGTTATAGGTTATTATAAGACATTGACTATGGTTCCCTGTGCTATATAGTAAACCTCTGTTGCTTGTTGCATATCTATTTTTAAAAAATTAGAAATATAGCATTCTATTTATACTAAGTCAAATAAGTGGAATCAAAATGTCATAATTTTTTAGGCAAAAATTCATAAGTTTACATATATATTCATAAGTTATACATATATATATATATGTATACAAAAGCCTTTCTACTATGATTGATAAAGGCTTGAGAAAGAACATCAAAGAAAAAAAGAAGAGATGGAGAAATTGGAAAACATAAACTAAATGAAATGGGAGCACTGACTATGAAATAGAAAAATGAAACAAACTAGATAAAGGTAAAAGATCCTCATATACTCCAGTTGTTTTTAAACATGGCTGCTCCATAGAAACATATCTGGAGCTCTGGTAAAAAAAAAAATACCTGGGCATTTGTATTTTTCAAAAAATTCCAAGATAATTCTGATATGCATCTGGATTTTAAACAGTGATTACAGATGTTTCTATTAAATGTTTGTTTTGGTGATATAGAATTCTATAATTTTTCTGTTGATCAATCATGATACAATGGTATTAAGTGAGTAATACTTACATAATCACAATAGTAAAAGATATTTATCAGTTTTCACAATCAATAGTCAGACAAAAAATAAAAGATGATTACAATTACAAGCCATAATGGGAACATGATTAACCTAACAATATAAAATAATTACACACAATTTGGGGGGTCAAGCAGAGTAATGTAGTAAGTGGAAGTGCGTACATGCACATGTTTTCATCTGCTCAGTCAATCTATGTCTTTTGGTTGGTGCATTTAATACATTTACAGTTAAGGTAATAATCGATATGTATGATCCTATTCCCCTGGAGAAGGGAATGGCAACCCACTCCAGTATTCTTGCCTGGAGAATTCCATGGACAGAGGAGCCGGGCAGGCTAAAGTCCATTGGGGTAGCAAAGACTCAGATATGACTGAGTGACTAACACTTTCACTTTCACTTTCATGATCCTATTACCATTGTTTTGGGTTTATTTTCTGTAGGTAGGGCTTTTCCTTCTCTTGTTTTCTGCCTAGAGAAGTTCCTTTAGCACTTGTTGTAAAGCTGGTTGGGTAGTGCTGAATTCTCTTAACTTTTGCTTGTCTGGAAAGCTTTTGATTTCTCCATCAAATCTGAAGGAGAGTCTTCCTGGGTAGAATATTCTTGGTTGTAGGTTCTTCCCTTTCATTACTTTAAATATATCATGCCATCCCCTCCTGGATTGTAGAGTTTCTGTTGAGAAATCAACTGATAGCCTGATGGGAGTTCCCTTGTATATTGTCATTTTCCCCTTGTTGCTTTTAATACTTTATCTCTGTCTTTAATTTTTGTCAATTTGATTGTGTCTTTGTGTGTTCCTCCTTGGGTTTATCCTGCCTGGGACTATCTGTGCTTCCTGGACTTGGTTGGTTATTTCCTTTCCCATGTTAGGGAAGTTTCAGCTATGACCTCTTCAAGTATTTTCTCAGGTCCTTTCTCTCTCTCTTCTCCTTCTGGGTCCCAAATAATGTGAATGTTGGTGTGTTTAATGTTGTCCCAGAGGTCTCTTAGGCTCTCTTCATTTCTTTTCATACTTTTTTCTATGTTCTGTTCTGTGGCAGTTATTTCCAACATTTCTGTCCTCCAGGTCATTTATCCGTACTTCTGCTTCAGTTATTCTGCTATGGATTCCTTCTAGTGTATTATTCATTTATTTGTTTGTTATTTAGTTCTTCTAGGTCTTTGGTAAACATTTCTTGTATCTTCTCAATCTTTGCCTCCATTCTTTTTCTGAGATCCTGAATCATCTTCACTATCATTATCTTGAATTCTTTTTCTGGAAGGTTGCCTATCTCCACTTCTTTAGTTGTTTTTCTGGGGTTTATCTTGTCCCTTCCCCTGGGACATAATTTTCTGCTTTTTCATGCAGATTAACGTTCTGTAATGTGCCTTTGTTTTAGTCGCTGCTGGATTTTGGTTCTTCTTGCTTCTTCTGCCTGCCCTCTGATGGAGGAGGCTAAAATGCTTGTGTAAGCTTCTTGATGGGAGGGACTACTGGTGGGAAAAACTGGGTCTTGCTCTGGTGGGTAGGGCTCTGCTCAGTTCAGTTCAGTTCAGTCACTCAGTCATGTCCAACTCTTTGTAACCCCATGGACTGCAGCATGCCAGGCTCCTCTGTTCATCACCAACTCCTGGAGCTTACTCAAACTCATGTCCATCAAATCGGTGATGCCTTTCAACCACCTCATCCTCTGTTGTCCCCTTCTCCTCCTGCCTTCAATCTTTCCCAGCAACAGGGTCTTTTCCAATGAGTCAGTTCTTCGCATCAGATGGCCAAAGTGCTGGAGTTTCAGCTTCAGCATCAGTCCCTCCAATGAACACCCAGGACTGATCTCCTTTAGGATGGGCTGGTTGGATCTCCTTGCAGTCCAAGGGACTCTCAAGAGTCTTCTCCAATACCACAGTTCAAAATCATTAATATTTTGGTGCTCAGCTTTCTTTATAGTCCAACTCTCACATCCATACATTACTACTGGAAAAACCATAGTTTTGAATAGACAGACCTTTGTTGGCAAAGTAATGTCTCTGCTTTTTAATATGCTATCTAGGTTGGTCATAGCTTTTTTCCAAGGAGCAAGCGTCTTTTAATTTCATGACTGCAGTCACCATATGCAGTGATTTTGGAACCCCCAAAATAAAGTTTGTCACTGTTTCCATCATTTCCCCATTTATTTGTCATGAAGTGATGGGACTGGATGCCATGATCTTAATTTTCTGAATGGTGAGTTTTAAGCCGACATTTTCACTCTCCTCTTTCACTTTCATCCAGAGGCTCTTCAGTTCTTCTTCACTTTCTGCCATAAGGGTGATGTCACCTGCATATTTGAGATTATTGATATTTCTCCCAGAAATCTTGATGCCAGCTTGTGCTTCATCCAGCCTGACATTTTGTATGATGTCCTCTGCATATAAGTTAAATAAGCAGGGTGACATTATACAGCATTGACCTACTCCTTTCCCGATTTGGAACGAGTATGTTGTTCCATGTACAGTTCTAGTTGCTTCTTTACCTGCACACAGCTTTCCCAGGAGGCAGGTCAGGTGGTCTGGTATTCCCATCTTTTTAAGAATTTTCCATAGTTTGTTGTGATCCACACAATCAAAGGCTTTGGCATAGTCAATAAAGCAGAAACAGATGTTTTTCTGGAATTCTAGTGCTTTTTTGATGATCCAATGTATGTTGGCAATTTTATCTCTGGTTCCTCTGTCTTTTATAAATCCAGCTTGAACATCTGGAAGTTCACAGTTCACATACTGTTGAAGTCTGTCTTGGAGAATTTGGAGCATTACTTTACTAGCGTGTGAGATGAGTGCAATTGTGTGGTAGTTTGAGCATTCTTTGGCATTGCCTTTCTTTGGGATTGGAATGAAAATGGACTTTTTTCAGTCCTGTGGCCACTGCTGAGTTTTCCAAATTTGCTGGCATATTGAGTGCAGCACTTTGACAGCATCATCTTTTAGGATTTGAAATAGCTCAACTGGAATTCCATCACCTCCACTAGCTTTGTTCATAGTGATGTTTCCTAAGGCCCACTTGACTTCACATTCCAGGATGTCTGGCTCTAGTTGAGTGATTACACCATCATTGTTATCTGGATCTTTAAGATCTTTTTTGTATAGTTCTTCTGTGTATTATTGCCACTTCTTCTTAATATCTTGTGCTTTTGTTAGGTCCGTACCATTTCTGTCCTTAATTGTGGCCATCTTTGCATGAAATGTTCTCTTGGTATCTCTAATTTTCTTGAAGAGATCTCTAGTCTTTCCCATTCTGTTGTTTTCCTCTGTTTCTTTGCATTGATTGCTGAGGAAGGCTTATTATCTCCCCTTTCTATTCTTTGGAACTCTGCATTCAAATGGGCGTATCTTTCCTTTTCTCCTTTGCCTTTAGCTTCTCTTCTTTTCACAGCTATTTGTAAGGCCTCCTCAGACAGCCATTTTGCCTTTTGGCATTTGTTTTTCTTGGGGATGGTCTTGATCACTGCCTCCTGTACAATGTCATGAACCTCTGTCCATAGTTCTTTAGGCACACTGTCTATCAGATCTAATCCCTTGAATCTGTTTGTCACTTCCACTGTATAATTGTAAGGGATTTGATTTAAGTCATACCTGAATGGTCATGTGGTTTTCCCTACTTTCTTCAATTTCAGTCTGAATTTGGCAATAAGGAATTGATGATCTGAGTCACAGTCAGTTCCCAGTCTTGTTTTTGCTGACTGTATAGAGCTTCTCCATCTTTGGCTGCAAAGAATATAATCAATCTGATTTTGGTATTGACCATCTGGTGATGTACATGTGTAGAGTCTTCTCTTGTGTTGTCTTCTCTTGTCTATGTGCTCTATGGTTGGGTCAATGGTGACCTCCAAGAAGGTTTACCCCAAAGGGGATCTTTCCAGACAGTTACTGCGAGTCCTGCCCAATCCCTGTGGTGAGCCCCTGCCAACCCATGCCTCTACAGGAGACCCTCTAACACTAGCAGGTAGTTCTGGTTTGGTTTCAGTGGATTCACTGTTCTTTTCCTCTGAGTCTTGGTGTGTGCAAGGATTTATTTGTGCCCTCCAAGACTGGAGTCTCTGTTTCCCCTTGTCCCGTGGAAGTCTTATAATCAAATTCCCCTGGCCTTCAAGGTCAGATTCTCTGGGGATTCCCAGTCCATTTGTTGGGTCTCCAGGGTGGGGAGCCTGATGTAGGGCTCTGAACCTTCACAACAGTGGGAGAACTTTTTTGGTATTATTGTTCTCCAGTTTGTGGATGACCCACCCAGTGGGTATGGGATTTGATTTTATTGTAATTGTGCCCCTCCTACCTTCTTTCTGCAGCTTCGTCTTTGTCTTTGGATGTGGCGTATCTTTTTTTTTTTTTTTTGGTAGGTTCAAGCAGTCTCCTGTTGGTGGTTGTTCAACAGCTAGTTGTGATTTTGGTGCTCTTGCAGGAGGAGATGAGTGCACATCCTTTTACTCCACCATCTTGAACTGGAAGCCTCTTTTTAAATTATTAATTAATGTATTTTAATTGGAAGATAATTACTTTAAAAGATTGTGATGGGGTTTTTTTTGCCATACATCAACATTAATTGGCCATAGGTATACATGTATACCCGCACCCTGAAGCCCCCTCCCACCCCCCTCCCCACCCTATCCCTCTAGGTTTTCCCAGAGTACCAATGCCCTGCTTCATGCCCCGAACTTGCACTGGTCATCTATTTCACATATGGTACTGTACATGTTTCAAAGCTCTTCTTTAAAATCATTCCACCCTTGTCTTCTCCCACTGATTCCAAAAGTCTGTTATTTTTATCTGTGTTTCCCTTGCTGCCTGCATGTAGGATCATTGGCACCAGATTTCTAAATTTCATATATACGTGTTAATATATATTTGTCTTTCTCTTTCTGACTTACTTCACTCTGTATAATAGGTTCCATCTCATTAGAACTGACTCATACTCATTTCTTTTTATAGCTGAGCAATATTCCATTGTGTATATGTACCACAACTTCCTTATCCATTCATCTGACGATGTACATCTAAGTTGCTTCCATATCCTCAGTTCAGTTCAGTTCAGTTCAGTCGCTTAGTCGTGTCTGACTCTTTGCAACCCCATGAACTCCAGCATGCCAGGCCTTCCTGACCATCATAAACTTCCAGAGTCCACCCAAACCCATGTCCATTGTGTCGGTTATGCCATCCAACCATCTCATCCTCTGTCGTCCCCTTCTCCTCCTGCCCTCAATCTTTCCCAGCATCAGGGTCTTTTCAAATGAATTAGCTCTCCTCATCAGGTGGCCAAAATATTGGAGTTTCAGCTTCAGCATCAGTCCCTCCAATGAACACCCAGGACTGATCTCCTTTAGGATGGACTGGCTGGATCTCCTTGCAGTCCAAGGGACTCTCAAGAGTCTTCTCCAACACCACAGTTCAAAATCATCAATTCTTCGGTGCTCAGCTTTCTTTATAGTCCAACTCTCACATCCATACATGACTACTGGAAAAACCATAGCCTTGACTAGACAGACCTTTGTTGGCAAAGTAATGTCTCTGCTTTTTAATATGCTATCTACGTTGGTCATACTTTCCTTCCAAGGAGTAAGCGTCTTTTAATTTTATGGCTGCAATCACTATCTGCAGTTATTTTGGAGCCCCCCAAAATAAAGTCAGCCACTGTTTCCCCATCTATTTGCCATGAAGAGATGGGACCAGATGCTATGATCTTAGTTTTCTGAATGTTGAGCTTTAAGGCAACTTTTTCACTCTCTTCTTTCACTTTCATCAAGAGGCTCTTTAGTGCTTCCTCACCTTCTGCCATGAGGGTGGTGTCATCTGCATATCTGAGGTTATTGATATTTCTCCCGGCAATCTTGATTCCAGCTTGTGCTTCTTCCAGCCCAGCGTTTCTCATGATGTACTCTGCATATAAGTTAAATAAGCAGGGTGACAATGTACAGCCTTGACGTACTCTTTTTCCTATTTGGAACCAGTCCATTGTTCCATGTCCAGTTCTAACTGTTGCTTCCTGACCTGCATACAGGTTTCTCAAGAGGCTGGTCAGGTGGTCTGGTATTCCCGTTTCTTTCAGAATTGTCCATAGTTTATTGTGATCTACACAGCCAAAGGTTTTGGCATAGTCAATAAAGCAGAAATAGATGTTTTTTCTGGAACTCTCTTGCTTTTTCCATGATCCAGCAGATGTTGGCAATTTGATCTCTGGTTCCTCTGCCTTTTCTAAAACCAGCTTGAACATTTGGAAGTTCATGTTTCACGTTTTGCTGAAGCCAGGCTTGGAGAATTTTGAGCATTACTTTACTAGCGTGTGAGATGAGTGCAATTGTGTGGTAGTTTGAGCATTCTTTGGCATTGCCTTTCTTTGGGATTGGAATGAAAACTGACCCTTTCCAGTCCTGTGGCCACTGCTGAGTTTTCCAAATTTGCTGACATATTGAGTGCAGCACTTTCACAGCATCATCTTTTAGGATTTGAAATAGCTCAACTGGAATTCCATCACCTCCACTAGCTTTGTTTGTAGTGATGCTTCCTAAGGCCCACCTGACTTCACATTCCAGGATGTCCGGCTCTAGGTGATGTGAGTGATCACACTTTTGTTATTATCTGGGTCGTGAAGATCTTTTTTGTACAGTTCTTCTGTGTATTCCTGCCACCTCTTCATAATATCTTCTGCTTCTGTTAGGTCCATACCATTTCTGTCCTTTATTGAGCCCATCTTTGCATGAAATGTTCCCTTGGTATCTCTAATTTTCTTGAAGAGATTTCTAGTCTTTCCCATTCTATTGTTTTCCTCTATTTCTTTGCATTGATCACTGAGGAAGGCTTTCTTATCTCTCCTTGCTATTCTTTGGAACTCTGCATTCAGATGCTTATATCTTTCCTTTTCTCCTTTGCTTTTCGACTCTCTTCTTTTCACAGCTATTTGTAAGGCCTCCTCAGACAGCCATTTTGCTTTTTTGCATTTCTTTTCCTTGGGGATGGTCTTGCTCCCTGTCTCCTGTACAGTGTTACAAAACTCCATCCATAGTTCATCAGGCACTCTGTCTGTCGGATCTAGTCCCTTAAATCTATTTGTCACTTCCACTGTATAATCATAAGGGATTTGATTTAGGTCATACATGAATGGTCTAGTGGTTTCCCCCACTTTCTTCAATTTAAGTCTGAATTTGGCTTCCATGTCCTAGCTAACGTACATAGTGCCACAATGAACATTGGGTACATGTGTCTCTTTCAATTCTGATTTCTTCAGCATATAGCCCCAGCAATGGGACTGCTGGGTCATATGGCAGGTCTATTCCCAGTTTTTTAAAGTAATATCCACACTGTTCTCCATAATGGTGTACCAGTTTGCATTTCCACCAACAGTGTAAGAAGGTCCCCTTTTCTCCACACCCTCTCCAGCGTCTATTGTTTGCAGATTTTTTGATGATGGCCATTCTGACCATTGAGAATACCCTTTTCAATCAGTACTCACTTTCATTCTCTTCACCTCTACCATATACTCCAAAATATTTTTACTTATATTCTAGACCACTTTTTGCTTCCAGGTATCTTGCTTGATATTCTCTGTGCTTGGAACATCTCTCCCTATTCTTTCTCCTTCCTCTATTCTTCCCCTCCTCCCTTTCCAGCTTTTGTTTCATTTCCCTCTCCTATTCCCCACTCAAAATTTCCTGACACTTTCCTTGATTCTCCATACCACAAACAAAATTAATTTTTTCCCTTCTCTCTGTTCCCAAAGAACTTTGCTCTTCTCCGTGTTTATCTTCTTTTATAAACATTACTTCTTTGTATCTGATACCCTCAAAAGACTATGCACCCTTCATCTCCATAGGGCTTAGCTCAAATAGTGTTTAGAATATGGTATATACTCTGTCAAAGTTGACTAGAAGATGATGTTGAATGATAGAAAATGATGGGGGAGAATTTGGGGAATAGTAATGTTTTTTTTTTTTTTTTTTTTAAATCAGGTACATATAAGGAGCTATGGTTGAAAAGATGAGAACTATACTGTGGAGGCCAAAAATCTTAAAGAAAACACTGAAGGGTTTTGAGCAGAGAAATACTATTGTTAGAACATTAGGACCAGTGAGAGAGGGAGAATCAGAGGTAAGAAAATATGTTAGGGGACAATGTTCAAGGGTGAGCGGTCAAGAAGATTAGAATTAGGGCAGAGGAAATAAAAATGGAAAGATTTTAGATTTGAGTAAATTGCAGAGGTATGCTGTAGAGTTTGGAAAATGATTTAGATGTGGCAGGTGAGGGAGCAGGAGTTGGCATATGGAGAGGAGAGAGGTCAAAGAATTAATTTATTGTTGTTTAGTCACTAAGTTTGGAGAAGGAAATGGCAACCCACTCCAGTGTTCTTGCCTGGAGAATCCCAGGGATGGTGGAGCCTGATGGGTTGCCATCTCTGGGGTCGCACAGAGTCGGACATGACTGAAGCAACTTAGCAGCAGCAGCAGCAGTCACTAAGTTATGTCTGACTCTTTGCAATCTTATAGACTGTAACCTGCCAGGCTCCTCTGTTCATGGGGTTCTCTAGGCAAGAATACTGGAGTGGGTTGCCATGCCCTCCTCCAGGGGGTCTTCCTGGACCAGGGATTGAACCTGCATCTCTTGTATAGGCAGGCAGATTCTTTACCACTGACCCACCAGGGAAGATCTCAAAGAGTTATTAATGATTGTAAAAGGAACATTAGGGGTGGTTGGATTCCAGACCAGAGTAACCTCAGAAACACAAGTGTCAGGATGTTTATGAGAATAAAGCAAGATGAGTAATAAGCCTGATCATCAGGTCAAACATCTATAATGAAGCTGAAAAAGGTCTTAGCTGGAAAGGAGGCAACTGACCAGCAAGCTGATATGGATGGAGAAACTACGGGTTTGGTTAGGAACTGAAATGGATCAATGAAATGAGACTGTTGTAGTAAACAGGTCCACAGAAGTTCTCCAGGTTAGCCTAGCCAAGATCTATCTAGTCTAAATCTTCCCAGTTCAACTCCAGTCAGCTGACAGATGACAGAATCAGCATTAGTACAGAGAGTACACAGTTATCCATAATGCTACTTGACTAATTCAACTTTTTAACATCTACCAGGATTTCAAGATACTAGGTTAGATATATGGAAATGTGATGCTTTTAAGAAAACATGCTTAAATGAAGAATCATACAAGTTTTTTAAATATTAAGGATAAGAAAGCCATCAAAAAAAGATGACCACAGTAAAACACTAAAAAATTCTATATATCTCAGAAGTATGGTATAATTCTATGTTGTCTTTCATGATTAATAGTCCAAAATTCAAAAGATATGCACAAAATCTCATATAAGAACTGATATCATAGGATGGATGAAATACAACCACTAACTAGCTGGGTAACAAAGCTATGCATGTTCCATCTGCTTTGATTTTTGGCAGACATAAATCTAAGACATGAGTCTTTGCTGTTAGGTTCCTGGGCAGCAACTATAGTGGCTGCATTTTGGCATAGCTCAGTGGTTAAATATTTGGATCTCCATTCCTCTTATTTTTCCCTCCCTCACTATTATCTGCACCATCCTTTCTGATATCATTGTAAAGAAATTCCCAGGAAGAACAAGTTCATAGGATCATAAATCAATGAGAAAGTATGTGAAAATGCATTGTCCATGTTAAAGCACTACACAGATGCTAGAAAACCTTATATGCAATAAGATGTGAATTAGAAGTGGACAGAAACAAGCAGAGGCGAATATTCATAGGCTCAAGTTGGGAATGGCCAGCCTCCCCACTAGACTTATAAACTTTATTATTTTAAATTCTTAAAAAAATTTTAATGGGACTTCCCTGGTTGTTCAGTAGTTGGGGATGAACCTGCCAATTCAGGGGACACAGGCTCAATCCCTGGTCCAGGAAGATTCCACATGCCATGGGGCAGCTAAGCCCATGTGCCACAACTACTGAGCCTGCGCACCCTAGAGCCCATACTCTGCAACAAGAGAAGCTATCTCAGTGAGAAGCCCATGCACTTGGGTATCCAAGTGTAGCCCCCGCTTGCCCCAACTGGAGAAAGCCCACGTGCAGCAACAAAGACCCAGCACAGCCAAAAATAAATAAATAAATACATATTTAAAATTTTATATTGGAGTACTGTTTATTTACAGTGTGTGCTAGTTTCAGGTGTACAGCAAAGTGAATTAGTTATATACATATATACTTATATCCACTCTTTTTTAGGTTCTTTTCCCATTACAGAGTATTGAGTAGAGTTCCTTTGAGTTGAGTTCCCTGTGCTATACAGTAGGTTAGTTATCTGTTTTATATATAGTAGTATGTACATTTGAATCCCCAAATCCTAATTTATCCCTCCCCTCATTTCCGCTTTGTAAACTGTAAGGTTGTTTTCTATGTCTGTGAATCGTTTCTGTTTTGTAAATAAGTTCAATTGTATCATTTTTTAAGATTCCATATATAAGCAATATCATATGATATTTATCTTTCTCTGCTTGAATTACTTCACTCAGTATGACAATCTCTAGGTCCATTCATGTTGCTGCAAAGGACATTATTTCATTCCTTTTAATGGTTGAGTAATATTCCATTGTATATATGTACCACACCTTTATCCATTCCTCTATCAATGGACATTTAGGTTGCTTCCATGTGTTGGCTATTGTAAATAGTGCTGCAGTGAACATTGGGGTGCATATATCCTTTCAGACTATGATTTTCTCTAGATATATTCCTAGGAATGGGATTACTGGATCATATGATAACTGTATTTTTAGTTTTTAAAGAACATTCATACTGTTCTCCATAGTGGTTTTATCAATTTACATTCCCACCAACAGCGTAGGAGGATCCCCTTCTCTCCATACCCTCTCCAGCATTTATTGTTTTTAGACTTTTTGCTGATGGCCATTCTGAGCAGTGTGAGGTGATACCTCACTGTAGTTTTGATTTGCATTTCTCTATTAGTGATGTTGAGCATCTCTTCATGTGCTTTTTGGCCATCTGTATTTCTTCTTAGGAGAAATGTCTATTTAGATCTTCTGCCCATTTTTTGACTGATTTGTTTGCTTTTTTTATATTGAGTTGCATGAGCTGTTTTTATACTTTGGAGATTAATCCCTTGTCAGGTACTTCATTTGCCAATGTTTTCTCCCACTCTGTGGGTCATCTGTTCATTTTGTTTATTGTTTCCTTTGCTCTCCAGAAGCTTGTAAGTTTGATTAGGTCCCATTTGTTTACTTTGGTTTTATTTTCATTACTCTAGGAAGTGGATCAAAAAGATATATTGCTGTGATTTATGTCAGAGTGTTTTGCCCACATTTTTGTCTAAGAATTTTATAGTATCCAGCCTTACATTGAGCTCTTTAATTCATTTTGAGTTGATTTTTGTGTATGATTTTAGACAGTGATCTAATTTCTTTCTTTTACATGTAGCTCTCCAGTTTTTACAGTACCACTTATTGACGATATTGTCTCTTCTCCATTGTATATTTTTGCCTCCTTTGTCATAGATTAGGTGACCATAGGTGCATGGCTGTATCTCCAGACTTTTTATCCTGTTCCATTGATATATATTTCTCTTTTTGTGCCAGTACCATACTGTTTTGATTACTGTAACTTTGTAGTACAGTCTGAAGTCAGGGAGCCTTATTCCTCCAGCTCTGTTTTTCTTTCTCAAGATTGCTTGGACTATTTGAGGTCCCTTTTGTTTCCATACTAATTGTAAAACTTTTTGTTCTAGTTCTGAGAAAATGCCCTTGGTTATTTGACAGGGATTTCATTGAATCTGTATATTGCTTTGGGTGGTATAGTCATTTTCACAATATCAACTCTCCCAATCCAAGAACATGGTATGTCTGTCCATCTGTTTGTGTCATCTTTTATTCCTTTCATCAGTTATCTTATAGTTTTCTGAATATAGGTCTTTTGCCTCCTTAGGTAGATTTAGTCCCAGGTATTTTATTCTTTTTGATGCAGTGGTAAATGTGATTTTTTCCCCTTGATTTCTCTTTCTGATTTTTCATTGTTAGTGTATAGGAATACAAGAGATTTCTGTGTGTTTATTTTGTATGCTGCAACTTTACTTAATTCATTGAAGAGTTTTAGTAGTTTTCTAATAGCATCTTTAGGATTTTCTGTGTATAGTATCATATCATCTGCAAACAATGACAGTTTTACTTCTTTTCCCTTTGGGATTCCTCTTATTTATTTTTCTTCTCTGATTGCCATGGTGAGGATTTCCAAAATTACATTGAATGATAGTGGCAAGAGTGGACATCATTGATTTGTTCCTGATCTTAGAGAAAATGCTCCAGTTTTTCACCATTAAGAATGATGTTTACTGTGGGTTTGTGGTATATGGCTCTTATTACGTTGAGGTAGGTTCCCTCTATGCCCACTTACTGAAGAGTTCTTTAAAAAATCATAAATGGACATTTTCTGCATCTATTGAGATGATCATATGGTTTTTATTCTTCAATATGTTGATGTGGTATACCATACTGATTGATTTGTAGATGTGGAAAAAATCTTGCATTCCTGGGATAACTCCAACTTGATCATGGTGTATGATCCTTTTAATGTGTTTTTGGGTTCAGTCTTCTCATATTTTGTTGAGTATTCTGTGTATATGTTCATCAGTGATACTGGCCTGCAATTCTCTTTTTCTGTGTGATATCTTTGTTTTTGGTATCAGGGTGATGTTGGCCTCATAGAATGAGTTTAGGAGTGTTCCTTCTTCTGCAATTTTTTCAAGAGTTTCAGAAGGGTAGGTGTTAACTCCTCTAAATGTTTGATAGAATTTGCCTGTGAAGCCATCTAATCCTGGACTTTTGTTCATTGAAATATTTTAATCAGTTTCAATTTCAATACTTATGATTGTGAAAGTGAAAGTCCCTCAGTTGTCTCCAACTCTTTATGACCCCATGGACTATATACAGTCCATGGAATTCTCTAGGCCAGAATACTGAAGTGGGTAGATGTTCCCTTCTCCAAGGGATCTTTCCAACTCAGGGATTGAACCCAGGTCTCCTGCATTGCAGGCAGAGTTTTTACCAGCTGATCCAGGGAAGCCAAAGAATACTGGAGTGGGTAGCCTATCCCTTCTCCAGCAGATCTTCCCAACCCAGGAATTGAACTGGGGTCTCCTGCATTATAGGTGGATTCTTTACCAGCTGAGCTACCAGGGAAGCCCTGAAACTTGTGATTGGTCTGTTCGTATTTTCTATTTCTTCCTGGTTCAGTCTTGGAAGGTTGTACCTTTCAAAGAATTTGTCCATTTCTTCTAGTTTGTCCATTTTATTGGCATATAGTTGCTTGTAGTATTCTTTTATGATACTTTGTATTTCTGTGGTGTCTGTTGTAACTGTTTTTTTCATTTATAATTTTATTGATTTAAGTTCTCTACCTTTTGTCTTAATGTGTCTAAGTTTTATTAATTTTGTTTATCTTCACAAAAAAAAAACCAGCTTTTAGTTTCATTGATCTTTGCTATTGTTTTCTTCATCTCAATTTTATTTATTTCTGCTCTAATCTTTATGATTTCTTTCCTTCTACTAGCTTTGTTTGTTCTTCTTTCTCCAGTTGTTTTAGGTGTAAGGTTATGTTGTTTATTAAAGGTTTTTCTTGTTTTGTGATGTAAGGCTGTTTTGTTATAAACTTCCCTCTTAGAATTGCTTTTGCTGCATCTCTTAGGCTTTGGACCATTGTGCTTTCATTGTTATTTGTCTCTAGGTACTTTTTTAATGTCCTCTTTGATTTCTTCAATGATCCATTGGGTATTCATTAACATATTGTTTAGCCTCTACATGTTTGTGGTAGTTTTTTTTTTTTTTTACAGTTTTTTTCCCCTGTAATTTACTTCTACTCTCACAGTATTTTGGTTGGAAAAGAGGCTTGATATGATTTTTATTTTCTTAAACTTACTGAGGTTTGTTTTGTGGCCCAAGATGTGATCTATCCTGGAGAATTTTCCATGTGCATCTGAGAAAAAAATATATTCTGCTTCTTTAAGATGGAATGCCCTATAGATATCAGTTATGTCCATCCAGTTTAATGTGTCATTTAAGTCTGTGTTTCTTTATTGATTTTCTGTCTGGATGACCTGTCCATTGATGAAGGTAGGGTGTTAAAGTCCCCTACTGTTATTGTGTTACTGTTGATTTCCCCTTTTATGGCTGTTAGTATGTGCCTTATATGTTGGGGTGTCCTATGTTTGGTGCATATATGTTCACAATTGCTATATCTTCTTCTTGGGTTGAGCCTTGATCATTATGTAGTGTACTTCCTTGCTTCCTGTAACAGTCTTTAATGTCTGTTTTGTTTGATATGAATATTGCTACTCCAGTTTTCTTTTGATTTCCATTTTCATGGGATATCTTTTTCTATTCCCTTACTTTCAGTCTGTATGTGTCCCTAGGTCTGGTGTTGGTCTCTTGTAGACAGTATATATCTGTGTCTTATTTTTGGATCCATTCAGCCAGTCTACATCTTTTGATTGGAACATTTAATCCATTTACATGTCAGGTAATTATCAATATGTATGCTTCTATGGAATTCCAGTTGAGCTATTTCAAATCCTGAAAGATGATGCTTTGAAAGTGCTGCACTCAATATGCCAGCAAATTTGGAAAACTCAGCAGTGGCCACAGGACTGGAAAAGGTCAGTTTTCATTCCAATCCCAAAGAAAGGCAATGCCAAAGAATGCTCAAACTACCGCACAGTTGCACTCATCTCACACGCTAGTAAAGTAATGCTCAAAATTCTCCAAGCCAGGCTTCAGCAATACATGAACCATGAACTTCCAGATGTTCAAGCTGGTTTTAGAAAAGGCAGAGGAACCAGAGATCAAATTGCCAACATCCACTGGATCATTGAAAAAGCAAGAGAGTTCCAGAACAACATCTATTTCTGCTTTATTGACTATGCCAAAGCCTTTGACTGTGTGGATCACAAGAAACTGTGGAAAATTCTTCAAGAGATGGGAATACCAGACCACCTGACCTGCCTCTTGAGAAACCTATATGCAGATCAGGAGGCAACAGTTAGAACTAGACATGGAACAACAGACTGGTTCCAAATAGGAAAAGGAGTACATCAAGGCTGTATATTGTCACCCTGCTTATTTAACTTATATGCAGAGTACATCATGAGAAACGCTGGGCTGGAAGAAGCACAAGCTGGAATCAAGATTGCTGGGAGAAATATCAATAAGCTCAGATATGCAGATGACACCACCCTTATGGCAGAAAGTGAAGAGGAACTAAAAAGCCTCTTGATGAAAGTGAAAGTGGAGAGTGAAAAAGTTGGCTTAAAGCTCAACATTCAGAAAATGAAGATCTGGTCCCATCACTTCATGGGAAATAGATAGGGAAACAGTGGAAACAGTGTCAGACTTTATTTTGGGGGACTCCAAAATCACCGCAGATGGTGACTGCAGCCATGAAATTAAAAGACGCTTACTCCTTGGAAGGAAAGTTATGACCAACCTAAACAACATATTGAAAAGCAGAGACATTACTTTGCCAACAAAGGTCCGTCTAGTCAAGGCTATGGTTTTTCCAGTGGTCATGTATGGATGTGAGAGTTGGACTGTAAAGAAAGCTGAGCGCCAAAAAATTGATGCTTTTGAACTCTGGTGTTGGAGAACACTCTTGAGAATCCCTTGGACTGCAAGGAGATCCAGCTAGTCCATCCTAAAGATCAGCCCTGGGTGTTCTTTGGAAGGAATGATGCTAAACCTGAAACTCCAGTCCTTTGTCCACCTCATGCGAAAAGTTAACTCATTGGAAAAGACTCTGATGCTGGGAGGGATTGGGGGAAGGAGGAAAAGGAGACGACAGAGGATGACATGGCTGGGTGGCATCACCGACTCGATGGACATGAGTTTGAGTGAACTCCGGGAGTTGGTGATTGACAAGGAGGCCTGGCGTGCTGCGATTCATGGGGTCACAAAGAGTTAGACACGACGAGTGACTGAACTGAACTGATGGCCATTTTCTTAATTTTTTGGATTTGTTTTTGTTGGTCTTCTTTCTTCCCTTCTTTTGTTCTCTTGTCTATCTGTTTTATAACTATCTTTAGTGTTGTGTTTGGGCTGCATTTTCTTTTGTGTGTGTGTATCTATTTTAGTTTTTTGGTTTGCAGGTTCTATGATGTTTTGATATAGCAGTCTATATATGTACAGGGTTGTTTTAATTTGCTGGTCTCTTAATTTCAAATGCAATGTGCATTTCTTACATTTGTATTCTCCTCTTCTCATGCTTGCTGGTTTTGATATCATATTTATGCACCGATGATTTCCTAATATTATTTTTTCATGTTTGCTTTGACTAATGAGTTTTCCCATTTGTAATTTTCTTGTTTCTAGTTGTGGCCTCTTTCTCCCTCTGCCTAGAGAAGTTCCTTTAGCATTTGTTGTAAGGCTGGTTTTGTGGTGCTGAATTATCTTAGCTTTTGCTTGCCTGTAAAGCTTTTGATGTCTCCATCAAATCTGAATGACAGCTTTGCTGGGTAGAGTGTTTTTTTTTTTTTTTTCAGGTAGAATATTCTTGGTTATAGGTTTTTCCCTTTCATCACTTTAAATATATCATACCACTGTCTTCTGGCCTGCATGGTTTCTGCTGAAAAATCAGCTGATAACCTTATGCAGATTGCTTTGTATATTATATTTGCTTTTCGCTTGTTAGTTTTAATATTTTTCTTTGTATTTCATTTTTGTCAGTTTGATTAATATGTGTCTCAGCATGTTCCTCCTTGGGTTTATCCTGCCTGGAACTCTCAGTGGGCTTTCTTGATAACTCAGTTGTTAAAGAATCCACCTGCAATGCAGGAGACCCCTGTTTGATTCCTGGGTTGGGAAGATCTGCTGGAGAAGGAATAGGCTACCCACTCCAGCATTCCTAGGAACTCTCAGTACTTCCTGAGCTTGGGTGGCTGTTTTATTTCCATGTCAGGGAAATTTTTGGCTATAAAGTCTTCAATTATTTTCTCAGACCCTCTCCCTTTCTGTTCTTCTGGGGCCCCCTATAATATGAATACTGGTGCATTTAATGTTGTCACAGAGGTCTCTGAAACTGTCTTTTCTTTTCATTCTTTTTTGCTTTATTGTGTTCCATGGTAGTGATTTCCACCACTCTGCCTTCCAGTTCACTTATTCTTTCTTCTGCCTCAGTTATTCTGCTACTGGTTCCTGCTAGTGTATTTTGTATTTCAGTGATTGTGTTGTTCATCTCTATACCTCTGTTTGCTTGTTCTTTAAATCTTCTCTTTGTTAAGCATTTCTTGTATATTCTCAAACTGTGCCTCCATTCTTTTTCTGAGATTTTGAGTAATCCTTACTATAATTACTCTGAATTTTTTTCCAGGTAGAATTCCTATCTCCTATTCGTCTAGCTGTTCTTGTGGGTTTTTTACCTTGTTCCTTCAACTGTAACGTGTTTCTCTGTTGTCTCATTTTGTCTAACTTTCTGTTCTTGTGGTATCCTTTCTGCAGTCTGCACTCTTGTAGTTTCTCTTGCTTCTGGTGTCTGCCCCCAGTGGGTGAGGTTGGACCAGGAGCTTGTGTAGGCTTCTTGGTTGGAGGGACTGGTGCCTGCCTTCTGATGGGTGAGGCTGAGTCTTTTCCCTTTGGTGGGCAGGGCCACATTAAGAGGTAAGTTTTGAGGTGGCTATGAGCTCAGTATGACTTTAGGCAACCTGTCTTCTAATAGTTGAGACAGTGTTCCTATCTTATTTGTTGTTTGGCCTGAAGCTTTACAGCACTGGAGCCTGTAGGTTCTTGGGTGTGCCTGGGTCTTCTTGCTGAAATGGAGACCTCACACCAATTACTATTTGCTGGGGCCTCTGCTACCAGTGTCTTTGCCCCCACAAGTGAGCTATATCTAACCCTTGCCTTCCCAAGAGATCTTCCAAAACCTCTAGTTTGGTGTAGCCCAGGTTCATATGAAGATACTGCTTTGCGCTGGGTCCCAGTGCATGTGAGACCTTGTGGTGCACCCTCCAAGAGTGGAATCTCTGTTTTCCCCAACCCTGTGGAGCTCCTGCACTCACGCCCCACTTGCCTCAAGGCTAAATGCTTTCAGGGTTTTCCCTCTTGATGCCAGACCCTCAGACTTCCTTGGAGGACTATTTTTATGTGGGGACACATGTTCTGTGTGTGTTTGATATTTTTTGGTGCAAAAACTGTTTTTTAGATATCTGCCACCACTGTCCTTGGTGTATTCTGATCATTATTCCCTTGATAGGAGGTGTGACTGATGTGGTGACCACAGCCTGCACTGGGTATTGAGCATGGCATCTCTGTTGTGCTGTGGTTGTCACTGCCTGTGTGTGGTAGTGAGTCACACTGAGTCACTGCAGTGTGATGTAGGTAGGATTGGAGCACTCCCACTGGAAAAGAAGTCACTGAGTATTCCTTCTCTAGAGCTGTTCACCTGTGAGTGTGCTCTGTTGTGTCACCTTTCACCCACTGTGTGAGCTCTCAGATTACAAGGTTGGTGGCACTGCTCTCAGCCTCACTTTAACAGTGTATATGCTGGCAACTGGCCCTGGTGTCTCTCAGGTGTTGTTTTCACCAGGCCACCAGCATTGATCCACTGAATTCAGGTCCCAGGATTGCATTAAGTGTGGAACAGGACCTGCTGTGGGCGCTATTGGGCTCACACTCTGGCATGGCCAACCCCCACGTGCACATGCCCATAAAATTCACAGTTGCTAAAGCCAGATTTGTCTTGGCTGTGGGAGCACTCATTGTCCATTCAGATGTTCTGCAGGTGCTGAGTTTACCAAGTCAGTTGCAGGGGTATAAATTTGCAGTTTGTGCAGCCATGAGGTATAAATTTGCAGTTTGTGAAGGTATAAATTTACAGTTTGTGCAGCTTTTTCCTTGGTTGCAAGGTTCTTGGGGTTCAGCTTAATTACTTATTAAGCCCCACTTCTTTCTGTGGGCTACCCACAGGTATCTGCTCCTGAGGCTGCCCTGGAGCATATGAGGAGGGGGTGTGAAGGAGGAGGTGGCAGTCAAGAGCACGAGACCCCATCCGGGCAGGACCAGGTATAGAGGAGAAGGTGGTGACTGGGGTATAAGAGCCCATCCTTTTGGGGATTGGGCACAAAGGAGGACATGGCAGTTGGGGGTGTGAGAGTCTGCCCCAGCAGGAGTGCTTCTTAATGCCTGGGTATGCAGGGGCTAGCACACAGGGAGAGAGGCTGCAATGGTGGCCCTTCCTTTTGCATGTCACTCAATGGTGCTTCATTTTCATGGTGGTCCAGGCTTCTTTCACGAGCAATCCTCATTACAGAGCTCCTCACTACTATCCCCTAAGGCTGCCTTCTCATAGCCAACAGTAGTCCCCTCCCCAGGTCTTCTCTCCAAACCCCATTTTCCAGTACCTATTCCCCATCTGCACTGGCAGACACACATGTTAGGCTGGGGAGCACATGGCTGTGGCAGACCACTTGCATAGGTCTCACTCTGTCCAGCCTGCCTCAGACCGGTAGCTGGGCTCTCCTCTGAGCCCCTGAAGCTCCCCTTCTGTTATAGCAATCTCCCCACTGGTGAGGGGGTTTCCCCAGATGCAGGAACCTAGCCTCTTCCTCAGCAACCTCCCAGGGGCACAGGTTCCATCCCACTTCCTCTCCTCTTCCTTTTCCTTTCTGGTTTCCTTCACTCTACCTGGTTACACAGAGATCTGTCTTGCTTTTAGGTGTCTGAGGTCCTCTGGTAGTGTTTAGCAGGTGCTTACAGAGAATTGTTCCATTTGTAGATGTATTCTTTTTTTTTCTATTTATTTTTTAATGAAGGACAATTGCTTAACAGAATTTTGTTGTTTTCTGTCAAACCTCAACATGAATTAGCCATAGGTGTACATATATCCCCTCCCTTTAGAAACTCCCTCCCATTTCCCTCCCCATCCCACCCCTCTAGGTAGATACAGAGCACCTGTTTGAGATTCCTGAGCCATACAGCAAATTCCTGTTAGCCATCTACTTTACATATGGTAATGTAAGTTTCCATGTTACTCTTTCCATACATCTCACCCTCTCCTCCCCTCTCCATGTCCCAGAGTTCACTCAAACTCATGTCCATCAAGTCGGTGATGCCATCCAGCCATCTCATCTTCTGTCATCCCCTTCTCCTGCCCCCAATCCCTCCCAGCAGCAGGGTCTTTTCCAACGAGTCAACTCTTTGCATGAGGTGGCCAAAGTATTGGAGTTTCAGCCTCAGCATCAGTCCTTTCAATGAACACCCAGGACTGATCTTCTTTAGAATGGACTGGTTGGATCTCCTTGCAGTCCAAGGGACTCTCAAGAGTCTTCTCCAACACCACAGTTCAAAAGCATCAGTTCTTCAGCGCTCAGCTTTCTTCACAGTCCAACTCTCACATCCATACATGACCACTGGAAAAACCATAGCCTTGACTAGACGGACCTTTGTTGGCAAAATAATGTCTCTGCTTTTCAATATGCTATCCAGGTTGGTCATAACTTTCCTTCCAAGGAGTAAGCATCTTTTAATTTCATGGCTGCAGTCACCATCTGCAGTGATTTTGGAGCCCAAGAAAATAAAGTCTGACACTGTTTCCACTGTTTCCCCATCTATTTGCCATGAAGTGATGGGACCAGATGCCATGATATTAGTTTTCTGAATGTTGAGCTTTAAGCCAACTTTTTCACTCTCCTCTATGGTGGTTTTATTTCTAGGTTTTTTAGGAATCTCAATACCATCTTCCATAGTGGCTGTGTCAATTTACATTCATACTAACAGTGCAAGAGTGTTCCCTTTTCTCCACACCTTCTCCAGCATTTACAGTTTGCAGACTTTTTGATGGTGGCCATTCTGACCGGTGTGAGGTGATAGCTCATTGTGGTTTTGATTTGCATTTCTCTTATAATGAGTGATGTTGAGCATCTTTTCATGTGTTTGTTAGCCATCTGTATGTCTTCTTTTGAGAAATGTCTGTTTAGGTTTTTTCCCTACTTTTTGATTGGGTTGTTTGTTTTTATGGCATTGAGTTGTATGAGCTGCTTGTATATTTTGGAAATTAACCCTTTGTCAGTTGTTTCATTTGCTATTATTTTCTCCCATTCTGAGGGTTGTCTTTTCACCTTGCTTATAGTTTCTTTTGATGTGCAAAAGCTTTTACGTTTAATCAGGTCCCACTTGTTTACTTTTGTTTTTATTTCCATTACTCTAGGTGGTGGGTCATAGAGGATCTTGCTTTGATTTATGTCATCGAATGTTCTGCCTATGGTTTCCTCTATGAGTTTTATAGTTTCTGGTCTTACATTTAGGTCTTTAATCCATTTTGAGTTTATCTTTGTGTATGGTGTTAGGAAGTGCTCTAATTTCATTATCTTACATGTAGCTGTCCAGTTTTCCCAGCACCACTTATTAAAGAGGCTGTCTTTGTCCGCATTGTATATTCTTTCCTCTTTTGTCAAAAATAAGGTACTCAGAGGTGCATGGGTGTATTTCTGGGCTTTCTAACTTGTTCCATTGGTCTATAATTCTGTTTTTGTGCCAGTACCATACTGTCTTGATGACTGTGACTTTGTAGTATAACCTGAAGTCAGGAAGGTTGATTCCTCCAGCTCTATTATTGTTTCTCAAGATTGCTTTGGCTATTCAGGGTCTTTTCTGTTTCCATATGAATTGTGAAATTTTTTGTTATATTTCTGTGAGAAATGCCATTGGTAATTTGAAAGGGATAGCATTGAATCTGTAGATTGCATTTGGTAGTATGTCACTTTCACAATATTGATTCTTTCTACCCAGGAACATGGAATATCTCTCCATCTGTTTATGTCATCTTTGATTTCTTTCATCAGTGTCTTATAATTTTCTGTGTACAGTTCTATTGTCTCCTTAGGTAAGTTTATTCTTAGATATTTAATTCTTTTTGTTGCAATGGTGGATGGGATTGATTCTTTAATTTCTCTTTCTGATTTTTCATTGTTAGTATATAGAAATGCAAGTGATTTCTGTGTATTGATTTTGTATCCTGAAACTTTGCTAAATTCACTGATTAGCTCTAGCAATTTTCTGATACTACCTTTAAGATTTTTTTCTGACCTGGATTCCTTTTGTTTCCTTTTCTTCTCTGATTGCTGTAGCTAGGACTTCCAGAACTATGTTGAATAACAGTGATGAAAGTGGATGCCCTTGTCTTGTTCCTGATCTTAGTGGGAATGCTTTCAGTTTTTCACCATTGAGAGTAATGTTTGCTGTGGGTTTATCATATATGGCCTTTATTATGTTGAGGTAGGTTCATTCTATGCCCATTTTTTGAAGAGTTTTAATCAATAATGGGTGCTGAATTTTGTCAAAGCCTTTTCTGCATCTATTGAAATTATCATATGGTTTTTACCTTTCAATTTGTTAATACGGTATATCACACTGATTGATTTGCATATATTGAAGAATCCTTGCATTTCTGGAATAAAACCAACTTGATAATAGTGTATGACCTTGTTGATGTGTTGCTGAATTCTGTTTGATAAAATTTTGTTGAGGATTTTTGCATCTATGTTCATCAGTGATATTGGCCTATAGTTTTCTTTTTTGTGTGTTGTCTTTGTCTGGCTTTGGTATCAGGGCGATGGTGGCCTCATAGAATGAGTTTGGAAGTGTTCCTTCCTCTGCAAGTTTCTGAAAAGAGTTTTAGAAGGATAGGCATTAGCTCTTCTCTAAATGTTTGATAGAATTCTCCTGTGAAGCCATCTGGTCCTGGGCTTTTGTTTTTGGGGAGATTTTTGATCACAGCTTCAATTTCAGTGCTTGTAATTGGGTTGTTCATAATTTATATTTCTTTCTGTTTCAGTCTTGTAAGATTGAACTTTTCTAAGAATCTGTCCATTTCTTCCAGGTTATCCATTTTATTGGCATATAGTTGTTCATAATAGTCTCTTATAATTCTTTGTATTTCTGTACTGTCTGTTGTAACCTCTCCTTTATCATTTCTAATTTTGTTGATTTGATTCTTCTACCTTTTTTTCTTGATGAGTCTGGTTAAAGGTTTGTCAATTTTGTTTATCTTCTCAAAGAATCAGCTTTTAGTTTTATTAATTTTTACTGTTGTTTCTTTCATTTCGTTTTCATTTACTTCTGCTTGGATCTTTATGATTTCTTTCCTTCTATTAATTTTGTGTTTTTTTTTGTTGTTGTTGTTCTTCTTCTTCTTTATCCAGTTGTTTTAGGTGTGAAGGTAGGTTAGGTTGTCTATTCAATGTTTTTCTTGTTTCTTGAGGTATGATTGTTTTGATGTAAAATTCCCTCTTAGGACTGCTTTTGCCTCATCCCATAGATTTTGAGTTGTCATGTTTTCATTGTCATTTGTTACTAGAAATTTTTTTATTTCCCTTTTGATTTCTTCAGTAGCCTGTTGGTTATTTGGAAACGTGTTATTTAATCTCCATGTGTTTGTGTTTCTAACAGTTTTTTTCTTGTAATTAATATCTAGTCTCATAGTGTTGTGGTCAGGGAAGATGCTTGACATGATTTCCATTTTTTTAAATTTACTGAGGTTTGATTTGTGACTCAAGATGTGGTCTGTCCTGGGGAATGTTCCATGTGCACTTGAGAAGGTATATTCTTCTGCAGTTGGATGGAATGTCCTGAAGATATCAATGAGATCCATCTCATCTAATGCATCATTTAGGACTTGTGTTTCCTTATTAATTTTCTGTTTTGATGATCTGTCCTTTGGTGTGAGTGGGGTGTTAAAGTCTCCTACTATTATTGTGTTACTGTCAATTTCTCCTTTTATGTCTGTTAGTGTCAGTCTTATGTATTGAGGTGCTCCTATGCTGGGTGCATAGATATTTACAATTGTCATGTCTTCCTCTTGGATTGATCCCTGGATCATTATGTAGTGTCCTTCCTTATCTCTTGTAATCTTACTTAAGGTCTATTTTGTCTGATATGAGGATTGCTACTCCAGCTTTTTTTTCTTCCCATTTGCATGGAATATATTTTCCATCCTCTCACTTTCAGTCTATATGTGTCTTTAGGTCTGAAGTGGGTTTTTGTAGACAGCATACATATGGGTCTTGTTTCTGTGTCCATTTTGCCAGTCAGTGTCTTTTGGTTGGTGCATTTCATCCACTTACATTTAAAGTAATTATTGATGTGTGTGTGTGTGTGTGTTCCTATTGCCATTTTCTTATGTAGATGTATTCTTGATGCATTTGTGGGACGAGGTCAACTCCATGACCTCCTACACCCCTGCCATCTTGAGTCCTCTTAACTCATAAACTTTAAGGCCATAGGTAGCTCAACTCTACTGGCACAGCTCAGAGTTCCTTTACTTTTGTGAAATAATTATATTTTCAAGACTTCTGCCTGATCTCTCTCTCAAGTACAAGGAACAAGTAGTAAAGAAGCCCAGGCACTCTTTGTCAGTATATTTATTTACTCTTTATTCTTATTTTCAAAGAGTCCCTTTCTTCTTGTTGTCAGACCCATACAGGAAGTGTAATGGCACATTAATTACAGGGAGACTAACCTGGAACACCCACTGATGTGAAAGATGGTGAATCTTTGAAAGAACTGTTCCACTGTAGCTTGGCAGTTTGTGAGAATAGAAGAATTGTGTTTATACAAGAATTGTGTTTTTATAAGAATTTTGTCCTTCATTGCCAGGCTGCACTAAGTTACATTTAAAGCTTGAGTACAATAATTGTAGGCTGAATTATCTTTTAACTTTCTCTGTATGGTTTCTAATATCTTTTCTTATTACTAATCTAGACTGTTAAAGGAATTTTAAAACTATTATTAAATTATTTTAAGAAATATAATCATCGAAACACAGAGCTGAAAAGATCTTAGAAGACAGTCAAATCCCTAAATCCCCATTTTACAATGGGGTAACCAAGTCCCACAAAGGAGAAACTTCTCAGTCAATGTCACATGGTGAGATGGTAACACAAACCATTCTTTGAAAAATCCCCATGGCACCATGTTACATATAAGGTAAGATATACCTTATAAATAGAAATAACCACCAATCAGAGGACTACCAACTTTTTGTCTTTACCAGTGGGAATACTGTCACAAATAAGAAAAATGTCTTTGTTTATCCCAAGGTGGGGAGTGGAAGGGAGTGGAGAAAAAGCCAAACCCCAAACCCATCTGGGAAGGAAGCACTGGTCTTCCAACCTCTGGATTCTAGGGCTTTGTATAGGTATAACATTTCCAGAAACATCTTTCTCTCTCTCTCTCTCACACACACACATAATGTTCATGTATATTCAGAAAAAATCATAGTGTCTTTTCTCATTGTAAAAGTATAATGATGCATATTAAACTAGAGTTGGAAGATATGCAGAGGTGGGAATTCATTTGATCTGAAAGTGCTGAGATAAACTCAACTACTTAATAATACCTAGTCAAAACACCAGTTGAAATTTTATATGTGGATTTGAGGGACCAGAGATACCAGACAAGTAAAAAGGCTTTTGAAAAAGTCCCAAGTGATCATAGTCTTTTACTTATCTTTTACAGCATCTTAATCCCCAAAGCAGATAACAAGAATATAAACATTAAATCAACTATTATGTTTATTTAGAACCCCTAAGGAATTACAAATCTACTCATTTTCGGATAGATAGAGATTTTTAGTAAGTAGACAAGTATGTGTGCTCAGTCACTCATCTATAAATGGTTCCAAGTAAATTGAAGACAACACATAACCAAATACAAAACATCCCATAAGCTAAAGTGATACCACTAACCTGGCCCAGGAATTTGGAATCAATCATGGTCCTACTGGAGTCATCCCATGAGATGATGAGCTAGCTGTTATAGCTAACTGGGTTCTTTACTTTTACCAATGATAAAATCTCTGGCCTTCCTTCCTAATTTCAGAGATAGTTTCAAGGCTTTCCCAGTATGTATACTTGAAAAAGGGGTACCTGTCCTCTATTCTAACCAGTGAAGAACAGTATAGTTCACCACTGATGAATATCTATGGATCTGGGGCTTTGTTGAGTACCTACTTCCTTGCATCTTTTGGCTATGTGGAAACTAGAACAAACAGCTGGTTGGAAGGCTGGGACTGTCACAAGTGTGAACATATGCTAGCTACTTACACAACTATTAAATACCTGTTTTATATGTTAGATTATACCATGAGAAAAAGAGAAGTGAGAAGCACAAAATCTACTGCCCAGCCACTTATAGTCTAGGAGATGTAGGAGCATACTTGGTATAGCAGGTATCTCTCAGTGTGATAAATCTTGAAAAGTGAAAATGTTAGTCACTCAGTCGTGTATGACTCTTTGTGACCCCATGGACTGTAACCCACCATGTTCCTCTTCCATGGAATTCTCCAGGAAAGAATACTGTAGTGGATTGCTATTCCTTTCTCCAGGGGATTTTCCCGACCCAGGGATTGAACCCAGGTCTCCGCATTGCAGGCAAATTCTTTACCATCTTAGCCATGCAGGAGACATGATTACTCTTAGATTGGCTCAAATATTTACTTCTCTATGTTGACTTTACTCTCAAACTATTCTGCTAGCCTTATTAATCTCCATGACAGGTCTTTCAGATATTGGTCCAACTAATATTTTCTTCATTAAGGGGGAAAATTTCCCCCTGATCCATATGCCCAAGGCTTAGAAAAATGATCCATCTTGGATCACTCCATGAAGATAAGTGCAGCTTCCCACTTGACTCTGGACTTGTTCTTGTTAAATACACAGCTGCCAGGCAACCCTTAGCAAGTGGTGAGACTACTGTTTCAAATCCCACCCCACCCTCCTCACAGTCCTTTTGCACATATGCTTGTAGTAGGCAGAGCTTGACACTCACTCTCAAACTGATAGGCTGGTAAATGGCTGGATTTTTTCACAACCAGAAGATCTGTCACTACCAAAGATCAGAGGTCCCAGACATCCTTCACCAATAAGTAGACTCCATCAGAGTCTCTTTGTATAGTTACTTATATGTAGAGAAAAGTACTTTAAGATGAGTTTGACCATTTACAATAGTATTTTTATAACTGCTATAGTTTTACTCAGCACAGGAAGGAAAAATTCCAATAACCCCAGAAAAGCACCCAGCAATCCAATGCCATATATTCACAGACTACACACCTCTTTCCAATCAGAAGGATTTTTGTCATATTCTTTTAATTTTCTACATTGGGCCAGGAAAGGTTATCCAAGGGAACAATAGAAATGATAGGTGTACAAGGTGGGGATACATCACAAAAGAAGAGGGGTTGAATCTAAGAATACATATGTTGCCATTCTAGTTGGAGTTCTGCAACAACAGCCTAGTAATCATCTATCACTATTATCTCTCTAGTCTGGCCTCTGGAAATTCATTACTGTAACCCATAGCCAAGGCAGCAAAAAAGCCCTCATAGCAACAGAATCTGTGAAATAGCACTCAGCTCAAGCCAATCCTGGATAAAGCTGTAAAGATGGCATTCTGGGACACTGTGCTCATTAAAGTCTAAATAGGAAGCACCACACTGCATGTGCAGTTCCAAAGCCTACATTTGTTGAGCAGCAGCAGTCAGCTCTGTAAGACTTGTCCCAGTTCCAGCAGCCAAGTCAACAGCAGGGAAGAACCCCCAGGGCCAGACGTTCTGGAGGTGCACCTACTGATGAGAAACCCAGGTCCTGGAAAAGGCAAGGATAAATGCTGTTCTTTCCTAGTGATCCTTTCTTAGGTTCCTTTGCTATCTCCTCATCTACTGGCAGGGTCAAGTGTTTTTCAGAAGGACTGTTGTCTGAAATGACAGCAACTATTTATCTTTTCTATGCCAATATCTGGGCTCATGTGCAACTTCTAACCTGAGCCATCCAATACAGTAGCTACTAGTCACATGTAGTTATTTAAATCAAAATACAAATTAAATAAAATTAAAATTTCAGTCCCCTAGTCACATGAGTCATATTTCAAGTTCTAAGTAATTATATGTGGCTACTGGTTACCATATTGGACAGCACAAATATAGAACATTTTCATTATCAAAGAACATTCTACAAGATAGAACTGTTATTCTTACTCCCCAATCATCTAGTCATGTTCTAAATAAATTTTTAGCATTTTATTTATCTTACTGGTCTCACAAAAAAGAATTGATCTCATCATATTCCTCAATTCATCAGTAATCAAAATAAAGCTTCTTTTTCGTCATTCTTCATTTATTCCTACACTCTTCCATAGTTAATCATTGCAATGTGGTAAATGTCTATTTTTGTATGTGTTCTTTTTAAAGAACATACTGTTTTATGTGTATATTATAAAATTTTATTAAAATGATACCATGCTATAGAGTTCATTATTTTAATTTTACTATGAATCATGTTTTTAAGGTTCATCCATACTTCTATATGTATATCTAATCTGTTGTTTTTATCTGCTGCATAATGCTCTATGGTATTCACCCATCACATTTAACCTATTTTTTTTTAATTTTTTTTTTCACATTTAACCTATTTGCTCTCATTATAATTATAAAATCTAAGATTCCTGGCTTGGGCTTCCTAGGTGGCTCTAGTGCTAAAATTCTTGCCTGGAGAATCCCATGGACTGGCAGGCTACAGCTCATAGGGTGGCAAAGAGTCAGACATGACTGAAGCAACTTAGCACAGCACAGTAGGATGCCTGTCTTAGCATTTTATAGAACTCCTGGCAGAAATTCCTGGCTCACAGAACATCTTCAAAGAAAATCATATAAAAAATACTTGTAATTTGAATATATGACCTCACTTTTAATTGTGGGTATCTTCACTCTCTGGAACACACTCTTGTCCTACCCTTCAATAGTGTAACTTACTGGTATTCCTTTTTGCCTGTTAATGGTCACTGTCCATTTTTTGCTTGGCTCTTGTCTTATAGGAGGTTTCTTCCCTATTCTTGATTTGAAATGTTTCTTTCATTAGTCTTTGGTTCCTATTACCTGGACTCATGTTACGTTCCTTATCTCTTCTGTTTATTTCTGAGTCTTCCTGTAACTCCTTTTCTTTGCCTTGCTGTCACTCAAGATTCAGTTCAATAGGCAGTTTCCTGGCTAAAGTTTTCACTGAGCAGTGGGTGTTAGACACCTAACAGGACACAGGATTGCTGCACTGATAGCCAGAGACAGTCAGCACCTAGTGGGACAGTTCATGCTTTGTGTTAGCCTGACACACTAGGGAAATAACCTTTTAATTCAATGCAGCATACTTCATTTATTGTAGTGTTATCCAGTTTGAAGATATTATGGAAAACATCTCCAGAGAGATTTAAGATTTCAAAATCATCCTGAGTTTGAACTTAATTCAACTACTCCAGAAGGCTAAAACAATGCAAGATGACATTTTAGACACTTCATATGCCAGGCATTATTAGGCCAGATAATGTCATGCCAAATTAGAATGTTTGTCTCCTGGGTAGGAAGGAGGATTGGTGGGAAGGAGAGGTTGTAGGTATGTGCTTTAATTAAAATCATCTTTCAGTATTAATGACCTATCATTTAAAAAATGATTACTCTATAGAGATACAAAGAAAGAATTGAACAGGGGATACCTGATGTCATTATGGTGGCAGAAAGGGACTAATCATCTTTGATAAGGGATGAAACAAACAGGAACTCATTTAGAGGAAAAAGTCCAGGACAAGGGGATCCAAAACTGATGGAAGAAAACTGATGGAACTCAGAGAAGAAAATTCAAGATGCGTTTTCTGTCTTCCAATGCTTGAAGACCAATCACAAAAAAGTGAAACTAAATTTGTGATTTTTCCCCTATTTCCTACCCAGTGGCATTCAGATGTCTTTTTAAAATTTTTATTGAAGTATTGTTGATTTACAATGTTGTATTTAAATTCTGCTGTACACCAAAGTGACTCAGTTTTACATACATGTGCTGTGTGTGCTTAGTGGCTCAGTTGTGTCTGACTCTGCAACCCTACAGACTGCAGCCTGCCAGGCTTCTCTGTCCAAGGGGATTCCCCAGACAAGAATACTGGAGTGGTTGCCATTTCCTCCTCCAGGGGATCTTCCCAACCCAAGTATCAAACCCAGGTCTCCCACATTGCTGGCGGATTCTATATATATTCTTTTTCACTATGGTTTATCACAAGATATTGAATAAGTCCCCTGTGCTATACAGTAGGACCTTGTTGTTTATCTACCCTATGTATAATAGGTTGCATCTGCTAGATTCATTTAGTCAGACCACAGTGGGAAGTAACTTGAGGGAGGAAGACTGTAGTTCAACATATGAATAAACAGAGATGTCCAGAGACAAAATGGGCGTTGAGGGAGGAGCACAGGAGAAAGAGTGAGCTCAGTGGCTGTATTCAAGCAGAGGCCAGGCAAAAATTCAGCAATATTAAAGAACAGATCTGAGTATTGGATGGAGAAGCTGGACTAGATGATTTGAATACTTTATAATTCAATGTGATAGCAAGAAAATCATTTGCACAAATCTGAAACAAATTCACCACTCCAGTACTCTTGCCTGGAAAATCTCATGGATGGAGGAGCCTGGTAGGCTGCAGTCCACTGGGTCGCTAAGAGTCAGACACGACTGAGCAACTTCACTTTCATGCATTGGAGAAGGAAATGACAACCCACTCCAGTGTTCTTGCCTGGAGAATCCCAGGGACGGGGGAGCCTGGTGGGCTGCCGTCTATGGGGTCGCACAGAGTCGGACACGACTGAAGTGACTTAGCAGCAGCAGCAGAAACAAATTCAATGAGCTGTTAAAGATATATAAAAAAAAAATACAGCAAAGCCAATAAAATTGGGTCCTACTCAAGCTACTCCATAATATGTGTGAGAAAGAGAATAACAGAAGACATTCCCACACTCTGACACCAATACCACCTTGGATATGGGCCCGTAGCAGCAAGGAACATGGCCTGTCCATGGACTCAAGCCATATTGAGTCAAGTTTTTATAAAGCACAGAGAGACTCTCTCAGGAACAAGGAGCTTTGGGTACTGGAGAAATGCTATTAAAAAATGAAGTCTTAAAGAACCAATCTATAGTTTTTTTTTTCCTCAGCCAAAGTCATGACAGTTTTTCCAAAGCAATTAGTATACATGCAAATTGGCCTAGGTAGATAAGGATTCTTGCCTTCAATACATTGGCACTACTTCCTCTCCCAACCTAAAAAAAGAGTGTTTTCTCCAGGAAGGCCTTGACACATTTTTCCAGGGCTCTGCCCAGAGTTTGAAAGCTCAATGACATGACACTCCACTTGGCTGGATTTTATTGCCTGCTGTACTCTTCAGTTTCCCTTCTAGCCCAGACTTGATTATAATCAAGGTTTGCAGAAGGCACACAACATGCAGGAAACCTGTTGCATTGCCAGTTAAGTACAAACATATCCTGAAAATGAAAACCAAATGTCAATACAATGAAAAGAAACTCACAGCTTCTTCAGAAGTGTTGAATAAAGACAGATACATGAACGTGCTTTTAGCCTAGCAATTCAGTCCCAGTCCTGTTATATAATATTCCATCATCTCCCACATCTGCATACTCTATATCTTTATCAAATTGTTTATGTTTTAGCACATTTATAATGAAGGTGCCAACGTTGCTTTCATAAATTTTATTTAGTGACACATGGTTGCTCTAGTTTTCCAAAACAACAAACATACTTTGCCCTAGCCACCCAGTAAAGATGACTATTCACAATCTTTAGGTCTCACCTGTGTGTTGACAGGACAAAAGACACTTTATGGCCTAGGGAATTGCTACAGTATGGTGGTAGTTTCTAGCATCAGAATTGGTTAGTTTGAAATCCCTGATTACACAGATCAGATTTATTTCAATAAATCCCGTCTGTGGAATCAAAGATCCCAAATCAACCTTAAAGGCTATAGTCCGAAAGTAGTTACCAGTTACTGTTATACATCCCCTCAGTGCCTAGTAAGCCCAGGGCTTACTAGACTAGGGCTTAGTAAATATCAGTTTCTTTTTCTCCCTCTTTCTCTCTACACCTATTTCAGTTCCAGAGACAGGTGGTACATAATAATAATAATAGCTAATACTTAAGTAGTGCTATCTTCCTTCAGAGATGGATAAAAGTAGGGGTGGGGAAAATAAATTAATCAGTATTGAATGAAGTTAGTAGGCTGGCTGCTAGTCTCAGCTATGTAATTCTGGGGACATCATTTAAACCTGCCAAGCTCCAGTTTACTCATCTGTGAAACAAGAGTACAGGTTTCCCTGCTATTTGAAAGAAGAGTACTCCTAGAGAACCTTTTGTAAGTCAAAATGGTGTAAAAGGAAGAAGCAATTACCTTAGCACACATCTTGCTAATTGATACACAAAATAAAGATAAAGCACAGATGCTCACAGACACAGTTCAACACTATGGTGGTGTGATGTTGAAATACTGAGTGTAGTTCCTGGAAAGGAGCTTGATAGTGCCACTCTTACTGATCTGGGTGCACACCGCCTCTTGTAATATCTCTCTGCAAACAAACACTGAACACTATTTTTGATTTTCTTTTTTTTTTTTTTTCCAGTAAAAGTGAAAATCGTCTTCTGATTTACTTCAGTTTGTGGAAACAGGTACTAATGTAGGTCTCTCATAAAAGTGAAGTGGTGGAAAGCAAATTTTCAAAAAGTGAGGGATACATGTAATAGTTACCTCATAGGGTTAATGTGAGAGTTAACTGGTTTATGAATATACATAAAGTAGCACAGCACCTGGTTCACAGTGGGTCCTCAAAAGTATAGTTATCTTCTTCTCCCTCCTCAGCCCAGAGTACGATTTAAAAAAATTCTGGCAGTATACTCTTAAGTTGGTAGGTGAAATCCCCAGGATCTTTGGAGGTAATTCAAGGCAGGAGGCACAGAAACCAGCTTTGAAGCAACTCAACAGGTTGGAAGAGAACTACCTAAATGGGGCAGTCTTGTCCTTTCTTTATCTTTCCTGTTGATCTCTAAGATATTTTGTGGTACTTAGAGCAATGGGAATGATAAAGTTCCTATGATCGATCTATTTGGTGCCTGAAAAGTATTCCTAAGTTGGGGAGTGCTTTAGAACCTGATGTGACATGGTTTAAGATAAATTTAAAAACGTTGCCCTCTGCCATGCAACTGAGCTCCCCCATGGCTGTAGACTGGATGGTTTTTCATTGATTTAGTATAATTCTACTTTTTATTCCCCCCTTCCCCTCCCTACTAGTGCTATCCTGGTGACTGAATCTTGCCTTTCCCCCATGTCCTGAGAAGCTGATGCTGTTAATCTCAAGACAGCCTGAGGTCGAATCCAAAAACCATTTGGGAATTTAGGTGGAGGGAGGAAAGAGGGTTTTGCCTCCAGAAAGTTGATGACAAAAGCCTCTGTTACCTTTCCCTTCCAACCTCTCCTTGGGGAAAAAGAAAACCCTCTATTTACGTTACCTGCCTCTGCTGAGAAGGAGACTTAGAGAGGTGGGATCGATCCCTGTATATGAAGACCACCTCGAGGAGGAAATGGCAACCCACTCCAGTATTCTTGCCAGGAGAATCCCCATGGACAGAGGAGCCTGGTGGGCTACAGTCCATAGGGTGGCAGAGTCCAATATGACTGAGACGACTTAGCATGCACTCACACCTCTACTGAACTTCTTATATTCAATGACAATTTCTATCTTGCTTATTGCCTCACCTAGTTATCCATCAAGCTTTGATATAGTATCTGTTCCCAACAAATATGAAGGAAACAGGACCTTCTGGGGAAAACAAACAAACATGCCATTAAAGCTTTCATTCCAAAGTCCTTAACTCCTTATTTCCTCAGGTATCGACTACCTCCTGTTTTCCAAATGCTAACTGAGTTTTTTTATTTTTATTTTTTTAATTTAAATTTATTTATTTTAATTAGAGGCCTATTACTTTACAATATTGTATTGGTTGTGCCATACATCAACATGAATCTGCCATGGGTGTACATGTGTTCCCAATCCTGAACTCCCCTCCCACCTCCCTCCCCATACCATCCCTCTGGGTCATCCCAGTGCACCAGCCCCAAGCTTCCTGTATCCTGCATCGAACCTGGACTGGCAATTCATTTCTTATATGATATTATACATGTTTCAATGCCATTCTGACTGGTATGTGTGTGCTGGAGGAGGGGGAATGGGAGGGGTCAAGTTACAATTACATTTTTTAGTCAGAAAAAAACAAATCATATGGTAATCAAATCCAAGGAGAAAACATAGATTAAAGTCTTTACTTTCTAAATCTGATACTTAACTAAACACAGCTGTTAAAGATGATGTCTTTGTTGTGCATGTGTATCTATAATAATGCTGTTATTAGTATTCAGATATGATGCTGAGAATGCTCCCCATCTCTAAGATATGCACTCAGAAGGACTTTCTCCAAGACTGGGAGATTCTACACTGATCCATCTACAACCTCACCGGGTTACTCTATATCCACAGTATAGGAAGGGAAAGAAACTAACATTTATTTAGTGGAATTCTACTAAGTACTATAAATATATTTATTATCCTAATTTAAACAGTCTTGTGTGGAGAAGGCAATGGCACCCCACTCCAGTACTCTTGCCTGGAAAATCCCATGGATGGAGGAGCCTGGTGGGCTGCAGTCCATGGGGTCGCTAAGAGTCGGACACGACTGAGCGACTTCACTTTCACTTTCATGCATTGGAGAAGGAAATGACAACCCACTCCAGTGTTCTTGCCTGGAGAATCCCAGGGACAGAGGAGCCTGGTAGGAGGCCGTCTATGGGGTCGCAAAGAGTTGGACACGACTGAAGCGACTTAGCAGCAGCAGCAAACAGTCTTGTGAGATATATATTATAATCTCTTTAGTATATAAGAAAACTGAGACACAGAAGAAAGTTAACTCTTTCAGGCCCACCTAGCTAGCAGGAAGGGAATCAGGATTCAAACCTAGCACTGAGTTTCTCCAAAGCTCACAGTCCTTCCACTCATCACAGGCTTCTTCCAAGATGCCTGGGCTGAGGGCTAGGGTTCGGTCTTTGGTGGGACCATAAAAGTGGACTAACTCACCCTGAGACTGATAAGACAGCTTTAATTCAGTAACGTGCTGCTATAAACAATCCACTTGAACTCTACATATAAAACATTCCTTGGAAGGAAATAAAGAAGGAAAGGAGAGAAGAGGTTGCACCAGGTTCCCAATTTGAAAAATACCTGAAATCAAGAACCAGCACTCATTTGAAGGTTTTTTTTAGGTCAAACTTACCAAAAGACCCCCAGCACAATACTGTTTTAAGAACAGACTTTTTCACAGCTAAGAAAGTAATATATACTATTTTTCCATGACCAGTCCTAATTAAACTGAAGGAATTAAGTGAATATGATGATGGGGCTATAGAGGACTTGACAGTTTCATGCAATTATTACAAAAATAATATCCTGAAAATTACCACCCAGTGAGTCAGGAAAATAAGCATCATCATCTCTGTTTACAGATGAGAAAACTAAGGACCAGGGAAGTAATAACATAAAGTTGTTGAGATGGGGCAGGATGGGCCCTGAAGTCGTGAATGCTATTGTTTCTTCAATACAGTTTTAAGTAGGGGAGTGACATGATCAACAGAGCTGTAGCAGAGAGGAATGTTGGACCAGAAGCCAGGGGCTCTGGGTTCTAGTCATAGTTTTATCACCTTTATTAACCTGTGAAAGTGTGAAAGGAAGATAAATCTCCCTGCCATTTTTCTTTAACAGGACTCTTGGGGACTCAAATGAGAGAAATAATGGATATAAATATGCTGAATATGTCATCAGATCCTTGGTGACTAGAGAAATTAGTCAGTTTTTAATAAATATTTCTGGAGGATCATTCATTCTGTTGTCATTTATGGTACCTAAGTACACAGTCATGACAATCTAAAACATTCTTAGTGAAGAAATAAGACCTAAAAATATGCTCTAAGCTTTTGGATAGTTTAGGTACTTTTTAAAATTGAAGGATAGTTGATATACTTGGAAGTACCAGACCACCTTACCTGTCGCTTGAGAAACCTGTATGCTGGTCAGGAAGCAACAGTTAGAACCAGACAGGGATCAACTGACTGGTTCAAAATTGGGAAAGGAGTACAACAAGGCTATATATTGTCACCTTACTTATTTAACACAGAATATATCATGTGAAATGCTGGGCTGGATGAAGCACAAGCTGGAATCAAGATTATCAGGAGAAATATCAACATCAGATATGCAGATGATACCATTCTAATGGCAGAAAATGAAGAGGAACTAAAGAGCTTCTTGATGAAAAAGGGTGAAAGAGGAGAGTGAAAAAGTTGGCTTAAAACTCAACATTCAGAAAACTAAGATCATGGCATCTGGTCCCATCATTTCATGGCAAACAGAAGGGGAAAAAGTGGAAGCAGTGACAGATTTCATATTCGTGGGCTCCAAAATCACTGCAGATGGTGACTACAGCCACAAAATTAAAAGATGCTTGCTCCTTGAAAGAAAAGCTATGACAAACCTAGACAGCATAGTAAAAAGCAAAGACATCACTTTTGCAGACAAATGTCCATATAGTCAAAGCTATGCTTTTTCCAGTAGTCAGATACGGATGGATGTGAGAGTTGGACCATAAAGAAGGCTGAGCATGGAAGAACTGATCCCTTTGAATTGTGGTGCTGGAGAAGACTCTTGAGAGTCCCTTGGACTGCAAGGAGATCAAACAGTCAATCTTAAACGAAATCAATCCTGAATATTCATTGGAAGGACTGATGCTGAAGCTAAAACTCTAATACTTTGGCCACCAGATGTGAAGAGCTGATTCATTGGAAAAGACTCTGATCCTGGGAAAGACTGAAGACAACAGGAGAAGGGGGCAGCAGAGAATGACATGGTTAGATAGCATCACTGACTCAATGGACACGAAATTGAGCAAACTCTGGGAGAAAGTGGAGGATAGAGGAGCCTGGCATGCTATGGCTTATGGGGCTGCAGAGTCAGACATGACTTAATGACTGAACAACAACAACAACAACAACAAAGTTGATTTACAATATTACATTAGCTTCAGGTGTACAGCATAGCAATCAGTATTTTTACAGATTACATTCCATTATAGCCTATTACAGCCTTTCCCAGGTGGTAAAGAATATGCCTGCTAATGCAGGAGATATGGGCTTGATCCTTGGGTCAGGAAGATCCCCTGGAGGAGGAAATGGCAACCTGCTTCAGTATTCTTGCTTTTAAAATATCATGGACAGAGAAGCCTGGCAGGCTACAGTCCATGGGGTTGCAAAAAGTCGGACATGACTGAGCATCCATGCACACCTGATAGCATATTACAAGACAGTGGATATAATTCCCTGTGCTATACAATATATCCTAATTGCTTATCTATTTTACACATTGTAGTTTGTAACTGTTAATCTTATACCTCTACTTTGTCCCTGCCCCCCTTCTCTCTCCCCTTTGGTAAACATCAGTTTGTTTTCTACATCTGTGAGTCTGTTTCTGTTTTGCTATATACATTCATTTGCATTATTTTTTTAGATTCCACATATAAGTGATATCCTACATTATTTGTCTTTCCCTGTCTGAGAAAGAGACACTTTCAAAAGTGAAACACTTTGTTTCACTTCACACAATATCCTCCTTCTATACATGTTGCTGCAAATGGCAAAATTCTGTTCTTTTTTTGTGGCTGAGTAGTATTCCATTATATATATGTTTCTTCCAGTCCAGCGTTTCTCATGATGTACTCTGCATATAAGTTAAATAAGCAGGGTGACAATATACAGCCTTGACGTACTCCTTTTCCTATTTGGAACCAGTCTGTTGTTTCATGTCCAGTTCTAAATGTTGCTGCCTGATCTGCATACAGATTTCTCAAGAGGCATGTCAGGTGGTCTGGTATTCCCATCTCTTTCAGAATTTCCCACAGTTTATTGTGATCCACACAGTCAAAGGCTTTGGCATAGTCAATAAAGCAGAAATAGATGTTTTTCTGGAACTTTCTTGCTTTTTCAATGATCCAGCGGATGTTGGCAATTTGATCTCTGGTTCCTCTGCCTTTTCTAAAACCAGCTTGAACATCAGGAAGTTCACGGTTCACATATCATATGGTGGCTTTATTTTCAGTTGTTTGAGAAACCTCTATACTGTTTTCCATAGTGGCTGTACCAATTTCCATTCACACCAATAGTGTATAAAGGTTCCCTTTTCTCCACATCCTCACCAACATTTTTATTTGTGTTCTTTTTGATAATAGCCATTCTGACAGGTATGAGGTGATATGTCATTGTTGTTTTGAATTAGGTACCTTTATTGAATTAAGAATATGATGAATGTGATAGAATTGCTGACTCTCATCTGGCTACCTCTTTACCTAACGTGAGTTTCCTCAGAACTCACTAGGATCCAAAGGAAGCAGCCTCATTTAAAGATCAAGGTATATGCAAGAAGGCAGACAGAGCAAGCTTATGAATCACAGGAGAGAGACAGATAGCATAATGCCTCCTAACATCTGCCATCATGGGGTGCAGGATGAAGAGGAAGTAAATCTCACATTTTAATTTTTTCCCAGTACACAGACAGCTTAATTAACTTTCATAACATACCTAGATAAAAGTCTTAGATCAACGAGTCCAATATTAGGCTTGCCTGTGGGCTATAGACAAGCAGCAGCATCTTGGCATCTATGACAAGGTGTTGGGGGAGAGAAAGGAGATTGTTATTTTAACCCGTGTTTTCTTTATTCCCCTCTTCTTGCTCCACCTCTTACTGGCCCCCTTTCACTTTTGGTCTATCTTCCCAATTTTCTTGTTTCAACCAGTTTTGTGCTATCATTCACCTCTTCTGGTCACAAAATGTTCCAAAATATTTATAATAGTTCTGAAATAATTGTTCACATTCAGATAGGGTAACCCCACATCCTCCCTAACAATTTTTCTGAATTTGTGGGTTCTTTTCTGCCAGAATACTGGGGCTTGAAAAGATGAAAGCCAGTATTATAAAGACAGTGTCTGAAATGTGTTCAAGTTATTAACAGTTCAGAACTCCCACTGATACTACCTAATAAAAGGCACTTTGCTGTTTGCAAATACAACACAGAATCAGTTTAGAGTCTGCCATTTTGCTCATGCCTTGCTCACTACTGAGCTTTCTCTGCCAGAGAGGTATTCTTGGGTTCTTGAAATATAAAGAATTGAGACAAGGAGTTGGAGTTTTCCATTCAATGGGTATGGAGAGTTGAAAATTTTTTCAGTAGGTTAACATGACAAAGTCTGTTGCTACTTCTTACCTCTGCCCCCAGCTTGGATATACTAGGGCTCAATCCTGTTACCTTATGGTGGCGGGTCTAGCTGCTGACACTGTCTAAACCTCTGCTGTAATCCATTTGTCATCAAGAAGCTTTGGAGTGATAAGGCAATTTGTGATTTTATTCTATTTCGATGGAGAAGCCACAGTAGCCTCAGAATTGTAATATCTGCTAAATTACTATGGAGAATTATGTAATACTTTAGAGCCAATGATTTCCAAATATTTAATTACAGCTAAGTAAGATTTCTTTGGTATTTTTCTGTAGATTTATACTGAACACATACTTTATATATTTATTTACTTACAGGTGGCGCTAATGGTAAAGAATGCATCTGTCAATTCAGAAGACGTTAAGAGACACAAGTTCCATCCCTAGAGAATCCCATGGACAGAGGAGCTTGATGGACTATGGTCCATAGCACTGCAGAGTCAGACATGACTGAAGCAACTTAGCATGCTTGCATGGACTTACTTGGCTTATTTATTTATTTAACCATAAAAGTGATCAAGGACCAGGGGACAAGATGTACAGGATACTTTACCTGGAAATGGCTTGGAAGCATTTGTACTATCTTAGATAAAATCCTGGCCCTACTGAACAGAGATGGAAACCCATTCAAGCAGAAGGGGAATTTCTCCAAAAATATGAACATGCAAAAAATTTCATCATGTACTGCAGATAAATAGAGGGTGTTCTTGTTTTAGTATGCCTGACTGGGTGGTACAGACAGCACTCACAGGTGAATGGCAATAAACAGCTCTTGCTGCCAAGTGAAGCTACACCATAGTCAAGGCTCATGAGGAAATACAGGGAGGTAGATTTTGAACCAGTTAAACTGGAATCACATTACCCTTAGGAGTGGCCTCACTTTATTCATAGAGTATGATTAACTTACTCTTCCTTGTGGACCCGGCTTCCTTGGTGGCTCATATGGTAAAGAGTCTGCCTGCAATGCGGGAGACCCAGGTTCCATCCCTGGGTCAGGAAGATCCCCTGGAGAAGGAAATGGCAACCCAATCCAGTATTCTTACCTGGAGAATCCCATGGACAGAGGAGTCTGATCACATCAGACTCATAGGATCACATAAAGTCAGATACGACTGAGAGACTAACACTTTTTTTCTTCAAGATTAACTTATATATGATGAACAAGTCAACTTTTTAAGGTTAAAAATATAGTATTTACCCTGGACAAGTTATACATCAGATTTACTAGCTGCTGACCACTCTCCCAACACAATCCCAACCCAACTGCAGGAAATTATATGAACTGAAACCCAAGCTGCTATTTAAGCAGCTACTGATAGGACTGAGTTACATTCCACACATTTGCAACTGCTTAAAGAGCAGGCTGGAGAATACTTTGACTACCTTCAGATGAATGCAAGTGAGTCCAAAAAACTAAAATGACTTATCACCTTATGATGACTAATGATAAGGGTATTAATATTTATCCATCACTTACTGTATACTAGAAGGTTGATATTATTTGCATTTAACCCTTATAAAAGCCCTGTGAAATAAGAAGGAATTAACATTTTTATTTTATAAATTAGAAAACTGAAGCTTCTAAGAGAGTTTAAGGTAATTTGCTCAAATGCACACAGCCTATTACTGGTGCTAAGACAATATGTTCAGGCCACATACAGAAATTTTAATAGCAGGGAGAGATGTGTATGTGTGTGTAAAAGTGAACAATACTTTGCTAAGTAACTAAGGACATTGCTACTTCAATGTTTTTCTCTTCATGTAATTTCCCCTCCATTTACAGTCTATTTGTGCTAGTGTTCAGTTTGTCTTTGGAACTTTCTTAATTTCTTTTCAGAGATGAAAGAGTCCTTCATTTTAATCCAGGCACACAAACATAAATGCTGAGTCTTCTAGCTCTAAGAAAGCCTAGAAAAGATTCTTGCCCATGCTTGCTGCTGGAAACAGGTCAGTTGCAGAAACCACTCATTGATCCAACTCTGGGAATGCACTATATTTTCAGCCTATAGGTGAAATAATCATTTATTGTTAAAATGTATTTATAAAGGAACAGACAATTTTTTTCCCCCACAAAAGTCACCTATGATGTCAGAGTTTTAACTGAGACACAACCTGACTTTTATTATGGCCCATTGTTCTTGTTCTTTTTATTTTATTTTTTAGCCAATATATTGTTTTCAATAGTCATTCTTCATGTCTATCATCATCATTCTACAAGGGGAGCTAACAAATGGGTTTTTGATAGTAGGTGCCTATCTCTACTTTAATTCACCCTGCACATTGTTTCCAACCAAACTATTCATCAATATCCTGGCTCAATTACTCAAAATGAATCATCACCTCCTATTATATCAAATCCAGTCACCTCTACAAGGCTTTCAAGGATTTCCATAATCTGGCTCCACCATACCTCAGCAGCCATACCTAGCACTATGCACAGCACTTGACATGCTTACTGTCCCAATATACACAAGGTTTCCTTGCATTTTTCCTTTCTGCCTCTCTAAATTCCACCTTCCAAGGCCCAGACCACTAACAATAAAACCTTTTTTTTTCCCTTATGTTTTGTGGACCCAACCAGAATTTGTGCTCCTGAAAGCAGGTTTTCAGGATTTTACATCTACTGCCATACCATACCTGTACACAGTTCTGGGTATGCAATAGGAATCACTAGATCCTCACTGCTTGATTCCAAAAAAATATTTCCTTTGGGGAATTTAGAACACAGATTTATATAGTTTATACTTGGAAATGTCTGGGAGAAGATAGACTCAGTTTTGATCTGTTTGTTACATTTTACTAATTCCCTTTAATGTACTTCCTCCACCAGAGTCAGTCTCCTTTAATTATTCCTGGGCATTCTTTAGGGAATTCCACCAAGATACCAAAGGAAAATGAAATCTAACTACATTTAAATGATGTAATCGCCATTGGCCTTTGTATCAAACACAGATAAAGGTTGAGTTTTTTTCTTTCTTAATGTTAACTTTAATCAAAGTGTACAAATGAGCTAAACCTAAGCAAACGTGGGCATATAATGAGGCCTGGAATTCTATAACATAATCTAGTTGGAAGCATGATTCACATATGTGATAAAATTGTGTGCTTTCAACATTTCTTGACCAATCTGATAAAACTGTCTTACATTTTCACAATAGTTTATAGGTTATAAAATATTTCATGTCTGTTATTTTGTTTGATCTCTGTAATAAAACTATAAAACAGATATTATCTCTCTTTTGTGTAAAGTGAAACAAATTCAGAGCCAGAAAAGTTAAGAAAGGCCTTGAGCCAGGAGAAGAAAGAAACAAGGCCTAAACCTATGTACAGAGAAACTGGGTGGGGAAGGGACAGTGAAGCACAAGAGGTGCCTGGTAACTTTAGCTGAACATCAGCTGTGTGCTAGGTACTGTCAGATGACACAAATATGAACCACAGTCCTACCCTACAGGCACATAAATGTGTGAGAAATATATATAAAGTCTAGACAACTGTTAGTTAATAGAAAACTAAGTTCCAAAGTCTTCACACCTAATGTTCCTTTTCCTACAACTCTGTTACAAGGATCCAGTTCCCACTCACCACCTTCTTTTTTTTTTTTTTTCCACTCACCACCTTCTGTCTCTTCTCTCGTTGGTGCTCAGAGGCCACCTTCTGAAATAACTACAGAAGAGACTCTGCTGAAGCCCTATGGCTCCAGACAAAGAATAAGAGCACATTAGTTGGAAAGGAATATTGGGAGAGGATGCTAGGGTCTCATGCAGAGACAACCAAATCAGGAAATTAGTGATGTGAATATATGAGAGCAGGAACTTTGTATTTTGGTCCATTACCAAATTACCAAATATAAAACTATAAGAAGTATGTTTGGAAGAGAGAGTCAAAGGAAGAGTACATGGAGAAAGAGGTAGAGGAGGAAAAGAGGGAGAAAGAACAAGAGAGAAATCTTAGGTTTGGTGTATATGAAATTTATACTAAGATTTACTCTCTTACCAGGATATAGTACAGCTCTGTTCATGGAGGCCAGTGGTTTATTGATACTTGTCCTTGAGGACAAGGCAGGGATGGACTAACTGAGAATTTTGTAAGGCTTCGCAATATAGGGAGCCAACAAAGTGACATGAATATCTGAAAGTCTGTAAAGTGTAACAGTAGGTAAGAACTTGAGTGCCCTGAACCAAAATGGTGGCTAAATGACAGTGCTGCTATTGTTTAGTTGCTAAGTCACGTCCAACTCTTTTGTGGCCCTAAGGACTATAGCCCACCACACCACTCTGTCCATGGGATTCTCAGGCAAGAATACTGGAGTGGGTTGCCATTTCCTTCTCTAGGGTATCTTTTTGACTTCTTCGAACCTGCATCTCCTGCATTGGCAGGTGGATTCTTTACTGTTGAGCCACCAGAGAACCCCATTTTCTGCTAAATCCAGAGATTAAAAAGGTCAAGAGAAGGGAAAGTGGCTTAAGGGTGCATCTCTCCCTCAGTAGCTCCATTTACTTTAAATTCTTCTAATTTACGATGCCAAAGAGAGGTCTCTAGGAGCTGGCAGCATCTCCTAGGAAGGCAAAATCCTTATTACCATGACAAAGAATTCTGAAACTCTTTCAAAGAGTTTCAAGGAGTTTCAAGGAGTCCAGAAGAGGACTCCTTCTGAGCTTAGGTTTGGAAATTTGTCAACTAACATATTATACTACTTAGTAATTTAGAATATTTTGATAGAATAAATTTCATATTCAGAGTTGAACAAGCCAGAAGGCAGAAGGGGCCATCATTTCTAAATCCAAGTGTTCACAGAAACCAGAAAACCCTAAGTCCCCCTACTATATACCATTCCCCAATACGAGGCCACCTACATGGGCCTTATTTCCTACCATATCATGTCCCAACATTTCTACATGGCTTTCAAGACCTACCTCCAAACAATTCCTGCTGCCCTGGTTATTAGGTTTGGCTTTATTACTCCACAGACATGCTCTTCCTCCTATCTTCCTATGTGCTGTCATTGATAGCTCTATCTGGAACACCCTTTCCTCTGTATCTCACCCAGTGAAATTATACCCATATGCCAAAGTCCATCTCCTCCTTGAAGTCTTTCCTGACTATTAGACACTTGGTTGATCTCCCTCATATCTGAAGAGTAAATGTGATCTGTAGTAAGAATAATGGAAGCAGTGTGATGGAGAATTTAAAATAGTACTAGAAGATTAGGAGAAATTTTGAATTCAAGTTGCAGGTTTGCCAGTAAATAGAATAAATGACTTTGGCAATGTTATCTAAACTTCAATTATTTGTGTTTTATTATATTTCTACTCCATTATTCATTACTCGTCTACCCTATGCTTATTGTTGAATCCTATCTAAATCTTTCCATTAAGGATTTTACAGTCTACTAAATGAGATGTGTATATAAACAATTAGAAGTAAAAATAGGAAAAGTGGTTAAATATTAAGAGAGCGTCATAGAAAGTTCCTCAAGAGGTTATAGGAAGTTTGCACTTCTCTATGTAGAAAATAGCACTGGAACTTGCATGAACAAAGGTATTCTGCTGCTGCTGCTAAATCACTTCAGTCGTGTCCGACTCTGTGCGACCCCATAGACGGCAGCCCACCAGGCTCCCCATCCCTGGGATTCTCCAGGCAAGAACACTGGAGTGGGTTGCCATTTCCTTCTCCAATGCGTGAAAGTGAAAAGTTAAAATGAAGTCGCTCAGTTGTGTCCAACCCTCAGCGACCCCATGGACTGCAGCCCTCCAGGCTCCTCCGTCCATGGGATTTTCCAGGCAGGAGTACTGGAGTGGGGTGCCATTGCCTTCTCCAAAAGTATTCTAAGGATCAAAAAATATATAGGAAAGTGTTAGGAAACAATACATAGAAAAATGCCATACAAATGCAAAGGCCAGTAGTATTTTAACTGGGGTGAGTGGGAGGAGAAGCTGTTCCACGGAATGATAAAGTGGAGCAATGACTGCTTCAGTCCCTTATTACAATCTGCCAAATACTTTTCTTCAGAAGAAGCAATGGGCTCCCTTGATGTCAGAGTTGCCCTTTTCTGCCAGCACACAAAAGAGCCTACATTACATTGTAGTCCATGAAAACTTTCCAGAGCCACCTGCAGCAGGGGACTCAGAAAGAGCCTCAAATAATGCTCAGTAACTGGCAGCAGATGGCCAATTTGAAGAGAAGCATTGCTATGCCTCACATACCTCAAAAAACATACCAGCAATATGAATGAGCTGGTTTTTATCTTATATTCAGGATAAGGGCAACTGTCTCAGGCCCCACTGTTAAGCAGTTGGTGGGGGGGGGCACTACAGCAGCTACATAGGTATAAAGCAGAGGAGGAATCTGACAGCAGCTGAAATACTCTGAATACATGTACTCTCTCACCAAAGTTCCAGCAAGAGGCTTGTTGTCCATCAGTAAGATCCTCCCTCCTCTAAGTGATTCTCCAGTCTACTGGTTGCAACCACCAACTGGGTTCAGATAATACAGACCATCCTTTGGTAAACGCTTTCAGCAGTTTTAGGTATGAGTATGTGTGTGTCTCCTCAGGATCACCCTCCTTCTCCCCCTCTACACAAAGAAATCATTCTAATGTACAATGCTAAATTTCATTTCCATAGTCTTTTTCTTCATCCTTAGAGGACATTTTTTTTGGGGGGGGGGGGAGGAACAAGGTTTGGCTGGCCATCTAGTCCAATATTTAGCTCAAAATGATATTCCAACAGTATCCAGGTTCATATAAACTCATCTAAATTAAATTTCATTCAGACACAAATTCACCACTGGTATTAGTTTTATTATTAATTATAGTCTTTTACTTCCACTGTATAATCATAAAGGATTTGATTTAGGTCATACCTGAATGGTCTAGTGGTTTTCCATACTTTCTTCAATTTAAGTCTGAATTTGGCAATAAGGAGTTCATGATCTGAGCCACAGTCAGCTCCTGGTCTTATTTTTGTTGATTGTATAGAGCTTCTCCATCTTTGGCTGCAAATAATATAATCAATCTGATTTTGGTGTTGACCATCTGGTGATGTCCATGTGTAGAGTCTTCTCTTGTGTTGTTGGAAGAGGGTGTTTGCTATGACCAGTGCATTTTCTTGGCAAAACTCTATTGGTCTTTGGCCTGCTTCATTCCGTATTCCAAGGCCAAATTTGCCTGTTACTCCAGGTGTTTCTTGACTTCCTACTTTTGCATTCCGGTCCTCTATAATGAAAAGGACATCCTTTTTGGGTGTTAGTTCTAAAAGGTCTTGTAGGTCTTCATAGAACCGTTCAACTTCAGCTTCTTCGGCGTTACTGGTTGGGGCATAGACTTGGATCACTGTGATACGGAATGTTTTGCCTTGGGAAATGAACAGAGATCATTCTGTCATTTTTGAGACTGCATCCAAGTACTGCATTTCAGAGTCTTCTGTTGACCATGATGGCTACTCCATTTCTTCTAAAGGATTCCTACCCACAGTAGTAGATATAATGGTCATCTGAGTTAAATTCACCCATTCCAGTCCATTTTAGTTCACTGATTCCTAGAATGTCGACATTCACTCTTGCCATCTCTTGTTTGACCACTTCCAATTTGCCTTGATTCATGGACCTGACATTCCAGGTTCCTATGCAATATTGCTCTTTACAGCATCGGACCTTGCTTCTATCACCAGTCACATCCACAACTGGGTATTGTTTTTGCTTTGGCTCCATCCCTTCATTCTTTCTGGAGTTATTTCTCCACTAATCTCCAGTAGCATATTGGGCACCTAACAACCTGGGGAGTTCCTCTTTCAGATTTAAGGGACTGGATCTGATAGATAGAGTGCCTGATGAACTATGGACTGAGGTTCGTGACATTGTACAGGAGACAAGGATCAAGACAATCTCCATGGGGAAAAAATGCATAAAAGCAAAATGGTTGTCTGGGGAGGCCTTACAAATAACTGTGAAAAGAAGAGAAGTGAAAAGCAAAGGAGAAAGGAACGATCTAAGCATCTGAATGCAGAGTTCCAAAGAATAGCAAGGAGAGATAAGAAAGCCTTCCTCAGTGATCAGTGCAAAGAAATAGAGGAAAACAACAGAATGGGAAAGACTAGAGATCTCTTCAAGAAAATTAGAGGTACCAAGGGAACATTTCATGCAAAGATGGGCTCGATAAAGGACAGAAATGGTATGGACCTAAAAGAAGCAGAAGATATTAAGAAGAGGTGGCAAGAATACACAGAAGAACTGTACAAAAAAGATCTTCAAGACCACGATAATCACGATGGTGTGATCACCCACCTAGAGCCCGACATCCTGGAATGTGAAGTCAGGTGGGCCTTAGAAAGCATCACTACGAACAAAGCTAGCGGAGGTGATGGAATTCCAGTTGAGCTATTTCAAATCCTGAAATATGATGCTGTGAAAGTGCTGCACTCAATATGCCAGCAAATTTAGAAAACTCAGCAGTGGCCACAGGACTGGAAAAGGTCAGTTTGCATTCCAATCCCAAAGAAAGGCAATGCCAAAGAATGCTCAAACTACCGCACAATTGCACTCATCTCACACGCTAGTAAAGTAATGCTCAAAATTCTCCAAGCCAGGCTTCAGCAATACATGAACCATGAACTTCCAGATGTTCAAGCTGGTTTTAGAAAAGGCAGAGGAACCAGAGATCAAATTGCCAACAACTGCTGGATCATGGAAAAAGCAAGAGAGTTCCAGAAAAGCATCTATTTCTGCTTTATTGACTATGCCAAAGCCTTTGACTGTGTGGATCACAAGAAACTGTGGAAAATTCTGAAAGAGATGGGCATACCAGATAACCTGACCTGCCTCTTGAGAAACCTGCATGCAGGTCAGGAAGCAACAGTTAGAACTGGACATGGAACAACAGACTGGTTCCAAATAGGAAAAGGAGTACGTCGGGGCTGTATATTGTCACCCTGCTTATTTAACTTCTACGCAGGGTACATCATGAGAAACGCTGGGCTGGAAGAAGCACAAGCTGGAATCAAGATTGCCAGGAGAAATATCAATAAGCTCAGATATGCAGATGACACCATCCTTATGGCAGAAAGTGAAGAGGAACTAAAAAGCCTCTTGATGAAAGTGAAAGTGGAGAGTGAAAAAGTTGGCTTAAAGCTCAACATTCAGAAAACGAAGATCATGGCATCTGGTCCCATCACTTCATGGGAAATAGATGGGGAAACAGTGGAAACAGTGTCAGACTTTATTTTGGGGGACTCCAAAATCACTGCAGATGGTGACTGCAGCCATGAAATTAAAAGACGGTTACTCCTTGGAAGGAAAGTTATGACCAACCTAGGTAGCATATTAAAAAGCAGAGACATTACTTTGCCAACAAAGGTCTGTCTAGTCAAGGCTATGGTTTTTCCTGTGGTCATGTATGGATGTGAGAGTTGGACTGTGAAGAAAGCTGAGCACCAAAGAATTGATGCTTTTGAACTGTGGTGTTGGAGAAGACTCTTGAGAGTCCCTTGGACTGCAAGGAGATCCAAGCAGTCCATTCTGAAGGAGATCAGCCCTGGGATTTCTTTGGAAGGAATGATGCTAAAGCTGAAACTCCAGTACTTTGGCCACCTCATGCAAAGAGTTGACTCATTGGAAAAGACTCTGATGCTGGGAGGGATTGGGGGCAGGAGGAGAAGGGGACGACAGAGGATGAGATGGCTGGATCGCATCACTGACTCGATGGACGTGAGTCTGAGTGAACTCTGGGAGTTGGTGATGGACAGGGAGGCCTGGCGTGCTGTGATTCATGGGGTTGCAAAGAGTTGGACACAACTGAGCAACTGAACTGAACTGAACCGAACTGATAGTCTTTTACTGGGCTGTGCTCAGGGTTTGTTAGGAAGCACCTGCCTATGCCTTTTTCCAGACATTCGATTCTACACCTTCCTTGGAAGGGTCAGATACTTGCCAAAAGTCCTTCATGGGTGGTGGAGAAATTTGGCTTGTGCACCCCTCCTCAAGAAATATATAGCTAATGATGAGAACATATAGTGTCAAACTGAAGAGGGACAAAATATTTCTCCATTACAGACAAAAACTCCTCAATTTGGAATTTTTTTCACAGCCTTCCATTTACTGCTCTGAAGAGTTACCTTGCAAATGTCCATTATTTCTCTCCTCAGACATTAGGGACAGCTCTAGCCTTCATTACTTAAGTCTTCATTACTTATTTGTAATAATAATACCTTGCATTTAAGGTACTGTTTATCCTGTGTATCATATAACATATATGAAGTGAAATTAGTCACACAGTCATGTCTGACTCTTTGCAATCCCATGGACTGTAGCCCATCAGGCTCCTCTCTCCAGGCAAAAATACTGGAGTGGGTGCCATTTCCATCTCCATGGGATCTTCCTGAAGGGATCGAACCCAGGTCTACCTGCATTGTAGGCAGATTCTTTACCATCTGAGCACAAAGGAAGCCCTTATATATTTATTTATATAAATAAATATATATATTTTTTAAATCCCTTATATATTTATTATATAAGGAAGCCCTTATATATATTTATTTATATTTAATTATAATTTAACATATGTATTTTATAATATACTGCTGTATCATACATGTATACACAGTGCATTACATTGACAATAATTTAATACCTGTCTGTGAAGAATTAACCCAGCAGGCCTGCATTACTCAAATTGTATACATTCTCAGAAGGACCTACTTGTATGACTAGACTTTGGCTGGCTCCTAGGAACTGAGGTCTTAGAATGTTCCCTATACTACTGATTAGGGCACTGTGCATGCCTGAAGTCTTGAACCACATTATACCAACTTGTGTGGATAGTTTGTGTAAAAAATGTAATTTATGCTGAACATCTGTTTTCTTTCTTTGGGGTGGAGGTTGTTCTGAAGTTTTGGTAACTACAATCAGCACTGCTGCTGCTGCTGCTGCTAAGTCGCTTCAGTCGTGTCCGACTCTGTGCGACCCCATAGACGGCAGCCAACCAGGCTCCCCCGTCCCTGGGATTCTCCAGGCAAGAACACTGGAGTGGGTTGCCATTTCCTTCTCCAATGCATGAGAGTGAAAAGTGAAAGTGAAGTCACTCAGTCGTGTCCGACTCCCAGCGACCCCATGGACTGCAGCCTACCAGGCTCTCCGTCCATGGGATTTTCCAGGCAAGAGTACTGGAGTGGAGTGCCATTGCCTTCTCCTAGAGTTACCCAAATAAAAACCCTAGACTATTAGGCAAAATAAAACTTCTCTGGCAAAAAACAGTTTGCATGTATTTCTGAAGTTCATTGCTGGGGGATTTAATATGTCCTGTGTGAATCCACTAGGAGAGGACTCTTGGAAGCTTCTACCTGGTATGCTCCAACTTGTGTCTGATCTACCATTTTCCTTTACTGATCCTTCTTTTAATCCCTTTGCTGAAATGAACTGTAGCCTGACTATAACGACTTCTGAGTCCTGCAAATCCTTCTATCACACCAATGAATCTAGGGGTGAACTTGGAATTCAACAATACAATCTTACAATGTCATGAGGATTATCACTTCCATTTTACATATAAGGAAACTGAGTTTCAGAGAAATCAAAAGACTTCTTCAAGAGTGGAGTTAATGCTTGAGCTGAAACTAGAAAACTATTCTCTCCAAATCTCATTCTTTCCCTACAACACTAAGTAAATTTTGTTGAGCTTGGAGAGGTAGATAAAATGGTATCAGGTATCTTTCAGCTCTGACAGCCCATAACTGTATATCCAGAAGCCTACATAAAAAAAGTACAACCTTTAAAAATTAATTTTTCTTTTTAATTGGAGGCTAATTACTTTACAATATTGTGGTGGTTTTTGCCATACATTGACATGAATCAGCTATGGGTGTACATGTGTCCCCCATCCTGAACCCTCCTCCCACCTCCCTCCCCATCCCATCCCTCAGAATTGTCCAGCTTTGAGTGCCCTGTTTCATGCATCAAACTTGGACTGGTCATCTATTTCACATATGCTAATATACATGTTTCAACGCTATTCTCTCAAAACATCCCACCCTTGCCTTCTCCCACAGAGTCCAAAAGTCTGTTCTTTATATCTGTGTCTCTTTTGCTGTCTCGCATATAGGGTCATCATGACCATCTTTATAAATTCCATATGTATGTGTTAATATACTGTATTGGTGTTTTTCTTTCTGACTTACTTCACTCTGTATAATAGGTTCCAGTTTTATCCACTTCATTAGAACTGAGTCAAATATGTTCTTTTTAATAGCTGAGTAATATTCCATCGTGTACCACAGCTTTCTTATCCATTCATCTGCTGACAGACATCTAGTTTGCTTCTATGTCCTGGCTGTTGTAAACAGTTCTGTGATGAACATTGGGGTACATGTGTCTCTTTCAATTCTGGTTTCCTCAGTGTGTATGCCCAGCATTGGGATTTCTGAGTCATGCGGCAGTTCTATTTCCAGTTTTTTAAGGAATCTCCACACTGTTCTCCATAGTGGCTTTACTAGTTTGCATTCCCACCAACAGTGTAAGAGGGTTCCTTTGTCTCTGCACTCTCTCCAGCATTTATTGTTTGTAGACTTTTTGATAGCAGCCATTCTGACTGGCATGAGATGGTACCTCATTGTGGTTTTGATTTGCATTTCTCTGATAATGAGTGGTGTTGAGCATCTTTTCATGTGTTTGTTAGCCATCTGTACGTCTTCTTTGGAGAAATGTCTGTTTAGTTCTTTGGCCCATTTTTTGATTGGGTAGTTTATTTTTCTGGAAATGAGATGCATGAGCTGTTTGTATATTTTTGAGATTAATTCTTTGTCAGCTACTTCATTTGCTATTATTTTCTCCCATTCTGAAGGCTGTCTTTTCACCTTGCTTATAGATTCCTTCGTTGTGCAAAAGTTTTAAAGTTTAATTAGGTCCCATTTGTTTATTTTTGCTTTTATTTCCATTACTCTGGGAGGTGGGTCATAGAGGATCCTGCTGTGATTTATGTCAGAGAGTGTTTTGCCTATGTTTACCTCTAGGAGTTTTATAGTTTCTGGTCTTACATTCAGATCTTTAATCCATTTTGAGTTTATTTTTGTGTATGGTGTTAGAAAGTGTTCATTTCATTCTTTTACAACTGGTTGACCAGTTTTCCAAGCACCACTTGTAAAAGATATTGTCTTTTCTCCATTGTATATTCTTGCTTCCTTTGTCAAAGATAAGGTGTCCATAAGGTTTCCGTAGGTGTGTGGATTTATCTCTGGGCTTTCTATTTTGTTCCATTGATCTATATTTCTATCTTTGTGTCAGCACTATACAACTTTTAAAATTCAGAGTTCATTCAGGTCATCTCTTTCTTTTTTTTTTTTTTCTTCCAATTTTATTTTATTTTTAAACTTTACATAATTGTATTAGTTTTGCCAAATATCAAAATGAATCCGCCACAGTATACATGTGTTCCCCATCCCGAACCCTCCTCCCTCCTCCCTCCCCATACCATCCCTCTGGGCCGTCCCAATGCACCAGCCCCAAGCATCCAGCATCATGCATCGAACCTGGACTGGCAACTCGTTTCCTACATGATATTTTACATGTTTCATTGCCATTCTCCCAAATCTTCCCACCCTCTCCCTCTCCCACAGAGTCCATAAGACTGTTCTATACATCAGTGTCTCTTTAGCTGTCTCGTACACCAGGTTATTGTTACCATCTTTCTAAATTCCATATATATGCGTTAGTATACTGTATTTATGTTTTTCCTTCTGGCTTACTTCACTCTGTATAATAGGCTCCAGTTTCATCCACCTCATTAGAACTGATTCAAATGTATTCTTTTTAATGGCTGAGTAATACTCCATTGTGTATATGTACCACAGCTTTCTTATCCATTCATCTGCTGATGGACATCTAGGTTGCTTCCATGTCTTGGCTATTATAAACAGTGCTGCGATGAACATTGGGGTACACGTGTCTCTTTCCCTTCTGGTTTCCTCAGTGTGTATGCCCAGCAGTGGAATTGCTGGATCATAAGGCAGTTCTATTTCCAGTTTTTTAAGGAATCTCCACACTGTTCTCCATAGTGGCTGTACTAGTTTGCATTCCCACCAACAGTGTAAGAGGGTTCCCTTTTCTCCACACCCTCTCCAGCATTTATTATTTGTAGACTTTTGGATCGCAGCCATTCTGACTGGTGTGAAATGGTACCTCATAGTGGTTTTGATTTGCATTTCTCTGATAATGAGTGATGTTGAGCATCTTTTCATGTGTTTGTTAGCCATCTGTATGTCTTCTTTGGAGAAATGTCTATTTAGTTCATTGGCCCATTTTTTGATTGGGTCGTTTATTTTTCTGGAGTTGAGCTGTAGGAGTTGCTTGTATATTTTTGAGATTAGTTGTTTGTCGGTTGCTTCATTTGCTATTATTTTCTCCCATTCTGAAGGCTGTCTTTTCACCTTGCTAATAGTTTCCTTTGATGTGCAGAAGCTTTTAAGGTTAATTAGGTCCCATTTGTTTATTTTTGCTTTTATTTCCAATATTCTGGGAGGTGGGTCATAGAGGATCCTGCTGTGATGTATGTCGGAGAGTGTTTTGCCTATGTTCTCCTCTAGGAGTTTTATAGTTTCTGGTCTTACGTTTAGATCTTTAATCCATTTTGAGTTTATTTTTGTGTATGGTGTTAGAAAGTGGTCCAGTTTCATTCTTTTACAAGTGGTTGACCAGATTTCCCAGCACCACTTGTTAAAGAGGTTGTCTTTAATCCATTGTATATTCTTGCCTCCTTTGTCGAAGATAAGGTGTCCATATGTGCGTGGATTTATCTCTGGGCTTTCTATTTTATTCCATTGATCAATATTTCTGTCTTTGTGCCAGTACCATACTGTCTTGATAACTGTGGCTTTGTAGTAGAGCCTGAAGTCAGGTAGGTTGATTCCTCCAGTTCCATTCTTCTTTCTCAAGATCGCTTTGGCTATTCGAGGTTTTTGGTCATCTCTTTCTATCCCCATATTGCACACATCATTTCTGTCCTAGAGTGTCCGAGGCTCTACTGACAGTCTACAAGAAGTCACGGGCAAGGAAAATACTATACTTTAAAGAATGACTAGTTCTGCTATGCATACTTTCCCCCAGATGTTTTGTCTAATCCTCGATAAAAAAAAAAAAAAAAAAAAACTGTACACATGGATGCGAGAAAGACCCTGGCTAGATTTGTTCAGTATCACTATTAGGGTAAGTGAAAGTGAAAGTCGCTTAGTCATGTTTGACTCTTTGAGAACCCATGGACTATAAAGTCCATGGAATTCTTCAGGCCAGAATACTGGAGTGGGTTGCCATGTCCTTCTCCAGGGGATCTTCCCAACCCAAGGATCGAACCCAGGTCTCCCCCACTGCAAGCAGATTCTTTACCATCTGAGCCACCAGGGAAACCCGAATGGAAGGGAAAGTTTATAGCCTTCTCTGACCTGATATTGCCAGCATAATGTTGCCTTGCTCTAAATTCCCAAAGGACATACACATCTGTGTAGTCTGTCTCACTAACTATATCTGTGTGTTCTGCAAATGGTGGGGGAGGAGATTGTGCCTACATAGTATAAAATATAAAACTTATGAAATAAATCTCCTTTCATGAAATTCTTATTTTGGATTTTTTTTTGGGGGGGGGCATGCTGTGAGGCTTGTGGGATCTTAGTTCCCCAACCAGGGATCAAGCTAGGGTTCCCAGCAGTGAAAGCTCAGAATCCTAACCACTGGACTGCCATTGAATTCCCCTGCCCTTTCGTGAAACTTAATATTTATAAAATATGATATATATTTTAAATAGAACAATAAAGTAAATGAATAAATTAGGCTGCAATCTTGCTTCTATCCCCAACATTAAAATATCATTGGGTGAGTTTCAAAAACCTGGGCTGAGCTTTGCTTTGCAATGCTCTGCAAGATTTTCCACTGAACAGGAAAAATGGGAAGACACCCACCTGTGTAACAATCAATGTTTATCTTTGGATAAAGGATCTTTACTAAAGGATCTTGCTGCTCTGATTTTGGCGTTGGCAAGTCCATTTTCATTACAATGTTTGGGGATCTTCACAGATTTATATCATGAAGAAAAGAAGTCTGTTTGTCTATGTGGAGAATGTTGAGTTAGTTGTACAGTGTGGACCCTTGTTGTTGCTGTTGTTGTTCAGTCACTCAGTCATGTCCAACTCTTTGCAACCCTATGGACTTCAGCACACCAGGCTTCCCTGTCCTTCACCATCTCCCAGAGTTTGCTCAAACTCATGTCCATTGAGTCGGTGATGCCACCCAACCATCTCACCCTCGGTCATTCCCTTCTCCTCCTGCCTTTAATCTTTCCCAGCATCAGGGTCTTTTCCAAAGAGTTGGCTCTTCCCATCAGGTGGTCAAAGATTTGGAGCTTCAGCTTCAGCATCAGTCCTTCCAATGAATACTCAGGGTTGATTTCCTTTAGGATTGAGTAGTTTGATCTCCTTCCAGTCCAAGGGACTCTCAAGAATCTTCTCCAACAGCACAGTTCAAAAGCATCATTTCTTCAGCACTTAGCCTTCTATACGGTCCAACTTTCACATCGATACATGACTACAGGAAAAACCATAGCTTTGACTATATGAACTTTCGTTGGCAAAGTAATGTCTCTGCTTTTTAATATGCTGTCTAGGTTGGTCACAGCTTTTCTTCCAAGGAGCAAGCGTCTTTCCATTTCACAGCTGCAGTCATCATCTGCAGTGATTTTGAGCCCAAGAAAATAAAGTCTGTCACAGTTTCCATTGTCTCCGCATCTATTTGCCAAGATGCTGAGTCTTAAGCCAGCTTTTTTTTTTACTCTCTTCTTTCACCTTCATCAAGAGGCTCTTTAGTTCCTGCTTGCTTTCTGCCATAAGGGTGGCATCATCTGCATCAGTTCAGTTCAGTCGCTCAGCTGTGTCCAACACTTTGCGACCCCATGGACTGCAGCCCACCAGGCTTCCCTGTCCATCACCAACTACCAGAGCTTACTCAAACTCATGTCCATCAAGCCAACTTTTTCACTCTCCTCTTTCACTTTCATCAAGAGGCTCTTTAGTTCTTCTTCACTTTCTGCCATAAAGGTGGTGTCATCTGCATATCTCAGGTTATTGATATGATATGATATGATACTCTGCATATAAGTTAAATAAGCAAGGGGACCATATAAAGACTTGACATACTTCTTTCCTAACTTTGAGCCAGTCCATTGTTCCATGTCCAGTTCTAACTGTTGCTTCCTGACCCGCATACAGGTTTCTCAGGAGGCAGGTAAGGTGGTCTAGTTTCCCCATCTCTTTAAGAATTTTCCACAGTTTATTGTGTTCCAAACAGTCAAAGGCTTATAGCATAGTCAATGAAGAAGTAAATGTTTTCCTGGAATTCTCATGCTTTTTCTATGATCCAACAGGTGTTGGCAATTTGATCTCTGGTTCCTCTGCTTTTTCTAAATCCAGCTTGAACATTTGGAAGGTCTTGGTTCATGTACTGTTGAAGTCTAGCTTGAAGAATTTTAAGCATTACTTTGCTAGTGTGTGAAATGAGTGCAATTGTGCAGTAGTTTGATCATTCTTTGGCACTGCTTTCTTTGGGATTGGAATGAAAACTGACCTTTTCCAGTCCTGTGGCCACTGCTGAGTTTTCCAAATTCGCTGGCATATTGAGTGCAGCACTTTCACAGCATCATCTTTCAGGATTTGAAATAGCTCAGCTGGAATTCCATCACCTCCACTAGCTTTGTTCATAGTGATGCTTTGTAAGGCCCACTTGACTTCACACTCCAGGATGTCAGCTCTAGGTGAGTGATCACACCATCCTGGTTATCTGAGTCATAAAGATATTTTTTCTATAGTTCTTCTATGTATTCTCACCACCTCTTCTTAACATCTTCTGCTTCTGTTAGGTCCATACTGTTTCTGTCCTTTATTGTGCCCGTCTTTACATAAAGTGTTCCCTTGCTATGTCTAATTTTCTTGAAGAGATCTCTAGTTTTTCCCATTCTATTGTTTTCCTCTATTTCTTTGTATTGATCACTGAGGAAGGCTTTTTTAAATCTCTCCTTGGTATTCTTTGGAACTCTGCATTCAGATGGATATATCTTTCCTTTTCTCCTTTGCTTTTTGCTTCTCTTCTCTCATCTATTTGTAAGGCCTCCTCAGACAACCATTTTGCCTTTTTGCATTTCTTTTTCTTCAGGATGGTTTTGATCACAGCTTCCCATACAATGGCATGAACCTCTGTCGATAGTTCTCAGGCACTCTATCAGATCTAATCTCATGAGTCTGTTTGTCATTTCCACTGTACAATCATAAGGGATTTGATTTAGGTCATACCTGAATGGTCTAGTGGTTTTCCCCTGCTGCTGCTGCTGCTAAGTCGCTTCAGTTGTGTCCGACTCTGTGTGACCCCATGGACTGCAGCCTACCAGGCTCCTCCATCCATGGGATTTGCCAGGCAAGAGTCCTGGAGTGGGTTGCCATTGCCTTCTCTGTGGTTCTTCCCTACTTTCTTCAATTTCAGCCTGTATTTGGCAATAAAGAGTTGATGATCTGAGCCACAGTCAGCTCCCAATATTGTTTTTGCTGACTGTATAGAGCTTCTCCATCTTTGGCTGCAAAGAATATAATCAATCTGATTTCGGTATTGACCATCTTGTGATGTTCATGTGTAGAGTCGTTTCTTGTGTTGTTAGAAGAGGGTGTTTGCTATGACCAGTATGTTCTCTTAGTAAAACCCTGTTATTCTTTGCCCTGCTTCATTTTGTACTCCAAGGCCAATACTGATACTCTGGGTTATAAGGGAACAACCTAGCCCAAAGTACCAAAGTCAATCAAGAATTCCATATGAAACCCCAAACAGTAATATGTACTGAATATGCCAATATTTACTTTGTAAACTGAAGTAGTATTGATTTTGTGAGGGTAAGGAAGCTATAAAATTAGCTCCATTTGAAATGAAGCTGATGTATTTTCTTTTCTTTTTTTTTTCCAAGTTGATGTATTTTCAACACTGCTAAAGCAAAAAGAAAAATTTTAAAATACTGGGTCACTTTAATAACTAAATATCTACCTGTCCTGATGCAGGAAAAACAGATCATGTCTTCAAGACTGAGTTTTATTTTACTTTATTTTCTTTTAAAGAATATTTACTTATTTTTGTGTTTTATTCATTTGTTATTTATTTGGATGTTTCGGTTTTAGTTGCAGTACACGAAATCTTCATTGCATCATGTGGGACCCTTTGTTCCAGAGGACAGGACTCTCTAGTTGAGGCATGCAGGTTCAGTGGTTGCAGCATACCATCTCTCCAGTTGCAGTGTGTGGGTTTAGTTGCTCTGTAGCATGTGGGATCTTAGTTCCCTGACCAGGGATCAATCCCATGCCCCTTGCATTGCAAGGCAGACTCTTAACCACAGGACCACCAGGGAAGTCTCCTATTTATTTATTTGATTGCACTGGATATTTAGTTGCAGCATGTGAACTCAGTTACAGCATATGGGATCTAGTTTCCTGACCAGGTATTGAACCCAGGCCCCTGCATTGGGAGCGTGAAGCCCTAGCCACTGGGACACCAGGGAAGTCCCCAAGATTAATTTTTAAATGTATGATACCATCTAATATATGTATCATTGTATATTCTGTCTAATATGATTATTAAAATTTAATAATTCACATTTGTGTGATAAATTTATAATGTACTAATATATTTCATATTGTTCATCTTATGTTGATCCCTAGCAATAACTCTACATGTGAATGGGTAGGTGTTGTCCTCATTTTAAAGATGTCGTGGATAGAAGGCTAGGAGAGGCTGAGCACTAGATAGCTGGCATTAGAATACAGGTATCAATGTTCCAAGCTTCCTCTGCTTTGTAGAGGAAGTGGCACTAGTGGTAAAGAATCTGCTTCCTAGTTCAAGAGACACAAAAGACATGGCTTTGATTCCTGGATCAGGAAGATACTCTGGAGTAGGAAATGACAACCCACTCCAGTATTCTTGCTTGGAAAATTCCATGGACAGAAGAGCCTGGTGGGCTACAGTCCACGGGGTCACAGAGTCAGACATGACTGAGCTCGCACACATACAGCAAGGGACACGAACATGATGAGATGCTGCATACTCCTTTCCAGGTCAAAACTCATTATCTAACCCAAAGTTTATAATTACACAAGTTTATTTGTTGAAATACTAGCCAACATGAAACCCAAGCCTAGTTTCCTGAATTAGTAGTGAGGTACATGCTGTGACACATAAATATTGATTATATTTCCTGATTTTGACTCAAATATCCCTTTACTAAGAAAAGAGGAGAGGATGATAACAATTTTAATAGTCTCCCAGAAACTTCCGAAGACTTCTGACTCCCATGGGGCTAGCAAGTACCCTGCCATCTAGTGGTCATTTACAGAAATTTCATCTTTCTGGTACCCGTGAGAGGAAACATCCTTTGGATATATTCCATTTTCCTTCCATAGGCAATATGGTATGAGAGTGATCACTATTCCAATCAAGCTCAGTAGCAGATATCCTACTGAATGATACACACATTTTCCAGTCAGACTTCTTGGAAAGAGATTGAATTAAATATAGTTTAATCATAGCAGCAAATGCACTCCAAGGTATATACCAAAGTGAACTTACGTCCACAAAACAACCTGCACGTGATGTTTATAGAAACTTTATTCATAATTTCTAAAACCTATAAACAATCAAGATTTCTTTCAATAAGAGAATGGATAAACATCTTTACAATGGAGTATTATTTAATGATAAAGAGGAACTATTTAAAAGAACTATTTGAAGGAATTACTGTCAGGTGTGACAACATGGATAGCCCTTAAGTACATTTTGCTAAGAGACAGAAAGCATACATAAAAGTTACATATTTTATGATTATATTCATATGACACTATGGAAAAGGTAAAACCATAGGGATGGGATTCTCATCAGTAGTTTCTGGGTGTCGGGAAAAAGGGTAGTTGGTAACAAAGGGGATACACAGAAGAATTTTGAGAGTGACATAACTCTTCTTTGTGGTTTTGGGGGTCATGAATACATGATACTATGCATTTGTCAAAATCTATAAATCCATAATTCATACATAATGAGCCTTAGGGTATGCACATTAAAAGTTCAACCAGGATGTCAAGAGATAAAGGATGCAGTGAAGACTGTGACAAAGGAATCTCTGTTACAAATGTGTGAAATAACTGCACTAGGTGAGGATATGTGACTTAACTTTGGAAAATCCTGTTTGGACTGGAAACTAAAAGAGCAGAAAGACAAAAGCTGAGGACATTCATTATCATGAAACCCACCCTACAGGAAATCCCAAGGGGAGTTTCTCAGATCGAAAATAAAGGCCAAAACTCAAAGTAACTTAGAGCCATATAAAGACATAAAGACTTTTAATAAAGTTAAACTAGTGAGCAAATGTATAAACCAGTATTTTTGAAATTTTTATTTCTAACTCTACATTTTATTAATATTTTCTACAAGATTTAAAATATAAAATTTGTGGCATCAATAATATAGGGGAAAGGTGTTGTTTAGAGCTGTTTTTTAATCAAATTTAACTCACATTGGTTTTGATGCATGATAAATTGCTTGAACTATGGGATGCTTAGCTTTCATTCTTTGTTACAGCTGAGAAAAATTCCATTGTATGTGTATTAATTATATATATATATATACACACACACACACATACACACACACACTGCACTCAATATGCCAGCAAATTTGGAAAACTCAGCAGTGGTCAGTTCAGTTCCATTCAGTCGCTCAGCCGTGTCTGACTCTTTGTGACCCCATGAACCACAGCATGCCAGGCCTCCCTCTCCATCACCAACTCCCAGAGCCTACATAACTCATGTCCATTGAATCGGTGATGCCATCCAACCATCTCATCCTCTGGCATCCCCTTCTCCTCCTGCCTTCAATCTTTCCCAGCATCAGGGTCTTTTCCAGTGACTCAGTTCTTCACATCAGGTGGCCAAAGTATTGGAGTTTCAGCTTCAAAATCAGTCCTTCCAATGAACACCCAGGACTGATCTCCTTTAGGATGGACTGGCTGGATCTCCTTGCAGTCCAAGGGACTCTCAAGAGTCTTCTCCAACACCACAGTTCAAAAGCATCAACTCTTCGGCACTCAGCTTTCTTTATAGTCCAACTCTCACATCCGTACATGACCACTGGAAAAACCATAGCCTTGACTAGATGGACCTTTGTTGACAAAGTAATGTCTCTGCTTTTTAATATGCTATCTACGTTGGTCATAACTTTCCTTCCAAGGAGTAAGAGTCTTTTAATTTCATGGCTGCAATCACCATCTGCAGTGATTCTGGAGCCCAGAAAAATGAAGTCAGCCACTGTTTCCACTGTTTCCCCATCTATTTGCCATGAAGTGATGGGACCAGATGCCATGACCTTAGCTTTCTGAATGTTGAGCTTTAAGCCAACTTTTTCACTCTCCTCTTTCACTTTCATCAAGAGGCTCTTTAGTTCTTCTTCATGTTCTGCCATAAGTGTGGTGTCATTTGCATATCTGAGGTTTTGATATTTCTCCCAGAAATCTTGATTCCAGCTTGTGCTTCATCAAGCCCAGCATTTTTCATGATGTCCTCTGCATATAAGTTAAATAAGCAGGGTGACGGTATACAGCCTTGATATACTCCTTTTCCTATTTGGAACCAGTCTGTTGTTCCATGTCCAGTTCTAACTATTGCTTCCTGACATTGTACAGGAGACAGGAATCAAGACCATCCCCAAGAAAAAGAAATACAAAAAAGCAAAATGGCTGTCTGAGGAGGCCTTACAAATAGCTGTGAAAAGAAGAGAAGCAAAAAGCATAGGAGAAAAGGAAAGATATACCCATTTGAACGCAGAGTTTCAAAGAATAGCAAGAAGAGATAAGAAAGCCTTCCTCAGTGATCAATGCAAAGAAATAGAGGAAAAGAATGGAATGGGAAAGACTAGAGATCTCTTCAAGAAAATTAGAGACACCAAGGGAACATTTCATGTGAAGATGGGTTCAATAAAGGACAGAAGTGGTATGGACCTAAGAGAGGCAGAAAATATTAAGAAGAGGTGGCAAGAATAAACAGAAGAATGGTACAAAAAAGATCTTCATGACCCAAATAATCACAATGGTGTGATCACTCACACTTATCTAGAGCTGGACATACTGGAATGTGAAGTCAAGTGAGCCTTAGGAAGCATCACTATGAACAAAGCTAGTGGAGGTGATGGAATTCCAGTTGAGCTATTTCAAATCCTGAAAGATGATGCTGTGAAAGTTCTGCACTCAATATGCCAGAAAATTTGGAAAACTCAGCAGTGGCCACAGAACGGGAAAAGGTCAGTTTTCATTACAGTCCCAAAGAACGGCAATGCCAAAGAATGATCAAACTATCACACAGTTGCACTCATCTTACATGCTAGCAAAGTAATGCTCAAAATTCTCCAAGCCTGGCTTCAGCAATACGTGAACCATGAAATTCCAGATGTTCAAGCTGGTTTTAGAAAAGGCAGAGGAACCAGAGATCAAATTGCCAACATCCGCTGGATCATGGAAAAAGCAAGAGAGTTCCAGAAAAACATCTATTTCTGCTTTATTGACTATGCCAAAGCCTTTGACTGTGTGGATCACAAGAAACTGTGGAAAATTCTTCAAGAGATGGGAATACCAGACCACCTGACCTGCCTCTTGAGAAACCTATATGCAGGTCAGGAAGCAACAGTTAGAACTGGACATGGAACAACAGACTGGTCCCAAATGGGAAAAGCAGTACGTCAAGGCTGTATATTGTCACCCTGCTTATTTAACTTATATGTAGAGGACATCATGAGAAACACTGGGCTGGAAGAAGCACAAGCTGGAATCAAGATTGCCAGGAGAAATATCAATAACCTCAGATATGCAGATGAAACCACCCTTATGGCAGAAAATGAAGAAGAACTAAAGAGCCCCTTGATGAAAGTGAAAGAGCAGGGTGAAAAAGTTGGCTTAAGCTCAACACTCAGAAAACGAAGATCATGGCATCTGGTCCCATCACTTCATGGCAAATAGATGGGGAAACAGTGTCAGACTTTATTTTTCTGGGCTCCAAAATCACTGCAGATGGTCATTGCAGCCATGAAATTAAAAGATGCTTACTCCTTGGAAGGAAAGTTATGACCAACTTATACAGCATAGTAAAAAGCAGAGACATTACTTTGTCAACAAAAGTCCATCTAGTCAAGGCTATGGTTTTTCCAGTGGTCATGTACGGATGTGAGAGTTGGACTATAAAGAAAGCTGAGCACCGAAGAATTGATGCTTTTGAACTGTGGTGTTGGAGAAGACTCTTGAGAGTCCCTTGGACTGCAAGGAGATCCAGCCAGTCCGTCTTAAAGGAGATCAGTCCTGGGTGTTCATTGGAAGGAGTGATGTTGAAGTCGAAACTCCAATACTTTGGCCACCTGATGCAAAGAGCTGACTCATTGGAAAAGACTCTGATGCTTGGAAAGATTGAGAGCAGGAAGAGAAGGGGATGCCAGAGGATGAGATGGTTGGATGGCATCACCGACTCAATGGACATGGGTTTGGGTGGATTCTGAGAGTTGGTAATGGACAGGGAAGCCTGGCGTGCTGCGGTTCATGGGGTCGCAAAGAGTCGGACACGACTGAGTGATTGAACTGACTGACTGACCTGCAAACAGGTTTCTCAAGAGGCAGGTCAGGTGGTCTGGTATTCCCATGTGGTTATAGGACTGAAAAAGGTCAGTTTCCATTCCAATCCCAAAGAAAGGCAATGCCAAAAAATGTTCAAATTGCCATACAATTGTGCTCATTTCACATGCTATCAAGTTCAGTTCAGTTCAGTTCAGTCACCATGCTAGCAAGATTATGCTCAAAATCCTTCAAGCTAGGCTTCAGCAGTATATGAACCAAGAAATTCCAAATGTACAAGCTGGACTATAAAAAGGCAGAGGAACCAGAGATCAAATTGCCAATATCTGCTGGGTCACATAAAAAACAAGGGAATTCCAGAAAAACATCTATTTCTGCTTCATTGCCTATGCTAAGGTCTTTGACCACGTGGATAACAACAGACTGTGGAAAATTCTTGGAGATGGGAATACCAGACCACCTTACCTGTATGCAGGACAAGAAGCAACAGTTAGAATCAGACATGGAACAACTGACTGGTTCGAAATTGGGAAAGGAATACGTCAGTGTTGTATATTGTTGCACTGCCTATTTAACTTCTATGCAGAGCATATCATACAAAATGCCAGGTGGGATGAATCACAAGGTTGAATCAAGATTGCCAGGAGAAATATCAATAACCTCAGGTATCCAAATGATACCACTCTAATGGCAGAAAGCAAAGAGGAACTAAATTGCCTCTTGATAAAGGTGAAAGAGGTGAGTGATAAAGCAGGCTTAAAAGTCAACATTCAAAAAATGAAGATCATGGCATCTGGTCCCATCACTTCATGGCAGACAAATGGGGAAAAAGTGGAAACAGTGACCTATTTTATTTTCTTGGGCTCCAAAATCACTGCGGAGGGTGACTGCAGCCATGAAATTAAAAGACACTTGCTCCTTGGAAGAAAAGCTATGACAAACCTAGACAGTATATTAGAAAGCAGAGACATCACTTTTCTGACAAAGATCTGTATAGTCAAAGCTATGGTTTATTCAGTAGTCATGTGCAGATGTGAGAGATGGACCATAAAGAAGGCTGAGTGACAAAGAATTGATGCTTTCAAACTGTGGTGCTGCAAAAGATTCTTGTGAGTCCCTTGGACTGCGAGGAGATCAAACCAATCAATCCTAAAGGAAATCAGTCCTGAATAGTCATTGGAAGGACTGGTACTGAAGCTCCAGGACTTTGGCCACCTGATGGGAAGAACTGACTCTTTGGAAAAGACCCTGCTGCTGGGAAAGCTTGAAGGCTGGAGGATGAGGGGACAACAGAGGATGAGATGGTTGTATTGCATCATCAATTCAATGGCCATGAGTTTGAGTAAGCTCCAGGAGATAGTGAAGGACAGGGAAGCTTAGCATGCTGAAGTTCATGGGATTGCAAAAAGTTGGACACGATTTAGCAACTGAACAACAATAACAATATATACATATGTTACACATTCTTCATTCATCTATTGATTAACACTTGGGTTGCTTCCATACTCTGGCTATTGTAAGTAATGCTGCCATGAACACTGGTGTACTTGTATTTTTCTTAATTTGTGCTTTTGTTTTCTTGAGGTAAATACCCAGAAGTGAAATCCCTGGATCTATGGCTGTTCTATTTTCTATGTTTTGAGGAACTCCCATACTGTTTTCCAAAATGGGTGCAACAATTTACAATCTTATGAATAGTGCCCAAAGGTACTCTTTTCTCCATACTCTGATAATTATTTGTTATTTATTTTGTTTTTGATAGTAGCCAATCTGACAGTTGTGCAGTGATATTTCATTGTGGTTTTGCTGTACTTTTCCCTGATGAGTAGTCATGTTGAGCATTTTTTCTTATGACTCTTTGCCATCTGTATGTCTTCTTTGGAAAAATGTCTGTCAAGGGTCTCTGCTCATTTTTTTTTTTTTTTTTTTGGTTGAGTTAAATGAGTTCCTTGTATAATCTGGATATTAACCCTTTATGAGATATATCATTTGCAACTATCTTCTCCCATTCATGGGTTTGCTTTTGTTGCCTTTGCCTGAGTAGACAGATAAAAAAATATCACTAAGATTAATGTTAAAAATGTACTGTCTATATTTCTTGCAGATTTATGGTTTCAAGTCTTACATTTACATCTTCTACCCATTTTGAATTTATTTTTGTATAATGTGAGAAAGTAGTCCACTTTGATTCTTTTTAATATAGCTGTCAAGTTTTCCCAATACCATTTACTGAATATAATTGTATCATATATACACATATCTGTATATATATTACATATTCTTGCCTCTTTCATTGTATGTTAATTGACCATTTAAGCTTGAGTTTATTGCTGGCCTCTCTATTCTATTCCATTGATTTATGTGTCTGTTTTTGTCCCAGTACCATACTGTTTTGATTACTGTAGCTTTGCAGTATAAAGTCAGAAATCATAACACTTCCAGCTTTCTTCTTTCTTAAGATTTCTTTGGCTCCCATACCTTCATTTTTAAATACAATTTTCCAATAAAAGGAACTAGGGTTCTTTGAAGAATTGGTGAATTCTAGGACTAGGGAAAGTAAAATACCAAATAAGCCTGAAGTATCTTGTAGTACCAGAAAATAAGGCAGTACTGAAAAGATAACATGAAGGGGACATTTCAAAGGGCCACAGGAGCCAAACTCAAAGAATTCCTGATGGACAAAGCTGTGAGAATTTTGAGTAACAAAATAAATGAGGTAATATTGGATTAAAACTCAAAGTATAAAATAAATATATGTGAGTTCATACACATATAAATGTAAGAATAAATTAAGGTATAAAAGATACATATATTCTTTACGGATGATTCCAAATAATATGTATATAATATCTTTCTCCCTTCCTGAAGGACAAGCTTCAGTGGGGGCTACACTTAGTGAGCTACTTCCAAAGAATAGAGAATGGAAAGGCAAAAAAAAGAAACTTTACTTTGGATAAAAATGGCAAATATTAGGTTAACAAAGTGATCAAAGTTAAGTAGTGATATTAGTGATACATCTTGTTGATATATGTTATTGTTGTTGTTCAGTCACTAAGTTGTGTCTGATTCTTTGTGAACTCATGGACTATAGCATTTCAGGCTGCCCTGTCCTTCACTATCCCCTGGAGTTTGCTCGAATTCATCTCCATTAAGTCTGTGATGCTATCTAACATCTCATTCTCTTCCGCCCCCTTCTCCTTTTGCCTTCAATCCTTCCCAGTATCAGGGTTTTTTCCACTGAGTCAGTTCTTCACATTATGTGGCCAAAGTACTGGAGCTACAGCATCAGTCCTTCCAATGAATATTCAGGGTTGATTTTCTTTAAGATTGACTGGTTTGTTCTCCTTGCAGTCCAAGGGACTCTCAATAGTCTTCTCCAGCACCACAATTTGAAAGCATCACTTCTTCAGCACTCAGCCTTCTTTATGGTCCAAATGTCACATCCATATATGACTACTAGAAAAACCATAGTTTTGACTAGATGGAACTTTTTCAGCAAAGTGATATCTCTGCTTTTTAATACAATGTCTAGGTTTGTCATAGCTTTCCTTCTAAGGAGCAAGTGTCTTAATTCCATTGCTGCAGTCACCATCCACAGTGATTTTGGAGCCCAGAAAATAAAATCAGTCGCTGCTTCCACTTTTTCCCCTTCTGTTTGCCATGAGGTGATGGGACCAGATGCCATGATCTTCGTTTTCTGAATGTTGAGCTTTAAGCCAGCTTTTTCACTCTCCTCTTTCACCCTCAACAAGAGGCTTTTTAGTTCCTCTTCACTTTCTGCCATTAAAGTGGCATCATCTGCATACCTGAGGTTGATGGTATTTCTCCTGGCAATCTTGATTCCAGCTTGTGATTCATCCAGCCCAGCGTTTCACATGATGTACTCTGCACAGAAGTTAAATACAGATGGTGACAATTTACAGCCTTGTCCTACTCCTTTCCAAATTTTGAACCAGTCAGTTGTTCCATGTTCAGTTCTAACTGTTGTTTCTTAACCAGCATACAGGTTTCTCAGGAGACAGGTAAGGTGGTCTGGCATTCCCATCACTTTAAGAACTTTCCAGTTTTTTGTGATCCACATGGTCAAAGGCTTTAGTGTAGTCAATGAAGCAGTGTACGAATAGTGTAGTCAACAGCATAGTCATTAAAACAGTCAATGAATAGTGTAATCAATGAAAAAGAAGTAGATGTTTTTCTGGAACTCCTTTACTTTCTCCATGATCCAATGAGTGTTAGTAATTTGATCTCTGGTTCTTCTGCCTTTTAAAAATCTAGCTTGTACATCTGGAAGTTCTTGGTTTATGTACTGATGAAGCCAAGCTTGAAGCCTTTTGACATAATCTTACTAGCATGTGAAATGAGTGCAATTATATGGTAGTTTGAACATTCTTTGGTATTGCTTTTCTTTGGGATTGGAATAAAAATTGACCTTTCCAGTCCTGTGGCCACTGCTAGGTTTTCCAAATTTGATGACATATTGAGTGCAGCACTTTAACAACAGCATCATTTAGGATTTGAAATAGCTCAGCTGGAATTCCATCACCTCCGCTACTTTTGTTTGTAGCGTTGCCTCCTAAGGCCCACTTGACTTTGCACTCCAGGATGTCCAGCTCTAGGTGAGTGACTACACCATTGTGGTTATCTGGGTCATTAAGACTGTTTTTCTGTAGTTCGTCTCTGTATTCTTGCCCCCTCTTCCTAGTCGCTTTTGCTTCTGTTAGGTCCTTACCATTTCTGTTCCTTATTGTGCCCATCTCTACATGAAATATACCCTTGGTATCTCCAATATTTTAAAATAGATCTCTAGTCTTTCCCATTGTATTGTTTTCCCCTATTTCTTTGCATCGTTCACATAAGAAGGCTTTCTTATCTTTCTTTGCTATTCTCTGGAACTCGGCATTCAGTTGGGTATATCTTTCCCTTTCTCCCTTGTCTTTCACTTCTCTTCTTTCCTCAGCTATTTGTAAAGCCTCCTCAGACAACCATTTTGCCTCTTGCATTTCTTTTAGCTTGGGATGATTTTGGTTATTGCCTCCTGCACAATATTAGGAACCTCTGTCCATAGTTCTTCAAGCACTCTGTCAACCAGATCTAATCCCTTGATTCTATTCATCATTTCTACTGTATAAGTGTCAGGGATTTGATTTAGGTCATACCTAAATTGCCTAGTGGTTTTTCCTACTTACTTCAATTTAAGCCTGAATTTTGCAATAGGGAATTGATGATCTGTGCTACAGTCAGCTCCAGGTATTGTTTTTGCTGACTGTATAGAGCTTCTCCATCTTTAGCAGCAAAGAATATAATCAATCTGATTTCTGTATTGATCATTTGGTAATGTCCGTGTGTAGAATTGTCTATTGTGTTGTTGGAAAAGGGTGTTCTCTTGACAAAACTCTGTTAACCTTTGCCCTACTTCGTTTTGTACTTCAAGGCCAAACTTGTCTGTTACTCCAGGTATCTCTTGACTTCCTACCTTTGCATTCCAATCCCCTGTGATGAAGTGAACATTTTTTTTTTTTTTGGTGTTAGTTCTAGAAGTTCTTATAGGTCTTCATAGAACCTGTCAACTTCAGCTTCTTTGGCATTACTGATTGGGGCATAGACTTGGATTACTGTGACGTTGAATGATTTGCCTTGGAAATGAACTGAGATCATTCTGTCGTGTTTTGAGACTGCACCCAAGTACTGCATTTCAGACTCCTTTGTTGAATATGAGGGCTACTTTATTCTTCAAAGGGATTCTTGCCCACAGTATTAGACATAATGGTCATCTGAATTAAATTTGCCCATTCCCATCCATTTTAGTTCACTGATTCCTAAGATGTTGATGTTCAATCTTAACATCTCCTGCTTGATGACATTCAATTTTCCTTGATCGATGGACCTAATTCCAGGTTCCTATCCAATGGACTTTACTTTTACCACCAGACACATCCACAACTGAGCATCATTTTTGTTTTGGCCTAGTTGCTTCATTCTTTCTGGAGCTATTAGTAATTGCCTGAACTCTTCCCCAGTAGCATTTGAATACCTTCTGACCTGGGAGGCTCATCTTCCAATGTCAAATCTTTCTGCCTTTTCATATTGTTCATGAGATTCTCACAGCAAGAGTGGTTTGCCATTTTCTCCTCCAGTGGACCACGTTTTGTCAGAACTCTTCATTATGATCCATCTGTCTTGGATGTCCCTGCGTGGCATTGCTCATAGGTTCATTGATTTATGCAAGCCTGTTAGTCACAACAAGGCTGTGATCCATGAAGGGGATATTATGTACCCTCCTTGATATAATGTGATAAAAATGGCACTTTACTTCTGTGGTAGTCTTCTCCAAAAGGTCTTCCTTAGGGGCTTCTTGGTAAAGACTCTGCCTGCCAATGCAGGCAACAGAGTTCAATCCCTGAGTTGGGAAGATCTTCTGGAGAAGGAAATGGCAACCCGTTACAGTACTTTTGCCTAGGAAATACCATGGACAGAGGAGCCTGTTGAGCTATGGTATGGGGTCACAAAAGAGTTGGACATGACTTAGTGACTGAACAATGATAACAACAGTCCTCTACAAAACCAATAACCCCAGTGTGCTCATGAGAAAAACATCAGACTTACAGAAATTGAGAGGCCTTCTACAAAACTTCTAACCAGTACTCTACAAAAATGTTAGAGTTATGAAAAAGAAAAAAAAAAAAAAAAGGAAAAACTGAGAAACTGCCACAGATCAGAGATGAGTAACAACACATGATAATTAAATGCAATGGACTGATTAAACCTTGGACTGGATTCTAGTACTTTTTAAAAAAGGACATTAATAGGAAAACTGGTGAAATTAGTAGTAATATACCAATGTAAGTTTTTTTTAATTAGAGGATAATTACATTAAATACTGTGATGATTTTGCCATACTTCAACATGAATCATCATTAGGTATACACATGCCCCCTTCCTCTTGAACTCCTGTCCCACCCACTCCCCATCCCAAACCTCTAGGTATTAACACCTCTATGTGGCTTTGGGTTCCCTCTGTCATACATCTAACTCCCACAGGATATATATTTTACATATGGTAATGTGTATGTTTCAATGCTATTTTCTCATCTCATCCCACCTTCTCCTTCCCTAATTGTATCCAAAATGTTTGTGTCTCCTTTGCTGCCCTGAAAATAGGATGATTCTATATATCTGCATTCATGTACAGTATTTGACTTTCTCCTTCTGATTTACTTCACTCTGTATAATAGGCTCTAGGTTCATCCACCTCACTAGAACTGACTCAAATGTATTCCTTTCTATAGTTGAGTAATATTCCATTGTGTATATGTACCACAACCTCCTTGTCCATTCATCTGACAATGGATATCTACATTGCTTCCATGTCTTAGCTATTGTAAATACTGCTGCAATGAACATTGGAGTACATGGGTCTTTTCCAATTATGGTTTTCTCAGGGTATATGCCAAGTAGTGGGATTTCTGGGTTGTATAGTAGCTTTATTCCTGAAAGAAAAGAAAGAAAGGGCTTCCCTGGTGGCTCAGAGGTTAAAGTGTCTGCCTGCAATGCGGGAAACCTGGGTTCAATCCCTGGGTCAGGAAGATCCCCTGGAGAAGAAGCTTTACTCCTAGGTTTTTTAAAAGTTCTATTCTCCATAGTAGCTGTATCAATTTGCATTTCCACTAAAAGTGTAAGAGGGTTCCCTTTTCTCCACACTCTCTCCAGCATTTACTGTTTGTATATTTTTTGATGATGGCCATTCTGACCAGTGTGAGATGATACCTCACCATGGTTTTGATTTGAATTTTTCTAATACTGAGTGATGTGAAGAACTGACTCATTGGAAAAGATGCTGATGCTGGGAAAGATTGAAGGCAGGAGGAGAGGGGACGACAGAGAATGAGATGATTGGATGGCATCACCAACTCGATGGACATGAGTTTGAGCAAGCTCCAGGAGTTGGTGATGGACAGGGAAGCCTGGCATGCTGCAGTCCATGGGGTCACAAAGAGTTAGACAAGACTGAGTGACTGAACTGAATAATGAGTGGTGTTGAGCATCTTTTCATGTGTTTATTGAGCATCAGTATGAATTCTTTGCAGAAATGTCCGTTTAGGTCTTCTGGCAGTTTTTGATAGGGTTGTTTGTTTAAATGACCTGCTTGAGCTACATGACCTGCTTGTATATTTTGGTGATTGATTCTTTGTCAGTTGTTTCATTTGCTGTTAATTTCTACCATTCTTGGGATTGTCTTTTCACCTTGCTTATAGTTTCCTTTGTTGCACAAAAGCTTTGAAGCTTAATTAGGTCCCATTTTCTTATTCTTGTTATTTCCATTATTCTAGGATGTGGGTTACAGAGGATCTTGCTGTGGTTTATGTAAGAGAGTTTATGTAAGAGCTTTATTGTTTCTGGCCTTACATTTAAATTTTAATCCATTTTATTTTTGTGTATGGTGTTCTAATTTCTAATTTCATTCTTTTACACATAGTTGACCAGTTTTCCTACCACCACTTGTTGAAGAAAAGAAATTGTCTTTTCTCCATTGTATATTTTTGCCTCCTTTGTCAAAGATATTGTGCCCATAGCTGCATGGATTTATCTCTGGGCTTTCTATCTTGTTCCATTGGTCTATACTTCTGTTTTTGTGCTTTAACCACACTGTCCTGATGACTGTAGCTTTGTAGTGTAGTCTGAGGTCAGGAAAGTTAACTCCTCCAGTTCCATTCTATTTTCTCAAGATTGCTTTGGCTATTCAGGGTCATTTGTGTTTCCCTGCAAATTGTGACAGAGAAGGCAATGGCACCCCACTCCAGTACTCTTGCCTGGAAAATCCCATGGATGGAGGAACCTGGTAGGCTGCAGTCCATGGGGTCGCTAAGAGTCAGACACGACTGAACGACTTCACTTTCACTTTTCACTTTCATGCACTGGAGAAGGAAATAACCCACTCCAGTGTTCTTGCCTGGAGAATCCAAGGGACGGGGGAGCCTGGTGGGCTGCCAGACGTCTATGGGGTCGCACAGAGTCAGACAAGACTGAAGCAACTTAGCAGCAGCAGCAAATTGTGAAGTTACTTGTTCTAGTTCTGTATGCAGGTCAAGAAGCAACAGTTAGAACCACACGTGGAACAACAGACTGGTTGCAAATTGGGAAAGGAGTATGTCAAGGCTTTATATTGTCACCCTGTTTATTTAACTTATATGCAGAGTACATCATGTGAAATGTTGGGCTGGATGAAGCACAAGCTGGAATCAAGATTGCTGGGAGAAATATCAATAACCTCAGATACATAGGTGATGCCACCCGTATAGCAGAAAGCAAAGAACTAAAGAGTCTCTTGATGAAAGTCAAAGAGGAGAGTGAAAAAGTTGGCTTAAAACTCAACATTCAAAAAATGAAGATCATGTCATCTGGTCCCATCACTTCATGGCAAATAGATGGGGAAACAATGGAAACCGTGACAGATTTTATTTTCTTGGGCTCCAAAATCACTGAAGATGGTGACTGCAGCCACAAAATTACAAGATGCTTGCTTCTTGGAAGAAAAGCTATGACCAACCTAGGCAGCATATTAAAAAGCAGAGACATTACTTTGTTGACAAAGGTCCATCTAGTCAAAGCTATGGTTTTTCCAGTAGTCCTATATGGATGTGAGAGTAGGACTATAAAGAAATCTGAGTGACAAAGAATTAATGCTTTTAAACTGTGGTGTTGGAGAAGACTCTTGAGAGTCCCTTGGACTGCATTGAGATCAAACCAGTCAATCCAAAAGGAAATCAGTCCTGAATATTCATTGGAAGGACTGATGATGAAGCTGAAACTCCAATACTTTGGCCACCTGATGTGAAGAACTGACTCATTGGCAAACACCCTGTTGCTGGGAAAGATTAAAGACAGGAGGGGAAAGGGACAACGGAGGATAAGATGGTTGGATGGCATCACAAACTCAGTGGATATGAGTTTGAGCAAGCTCCGGGAGTTGGTGATTTTGTTGCAGTCCATGGGGTCACAGTCAGACATGACTGAGTGAATGAACTGAACTGAACTGAGTTCTGTGAAAAGTACTGTTGGTAGTTTGATAAGGATTGCATTGAATCTATATATTGGTTTTGGTAGTATAGTCATTTTCACTATATTGATTCTTCCTATCCAAGAACATGGTATATCTCTCCATCTTTTTGTGTCATCTTTGATTTCTTTCATCAGTGTCTTATAGGTATCTGCATATAGGTCTTTTGTCTCTTTAGATAAATTTATTCCTAAGTGTTTTATTTTTGTCACAATGGTGAATAAGATTGTTTCCTTAATTTCTCTTTCTGATTTTTCATTGTTAGTATATAGGAATGCAAAGGAGTTCTATGTATTCATTTCATATACTACAACTTTCCTATATTCATTGATTAGCACTAAGTAAATTTCTGATGGTATCTTTAGGATTTTCTATGTAGATAATCATGTCATTTGCAAACAGTGAGAGTTTTAGTTTTTCTTTTCCAATCTGGATTCCTTTTATTTCTTTTTCTCCTATGATTGCTGTCACTAGGACTTCCAAAACTATGTTGAATACCAGTGGTGAAAGTGGGCACCCCTGCGTTATTCCTGAATTTAGAGGAAATGCTTTAACTCTTTCACCATTGAGGATAAGGTTTGCTGTGGGTTCTTTGTGGCCTTTATTGTATTGAGGTATGTTTCTTCTGTGCCTACTTTCTGGAGAGTTTTTTTATCATAAATGGGTGCTGAATTTTATCAAAGGTTTTCTCTCCATCTATTGAGATGATCATGTGGTTTTTGTCTTTTAGTTTGTTAATATGGTGAATCATATTGATGGATTTGTGTATACTGAAAAATACTCGCATCCCTGGGATAAAGCCTACTTGATCATGATACACTTTTTAGTGTGTTGTTGGGTTCTGTTTGCTAAAATTTATTGACAATCTTTGCATGTATGTTCATCAGTGATATTGGCCTGTAATCTTCTTTCTTTCTTGTGTGTGGCATCTTTGTCTGCTTTTGGTATCAGAGTTATGGTGGCTTTGTAGAATGACTTTTGGATTTTTCCTTCCTCTGCAATATTCTGGAGGAGTTTGAGCAAGATAGGTGTCAGGTCTTCTCTAAATTTCTGGTATAATTTACCTGTGAAGCCATCTGGCCCTGGGATTTTGTTTGTTGGAAGATTTTTTTACTACAGTTTGAATTTCTGTTCTTGTGATTGGTCTGTTCATATTTTCTATTTCTTCCTGGTTCAGTTTTAGAAGGTTTTACTTTTCTAAGAATTTGTCAATTTCTTCCAAGTTGTCCATTTTATTGGCATATGGTTGCTCATAGTAGTCTCTTATGATCCTTTGTATTTCTTTGTTGTCCGTTGTAACTTCTCCTTTTTCATTTCTAATTTTATTGAGTCTTCTCCCTTGATTTCTTGATGATTCTGCCTAATGGTTTGTCAATTTTGTTCATCTTCTCAAAGAACCAGCTTTTAGTTTTATTGATCTGTGCTATAGTCTCCATTTCTTTTTCATTTATTTCTGCTCTGATCTTTATGATTTCTTTCTTTCTACTAGCTCTGGGTTTTCTTGTTTGTTTGTTTGTTCTTCTTTTTCTAGTTGCTTTATGTGTAAGTTTAGGTTATTTATTTGACATCTGTCTTGTTTCTTGAGGTAGGTTTATATTGCTATAACTTTCCCTCTTAGCACTGCTTTTACTGCATCCCATAGGTTCTGACTTGTCATGTTTTCAGCCAGTTATTTATAGGCATATTTTGACTTCCCATCAGTGATCTGTTGGTTATTCAGAAGTGTATTGTTTAGCCTCCATGTGTTCGTGTTTTTTATAGTTTTTTCCCCCTGTAGTTAATATCTAAACTTACAGAGTTTTGATCAGAAAAGATGCTTGAAATGATTTCAACTTTTTTAAATTACCAAGGCTAGATTTGTGGCCCAGAATGTGATCTATCCTGGAGAATGTTCCATGTGCACTTGAGAAAATATTGAAGTCTATTGTTTTTTGGTGAAGTGCCCTATATATATCCATTAGATTCAGCTGGTCCATTGTATTGTTTGAAGTTTGTGTTTCCTTATCAATTTTCTGTCTGAATGATCTGTCCATTGTGTGAGTGGGGTATGAAAGTCCCTCGATATTATTGTGTTACTGTCAATTTCCCTTCTAATAGTTGTTAGCATTTGCCTTATGTATTGAGCTGGTCCTATGTTGGGTGAATATGTATTTATAATTGTTATCTCTTCTTGGATTAATCATTATGTAGGGTCTTTCTTTGTCTCTTGTATTGATTTTTATTTAAAGTCTATTTTATCTGATATGAGTATTGTTACTCCCACTTTCTTCTGATATCTATTTGCATGGAATATATTTTTCTAGCCCCTCACTTTCAGTCTGTATGTGTCCTTAGGTTTGAGGTGGGTCTCTTGTAGACAGTATATGTAGGGGTCTTGTTTTTGTATCCATTCACCCAGTCTATGTCTTCTGGTTGGAGCATTTAGCCCATTTACATTTAAGGTAATTATTGATACGTATGATCCTGTTACCATTTACTTCATTGTTTGGGGTCTGTTTTATAGGCCTTTTCTGTGTTTCCTGTCTAGAGAAGTTCCTTTAACATTTGTTTAGCTGCTGCTTGTCTGTAAAGCTTTTGAATTCTCCTTAGAATCTGAATAAGATCTTTGCTGCATAGCATAATCTTGGTTGTAGGTTTTTCCTTCTCATTACTTTAAATACATTTGCCTTTCCCTCTGTCCTGCAGAGTTTCTGTTGAAAGATAAGCTGTTATCCTCATGGGGATCCCCTTGTATGTTATTTGTTGCTTTTCCCTTGCTGCTTTTAATATTTGTCCTTTGTGTTTAATATTTGTTAGTTTGATTAATATGTGTTTTAGCATATTTCTTCTTGGGTTTATCCTGTATTGGACTCTCTGGGCTTCCTGGACTTGGGTGGCTATTTCCTTCCCCACATTAGGGAAGTTTTCAACTATAATCTCCTCAAATATCTTATCATGCCCTTTCCTTCTGTCTTCTTCTGGGACAACTATGATTCGAATGTTGGGGCACTTAATGTTGTCCCAGGAGTCTCTGAGGCTGTCCTCATTTCTTTTTATTCTTTTCTCTTTATCTGCTCTGCTTCATTTATTTCCACCACTCTGTCTTCCAGCTCACTTATCCATTCTTCTGCCTCAGTTACTCTACTGTTGGTTCCCTCTAGTGTATTTCTAATCTCAGTTATTGCATTTTTCATTGTTGATTATTATTTAATTCTTCTAGGTCTTTGTTAAACATTTATTGCATCTTCTTGATCCATGCCTCTAGTCTATTTAACCATGCTTCCATTTTGTTTTCAAGGTTTTGGATCATCTTTACTATCATTATTCTGAATTCTCTTTCAGGTAGACTCCTTATTTCCTCCTCACTTGTTTGGTCTGGTGGGTTTTTACCTTGTTCCTTCACCCGCAGCATATTTCTATTTCTTTTCCTTTTGTTTAGTTTACTGTGCTTGGGGGGTCTCCTTTCTGCAGGCTGGGAGGTTGTAGTTCCTCTTAATTTTGAAGTCTGCCCCCCATGAGTGAGGTTGGACCAGTGTGTAGTAGCTTCCTGGTTGGGGGGTGGGGCTTGTGTTTGTGTTCTGATGGATGGAGCTGGATCTTGTCTCTCTGAAAGGCAGTGCCATGTCGAGTAGTGAGTTTTGGGGTGTCTATGTATTTGGTATGCTTGGTATGGCTTTGGCAGCCTGTCTGCTAATGCGCAGCACTGTGTTTCTGTTTTGTTGAAGCACTGGTGTGGGGCATCAAGGCACTAAGCTTGCTGGTCCTTGGGTGGTGGGCTTGGTTATGGTGTGGAGATGGGGGCCTTTGGGAAGGCTGTCACCTATTAATGTTCCCTGGTGTCATCATTTATCTGGGGGAGCAAAGTCTTGGGCTCGGGTCTCCCACCTCAGGGTTTCAGGCTCTACCCCTCTGTAGTCCAAGATCTCACAAGCCACACAGCACAGAAGACAAGTCCCGAACATTCAGAAGCTAAGAACATCTAGCAAGACTTACACAAAAATCCTCTAATATTTCTAAGAAGGTTTCTGGACCTGTTGTGGGCACCACGGTGTTAGTTCAGTCTCAGTTCTGGCCTTATTCCAGCTTGTACTTGCTCTTAAAGTTCACAGTTGCCCCTAAAGTCCACAGTCTGTTTCCTCCTGGGCATGAGGGGGTAAAGGATGAGGCTCATCAGGGCTCTTGCTTTCTTGGGCTGGGGAGAGGGGAGGATATAGCAGCCACAACTGGGATGTACCGGGGAGTGCCTGGGGCCATAGAGACCTGTTGGATGCTATTACAGTATGAGGCAGGTTGTGAGTTCCCCAGAGGAAAAAGCCCCAGGCTGGGGGTCCCTAGAAAGAGCTCAGCTGCTTAAGCTCCCATCAAGGTGCAGGCAGTAACCTGTGCCTGCTCACAGCCTGGTGGTAGCTGACAACTTTGGGGTCAGGACTGCGTCAGCAATGTTTTATTTCCTGCCTCAGGCTTTGGCATTGGCAGGCACATCTAATTCCCCAATTGTATGGAAGTAGTCTTCTCAGAATATCCTCATGGCCACCAGCCCCCGACCTTTCCTTGGAACCTTTGCTGGAGCCTCTGCCCCCCGCCCCCACCCTCTGATGTAAGCTGAGTCTTGCTAGCCACTTCTCTTGGCTTCCTGCCTCAGCCTCTGGTCTGGGCTGAGTCTTGTGAGCTGCTTATCAGCTGAGAAAAGGTGTTTGACAGCAGCAGTGATTTCTGTGAATTTTCTCTGTGTTTTGCCCTCTGAGCTGGCACTGTTGCATGGCACTCTGAGGTTTGGTAGTTCCCCCTTGGCCCCACCTGTGAAGGGGTTTTCTAATGCATGGAAACTTTTCCTCCTTCACAACTCCCTCCCTCACTTGAGGCACAAGTTCCTGTCCTGAAATCCTTTGTCTCTTTTTATGTCTTTATCCTTTGTCCTATCTTGTTCTAAGGAGACTGACTTGCCTTTTTGGAGGTTTCAGGTGTTTTGCTGTTGTTCAGAAGTTGTTCTGCAGGAGTTGTTCCAAATTCTGATGAATTTTTGATATACTTGTAGAGAGGCAGGTGATATCCCCAACTTACCCCTCTGCCATCTTCTTCCATCTCACCAGTGTAAGTTTTGGTAAATATACCATAGTAATATAAGATAATAACATTATCAGAAACTGAGTGAGTGTATGGAAACTCCCTGTACTATGATTGCAACTTTTCTGTAAATATAAATTTAATTTAAAATAAAAATTTTAAAGTTAAACCACATGGAGTATATGAAAATGTTTTCACACAGAGAGAATTAGTTTAAATAGATATACCAGTCAGATTCCTCCTTAACATACGACCAAGGAGGGATAACAGCCTTCTGAAGACAGAGGTCCACCATTATCTTACTGTGTGACCTCAAGGAAGTTCCTTTCTTCAACTCGGGGCTTGAATTTTCCATCTGTACCATGAAGGGTAGAACAAGATGGTCTCCAAATGTCCTTTCAGATCTACCCATTCTGAGCTCCTTTTTAGCTGTGTGAAAGGCAGGAACACAGCCTAAGAGCTTCCCTTGGGTTTGCTTTACAATACCAGCTGTTTTACCAAAAACAAGCTCAAAGCAGAATGTTCCATGTGAGTTCCAATCACCAGAAATCCCATAGAGATGGGTTCAGTAAGAAGCAGGATGAAACCACATAAGCCTCCTTTCTGGGTAGAGTTCTATGTTCTACAAGAAATGAAGGTAATGTGAAATCCATCTATATGTAGTGTTTTTAAAAAGGGAGAATGAACCAAAACTTATATTTCTATGGTTATGAACCAAAACTTATATTTCTATGGTTAAAATACATGTTGCTTCTTGTTAAGCCATAGCCACTCAATCACACTGGCTAAGAAGAACACATTGCCAGCAAACCAAAGTGCCTTCAAAATATCACTCTTTCTGCTCACTAGATATGGAGAGGTAATATTTGAAAGTGAGTAATGCCTACCTCCCAAGGAGAGTTGGAGTCACTCAGGGCAATCATAATACTATTATCCCTGCTCTTGAAGGCCATTTGTCAGGCTTGACTCTTCAAGGAAATAACAATTAATTCCCAAGAACCAGAATGTGCTAGCTTCATACCTTGACATCACTTCAAAGGCTTTGTAGGAAAGAGATGGCTGAAAAAGCTGTGCACCTGAGGGTGCAAAGATAGTGACTTTCAAAGATAGTGACTCTGTGTGATAAATATATATTTTTTCATATATATATATATATATATATATATATATATATATATATACACACACACAGTACACCTTCACAACTCCCTCCCTCATTTGAGGCACAAGTTCCTGTCCTGAAATCCTTTGTCTCTTTTTATGTCATATTTTTATGCCATATATATATATATATTCACACATAGTGTACCAACCTCAAAACTAAAGGGCCATATCACCATCTTATAAAAGATTTAAACTGCCAGAAGTCTTCCTAGCCCATTCTAGACTGACTACAGCCTGAGGGAAGATTAAAAATATTAGAGGTGGAAAATAAAATTCAATGGAGATTTCCAAATTTTAAGATTTCTTTCCTTCTACTAACCCTGGGGTTCTTCATTTCTTCCTTTTCTGGTTGCTTTAGGTGTAGAGTTAGGTTATTTATTTGACTTTTTTCTTGTTTCTTGAGGTATGCCTGTATTGCTATGAACTTTCCCCTTAGCACTGCTTTTACATTGTCCCACTGGTTTTGGGTTGTTGTGTTTTCATTTTCATTCATTTCTATGCCAATTTTGATTTCTTTTTTGATTTCTTCTGTGATTTGTTGGTTATTCAGCAGCGTGTTGTTCAGCCTCCATATATTGGAATTTTAAACAGTTTTTCTCCTGTAATTGAGATCTAATCTTACTGCATTTTGGTCAGAAAAGATGCTTGGAATGATTTCAATTTTTTTAAATTTACCAAAGCTAGATTTATGGCCTAGGATGTGATCTATCCTAGAGAAGGTTCCATGTGTGCTTGAAAAAAAGGTGAAATTCATTGTTTTGGGGTGAAATGTCCTATAAATAACAATTAGGTCTAACTGGTCTATTTTATCATTTAAAGTTTGTGTCTCCTTGTTAATTTTCTGTTTAGTTGATCTATCCATAGGTGTGAGTGGGGTATTAAAGTCTCCCACTATTATTGTGTTATTGTTAATTTCTCCTTTCATACTTGTTAGCATTTGTCTTACATATTGTGTTGCTCCTATGTTGGGTGCATATATATTTATAATTGTTATATCTTCTTGGATTGATCCTTTGATCATTATGTAGTGTCCTTCTTTGTCTCTTTTCACAGCTTTTGCTTTAAAGTCTATTTTATCTGATACGAGTATTGCTACTCCTGCTTTCTTTTGGTCTCTATTTGCATGGAAAATCTTTTTCCAGCCCTTCACTTTCAGTCTGTATGTGTCCCCTGTTTTGAGGTAGGTCTCTTGTAGACAACATATACAGGGGTCTTGTTTTTGTATCCATTCAGCCAGTCTTTGTCTTTTGGTTGGGGCATTCAACCCATTTGCGTTTAAAGTAATTATTGATAATGGCAACCCACTCCAGTGTTCTTGCCTGGAGAATCCCAGGGACAAGGGAGCCTGGTGGGCTGCTGTCTATGAGGTTGCACAGAGTCAGACACGACTGAAGCGACTTAGCAGCAGCAGCAGCATGATCCCGTTGCCATTTACTTTATTGTTTTGGGTTCAAGTTTTTACACCCTTTTTGTGTTTCCTGTCTAGAGAATATCCTTTAGCATTTGTTGGAGAGCTGGTTTGGTGGTGCTGAATTCTCTCAGCTTTTGCTTGTCTGTAAATCTTTTGATTTCTCCTTCATATTTGAATGAGATCCTTGCTGGGTACAGTAATCTGGGCTGTAGGTTATTTTCTTTCATCACTTTAAGTATGTCTTGCCATTCCCTCCTGGCTTCAAGAGTTTCTATTGAAAGATCAGCTGTTATCCTTATGGGAATCCCCTTGTATGTTATTTGTTGTTTTTCCCTTGGTGCTTTTAATATTTGTTCTTTGTGTTTGATCTTTGTTAATTTGATTAATATGTCTTGGGGTGTTTCACCTTGGGTTTATCCTGTTTGGGACTCTCTGGGTTTCTTGGACTTGGGTGATTATTTCCTTCCCCATTTTAGGGAAGTTTTCGACTATTATCTCCTCAAGTATTTTCTCATGGTCTTTCTTTTTGTCTTCTTCTTCTGGGACTCCTATGATTCGAATGTTGGGGCATTTAACACTGTCCTGGAGGTCTCTGAGATTGTCCTCATTTCTTTTAATTCGTTTTTCTTTTTTCCTCTCTGATTCATTTATTTCTACCATCCTATCTTCTAATTCACTAATCCTCTCTTCTGCCTCTGTTATTCTATTATTTGTTGCCTCAAGAGTGTTTTTGATCTCATTTATTGCATTATTCATTATATATTGACTCTTTTTTATTTATTCTAGGTCCTTGTTAAACCTTTCTTGCATCCTCTCAATCCTTGTCTCCAAGCTATTTATCTGTGATTCCATTTTGATTTCAAGATTTTGGATCATTTCCAAATCTTATCAACCTGCAAGAGAAGTAAGGAGTGCCTCACTTGGATAGGAACACAAGGTTATTCTGCCACCACCACATTCAGCTGTGCTTAAACATAATAGCTGTCTTTATATTTCATTCTTCCCTTAATCAGCACTTTCAAGAGCCCAATAGCCAGTGTGACAAACAACCTGAGAAACACTGGGTTTTGCCTGAAATTCATGGCTTTGAAGTGAAAAGGGCTTTCTGCAGAAGGTGTTCTTAGAGTAGCATCTTGCTTCCTTCTTTGTATTTAGAGAATTTCTGTAAAGAGCAAGGGGAATATTTGGGCCCAGTTACTATAATTTTCTTACCAGGTAAAAAAACTTTTTTAATGCTTTACCCCAGTACATTTGCTGCCAACAGAGAAGCGCCAGTTAGATGACAATAGAGTACAGGTTTTTTAATCTTAATTTCTACAATTTTCCCCACAAAGAAAAAAATTATGGTTATTCCTTCTATTAACATATCCCCATTGAAGCTAACTTAAAATACATAGTCTCATGGCCAGTGTTCAATAATGGAACATTCTCAGGATAAATGGAATAATAGAGAAAAGGAGAAATCAGAGAGAAAGTTCCATGGGAGAGAAGGGCAAAGAAAAGGGAAAGTGGAGAAGAAAAACAAGGAAAGATGGAAAGAAAAAAGGGAAATAAAATAGTTGAAAAACAGAAGAAAAAAGAAGTAAAGGAAAAAGATGATAGTGAGACAATAAAGCAATGAAGAAAAGCCTCAACATGCCACTGCTTTTTAACTTTATTGAGTAGCTATACTGTAGACCTAAGAACATTTGTTGCTGGGTATGAAACAGATTGGATTCCAACTGCTATTTTTGCATAGAGGGAGATTTTCACAAAGGCCAGATGAAGGCCTGGCTCTCCTTCACAATAAGTCCACTGACTCATTTTCTTTCTTTCTTTTTTTTATTTTAATTGGAGGTTAATTACTTTACAATATTGTATTGGTTTTGCCATACATCAACATGAATCCGCCACAGGTATACACGTGTTCCCCTCCCTCCTCCCTCCCTGTACCATCCCTCTGGGTCATCCCAGTGCACTAGCCCCAACAACCAGTATCATGCATCGAACTTGGACTGGCAATTCATTTCATATATAATATTATACATGTTTCAATGCCATTCACCCAAATCATCCCACCTTCTCCCTCTCCCACAGAGTCCAAAAGACTGTTCTATTAAAAAAAAAAAAAAACACTGGAAATAGAACTGCCTCATGACCCAGCAATCCCACTGCTGGGCATACACACTGAGGAAACCAGAATTGAAAGAGCCACTGACTCATTTTCAACCCAGCTATAGGATTTTATTAAAGCAGGTAGTTAATGATACAAATTCAAACTGGTTTCAGAACTCCCAACAGAAAATGCTTTCAATCTCTCACAGAATTAAAGGTCAAGTGGCCCCCTATCCCCATTGCTATTTACCCCACTGGCTATTTACCCCAGTAGCACATGTGCATGCACACACACACACACACAAACACTTCCTTAAATTTGGGGATTTAGGGGGCCCAAAACAATAATGAACTCTTAAAACTCAGTAAAAGAACATCATATATTGATAAAATAATCTATTTATCAGGAAAATATACTAATTATAAATATGTACACACATAACATCAGAATCCCAAAATATATGAAGCAAAACTTGACAATCGAAGGGAGGACTACACATTTCTATAATAATATTTGGAGAATCCAGTATCCCACTTTCAATAATGGATATAGCAACTAAACAGAAGATCAATGAAGATATAGAAGACTTGAACAAAGCCATAAACCCTTAAGGCCTAACAGAAACATAAAGAATGCTAGACCCAACGACAGCAGAATACATTTTTCTCAAGTGTACATGGAACACTCTCCAACTAGGCTATATGTTAGGCCATAAAACAAGTCTTGATAAACTCAAAAAGATGACAATCATACAAAGTATCTTTTCCAAAATAGAAATCAAAAATAGAAAACTAGAAATTCACAAAAGTAGATATTAAACAACACATGCTTTAAAAACCAATAGGACAAAAAAGAAATTAAGATAAAAAATACATAACATATCAAAAGTTATGTGATGCAGTGAAAATGGTGCTTACAGGGTAGTTTATAGCTATATATGCCTATATGTAAATCCTTGAGAAAGATTTCAAATCAATAACTTAAAGAGCTAGAAAAAGAATAGCAAACTGAACCCAAAGAGAGTAGAGTGAAAGAAATAATAAACATTAGAGTACAGGTAAATTAAAGAGAGAATAGAGAAGGAGAATCAACAAAATTGTAAGTTGGTTCTTTGAAAAGATCAACAATATTTACAGATCATTGGCTAGACTGATAAGGAAAAAAGATAAGACTCAAATTACTAAAATCAGAAATGAGAGTAGAGACGTTACTACAAGCCTTAACAGAAATGAAAATCACCATAAGAAATAATATGAATAATTGTATTCCAACAGAGTAGATAAGCTATATAAAAAGGACAAATTCCTAGAAACATACAAAACTACCAAAATTGTTGTTGTTGTTCAGTCGCTCAGTCGTGTCCAACTCTGCAACCTCATGGACTGCAGCATGCTAGGCTTCCCTGTCCTTCACCATCTCCTGGAGTTTGCTCAAACTCATATCCATCAGGTCGGTGATGCCATCCAACCATGTCATCCTCTGTCGTCCCCTTCTCCTGCTTTCAATCTTTCCCAGCATCAGGGTCTTTTCTAATCAATCTGCCCTTTTCATCAGGTGGTGAAAGTATTGGAGCTTCAGCTTCAGCATTAGTCCTTCCAAAGAATATTCAGGGTTGATTACCTTTAGGATTGACTGGTTTGATCTCTGTGCTGTTCAAGGGACTCTCAAGAGCCTTCTCCAGCTCCAATTCTTCAGTGCTCAGCCTTTTTTATTGTCCAGCTCTCACATCCATACATGACTACTGGAAAAACCATAGCTTTGACTACATGGATCTTTGTAGGCAAAGTAATGTCTCTGCTTTTCATATGCTGTCTAGGTTTGTCATTGCTTTTCTTCCAAGGAGCAAGCATCTTTTAATTTCATAAGTAAAGTGATTGGATCAGTAATTAAAACACTCCTAAAAGAGAATTCAGCTTCACTGCTGAATTCTATCAAGCATTTAGAGAAGAGTTATTTAACACCAATTATCCTCAAACTCTTCCAAAAAAGGAAGAGGAGGGAACGTTTCCTAACTCATTCTATGAGGTCAGCATTACTCTGATACCAAAGCCAAAGGTATGACAGGAAAACTGCAGAACAATATTGCTTAGAAATATAGCTGCAAAAATCTTCAAGCAAACACAATCCAGCTTCATATTAAAAGGATTACACATCATGACCAAGTGGGATTTATTCCAGGAATGAAAGTGTGGTTCAACATACAAAAATCCATCAATATAATATACCACATAAGTAGAATGAAGGAAAAAACATCACACGATCATCTCAATGAATGCCAAAAATTATTTGGCAAAACCCAACAAGTTTTGTGATTTAAAAAAAACACTCAACAAACTAGGAACAGAAAAGAATTTCTTCTATAGTAAAGGAGTTTAATGAAAAATCCATAGAGTACCAAACTCAATGGTGAGAGACCAAAAGCTGTCCCCCTAAGATTAGGAATAAGATGAGAATGTCCACTTTCACAGCTTCTATTCAGCATTGTACTAAAAGTTTTAGCCTGAGAAATTAGGTAAGAAAAATAAAAAGGCAGCCAAGTTGCAAAGGAGGAAACTATCTCCATTGATAGAAAACAAGACTGTTTATATAGAAAATCCTAAAAAACTTCCAAAACACCAGTAGAGTTAATAAGCAAATTCAGGAAAGTTTCAGGATACAAAATCAACACACAAAAATCAGCTGTATTCTTTTTTTCCACTTTATTTTTTAAATTGAAGGATATTTGCTTTACAGAATTTTGTAGGTTTCTGTCATACATCAGTAAGAATCAGCTATATGTACACTCATGTCCCCTCCCTCCTGAACCTCCCTTCCAGCTATGTTCTTAATGAGCAATTCTAAAAGGAAATTAAAAAACAATTTCATGTTAATTAATTGTATTTGTTAAATGATACATGCATTGTAAAATTATTTTAGTGTACCTAAGATTTTGCACTTATTAATGTTTCAAGAGATTTTTATCCTCTCATTGTTATATAGAAAAAATTCTATCCTTTGAATAGACTACAGTATGTTTATTTCTTTATAACATAAGTTAACTTGCCAATTTTTAAAATCAGGATACTGTGATGAACAAAAAAGAAACAATTTCATTTACAATAGTATCAAGAACAATAAAATACTTATGAATGAATTTAACCAAGGAAGTGCAAGACTTGTACACTGAAAACTACAAAACAACATTTAAAGAAATTAAATAAGACCTAAGTAAATAGAAAGATATCCTGTGTTCCTGTGTGGGAAGATTTAATATTGTTAAAATAGCAATATTGAAAGATCTAAAGAATCAACGCAACCCTCGTAAAAATCCCAGTGACCTTTTTGCAGAAATATACAAGTAATTTTAAAATTCATATGTAATAGTAAGGGACTCAGAATAGCTAAAATAATATTTTAAAAGAATGACAAATTTGGAGGACTCACACTTTCCATTTCTAAACTTACTGCAAAGCAACAGTAAATGAAATAGTGTGATACTGGCATGGGGAAAGAAATATAGATTAAAGGAATATAATTTAGATTTCAGAAATAAACCCATGGATGTATTAGAGTTCAACAGGGGTGCTGAGGCCAGTCAATGAGGAAATAGTCTCTTCAACAAATGCTGCTGGGACAACTGGAGAGTCACATGCAAAAGAATGAAGATGTACCCTTACCTCCACACCATATAAAAATTGTAATGAAAATGAATCAAAAACCTAAATGTAAGAGCCAAACCTATAAAACTCTTGGATGAAAACGAAAGGCATAAATCTTCATGACCTTGGGTTTGACATTGGTTTCTTAGATAACACCAAAAGTATAAGTAACAAAAGAAAAAAAAATAGATGAATTGGATTTCATCAAAATTAAAGACTTTTGTGCCTCAATGGGCACTATCAAGAAAGTGAAAATACAATCCACAAAATGGAAAGAAATATATGCAAATCATATATCAAGTCTAGTATCCAGAATATATAAAGAACTCTTACAACTAAACAACAAAAAGACAAACAATCTTGGGCAAAGGACCTGAACAGATATTTTTCCAAAGAAGAGCTACAAATTGTCAACAAGCAAATGAAAAGATGCTCTATGTCATTTGTCATTAGAGGAATGCAAATGAAAACTACAATGAGATACCACTTCACACCCACTAGGACGGCTATAATTTTTAAAAGGAAAATTACAAGTATTGTTGAGGATAGAGAAATTCGAATACTGACACAGTGCTGGTGAGAATGTAAAACACTGCAGTCTCTATAGAAAACAGTTTGGCAGTTCCTCAAAAAGTTAGACATAGAATTACCAAACAATCCTGTAATTCCACTCTTAGGTGTATACCTAAAAGAATCAAAAGCAGTGTTCAAATAAAAATTTGTACATGAATATTCATAGCAGCACTATTCACAGTAGCCAAAAAGTGAAAATAACCCCAAGGTAATCAATTAATGAATGAATATACTGTGTGGTTTATCCATTCAGTGGGATATCATTTAACCACAAAAAGGGATGAAGTACTCATACAAGCTTTAACAAGAATAAACCTTGAAAATATTATAAGTGAAGGATTTGTTGTTGTTTAGTCATTAAGTTGTGTCCAACTCTTTGTGACACTGTGGACTATAGCCCACCAGGATCCTCTGTCCAAGGAGTTTCCCAGGCAAGAATACTGGAGTGGGTTGTCATTTCCTATTTCAAGGAATCTTCCCAACCGAGGGTGAACATGTGTCTCCTGCATTGGCAGACAGATTCTTTATCATGGTGCCGCTAGGGAAGCCCCTAAGTGAAAGAGGTCAGCCACAAATGGCCATTTGTTGTATGATTCTACCAACATAAAATATCCAGAATAGGGAAATCCATAGAGACAGAAAGCAGATTAGTGGTTGCCAGGGCCTGAGGAGAAGGGGAAATAAGGAGTGACTGCTTAATGGGTGTGATGTTTCATTCTGGGGTAATAAAAATGTCTAGAACTAGAAAGTGGTGAAGGTTGCACAACACTGTGAATGTTCATATTAAATACCACTGAACCGTATACTTTAAAATGGTGAATTTTATGCTATATTAATTTTACCTCAATTTTTTAAAACAGTGAAAAATTCAGCTTTTAAAATTTTCACAGCTTACTGAATTTCAGGAAAGAGTTTGGAATGAAACTCCCCCTGCTTACATTGCTTAACAGACTCAAAACCAATTAGGCAAACTGTTACAGATAAAAATGTAGGAGAAAAAGTCCTGAATTGGGACTCAACCTAGTTCCCAACCTAGCCTGCCACTAATTTGCAGGTGACCTTGATAAAATCCCATCTTTCTGGCCCCCAGTTTCTCCTTCTGTAAAATAACAGTATATGTGGAAGGAGGGGGTCGCTTAATGATCTTTAAGGACACTTTTATCATGGAAAATTTGATTGTAAGTGAAATATTTGTCCACTGAAAGCAATACCCTGAGTGCTCTGAGAACTTTCACAATTGTAAAGCTATTATTAGCTTTTCTAAAAAGTTGAAAAAAATTCCTCATCCTCTTCTTATTTACTTTTTAGAATTGGACTCAGTGGGGAAAAGGCCAGGGTGGGATGATTTGAGAGAATAGCACTGAAATATGTACATTACCATATATAAAACAGATGGCCATTGCAAGTTTGATACATGAAGCAGCTGGTACTCTAGGACAACCCAGAGGGATACGATGGGGAGGGAGATGGGAGGGGGATTCAGGATGGGGGGACACATGTATACCTGTGGTTGATTCATGTTGATGTATGGCAAAAACCATCACAATATTGTAAAGTAATTATCCTCCGATTAAAAATAATTAATTAAAAATTATAAACAGTGAAAATCACTTTTCTTCTACAGTTCAATGAGTTTTGATAAATACACATAGTGATATACCCACTACCACAACAATTCAGATACTGAACAGTTCCATCACTCAAGAAATTGCCTTGTGCTCTCCCTTTGGAGGCAATCCTTCCCTAATCCCTGGTAACAACAGATCTGTTTTCTGTCCCTATGGATTTATCTTTTTCAGAATGTCTTATCCTCTTTACAGTTACAAAATACTTTTTGCAAAAATAGATCATATAGTAGAATTTATTTAGCTGATCCCCTGCAAACAGACATTTTGTTTCCAATATTTTGCTTCAAAGGCTTTCAGATGTTGAACACTTACTCTGTGCCAGGCCCCATGCTATAAATAAATTTCCTTTATCCATTCCTGTTTATAATCATCCCCATAATGTTGCAAGGTACCCACAATTAACTCTGTTTTCTAAAACAAACAAACAAAAAACACAAACCCATCTCACCAGAAGTTAAGTAACTCATCCAAATCACACAGCCAATAATCATTATGGGCTTACCCAGTGGCTCAGTGGTAAAGAATCTGTCTGCAAAGCAGAAGACACAGGAGACCTGTGTTTGATCCCTGGGTCAGGAAGATCAAACCACTTTGGAAGACAGTTTAAATTGAACATATTCTTACCATATGATCCAGTAATTACGCTACTTTGTATTTATCAAAGTGAGCTGAAAACTTATGTCCATACAAAAACTTGTGCACAAGTGTTTATAGCAGATTTATTTATAATTGCCAAAACTTAGAAGCAACCAAGATGTCCCTCAATAGGTGAAGAATAAACACATCATGGTACATCTACACAATAGAATATTCATTTCAGTTCAGTCGCTCAGTCGTGTCCAACTCTTTGCGACCCCATGAACCGCAGCACGCCAGGCCTCCCTGTCCATCACCAACTCCCGGAGTCCACCCAAACCCATGTCCATCAAGTCGGTGATGCCAACCAAACATCTCATCCTCTGTCGTCCCCTTCTCCTCCTGCCCTCAATCTTTCCCAACATCAGGGTCTTTTCAAATGAGTTAGCTCTTCGCATCAGGTGGCCAAAGTATTGGAGTTTCAGCTTCAACATAGAATATTATTCAGCAATGAAAATAAATAATCTATCAAGCCATGAAAATTACTGACCAGTATTCTTGCCTGGAGAATCCCATGGACAGAATAGCATGGCAGACTACAGTCCATAGGGTCTTAAAGAGTTGGACATGACTGAAGCAACTGAGCACACAGCACAATAATTATTGCAGCAGAGGAAGAATTCAAACTCAAATCTAAGACACTTTCCTCAATCTCATTAGTACCTCCCCACATTCTGACATGTAAATAAGGCTAGTACTATCGTTCTTTGAAGACAAATAATATTTTAACATAGTTTTTCTTCTTTTTTATGAGTCAGTGTTGATACATTATTAACTGAAGTCCATAGTTTACATTAGGGTTCACTCTTTGTTGTATATTCTATGGATTTTGGCAAATGTATAACAATATGGATCCACCATTACAGTATCATACAGAATAGTTTCACTGCCCTAAAAATTCCCTGTGCTCCACCTGTTCATTCTTCCTTCCCTCACCTCGAATTTCTGGCAATCACTGATCTTTTTAGTATTTCCATAGTTTTTACTTTTCCAGAATATAGTTAGAATACTAGAGCACATATGTCTCTAGTATTAGAGACACATAGAAGTCTCAAGTTGACTTCTTTCACCTAGAAATAGACATTTAAGGGGTTTGCTGAGGCATTTATGAGTCTTCCTCATAGACCGATGTGCAAATCTCAAGCAACTGGCTTGCATAAGTGTCATATAAAAGGTTTCTTCTTTTGAGAGCACCAAATCCTCAAATAATGAGTCTTACTTTCCTCCCTCTAGTACTTTCCATAGAAGCTCCTTTTATTTTTTAACTTGGTATTCAGCAATTTTCATGGCTTGAGAGCTCATTTATTTTTATTGCCAAATAATATTCTATTGTGTGGATGTACCATGGTGTGTTTATTCTTCACCTATTGAGGGACATCTTGGTTGCTTCTAAGTTTTGGCAATTATAAATAAATCTGCTATAAACACTTGTGTGCAAGTTTTTGTATGGACATAAGTTTTCAGCTCACTTTGATAAATACAAAGTAGCATAATTACTGGATCATATGGTAAGAATATGCTTAGTTTAAACTGTCAAACTGTCTTCCAAAGTGGTTGTGCTATTTTTCAATCCCATAAGCAATGAACTCCTGTTGGTCCACATCCTAGCCAGAATTTGGTGTTGTCAATGTTTTGGATTTTTGCCATTCTAATAGGTGTATCTATTATATTATATACTGCTATCTCATTGTTGTTTTTTAAAAGCTGATCCTTTTTGTAGTAAGAAACACATGTCCAAAAGATTACCATATAAACCATTTTAAGTGCATTTCAGTAGTGTCAAGTATATTTACACTGTTGTGAAACTGATCTCCAGACCCTTGCAGAACTGAAACTCTATACTCATTAAACAACAACTCCTCTTTGCTCCATTCCCCCAGCCCCTGGCAACTATCATTCTATTTTCTATATCTATGAATTTGACTATTGTAGATATTTTGTATAATTGTACTTAAACAGTATTGTCTTTTTGTGACTGGCTTATTTCACTTTGCTGTCAAGATTCATCAATGTTATAGCATGTGATGGAATTTCCTTCCTTTTTATATGATGTATAGTATTACATTGCATGTATATACCATGTTTTGTTTATTCATTCACCCATTGATGGACATTTGGGTTGCTTCTACCTCTTGGCTATTGTGAATAGTACTGTTCTGAACATGGATGTGCACACTGATGTTTTATTTTGCAATTCCTTCATGATATAAAATATTTGGCATCTTTTCATATGCTTATTTGCCATTGGTAAATACTCTGTTCAGATCTTTTACCTGTTTTTAAATTAAGTTGTTTGTTTTCTTATTGTTTAGTTTTTAAAATTCTTTATATATTTTGGACACTGGCCTTTAAAAGAAAACATTTCTTCCCAGTCCATGGTTTGTTTTTATTTTCTTAATAGTGTCTTCCACAAAGCAGAAGTTCTAAGTTTTAATAAAGCCCAACTTACCAACTTTTCTTTAACAGTTCATGCTTTTGGTGTTGTATCTAAAAAGTCATCACCAAATAATGTTACCTATTGTTTCTCTTTTGTTGTCATCTAGAAGTTTAATAGTTGCATTTTACATTTTGGTCTATAACACATTTTCAGTTAATTTTGGAAAAAGATGTAATGCCTGTGTCTAGATTTACTTTTTTGCATATGGATGTCCAATTGTCCCACCAGCAGTTGTTGAAAAGACTATCCTTTCTCCATTGAATTGCCTTTGCTTCTTTGTAAAAGATCAGTAGGCTGTATTTGTGTGTGTGTATTCTGTTCTACTCATCTATTTGTGTATTATTTTGCCAATACCACACTGTCTTGACTACTGTAACCTTATAGTAGGCCTTAAAGTTGGATAGTGTCAGTCTTCCAGCTTTGTTCTTCTCCTTCAATAATGTGTTGGCTATTCTATGTCTTTTACCTTCCCATATAAACTTTAGAGTGTTTGTTGATATCACCAAATAACTGACTGAGATTGGGTTAACTCTATACATAAGTTAGGAAGAACCAACATCTTGATATTTTTGAGGCTTTCTGTCCATACACATGGAATATCTCTCCATTTATTTAGATATTTGATTTCTTTCATTGTATCTTGGTTATTTTCCTCATACAGATCAGGCTTCCCTAATAGTTCACCTGGTAAAGAATCCACCTGCAATGCGGGAGACCTGGGTTCGATCCCTGGGTTGGGAAGATCCTCTGGAGAAGGGAATGGCTACCCACTTCAGTATTCTGGCATGGAGAATTCCATGGACTGTACAGTCCATGGGTCACAAAGAGTCGGACATGACTGAGTGACTTTCACTTCACTTTATATAGATTATATTTTATATATTGTACATATTTTGTTAGGTTTATACATAAGTATTTCATTTTTTGGTGCTAATTTAAATTGTATTTTAAAATTCAAGTTCTAGCTTTTTATTGCTGGTATATAAGGAAGCAGTTAACTTTTGTATATTAGCCTTGTATCCTATAGCTATGCTATAATCACTCATTATTTCCAAGAAGGTTTTTTGTCATTATTGATTCTTTGGGATTTTCTACATAAACAATCAAGTCATCTGTGAAAAAATATAGTTCTATTTCTTCCTTCCTAATGCCTTTTATTTTCTTTTCTTGTCTTACTGTATTATCTAGAACTTTTCAGTAAAAAGTTTAATAGAACTGGTGAGAGTGGACATGTGGCTTCTCTTGTTCTCCATTTTAGCAGGAAAACATCTAGTTTGTCACCATTAGCTGTGATATTAGCTGTAGATTTTCAGTAGTTGTTGTTTATCGAATTAAGGAATTCCCCTCTATTCTTAATTTACTAAAAGTTTTTTTTTTAATCAAAAAACAGTGTTAGATTTTGATAAATGCTTTTTCATCACCTATTGGTGTGATCATATGATTTCTCTTCTCTAGCCTGTTCATGGATGTTCTAGCCTGTGATGGAGTACATTAATTGTATTTCGAATGTTGAAAAAGCCTTGTATACTTGGAATAAAACCTACTTGGTTGTGTTGTATAATTCTTTGTATACATTATTGGATTGATTTGCTAATATTTTTGAGGATTCCTACATCTATGTCCATGAGAGATACTGGTATATAGCTTTCCTTTCTTGGTCTTTGTCTGGTTTGGGTATTAGGATAATGCTGGCCTTATAAAATGGCTTAGTAAGTATTCCCCCTACTTCAATTTTCTGGAAGAGATTGTACAGTTTCTTCCTTAAATGTTTGGTTATATTCATCAGTGAACCAATATGGTCCTGGTGTTTTCTGTTTAGGAAGGTAAATTACTGATTCCATTTCTTCAATAGCTATATAGGTTCTATTACCTTTTATATATGGCATTCCATGGCTCTCTAATCTCTAAACAAAGATGACCCCTTCAAATGAAATAGAAAGGAGCTTTCTTGTTGTTGGAGGAGGGAGTACATTTCTGCCTTCTAAAAAAGGTTCTAACACTTTTCTGTCACATCTGTAACATTATTTCTAGTAGGAATAAAATGTAAAAATAAAAGTAATAATATAATTAAATTGTAGGACCTTTCCTGTGCTCAGATGGGGCAGAGGCAACTGTTCACTTCAGGGTATGACTTGGAACCTATGAAACATGGAACTCTGTTACACAAGAAATCTGAACAGAAAATCACCAGAAAAGTCACAGAACTGAATTTACATTGCTTTTTTCTTTATTTGTGGAAACTTCAGAGGAGCTAGTCACCCCCAGCTTAATAGTTCAACAGCCTAAAATATCCAACTAGAAATTTTGGGTCAACACTGAACACTAAGCAGAGACCTTAGTTCAGTGGCCTCATTTAACAGATAAAGAAATGATTCCTATTAACATGCTGGAGCTTGAACTCAGGTTTCCTGATGCCAAATCCATTGTTCTTTCTACTGTAGTATAATACACACTGCTTTTGCAGTCCTCCTCAATATCCATACACACAGTGCCTATGTTTCAAGACTTTCCAGTACCAATCACACTTTCATCTCATGCAGAGTTTATCACACAGTAGGTACTCACTGTTTGGCCGAATGATGAGCGTGTTCAGTTTACTACTGAAGGAGCAGAAATCAGAGTGGAACCCAGGAAAATCAAAGCCAGCTTGGGGGAACTGGTTTTTAAACAGGATTACAAAATAATTCTACAAGAGGAGGCTCTATCAAGAGGAAGAAAGAAAATATATCGACATCACTTTGGTATTTTGAAAAGAAGAAAATTTCAGTGTGCTTTCTTCTCTAGACAGAGAAAGATAATGAGTGCAATTTATAAACTGAATCATCTTTGTACTACTTGAAAACTGCATTCCTTTGTAATTAGGATTTTAAAGAAAATTACAATTACAGAAAGCTTGTCTCAAGGATAAGAGTCCTTTTAATTTATTTTAATTTTTAATAAATGCTCGACTTCAAGGATAAAATGGGGAGAGATGTGGGGGTGGAGGCTTTCTAGTGGGTTTACATTAAATACCATACATTAGTATGTAAATTACTGTTCTTGCTTAATCTTGTGCCAATCATATAGCTCTAACTTTAAAACCTACGCAATATGGTCTACCATAGCCTTGGCAGAAACAGATCAAAGTAAAAGTAACCTAAGCTCGAGTTTGGTGGAGTATGGTGCAATAAAAGAGCACTAAATTGAGCATTAGTGGCTCTGGGTTGTAGTCCTATCTAAGACATTATTATGTCACCTTAGGCAATTCATTTCTCCTTTAGGCCTTAGTTTTTTCATGTCTAAAATGGTCCTAACAACTTCTAAGGGTCAATGTGAGGATCAAATGAAATAACACAAATAAAGTTTATCAACTGCTCTATGAATTAGAAGTGACATAATGACTCAGCAGAGCAACCTCATTTACTTCTTCCAAAACTCAAACTGGATTGTTCTTCCAATGATCAAACTGGAATCAAAGGACTGTAACACAAAGTCCAAGGATTACTCATAACAGCTAATATTTATTAAGTACTTATGCCAAGCACTGAACTTTATATACATTATCTCACATAATATTTACAACATTTAATATTAACAACTAAGACATTCAAGATGGTGGAGGAATAAGACAGGGAGAGTACCTTCCCCCCTTCCTTGCACAAATATATCAAAAATTCATCTGCAAGTGTTAACAACTCCTACAGAACAACTTCTGAACACTGGCAGAAGACCCCAGACTTCTGAAAAGGCAAGCCAACCTTCTCAGAATGAGTAGGGAAAAAGATAAAGATAAAATAAGAGACGAAGGATTTGGTATGGGGACCTGTGCCTCAGGGAGGGAGTCATGAAGGAGGAAAAGTTTCCACACACTCAGAAAACCGCTCACAGGCAGGGATGGGGAGAGTTTCAGAACCTCAGAGGGGAATACAACAACAGGTGCTTGGAAGGCAAAATGGAGATAACTCACCACAGAGAAGTTAACAGCACTTCTCAGCCAAGAAGCAGTTTATGTGCCCACTGCAGCCAATGGGGGCTGGGCACTGAGGTTCAAGCGTTGAGGTGGGGGGTTAGACCCCAGGGAGAGAACCAGAGTTGACTACTGTGAAGATATTCTCAGGGGGCTAATACAACACAGCTGAGGGAGTCCAGACAAAAGCCTGGGCCCATCTGAGAAGCAAGAGATCATTGTCGTGGGGACCCTCTAACTTTCCACACTCACAGATGGTAGGACCCTGCCTTCCTGAGTGCCAAAGGTGGGATGACCTGGCTGTGGTCTGCGACTCCAGAGGTAGAAAAGCTAGCACAACTGCAGTTTGCGATACCAGAGCGGGGAACACAAGCTGCTTAAGTGCCAGAGCTGGCATGGGTGCCAGGGGCGGAGGGCAGGAGGCCGCTATGGCCCCAACCCCAGGGGTCTCAGCTGCCACCAACCTGTGAGAGGCATGGGTCACTGTCCATACCTTCCTGGGAGCCTGAGCAGCTTAGTTTTGCCAAGGAACCCACAACCCAGGGCCAACCCCGCGCTGGGGAAGCACACAACCCGCCTCAGACTGTGGTGACTTCCTGCAGGTCTCGGCTGTGGCGGGCACTCCCCACATATCCCAACTATGTCTGCTGTACCTTTCCCTCTCCCCAGCTCAACTAAGTAAGTGAGCCCCAATAAGCTGCTACTTTCACCCCCTCCTGCCTGGGCAGGCAACAGACACAGGAGGGTGGCCTACAAGCAGAGGCAGGGCCAAAACCAAAGTGGACTAACAGGGAGGCTGTGTGAGCAAAGGAGAGACAGGGAAATTGCAAGCGCAGTGGATTAAATCCCCGCAATTAGCCTGAGACTATGGGCTTTGGGGCAATTGTGGACTTTGGAAGCAAGTACAAGCTGGAGTAAGGCAAGATCTGAGACTGAGCTGACACCACACTGCCCGCAACAGGTCCACAGACCTTCCTAGAAATACTGGAGAACTTTCTGTGTAGGCAGATTGGAGCAAACTGTAGTAAGGACACTGTCTTACTACGACTCTGGTTTTTTTTTTTTTCTTTGTCACATTATTCTAATGTTGTTCTTTCTGTATTTTTACTTTAATTTTTATAACCTTTTTCCTTTTAAAAATATCTTATTTTTAAATAAATTCATTTGTTTCCTATTTTTACAGTACTCTTTAGTTATATTGCATTTTTTCCATGTTTTTGATGTTGTATTCTTGCTAGTTTAGTTTTTAGTATTCATTTTCACTTCGTTGGTTTGATTTCTCTCTTCTCTTTTCATTCCTGTTTTTATCTTCTTTCCTCTTTTTTGTCTTTTCTTTTCTCTTTATAAGTGTGTGAGTTTATTTGGCTGTTCTGGGCTGTTGATCATTACTTTCACCATTAGTCTTGGGGTTTTGTCTTCTCTGCCTGTGAGGTCTCAGTTCTATGGGGGTAAAGCCTGAACTCCTGATGTGGGAGACCTAAATTCAGGACTTTGGACCACCAGAGATCTCCCAATCCCATGGAACATTAACCAGAGAGAGCTCTCCCAAACGCTCCCATCTCAACACTAAGCCCCACCCAGAGGCCAGCAAGCTCCAATGCCAGATGCCTCACGTGAAACCTTCAGTAAAACAGGAACACAAACCTTCCCATTATCAGACAGGCTGCCCAAAGCCATATCAAGCCCATAGAAACCACAAAACACATTACTGGACACAGAACTGCCATTTAGATAGACAAGATCCAGCTCCATCCACCATAACACAAGCGCAGGTCTCCCCAACCAGGAAACCATCACAAGGCACTGGTCCAACCCCACCCATGGGGGGCAGACTCCACAAATAAGAGGAACTATGACCTTCAAGTCTGCAGAAAGGAAACCTCAAATACAGAAAATTAAACAAAATGAAAAGACAGAGAAATATGCATCAGATGAAGGAACATGGTAAACAACCACAAGACCAAATAAATGAAGAGCAAATAGGTAGTCTAACTGAAAAAGAATTCAGAATAATGATATTAAAGATGATTCAAAATCTTGTAAATGACATGGAGACACAGATAAATAGACTGGAGCCACAGATCAAAAGGATACAAGAAATGTTTAATAAGGACCTAGAAGAAATAAAGAATAGAAAATCACTGATGATCAACACAGTAACTGAGATTAAAAATACACTACAGGGAATCAATAGCACAATAACTGAGGCAGAAGAATGGATAAGTGAGCTGGAAGATAGAATGGTGGAAATAACTGAAGCAGAGAAGAATAAAGGAAAAAGAATAAAAAGAAATAAGGACAGTCTCAGAGACTCATGGGACAACATAAAGCACACTAACAACTGAATTATAGGGGTCCAAGAGAAGAACAAAAGAATGGGTATGAGAAAATATTTGAGGTAATTACAGTCAAAAACTTCCCTAACATGGAAAAAGAAATAACCACCCAAGTCCAGGAAGCCCATAGAGTCTCATACAGGATAAACCGAAGGAGAAACATGCCAAGACAGATATTATTCAAACTAATGCAAATTAAACACAGTGAAAAATATTAGAAGCAGTGAGGGAAAAGCAACAAATAACATACAAGAGGATCCCCATAAGGCAAACAGTTGATCTTTCAACAGAAGCTTTGCAGGCCAGAAGGGAGTGGCACTGTATACTTAAAATAATGAAAGGAAAGAAGGTACAACCAAGATTACTCTATTCAACAAGGATTTCATTTAGATTTGAAGGAGAAAACAAAGGTTTTACAGACAAGCAAAAGCTAAGAGAATTCAGCTGTAACAAACTAGCTTTACAGCAAATGCTAAAGGAATTGCTTTAGACAGGAAACACTAGAGAATGGATATATAAACAAGACCCCTATATTGTTGTCTAAAAGAGACTCTCAGACCTAGAGACACACAAAGACTGAAAGTGAAGGGCTGGGAAAAGATATTCCATGCAAATAGAAATCAAAAAAGTCAGGAGAACAAATACTTATAGCAAATAAAATAGACTTTAAAATAAAGAACATTACAAGAGACAAGGAAGGACACTATATAATGACAAAAAGATCAATCCAAGAAGAAGATATAATAACTATAAATATATATGCACTCAACATAGGAATACCTCAATACCTAAGACTAACAACTATGAAAGGGGAAATTGACAGTAACACAATAATAGAGGGAAACCCACTCACACCAATGGATAAATCATTCAGACAGAAAGTGAATAAGGAAACACAAGCTTTAAATGATACATTGGACCACTTGGATCTAATTGACATCTACAGCACATTCCAACCCAAAACAGTAGATTTCACTTTTTTCTCAAGTGCACAGGAACATTCTCCAGAATAGATCATATCTTGAGCCACAAATCAAGACTTGGTAAATTCAGAAAAATTGAAATCATTTCAAGGATCTTTTCTGACCACAAAAATATAAGATTAGATACCAGCTATAGGAAACAAACTAGTAAAAAAAAAATAACCCCACAAACACGTGGATGCTAAGCAATATGCTTCTGAATAACCAAAAGGTCAATGAAGAAATCAAAGAGGAAATTAAAAAAATACCTGGAAACAAATGAGAAAGAAAATATGACAACTCAAGACCTTGGAGTGCTGTAAAAGCAGTGCTAAGAGGGAAGTATTTAACAATACAAGCCTACCTCAAGAAACAAGAGAAACATCAAATAAACAACCTAACCCTACACCTAAAGAAACTAGAAAAAGAAGAACCAAAAACCCTAAAGTTAGTTGTTGTTCAGTTGCTAAGTTGTGTCTGACTATTTGCGACCCCATGGACTGCAGCAAGCCAAGGCTTCCCTGTTCTCACCATCTCCCGGAGTTTGCTCAAACTTAAGTCAATTGAGTTGGTGATGCCATCAAATCACCTCATTCTCTGTCACCACCTTCTCCTCCTGCCCTCAATCTTTCCCAGCATCAGGGTCTTTTCCAATGAGTGGGCTCTTCACATCAGGTGGCCAAAATATTGGAGCCTCACCTTCAGCATCACTCATTCCAATGAATACTCACAGTTGATTTCCTTTAGGATTGACTGGTTTGATCTCCTTGCTGTCTGTTCAAGGGACTCTCAAGAGTCTTCTCCAGCACCACAGTTCAAAAGTATCAATTCTTTGGTGCTCAGCCTGCTCTGTGGTCCAACTCTCACATCCATACATGACTATTGGAAAAACCATAGCTTGGGCTTAACAGATGTTTGTTGGCAAAGTGATATCTCTGTTCTTTAGTATGCTCTCTAGGTTTGTCAAAGCTTTTCTTCCAAGGAGCAAGCATCTTTTAATTTCGTGGCTGCAGTCACCATCTGCAGTTATTCTGGAGCCCAAGAAAAGAAAATCTGCCACTGTTTCTCTATCTATTTGCCATGAAGTGATAGAACCAGATGTTGTGATCTTAATTTTTTGAATGTTGAGTTTCAAGCCTGCTTTTTCACTGTATTTCACCCTTGTCAAGAGGCTCTTTAGTTGCTCTTCACTTTTTGCTATTACAGTGGTGTCATCTGCATATCTAAGGTTGTTGATATTTTACCCAGCAATCTTGATCCCAGCTTGTGATTCATCCAGCCTAGAATTTTGCATGAGATACTCTGCATGTTAGTTAAATAAGCAGGGTAACTATATACAGCCTTATTGTACTCCTGTCCCAATTTTGAAGCAGTCTATTGTTTCACATCTGGTTCTAACTGTTGCTTTTTGACCTGTATACAGGTTTCTCAGGAGACAGGTAAGGTGGTCTGGTATTCCCATCTCTTTAAAAAATTTCCACAGTTTGCTGTGATCCACACAATCAAAGACTTTAACATAGTCAATGAGGCAAAAGTAGATGTTTTTAAGATATCGTAAAGACCAGAGCAGAAATAAATGAAAAAGAAATGAAGGAGACAATACCAACAATCAATAAAACTAAACAAAATCAACAAATCATTAGCTAGACTCATCAAGAAAACAAAAGGGAGAAGACTCAAATCAATAAAATTAAAAATGAAAACGGAAAAGTCACAAAAGACAACACAGGAATAGAAAGAATCATAAGAGACTACTACCTGCAACTTTATGCCAATATAATAGAAAGTATAACCTTCTAAAACTGAAACAGGAAGAAATAGAAAATATGAACAGTCTAATCACAAGCACAGAATCTGAAACTGTAATAAAGAATCTCTCAACAAATACTCAAGGCCAGATGGCTTCACAACTGAATTTTATGAAAAGTTTAGAGAAGAACTAACACCTATCCTGGTCAAACTCTTCCGGAAAATTTCAGAGGAAGAAAAAAATCCCAAACTCCTTCTATGAGGCCACCATCACCCTGATACCAAAAGCAGACAAAGATGCCACAAAAAAGAAAATTACAGACCAATATCACTGATGCCAATACATGCAAAAATTCTCAATAAATTCTAGCAAACAGAATCCAACAACACATTAAAAGGATCATACATCATGATCAAGTAGGCTTTATCCCAGGGATGCAAGCATTCTTCACTACACACAAATTCATCAATGTGATTCACCATATTAACAAATTGAAAAATAAAACCATATGATGGTTTTTATAAAATAAAAACCAACAAATGTAGAGAAAGCTTTGACAAAATTCAACATCAATTTATGATAAAAAATTCTCCAGAAGGTAGGCATAGAGGAATACACCTCCACATATTAAAGACCACATATGACAAAACTACTGCAAACATTATTCTCAACAGTGAAAAACTGAAAGCATTTCTTCTAAGATCAGGAACAAGACAAGGGTGCCCACTTTCACCACTATTACTCAACATAGTTTTGGAAGTCCTAGTCACAGCAATCAGAGAAGAAAAATAAAAGGAATCCAGATTGGAAAAGAAGTAAAACTCTCACTGTTTGCAGATGACATGATACTATACATAGAAAACCCTAAAGATGCCACCAGAAAACTACTAGAGCTAATCAAAGAATATAGGAAAGTTGCAGATATAAAATCAATACACAGAAATCCCTTATGCCTATACACTAATAATGAAAAATTGGAAAGAGAAATTAAGGAAACATTCACCATTGCAAAAAAAAAAAAAAAAGAATAAAATACCTAGGAATAAACCTACCTAAAGAGACAAAAAAAAACCTGTATGCAGAAGAGTATAAGACACTGATGAAGGAAATCAAAGATGACATAAACAGTTGAAGAGATATACCATGTTTGTGGATTGGAAGAATCAATATTGTGAAAGTGACTATGCTACCGAAAGCAATCTACAGGTTCAATACAATCTCTATGAAACTGCCAATGGTATTTTTCACAAAACTACAACAAAAAATTTCACAATTTGTATGGAAACACAAAAGACCCCAAAGAGCCAAAGCAATCTTGAGAAAGAAAAACAGAGCTGAATGAATCAACTTTCATGACTTCAGACTATACTACAAAGTTACAGTCATCAAGACAGGGTGGTACTGGCATAAAAATAGAAATATTGACCAATGGAACAAGATAGAAAGCCCAGAGATAAACCCATGCACCTATGGGCACCTTATCTTCCACAAAGGAGGCAAGAATATACAATGGAGAAAAGACTGTCTCTTCAATAAATGGTGCTGGGAAAAGTGTACAGCTACAGGTAAAAGAATGAAACTAGAACACCTTCTAATACCATACACAAAAATAAATTCAAAATGGATTAAATTTTAAATGTAAGCCTTTTTGAGATAATAAAGCTCTTAGAGGAAAACATAGTCAGTACACTCCTTGACATAAATCACAGCAAGATCCTCTATAATCCATCTCCTAGAGTAATGGAAATAAAAACAAAAATAAACAAATGGGACTTAATGAAACTTGCAAGCTTTTGCACAGCAAAGGAAACTATAGGAAAGGTGAAAAGACAATCTTCAGAATGGGAGAAAATGATAGGAAATGAAACAATTGACAAAGGATTAGTCTCCAAAATATACAACCAGCTCAATACCAGAAAACCAAACAACCCAATAAAAAAATTGGGCTTCAAAAAAACAAAAAGATGGGCAGAAGATCTAAACAGATATTGTTCTAAGACATAAAGACAGCTAATAAACACATGAAAAGATGCTCAATATTACTCATTATTAGAAAAATGTGGATCAAAACTACAATGAGGTGTCACTTCACACTGATCAAAATGGCCATCATAAAAAAATCTAGAAATAATAAGTGCTGAAAAGGGTGTGGAGAAAAGGGAACCCTCTTGCACTGTTGGTGGGAATGTAAATTGGTACTGTCACTGGGGAGGACAGAATGGAGATTCCTTAAAAACTAGAACTCAAACTACTATATGACCCAACAATCACACTATTGGGCATATATGCTAAAAAAACATAATTGAAAAAGCACGTGTACCCCAATGCTCACTGCAGCATTATTTACAACAGCTAGATGTTCAAGCTGGTTTTAGAAAAGGCAGAGGAACCAGAGATCAAATTGCCAACATCCACTGGATCATGGAAAAAGCAAGAGAGTTCCAGAAAAACATCTATTTCTGCTTTATTGACTATGCCAAAGCCTTTGACTGTGTGGATCACAAGAAACTGTGGAAAATTCTTCAAGAGATGGGAATACCAGACTACCTGACTTGCCTCTTGAGAAATCTATATGCAGGTCAGGAAGCAACAGTTAGAACTGGACATGGAACAACAGACTGATTCCAAATAGGAAAAGCAGTACGTCAAGGCTGTATATTGTCACCCTGCTTATTTAACTTATATGCAGAGAACATCATGAGAAACGCTGGGCTAGAAGAAGCACAAGCTGGAATCAAGATTGCTGGGAGAAATATCAATAACCTCAGATATGCAGATGACACCACCCTTATGGCAGAAAGTGAAGAGGAACTAAAGAGCCTCTTGATGAAAGTGAAAGTGGAGAGTGAAAAAGTTGGCTTAAAGCTCAACATTCAGAAAACGAAGATCATGGCATCTGGTCCCATCACTTCATGGGAAATAGATGGGGAAACAGTGGAAACAGTGTCAGACTTTATTTTCTGGGGCTCCAAAATCACTACAGATGGTGACTGCAGCCATGAAGTTAAAAGATGCTTACTCCTTGGAAGGAAAGTTATGACCAACCTAGATAGCATATTGAAAAGCAGAGACATTACTTTGCCAACAAAGGTCCATCTAGTCAAGGCTATGGTTTTTCCAGTGGTCATGTATGGATGTGAGAGTTGAACTGTGAAGAAAGCTGAGTGCCAAAGAATTAATGCTTTAAAAAAAAAATTTATTATTATTTTTTTTTACTTTAAAATATTGTATTGGTTTTGCCATACATCAACATGCATCCGCCACGGGTGTACATGTGTTCCCCATCCTGAACCCCACTCCCACCTCCCTCCCCATACCATCCCTCTGGGTCATCCCAGTGCACCAGCCCCAAGCCTCCTGTATCCTGCATGGAAACTGGACTGGCGATTTGTTTCTTATATGATATTATACATGTTTTAATGCCATTCTCCCAAATCATCCCCCCCCCCCACAGAACTGTGGTGTTGGAGAAGACTCTTGAGAGTCCCTTGGACTGCAAGGAGATCTAACCAGTCCATTCTAAAGGAGATCAGCCCTGGGTGTTCTTTGGAAGGAATGATGCTAAAGCTGAAATTCCAGTACTTTGGCCACCTTATGTGAAGAATTGACTCATTGGAAAAGACTCTGATGCTGGGAGGGATTGGGGGCAGGAGGAGAAGGGGATAACAGAGGATGAGATGGCTGGATGGCATCACCAACTGGAAGGACATGAGTTTGAGTGAACTCTGAGAGATGGTGATGGACAGGGAGGCCTGGTGTGCTGCAATTCATGGGGTCGCAAAGAGTCGGACACGACTGAGCGATTGAACTGAACTGAACTGAGGACATGGAAGCAACCTAGATGTCCACCGACAGATGAATGGATAAAGAAGTTGTGATACATATATACAATGGAAAATACTCAACCATAAAAGGGAACACACTTGAGTCAGCTGTAATGAGGTGAATGAACCTATAGCCTATTATACAGAGTGAGGTAAGTCATAACAAGAAAAATAAACATCATGCATTAACACATATATACAGAATGACACTATATACATATACAGAATGACACCAGTGAACCTATTTGCTGGGCAGCAATGGAGACACCGACATAGAAAACAGACTTTTGGACATGGTCAGGGAAGGAGAGGGTGGGACGAATTGAGAGAGTAGCACAGAAACATATACATTACCATATGTAAAATAGATCAGTTCAGATCAGTTCAGTCGCTCAGTCATGTCCAACTCTTTGCGACCCCATGAATCGCAGCACACCAGGCCTCCCTGTCCATCTCCAACTCCCGGAGTTTACTCAGACCACGTCCATCGAGTCAGTGATGCCATCCAGCCATCTCATTCTCTGTCGTCCCCTTCTCCTCCTGCCCCCAATCCCTCCCAGCATCAGAGTCTTTTCCAGTGAGTCAACTCTTCGCATGAGGTGGCCAAAGTACTGGGGTTTCAGCTTTATAGCCAGTGGGAATTCCCTGTATGACACAGGGAATCCATACCCAGTGCTTTGTGACAGCCTAGAGGGATGGGATTGGGTGGCAGGTGGGAGAGAAGTTCAGGAGGGAGGGGACATATATATACCTATGGCTGATTCATGTTAATGTGGCAGATACCAACACAATATTGTAAAACAATTATCCTCCAATTAAAATAAATAAACTTTATAAAAGATGATGATCCAGAAGAAAAAAGCCTAAGAAAGGAAAATAAGTTCATGTAAAACAAAGGAGAGGGGAATTTTCAAAAGAAATATATTGTCAAAAATTCCAAATGTCATGTAGAAGTAATGTAAATATAAATTAAATATGCATAAAAATTGATATGTATACAAAATGAAGCCAAAAATTATATATTGCATTTTCTTCTAAATAAAGTAAGAGACACTGATGTATAGAACAGTCTTATGGACTCTGTTCGAGAGGGAGAGGGTGGGAAGATTTGGGAGAATGGCATTGAAACATGTAAAATATCATGTATGAAATGAGTTGCCAGTCCAGGTTTGATGCACGATACTGGATGCTTGGGGTTGGTGCACTGGGACGACCCAGAGGGATAGTATGGGGAGGGAGGAGGGAGGAGGGTTCAGGATGGGGAACACATGTATACCTGTGGCGGATTCATTTTGATATTTGGCAAAACTAATACAATTATGTAAAGTTTAAAAATAAAATAAAATTTAAAATAAAATAAAATAAAAATATTATCAACTATGCAAGAGAAAGTACTATTATCCATATTCTACAAAGCAAAATAGTGAGGCACATTAAAGAAGCAGCAATATAGCTATGGTCCCATAGTAAGCATAACAAAGAAGAATTCAAAGCAAATTATGTTCAAAAGCTTAGGATATACTCTTCTACCTCCATATAGTCCAAATCACAAAAAGCCTTGCTATAATTGTATATATAAACAATACATTTAAGATCTCTCATCCTGGCACCCATGGTCTTCCAAGATAAGGCTTACACAGTTTACCTTTCCAGTGTCATCTCCCAATATGACTTCCCCTTTCATTTTCCCTTTTCTTCCATATATCACAGGTAGTTCATGTGCCATGGGATTGGTTCCTTCCCATTAGTGCATTAAAAAGTATTCTACTTGAAATAGAAGCTGTCTGCATGTCAGGTTCTCATTGTTGATAACATTCTCCTATGTCTGGTATTAAAAACTGCTATTTATATATTTAGCATAGTAAATTTATAGACAAATCCAAGCACTCTACTGGTTTCATGTATTCACTTACAGCTCTGTTCCTTAGCTAGTAGCAGTTATTTTTTTCAGCTTTCTTTATTTTTTTTCAGTTTTATTTATTATTTAAAAAATTTTAATATAAATTTATTTATTTTAATTGGAGGCTAATTACTTTACAATATTGTATTGGTTTTGCCATACAGTTTTAACATAGCCTAGATTCAGGAGACAAGCAGTCAGAGGTAAGAATGTTTGCGTTTACATGCTGTCAGCAAAAGTTATCTACTTCTCTCAGCAAGGTAGTTAGGGTCACCTAGCCATCACTCTGAGCCTGTAAGCTAGTTAGATTCTTTGAATCCACCTCTGCCCCCCTCCACAAACTTGGAGGGGGAATGAACAGTATCATACAGTCAGTTTCCCACTTTGTTGGCTACCCACAGCACAGTAACAGGATTATCAGTTTCCTCATAGGGTTCCAGGATACTAAACTCCTGAGTTATGTAGGAATAAAGCCTATGCATTGCTTGCCCTTGCTTTCTAGGAATTAAGAAAAATCTGTAAGTAAGGGGTTGGGTTAGCATGACAAATACCCATTTGAACATAAGAGAAGGAAAATTTTAGCTTCAAAGAAAACATTTACATGATTCAATTAATCCTTCCTCTTTCAACTATATAACTAATCATAATTTGCTGAAAAACATGCTGCAATGATTTAGTGAAGATTAGATAGAGTTCAGAATTGGACCTGGGAAATAATTAGGAGGTAGAATTTCATGCTGTCAGTATTTCTAGCATTCTGCCTCAATAAATAGTGACTAACACATCTCAGAAGCTATTCTATTCACCATTATTAATAATCACTAACAATAATTCATTCGGTACATACAATTGACACGTAGGATCCAAACAACTTCCAAACTTAAGTAAAATTGTGTACCATGTACATGCATCCCCTCACACCAAATTAATATATAGTTTCCCTAGCTTAATAGCTTTTTTAAAAAAATATACTTAAACAAACTTCTCTGTTAACTTCTTAAAAAAGATATTTATCAAGTTATTTAGAATCTTTAATCTTCACTGTGTTTAATATTTCATATTTTTGACAAGTAATGAGTTAAGATATCATATCCTTTATAAAGATGCCAAATTAAGCTAGCTTTCTCTTCATTCAAGAAACTGATCAGCTAAACATTAAATAGGGCAATATGACACTAAGAGGAGAAGAGGAAGGCTAAAGATCAGAGTCAGGGCTACAAGAGACAGAACAAGTCTCAGGAGGACAAGAAATAGAATTAAGAAAAGTTGAGAGTAAAAGAAAATCAAAGGAAAGAAGATAAGATTAGAGAAAGATGTCTAAAGGTAAAGATTCAAGAAAAGCCTATCATTATTTCCTTACTTTTTCAGAAACACAGAGAGTTTAACTGCTTGTCTAAGGTCATAAAAGAGGCAAAACTAGGAACAGAGGCCAAGTATTTTAAGGTAAGTATTTTGACTCCAAGTGCATCACAACTGTAGCTTTCTCTCCTGGTGTGACTGATCTCCGGAAGCTGAGTTAGGAAAACCTACTCTAACGAACAGATCACAAGTCTAAGAGTAATACTGCTTTTTACTCCCAGAGAATACTGGACTACCTATTTATGTTCTTTATACTTTAGTTCCTCCTACTGTCAAACAGCAATCATAACAACAGGCCCAAAATTCTCACGGAGGATGTGAGGCTAAAGAATAGAAGTGAGAAAGCACTTAGAAAAGAATTATTTCATTCTATTGAGATTCTTTAAGGAGCTGCAATAGAGACAAAAAGCAAACAATTCAGTCTCCACATTACTCTGCATTAAATTCAAAATTTAAACAAAACAGCAAAATGAAAGGTAGATGGCTAAAATAACATTCAGGAAAAACTCATACTGTAAATAACTGTTCCAAGGTCCCTCCTTGAGACAAAGCACTTTTTAACCAAGTGCTGTCCAAAGGTGCCACCAGAGACTAGAGAAACTCTATGCATTTTAAAGGCCAGTCCAGGTTTGATGCATGATACAGGATGCTTGGGGCTGGTGCACTGGGATGACCCAGAGGGATGGTACGGGGAGGGAGGTGGGAGGGGGGTTCAGGATGGGGAACACGTGTATACCCATGGCAGATTCATGTTGATGTATGGCAAAACCAATACAATATTGTAAAGTAATTAGCCTCCAATTAAAATAAATAAATTTATATAAAAAATAAAGGCAAGTTCTGTAAACTTTGACAATGGGTGAGATTAAACCAGTATTCTATTCAAGACAATAGGTTCTTCTGAAAGCATCTAGGTAAGAATATGTACATACATGAATATAAACACACATACACTTTTTCTTTCACATAGCTAGTAGCTACATCAGAATTAGAAGCTATATCACAACTGGAGTTATTACAATCACAGCATTTCAAAGCTTAACAGTACCTTAGCGTTGGTCGTGGACACTGCTACTAAGAATCAGAATTTCTGAGTCGATTTGTTATAAGAGAGATTTATTGTCACCCCTGTAGCACATCTCAACAAGATGGACAATGGGCTGCCCATTCTTACTCCAAGGAAATGGTGCTGCCAGGATATTGACATATTATTGTATTTAATCATCACAACCAGTTGCCAAGGCAGAAATTATTGTCCTATTTTGCAGGTAGGAAAACGCTGAGCTCAGCAAGTTTAATTGGCAGACCCAAAGGGAAAAGCCAAGAACCAACCATTAATCAGTCAGATCCCTTCCTTTTACAGATAAGTATACATTGTCCCACCACTTCATGGGAAATAGATGGGGAAACAGTGGAAACAGTGTCAGACTTTATTTTCTGGGCTCCAAAATCACTGCAGATGGTGAATGCAGCCATGAAATTAAAAGATGCTTACTCCTTGGAAGGAAAGTTATGACCAACCTAGATAGCATATTCAAAAGCAGAGACATTACTTTGCCAACAAAGGTTCGTCTCGTCAAGACTATGGTTTTTCCTATGGTCATGTATGGATGTGAGAGTTGGACTGTGAAGAAGGCTGAGCGCCGAAGAATTGATGCTTTTGAACTGTGGTGTTGGAGAAGACTCTTGAGAGTCCCTTGGACTGCAAGGAGATCCAACCAGTCCATTCTGAAGGAGATCAGCCCTGGGATTTCTTTGGAAGGAATGATGCTAAAGCTGAAAGTCCAGTACTTTGGCCACCTCATGCGAAGAGTTGACTCATTGGAAAAGACTCTGATGCTGGGAGGGATTGGGGGCAGGAGGAGAAGGGGATGACAGAGGATGAGATGGCTGGATGGCATCACTGACTCGATGGACGTGAGTTTCAGTGAACTCCGGGAGTTGGTGATGGACAGGGAGGCCTGGCGTGCTGCGATTCATGGGGTTGCAAAGAGTCGGACACGACTGAGCGACTGATCTGATCTGATACATTTCAACTTTGTACTTTGTAACCTGCAAGATTGCACATGAACAGTATCTATGGGAACAACTCTAAAAGGCATATAGTCATCTTTCTGGTGTTAACTCTACATTCACAGTACTGTTGTGGAATCTGAAGTGTTATAGAGGCTCATAGTAGTATACAGATCCAGGCTTAAATATTCTGAAACACTTATTATACTTCAATACTCAGCCATGTGCCAGGTCTCATGCTATTTACTGTGTGGGAGTTCACTTCAGTTCAGTCGCTCAGTTGTGTCTGACACTGCAACCCCATAGACGGCAGCACGCCAGTTTTCTCTGTCCATCACCAACTCCCAGAATTTACTCAAACACATGTCCATCAAGTTGATGATGCCATCCAACCATCTCATCCTCTGTCGTCCCCTTCTGTTTTTGCCTTCAATCTTTCCCAGCATCAGGGTCTTTTCCAATGAGTCAGTTCTTTGCATCAGGTGGCTGAAGTATTGGAGTTTCAGCTTCATTATTAGTCCTTCCAATGAATACTCAGGACTGATCTCCTTTAGGATAAACTGGTTGGATCTCCTTGCAGTCCAAGGGACCTCAAGAGTCTTCTCCAACACCACAGTTCAAAAGCATCAATTCTTCAGGACTCAGCTTTCTTTATAGTCCAATTCTGACATCCATACATGACTACTGGAAAAACGATAGCTTTGACTGGATGGACCTTTGTCAGCAAAGTAATGTCTCTGCTTTTTAATGCTTCCTAGGTTGGTCATAGCTTTTCTTCCAAGAAGCAAGCATCTTTTAATTTCATGGCTGCAATCACCATCTGCAGTGATTTTTGAGCCCCCCAAAAATAAAGTCTGTCACTGTTTCCATTGTTTCCCCAAGTATTTGCCATGAAGTGATGGGACCAGATGCCATGATCTTAGTTTTCTGAATGTTGAGTTTTAAGCCAACCTTTTCACTCTCCTCTCTCACTTTCATCAAGAGTCATTTTATTTTTTTTATTTTTTTTAATTTTATTTTATTTTTAAACTTTACATAATTGTATTAGTTTTGCCAAATATAAAAATGAATCCGCCACAGGTATAGTTCTTTGCTTTGTACCATAAGGGTGGTGTCATCTGCATATCTGAGGTTATTGATATTTCTCCCGGAAACCTTGATTCCAGCTTGTGCTTCATCCATTCCAACATTTCACATGATGTACTCTATATATAAGTTAAATAAGCAGGGTGACAATATACAGCCTTGACGTACTCCATTCCCAATTTGGAACCAGTCTGTTGTTCCATGTCAAGTTCCAACTGTTGCTTCCTGACTTGCATACACATTTCTCAGGAAGCAGGTAATATTCCCATCTCTTTCAGAATTTTCCATAGTTTGTTGTGATCCACACAGTCAAAGGCTTTGGCATAGTCAATAAAGCAAAAATAGATGTTTTTCTGGAACTCTCTTGCTTTTTCAATGATCCAACAGATGTTTGCAATTTGATCTCTGGTTCCTCTGCCTTTTCTAAATGCAGCTTAAAAATCTGGAATTTCATAGTTCATGTACTGTTGAAGCCTAGTTTGGAGAACTTTGAGCACTACTTTGCTAGTGTGTGAGATGAGTGCAAATGTGTGGTACTTTGAACATTCTTTGGCATTGACTTTCTTAGGGATTGGAAGAAAACTGACCTTTTCCAGTCCTGTGGCCACTGCCGAGTTTTCCAAATTTGCTGGCATATTGAGTGCAGCACTTTCACAGCATCATCTTTCAGGATTTGAAATAGCTCAACTGGAATTCCATCACCTCCACTAGCTTTGTTCGTAGTGATGCTTTCTAAGGCCCACTTGACTTCGCATTCCAGGATGTCTGGCTCTAGGTGAGTGATCACACAATTGTGGTTATCTGGGTCATGAAGTTTGTTTGTTTGTTTTTTGTATAGTTGTTCTATGTATTGCCACCTCTTCTTAATGTCTTCTGCTTCTGTTAGGTCTACATTGTTTCTGTCCTTTATTGTGCCCATCTTTGCATGAAATATTCCCTTGGTGTCTCTAATTTTCTTGAAGAGATCTCTAGTCTTTCCCATTCTATTGTTTTCCTCTATTTCTTTGCATTGATCACTTAGGAAGGCTTTCTTATCTCTCCTTGCTATTCTTTGGAACTCTGCATTCAAATGGGTATCTTTCCTTTTCTCCTTTTCCTTTAGCTTCTCTTCTTCTCTCATCTATTTGTAAGGCCTTCTCAGACAACAACTTTGCCTTTTTGCATTTCTTTTTCTTGGGGATGGTCTTGATAACTGCTTCCTGTACAATGTCATGAACCTCTAACCATAGTTCTTCAGGCACACTGTCTATCAGATCTAATCCCTTGAATCTGTTTGTCACTTCCACTGTATAATTGTAAGGGATTGGATTTAGGTTATGCCCTAATAGTCTAGTGGTTTCCCCTACTTTCTTCAATTTCAGTCTGAATTTGGCAATAAGGAGTTCATGATCTGAGCCATAGTCAGCTCCTGGTCTTGTTTTTGCTGACTGTTTAGAGCTTCTCCATCTTTGTCTGCAAAGAATATAATCAGTCTGATTTCAGTATTGACCATCTGGTGATGTCCGTGTGTAGTTTTCTCTTCTGTTGTTGGAAGAGGGTGTTTTCTATGACCAGTGCTTTCTTTTGGCAAAACTCTGTTAGCCTTTGCCCTGCTTCATTTGTACTCCAAGGTCAAGTTTGCCTGGTACTCCAGGTATCTCTTGACTTCCTGCTTTTGCATTTCAGTTCAGTTCAGTTCAGTCACTCAGTCATGTCCGACTCTTTGAGACCCCATGAATCCCAGCACGCCAGGCCTCCCTGTCCATCACCAACTCCCAGAGTTCACTCAGACTCATGTCCATCGAGTCAGTGATGCCATCCAGCCATCTCATCCTCTGTCGTCCCCTTCTCCTCCTGCCCCCAATTCCTCCCAGCATCAGAGTCTTTTCCAATGAGTCAACTCTTCGCATGAAGTGGCCAAAGTACTGGACTTTCAGCTTTAGCATCATTCCTTCCAAAGAAATCCCAGGGCTGATCTCCTTCAGAATGGACTGGTTGGATCTCCTTGCAGTCCAAGGGACTCTCAAGAGTCTTCTCCAACACCACAGTTCAAAAGCATCAATTCTTTGTTGCTCAGCCTTCTTCACAGTCCAACTCTCACATCCATACATGACCACTGGAAAAACCATAGTCTTGACTAGATGGACCTTTGTTGGCAAAGTAATGTCTCTGCTTTTCAACATGCTATCTAGGTTGGTCTTAACTTTTCTTCCAAGGAGTAAGCATCTTTTAATTTTATGGCTGCAGTCACCATCTGCAGTCATTTTGGAGCCCCAGAGAATAAAGTCTGACACTGTTTCCACTGTTTCCCCATCTATTTCCCATGAAGTGATGGGACCAGATGCCATGATCTTCGTTTTCTGAACGCTGAGCTTTAAGCCAACTTTTTCACTCTCACTTTCACTTTCATCAAGAGGCTCTTTAGTTCTTCTTCACTTTTAGCCATAAGGGTGGTGTCATCTGCGTATCTGAGGTTATTGATATTTCTCCCAGCAATCTTGATTCCAGCTTGTGCTTCTTCCAGCCCAGCGTTTCTCATGATGTTCTCTGCATATAAGTTAAATAAGCAGGGTGACAATATACAGCCTTGACGTACTGCTTTTTCTATTTGGAACCAGTCTGTTGTTCCATGTCCAGTTCTAACTGTTGCTTCCTGACCTACATATAGGTTTCTCAAGAGGTAGGTCAGGTGGTCTGGTATTTCCATCTCTTGAAGAATTTTCCACAGTTTATTGTGATCCACACAGTCAAAGGCTTTGGCATAGTCAATAAAGCAAAAATAGATGTTTTTCTGGAACTCTCTTGCTTTTTCCATGATCCAGCGGATGTTGGCAATTTGACCTCCGGTTCCTCTGCCTTTTCTAAAATCAGCTTGAACATCTGGAAGTTCACGGTTCACGTATTGCTGAAGCCTGGCTTGGAGCATTTTGAGCATTACTTTACTAGCGTGTGAGATGAGTGCAATTGTGCGGTAGTTTGAGCATTCTTTGGCATTGCCTTTCTTTGGGATTGGAATGAAAACGGACCTTTTCCAGTCCTGTGGCCACTGCTGAGTTTTCCAAATTTGCTGGCATATTGAGTGCAGCACTTTCACAGCATCATCTTTCAGGATTTGAAATAGCTCAACTGGAATACCATCACCTCCACTAGCTTTGTTAATAGTGATGCTTTCTAAGGCCCACTTGACTTCACAGTCCAGGACGTCGGGCTCTAGGTGGGTGATCACACCATCGTGATTATCTTGGTCTTGAATATCGTTTTTGTACAGTTCTTCTGTGTATTCTTGCCACCTCTTCTTAATATCTTCTGCTTCTGTTAGGTCTATACTATTTCTGTCCTTTATCGAGCCCATCTTTGTGTGAAATGTTCCCTTGGTATCTCTAGTTTTCTTGAAGAGATCTCTAGTCTTTCCCATTCTGTTGTCCCCTATAATGAAAAGGACATCTTTTTTAGGTGTTAGTTCTAGAAGAGCTTGTAGGTCTTCATAGAACTGTTCAATTTCAGCTTTTTCAGCATTACTGGTTGGGGCATAGTCTTAGATTATTGTGATATTGAATGGTTTGCCTTGGAAACGAATAGAGATCATTCTGTCTTTTTTGAGACACCCAAGTACTGCATTTCAGACTCTTGTTGACAGTGAGGGCTACTCCATTTCTTCTAAGGGATTCTTGCCCACAGTAGTAGATATAATGGTCATCTGAGTTAAATACACCTATTCCAGTCCATTTTAGTTCACTGATTCCTAAAATGTCGATGTTCACACTTGCCATCTGCTTTTTGACCACTTCCAATTTATCTTGATTCATGGACCTAACATTCCATGTTCCTATGCAATATTGTTCTTTACAGCATTGGACTTTACTTCCATCACCAGTTACATCCACAACTGGGTGTTGTTTTTGCTTTGGCTCTGTCTCTTCATTCTTCTGGATTTATTTCTCCAGTGTCTTCCAATAGCATATTGGACACCTACTGACCTGGGGAGTTCATCTTTCAGTGTCTTATCTTTTTGCCTTTTCATACTGCTCATAGAGTTCTCAAGGCAAGAATACTTAAGTGGTTTGCCATTCCCTTCTCCAGTGGACCACGTTTTGTCAGAGCTATCCACCATGACCTATCTGTCTTGGGTGGCCCTACACAGCATGGCTCATAGTTTCATTGAATTAAACAAGACTGTGGTCCATGTGATCAATTTGATTAGTTTTCTGTGATTGTGGTTTTCATTCTGTCTGCCCTCTGATGGATAAGGGTAAGAGTGGGTGGGAGTGGGAGCAGGCAAAAGAGAAGCATAGCCCCTGTCCCTGGGGAGCTTCTAGTTTATCTAGGAAAGCTGTGTCTGATGCATGTGAAACAATTTGACAATAATAGAAGGTAGACAGTATAACTGGCACAAAGCCAACATTACATGACTGAATATATAATTGGCATGAGACAATTACAGAACAATTAAGACTAAATATATAATTAACTTCCTGTTTTTAACTCTATGTTGGTTCATAAATGACACCCCATACATATTTGTGTTGTTATGGAACCTCAGGAAATTTTCTATTTGCTTTAATTTCTAGATAAAGTGGGCTGAGCTCTGGGTCTGGTTTGACAATGTTCCAGTTCCTACTGTTAGTAAGTTGCCTCGCATTTCCAGAGAGGCTCCTAGAGGGCACAGAATCTTTACATCGATGGTATGAATTGTGTCAATTTAAATCACTAATCAGGAAGAGTCAGTTTAATCAATATTTCTATAAAGAATGCATACTTCCTTAATCCTAATACATATTTCTTTACAATTCAGATGCAGGATTTATTTTTAGAAGATATGTAGGTATACAATTAAAGCAGTGATTTATATGTTACATTTTTAAGATTAATTTTCAGCTTCATCATGAAACTGAATGATGAACTTTTTATTTTATGCATCAAAGGTAACTGAAATAAATTCTTACATGATCATTTGGAAATATGTGGAATTAAGGCCACTATCAGAAAGCAACAGTTAGAACTGGACATCAAACAACAGACTGGTTCCAAATAGGAAAAGCAGTACATCAAGGCTGTATATTGTCACCCTGCTTATTTAACTTCTATGCAGAGGACATCATGAGAAAAGTTGGGCTGGATGAAGCACACGCTGGAATCAAGATTGCCAGGAGAAATATGAATAACCTCAGATACGCAGATGATACCACCCTTATGGCTAAAAGTGAAGAAGAACTAAAGAGCCTCTTGATGAAAGTGAAAGTGGAGAGTGAAAAAGTTGGCTTAAAGCTCAATATTCAGAAAACGAAGATCATGGCATCTGGTCCCATCACTTCATGGGAAATAGATGGGGAAACAGTGGAAACAGTGTCAGACTTTATTTTGGGGGGCTCCAAAATCACTGCAGATGGTGATTGCAGCCATGAAACTAAAAGACACTTACTCCTTGGATGGAAGGAGTTATGACCAACCTAGATAGCATGTTGAAAAGCAGAGACATTACTTTGCCAACAAAGGTCTGTCTAGTTAAGGCTATGGTTTTTCCAGTAGTCATGTATGGATGTGAGAGTTGGGACTATAAAGAAAGCTGAGCACCGAAGAATCGATGCTTTTGAACTGTGATGTTGGAGAAGACTCTTGAGAGTCCCTTGGACTGCAAGGAGATCCAACCAGTCCATTCTAAAGGAGATCAGTCCTGGGTATTCATTGGAAGGACTGATGTTGAAGCTGAAACTCCAATACTTTGGCCACCTGATGCGAAGAGCTGACTCACTGAAAAAGACCCTGAGGCTGCGAGGGATTGGGGGCAGGAGGAGAAGGGGACAATAGAGGATGAGATGGCTTGATGGCACCACCGACCCGATGGATGTGAGTTTGAGTAAACTCTGGGAGTTGGTGATGGACAGGGAGGCCTTGTGTGCTGCGGTTCATGGGGTCGCAAAGAGTCAGACACGATGGAGCGACTGAACTGAACTGAAGGCCACTATCTTATTAGTGTCAAAGGTATGATCCTCTCAGGGTTTCAAATCTGAGTGAATTGCAGCCATTCCTATGCCCTAAAATCTACCAGAGTCACCAAATCTAATCTCTATCAAACATTATCAGTGCTAATAGTGCCCAATAGTAAGACCTTGTTTCCTCAAAGTTGGGTTAAGGCAAGAGGTTTCTAGATGCCCTCTTTGCCTTGAAAACATTTTCTACACTGCTAGCAAAACATTCTCTTGAAAAATATCCCTTTGCACATGTCCTCGTCTCCCCTCGCAAAAACCATCAGTGGTTACCCAATTCTCACAGCGACTTTAGCTTGGTATTAAGGAGCTTTATGATTTAAACCTAGTGCATTTCAACATCCTCAACCACTACACCCTAATATGAAATTCTTGCCCCCAAAACAATTGTCGCACTTACTACCTCCCCCCGTGTGACAGTATTTCCATTTCTGTCTCAGCACCTTAACACTATTCATTGACAATAGAGAGAATTCCATTCTTTTCCTTGAGTTGCAGATGTCCTTCACTATCATGTTCAAGTCTTGTGTGTGCTTGCTGAGTCACTTCAGTTGTGTCCAACTCTTTGTGACCCTACAGACTGTAGCCCACCAAGCTCCTCTGTTCATAGGATTTTCCAGACAATAATACTGGAGTGGGCTGCCATGCCCTCCTCTATGGAATCTTCCCGACCCAGGAATTGAACCTGCATCTCTTACATCTCTTGCATTGGCAGGCAGGATCTTTACCACTAGCACCACCCAGGAAGCCCATCATGTTCAAGTCTTATCTTTTTCAAAAAGTTTTCTTCAATACTTTAGCTCACAATTACATTTTTCTTACTTTTAAAATTTATCTATTTAAAACTTTTCCCCAGATTTATTGAGACATAACTGACATATAACATTGTGGAAGTTTAAGGTGTTCAATGTGTTGATTTAATTCACTTATTTATAATATATTTTGAAATGATTAACCATAGTAGCATTAGTTAACACTTCAAAAACCTCACATAACTACCATTCATTTTTTTTTATTTCTTTAATTATCAAAGTATGATAATACATTTATAGGAGACTTGAAACATACAGAAGAAAGTTACATATAGTTCTACTATATATTACAGTTATTTTTAAGTAGATAAATTAAGATTTTTAGTTGTAGTTTCAATATCAAACTCTCAAAAATGAATAGTATGAATAGACAGAAAAGTAGACAGATATAGTAGACATGAAAGGCACTAAGAACCAATTCAACATAATTAAGAATTATACATTTTTCACACAACAACAGGATACAAATTCTATTGCAGTTCCCATAGACTATAAACCAGGAGATACTGGAACATATCCTGGGACATAAAACAAGGTGCAAAAAATTTCATGGTCTAAAGCCATTGAAATAATACAGAGTCTATTCTCTTATCACTGTGGAATTATGTTATGAATCAGCATCAAAAGATATTTGAAAACAACCCATATATTTTCAAGTGCAATGTGACATTTACCAAGAGAGATATTTGACTTAGCCATTGAAACCCTCAATAAAACTAAAAGACTGAAAAAACACAGAGGGTGACTGCAGAGAAGAAAGCACATTAATGAGAAATTAATATCAAGGATACATTTAAAAAATCCATGTATTTGGTAATTAAAATGATGGGTGTATCTAAGAAGCCATAACAAGGAAAATTAGAAACTATTTGTAACAGAATAAAATGAAAAGAAAATTTATCAGAGTTTGTTGCACGCAGCTGAAGCTGCTTAATGCAACTAAATACAATGTAGAATGCATCATTTGTTAATTTCCTATTTATTTGCAGCATCAGTTCAGCTCAGCCACTCAGATGTCGGACTCTTTGTGAACCCATGGACTGCACCACACCAGGCTTTCCTGTCCATCACCAACTGCCAGAGATTCCACAAACTCATGTCCATTGAGTTGGTGATGCCATCCAACCATCTCATCCTCTGTTGTCCACTTCTCCTCCCGCCTTCAATCTTTCCCAGCATTAGGGTCTTTTCCAATGAGTCAGCTCTTGACATCAATGGCCAAAGTATTGGAGCTTCAGTCTCAGCCTCAATCCTTCCAATGAATATTCAGGACTGATTTCCTTTAGGATGGACTGGTAGGATCTCCTTGCAGTCCAAGGGACTCTCAAGAGTCTTCTCCAACACCACAGTTCAAAAAGCATCAATTATTTGGCATTCAGCTTTCTTTATGGTCCAACTCTCACATCCATACATGACTACAGGAAAAACCATAGCTTTGACTAGACAGACGTTTGTCAGGAAAGTAATGTCTCTGCTTTTTAATATGCTATCTAGGTTGGTCATAGCTTTTCTTCCAAGGAGCAAGCGCCTTTTAATTTCATAGCTGCAGTCACCATCTGCAATGATTTTGAGCCCAAGAAAATAAAGTCTGTCACTGTTTCCACTATTTCTCCATCTATTTGCCATGAAGTGATGGGAACAGATGCCATGATCTAAGTTTTTCAAATGTTGAGCTTTAAGCCAACTTTCCCCCTTGCCTCTTTCACTTTCATCAAGAGGCTCTTCAATTACTCTTTGCTCTCTGCCATAAGGGTGGTGTCATCTGCATATCTGAGGTTATTGATATTTCTCCTGGTAATCTTGATTCCAGCTTTTACTTCATCCAGCCTGGCATTTCTCATGATGTACTCTGCATATAAGTTAAATAAGCAGGGTGACAATACACAGCCTTGACACATTCCTTTTGTTATTTGGAACCAGTCTGTCGTTCTATGTCCAGTTCTAACTGTTGCTTCCTGACCTGCATACAGGTTTCTAAAGAGGCAGGTCAGGTGGTCTGGTGTTCCCATCTTTTTCAGAATTTTCCACAGTTTATTGTGGTTCACACAGTCAAAGGCGTTGGCATAATCAATAAAGCAGAAATAGATGTTTTTCTGGAACTCTCTTGCTTTTTCCATGATCCAGTGGATGTTGGCAATTTGATCTTTGGTTCCTCTGCCTTTTCTAAAACCAGCTTGAACATCTGAAAGTTCACAGTTCACATACTGCTGAAGCCCGGCTTGGAGAATTTTGAGCATTACTTTACCAGCGTGTGAGATGAGTGCAAATGTGTGGTAGTTTGAGCATTCTTTGGCATTGCCTTTCTTTGGGATTGGAATGAAAACGGAACTTTTCCAGTCCTGTGGCCACTGCTGAGTTTTCCAAATTTGCTGGCATATTGAGTGCAGCACTTTCACAGCATCATCTTTCAGGATTTGAAATAGCTAAACTGGAATTCCATCACCTCCACTAGCTTTGTTAATAGTGATGCTTCCTAAGGTCCACTTGACTTCACATTCCAGGATGTCTGGCTCTAGGTGAGTGATCACACCATCGTGATTATCTAGGCCGTGAAGATCTTTTTTGTACAGTTCTTATGTGTATTCTCACCACCTCTTCTTAATATCTTCTGCTTCTGTCAGGTCCCTACCATTTCTGTCTTTTATTGAGCCCATCTTGGCATGAAATGTCCCCTTGGTGTCTCAGATTTTCTTGAAGGGATCTCTAGTCTTTTCCATTCTATTCTTTTCCTTTATTTCTTTGCATTGATCGCTGAGGAAGGCTTTCTTATCTCTCCTTATATGATATTGTACATACTATATATGTATGTATACAAAAGCTTTTCTATTTCCAGTTTTTTAAGGAATCTCCACACTGTTCTCCATAGTGGCTGTACTAGTTTGAATTCCCACCAACAGTATAAGAGGGTTCCCTTTTCTCCACACCCTCTCCAGCGTTTATTGCTTGTAGACTTTTGGATTGCAGCCATTCTGACTGGTGTGAAAGCACTGAATATGAAATAGAAAGGTGAAACAAACTAGATAAATGTAAAATATATCATAGAGTGCAGTTGTTTTTATACATGGCTGCTCATTAGAATCACATCTGCAGCTTTGGAGAAAAAAACAATACCTGGGTATTTTTATTTTTCAAAAAAATTCCAAGAAAATTCTAATGCACATCTGGATTTTGAAAAGTGATTACAGGTTTTTCTATAAAATGGTAGTTTTAGCATTATAGAATTCTATTATCTTCTGTTGACCAATCATAACACAACAGTATTAAGCAAATAATAGGTACAGAATCACAGTAGTAAAAGATGTTTATCAGTTTTCACAATCAATAGCCAGACAGAAAATAAAAGATAATTAGAATTGCAAGCCATAATGGAAACATGTTTACCCTAACAGTATAAAGTAATTTTTATTTTGGAGATTCAACCAGTCCATCCTAAAAGAAATCAGTTCTGAATATTCACTGGAAGGACTGATGCTGAAGCTGAAACTCCAATACTTTGACCACCTGATGCGAAGAACTGATTCACTGGAAAAGACCCCAATGCTGGGAAAGATTGAAGGCAGGAGGAGAAGTGGACAACAGAGGATGAGATGGTTGGATGGCATCACCAACTCAATGGACATGAGTTTGAGCAATCTCCGGGAGTTGGTGATGGACAGGGAAGTCTTGTGCTGCAGCTCATGGGGTCACAAAGAGTCGGACATGACTGAGCAACTGAACTGAACTGATAAAGTAATTACATACAATTTTGGGGGTTAAGTAGAGTGATATAGTAAGTGGACGTGCATACATACAGATACTGTCATTCACTTAGTCAGTTTATGTCTTTTGGTTGGTGCATTTAATCCATATATATCAGATGGTAAAGAATTGGTCACAATGCAAGAGACAGGTGTTTGATCCCTGGGTTGGGAAGATCCCCTGCAGAAGGAAACGGCAACCCACTCCAGTATTCTTGCCTGAGGAACGGACAGAGGAGCCTGGCAGGCTCCAGTCCATGGGGTCAAAAAGAGTTGGACACAGCTTAGCAACTAACACTTTGGGCTTCCCTGGTGGCTCAGACAGTAAAGAATTTGCCTGCAATGAGGGAGACCCAAGATCGATCCCTGGGTCAGGAAGATCCCCTGGAGAAGATAATGGCAACCCACTCCAGTATTCTTGCCTGGAGAATTCCATGGACAGAGGAGCCAGGCAGGCTATAGTCCATGGGGTCACAAAGAGTCAGACACGACTGAGAGACTAACACTTTAACTATTATGATCCTATTACCATTTTCTTCATTGTTTTGGATCTATTTTGGTTAGATCTTTTCCTTCTCTTGTGTTTCCTGCCTAGAGAAGTTCCTTGTAAAGCTGGTTTGGTGGTGCTGAATTCTCTTAACTTTTGCTTGTCTGAAAAGCTTTTGATTTCTCTGTCAAATTTGAATGAGAGTCTTCCTGGGTAGAGTTTTCTTGGTTGTAGGTTCTTCCCTTTCATCACTTTAAATATGTCATGCCATTCCCTTCTGGCTTGTAGTTTCTGTGAGAAATCAGCTGGTAATCTTATGGGAGTTGCCTTGTATATTATTTGTCATTTTTCCCTTGCTGCTATTAATATTTTATCTCTGTCTTTATTTTTTTAATTTTTTAATTGTTATTTTTTTTACTTTACAATATTGTATTGGTTTTGCCATACATCATCATTTATCTCTGTCTTTAAATTTTGTCAGTTTGATTACTATGTGTCTCAGTGTGTTTCTCCTTGGGTTTATCCTGCCTGGGATTCTCTGTGCTTCCTGGACTTGGTTGACTATTTCCTTTCCCATGTTAGGCACGTTTTTACCTATTACCTCTTCAAATATTTACTAGGGTCCTTCCTTTCTTGTCCTTCTGGGACTCCTATAATGTGACTATTGGTGTGTTTAATGTTGTCCCAGAGGTCTCTTAGCTTGTCTTAATTTTTTTCATTCTTTTACTATATTGTGTTTTGCAGCAGTGATTTCCAATATTCTGTTTTCCAGGTCAGTTATCCATTCTTCTGCCTAGGTTATTTTGCTATTGATTCCTTCTAGTATATTGTTCATTGCTGTTTGTTCTTTAGTTCTTCTAGGTATTTGGTAAACATTTCTTGCATTTTCTACATTCTTTTTCCAAGATCCTAGATCATATTCACTATCATTATTTGAATTCTTTTTCTGAAAGATTGCCTATCTTCCCTTCATTTAATTGTTTTTCTGGTGTTTTATCTTGTCCCTTTATCTGCGAAATAATCCTCCACCTTTTTATTTTTATTAATTTTCTGTAATGTGGTTTTTGTTCTGGCCCCTGTGAGACTGTAGTTCATCTTGCTTCCTTCTGTCTGCCCTTTGTGGGTAAGCTTCCTGATGGGAGGAACTGGCAGTGGGGAAAACTGGGTCTTTCTCTGGAGGGGAGGGCCATGCTCAGTAAAACTTTAATCCGACTTTCTGCTGATGGGTGTGGTTGTGCTCCCTCCCTGTTAGTTTGTTGGGCTGAAACAACCCAGCCTTGGAGTCTACAGATTCTATGGTAGAGTTAATGATGACCTCCAAGAGGGTTTACACCAAGGGGGACCTTCCAGGACTGCTGCTGCCAGGGTCCCCATCTCCATCTCCATAGTGAGCCACTGCTGATCCATGCCTCCACAGAGGACCCTCTGAAACTAGCAGGTAGGTCTGGTTCAGTCTCCTGTGAGGTCACTGATTCTTTACCCTATGTCTTGGTATGCACAAGGTTTTGTTTATGCCCTCCAAGCCTGGAGCCTCTGTTTCTCCCAGTCCTGTGGAAGTCCTGTAATCAAATTCCACTGTCTTTCAAAGTCAGATTGCTTGGGGATTCCTAGTCCCTTGGCTGGATCCCCAGGCTGGGAAGCCTGATATGGGGCTCAGAACTTTCACAAGCATGGAATAACTTCTTTGGTATTACTGTTCTCCAGTTTGTGGGCCACCCACCCAACAGGTATGGGATTTGATGTTATCATGATTGCACCCTCCTACTTGTCTCACTGTGGCTTCTCCTTTGTCTTTGGATGTGGGGTATCTTTTCTTGGTGGGTTCCAGTGTCCTCCTGTCAATGGTTGTTCAGTAGCTACTTGCGGTTTTGCTGCTCTTGCAGGAGGATGTGAGCACACATCCTTCTACTCTGCCATCCTACCATTTCTTTTTGTGGTGAGAACATTAAAGATCTACTCTCCTAGCAAAGTTCAAGTGTACAATACAAAATCATTAACTATAATCACCGTGCTTTACATTAGATCTCCAGAGCTCGTTCATCTTATAACTGGAATTTTTTATTCTTTGACCAACATCTTCCATTCTCCCCACCCCTTGCCCCCCACCCAGCCCCTCAAAACCACCATCCTACTCTCTGTTTTATGAGTTTATCTTGTTCAGATTCCACATATAAGTGAGATCATACAATATTTGTCTTTGTGTGACTTACTTCACTTAGCATAATGCCCTCAAGTCTACCCATGTTGTTCCAAATGGCAGGAATCCCAGATGGCTCAGCGGGTAAATAATCTACCTGCAGTGCAGGAGATATAGGGGACATGGGTTCGATCCCTGGGTTGGGAAAACTCCCTGGAAGAGGAAAGGGCAACCCACTCCAATATCCTTGCCTGGAGAATCCCATGGACAGAGAAGCCTGGTGGGCTACAGTCCATAGTATCACAAAGAGTCAGTCACAACTGAGCATAGCACACACACACACACACACACACACACACAAAACATCTTTATCCATCAGTGTTAACAGACACATATTGTTCCCATATCTTGGCTATTGTGAATAATGCTGTAATGACCATGGGAATGCAGATAGATATCTCTTCAAGACTCTGATTTTACTTCAGATTTTATCTGATTTTATTTCCTTTGGATATATACCCAGAAGTGTGACTGCTGGATCAAAGGGTAGTTATATTTTTAATTCTTTAGGAACTTCCATACTGTTTTCCATAGTGGTTGAACGAATTTACTCTCCCACCAACAGTGCACACTGGTTCCCTTACTTCCACAGCTTCAATAAGAATTGTTACTTTTTGTGTTTTGGACATGTTGGGGGGCTCCAAAATCACTGCAGATGGTGACTACAGCCATGAAATTAAAAGATGCTTACTCCTTGGAAGTAAAGTTATGACCAATCTAGATAGCATATTAAAAAGCTGAGACATTACTTTGCCAACAAAGGTCTGTCTAGTCAAGGCTATGGTTTTTCCAGTAGTCATGTATGGATGTGAGAATTGGACTATAAAGAAAGCTGAGTGCCGAAGAATTGATGCTTTTGAACTGTGGTGTTGGAGAAGACTCTTGAGAGTCCCTTGGACTGCAAGGAGATCCAACCAGTCCATTCTAAAGGAGATCAGTCCTGGGTGTTCTTCGGAAGGAATGATGCTAAAGCTGAAACTCCAATACTTTGGCCACCTGATGAGAAGAGCTGACTCATTGGAAAAGACCCTGATGCTGGGAAAGACTGAGAGCAGGAGGAGAAGGGGACGACAGAGGATGAGATGGTTGGATGGCATCACCGACTCAATTGGCTCAGGGAGTTGGTGATGGACTGAGAGGCCTAGCATGCTGCAGTTCATGGGGTTGCAAACAGTCGGACACGACTGAGCAACTGAACTAAACTGAACTGATTCTAACAGGTGTCAGGTGGCATCTCACTGTGGCTTTGATTTGCATGTCCCTGATGATTAGTTATGTTGAGCATACTTTCATGTATCTATTGGTCATTTGAACATCTCTGGGAAAATATCTAGTCAGGTTTTTTTGCTCATTTTAAAATTGGATTTTATTTTTTTACTATTGACTTCTGTCAGTACATTATATATTTTTGGGATTAACCCCTTACCAGATATATGATTTTCAAATATCTTTTCTCATTCTATAGGTTGCCTTTTCATTTTGTTGATTGTTTCTCACCAAACAAGAAGCATTTAGGCTATCTTTACTTAGAGCAAAGTCATCTATGTGTTAAATTAAGTGAACATATCTTTCAATCTTAAAAATCTAAGGTAAGGTTTTTTTTTTTTTTAAGAAATTCAAGTACCATCAATATTAGAATAAATTAAAATATTGGCTTTTGTAGCTAATTTTTCAGCCTCTTCCTTTATAGATTGGAAAAAATGAATTCCTACTTTTTAATTCCCAAATGGTTTATTCTATTTATAATTAATATATAATGAATAAGCAAACATTCTATACTTAGAGATAAAAGCACTGCTTTTAAAAGCTAGATTAACATTTTAATGGTTTTTGATAATCCTCCTGCTTTAAGTGTGTTCCTCTCCACTTGGTATGACTTTCTTTAAAACCTCATCAGTAAACATAAATTTCTAATGAGTTGTCCCTAACCCTGAAATTTCTTACTTTTATATGAAGGGATGACAGCAAAATACCCAAGTAACTCCTTTTCTCCAGCAGTTGAGGACTTGGTACAAAAATGAATTTGACATAGCATAGCATCTGCTGTGACCTATTAAACTCTCCCAACAACTTAAATGATAATATAATTAAATCTGTAAGCATTAAGACATTAAAATATATTTTTGTATGTAGACCTCTTACACAATGCATTTTAATACACTTTAGAGCCCAATTTGAAATCTGATTTATCCACCTAAATTATTCTTTTTCATTTCATTTCAAATTATTCTTGTACTATTAGAATATGAAAGTATATTTTATTCACTGTTGTGAAATATAAAAACTTGAGAGATTCAGAGATATTTTATTTAGTTAGGTTTCTAATCTAGGCAAAGCCCTCAGTGAAACAAATAATTACTGTTTGGAATAGAAAGCTAAACAGTAATTCAATACATCAATTTGCTATTTTTATTCTTAGTCTTTAGCCATTACAAACAGACTCAAAAGAATGGAAGATTAATGTACCATCCAGGCTATGGCTGGTCTTAAACTATCAGTTCCTACTAAAGAAGCCCCACATTACACTAGTCATCACACAGTTTATATATCATGGTCCACATTCCAGAAGACTAAAGCAAGACAATAAAACCTTCCCACACCATCTTTTATGAATAGTGAAAGAAAATACACCAGATTCCTTTAACAGTCCACATATTGCTGGTCAGGTAAACCTCAAAAGTCTACCTGAATTAAAGCCCTATCTGATGCTGAAGTACTTCCATTGAAGAGTATGCTCACTATCTTCTGAAAGTAGTTATCAAATTCCATGCTCATGTTGCTGTTGCTGTTAAGTCACTTCAGTCGTGTCCGACTCTGCATGACCCCATAGACGTTAGCCCACCAGGCTCTCCTGCCCCTGGGATTCTCCAGGCAAGAACACTGGAGTGGGTTGCCGTTTCCTTCTCCAATGCATGAAAGTGAAAAAGTGAAAGTGAAGTCGCTCAGTCGTGTCCGACTCTTAGCGACCCCATGGACTGCAGCCCACCAGGCTCCTCCATCCATGGGATTTTCCAGGCAAGAGTACTGGAGTGGGGTGCCATTGCCTTCTCCAATGCTCATGTATGTTGAGACAAACTTTCTTTCCCTATAGCTTCGGCCATATAATAGACATCTAATTCCTCTGTCTTTCAAGCCTTTGATATATATAAATACAGAAATCATGCCACCTCTTTCCAATTTTCTTTTTTTTTTTAAGGTAAACAATCTTACTCCTTTAGTCTTTTCTATAACTCCACTTTCTTAATAATAATAACCCTGATTTCTTTAGTCTTAGGTGATGTTACACAGTAGAAAAGGTAACTTTAATCTCTGTGCTTTGGTAGAAAACAACTACTTCTTTTAAGAACCCTATTCTGCCTTTTCTTCATATACCTCCATCATTCCTTATCCAACATTATCTTCTTTCTCTCCTTCTCCTTTCTTCTTTATTCTGTAACTGGCCATCATGCAACATGAAGAACATTTAAATTATTTGTGATATTTACCTTCACTGGTTCTAAATTTTAAAAGTCAGGTGAGTTTGTCCTTTTGTAGGTTTCAGGAGGCACTTATATCTGGGAACTGAAAAAGTCGAACTCAAAGAATTAGAGAGTAGAATGATGGTTGTCAGGAGTCTGGGTAGAGAAAATAGGGAGATGTTGATCAAAGATACAAACTTAGTGTTATAAGATGAAAAATTCTAAAGGTCTAATGTACAGCATAGTGATTATAGTTAATGATACTGTATTATACACTTGAAAGTTGCTAAAAGAGTAGATCTTAAATGTTCTCATCACATAAAAGAAATGATAATTATGTGAGGTGATGGATGTGTTAATTAACCTTATTGCAGCAATCATTTTGCAATATATACATCTATCTATCAAATCATCACATGGTACACCTCAAACTTCTATAACATTCAGTTCAGATCAGTCGATCAGTTGTGTCTGACTCTTTGCAACTCCACAGACTGTAGCACGCCAGGCTTGGCTTCCCTATCCCTCACCAACTCCTGGAGATTGCTCAAACTCATGTCCATTGAATCAGTGATGCCATCCAACCATCTCATCCTCTGTCATCCCCTCTCCTCCTGCCTTCAATCTTTCACAGCATCAGGGTCTTTTCCAATGAGTCAGCTCTTCACATCAGGTGGCCAAAGTATTAGAGTTTCAGCTTCAGCATCAGTCCTTCCAATGAATATTCAGGAATGATTTCCTTTAGGAGGGACTGGTTGGATCTCCTTGCAGTCCATGGGACTCTCAAGAGTCTTCTCCAAAACCATAGTTCAAAAGCATCAATTCTTCATCACTCAGCTTTCTTTACAGTCCAACTCTCACATCCATACATGACTACTGGAAAAACCATAGCTTTGACTGGACGGACCTTCATTAGCAAAGTAATGTCTCTGCTTTTTAATATGCTGTCTAGGTCGGTCATAGCTTTTCTTCCGAGGAGTAAGCGTCTTTTAATTTCATGGCTGCAGTCACCATCTGCAGTGATTTTGGAGCCCAAGAAAATAAAGCCTCTCACCATTTCCATTGTTTTCCCATCTATTTGCCATGAAGTGATGGGATTGCATGCCATGATCTTAGTTTTTTGAATGTTGAGCTAAATGTCAATTATATCTCAATAAAACTGGAAGAAAAAATATGTTTGCTCTGAAGAATACTGTTGCAACCTGAAATTGTTTGCAGAGGAGCTGCTTATGTTAGAGACACAATAATACAAACATCAGAATAAGAATGTGTTCTGGACATGTTTGCCTGTCATATATAATCTGTAATTTGAAGATAAATGCTGTCAATATAGAATCAGTTTCATTCTTTCCAATATTATCTTTTGTATCCAAATATGGAGCACCTCAAATGGCTCATTTACCTTAAAAAGGCTCTTATAAACATCTAACTCATTCTTGGTATCTAATACCTATCTGCTTGATTAAACAGTAGCTATCCTAGGCCCACCGAAACTACTAATGTAGTTTTAAAGATAAAGTGTTAGAGTTGTAGATGATCTTTCCTACTCACATTATAATGCTTACTTGCCTGATTTCTTAGGCCTGTTTTATATCTTCCAGACTCAAATATGCAAATAGATAGGCAGATATACAGATAATGATATGTGGCTTCCAGAAACTACTTTTTTACCATGTTCACAAAGTACTAGAGGCAGACAGGTACTTTGATAAACTTTTTGATCAAGAATGATTATGAAACAGGTAGTCATATACTGGTAAATGTTTAACTACCATTTTGAGGTGTGAGGAGGACTAATTTGTTGCCTTTGCTGATTTCCATGGGACAAATACCTCCACTCTAGCTAATTTCAAGCTACCAATCACTGTACATGAACTTGTCACTGAACATAAGCTTGGAACTGGGAAGCAATGTGCACAAATGGTTGTCAAGAGCTGATTTAAGCCAGCTCCAACACACCACTGGATATAGGCTGGAAATAAATTAAAACAGATTCCTCTCCACCCCACTCCACTCCCTAGGGAAAGAAAATCATTCCTAAGACATTTTGTCTTGTTTCCTTCATGGGTAGACAACACAAAAGACAGATTAAAACAAAGAGATATCCCATACAATTGATGCATGTAGTTTCTTAATTACGTAAGGAAGAAAATAGTATGTCCCCTACTACATTTTTAGTGAGAAGACAAAATTACAGAAAAAAAACCCACAAAGAAAATGATGAAAACAAGGGTTGGAGACAGGTTTAAGTTACTTGGATCTTTCAGCTTGCAAAAGAGAATGTTGTAGAGTAGAGAAAGAAAGGGAGTGGGTTTGTAGAAAGGAAAATCATTCTTTAATAGGAAAGGTTTTTAACCTGTATTGGAGGAGATAAAAGGAGGAGAAGCGTGACTACCTAATAATCTCCAATGAGGACAGAAAAAGAAAATGGAGCTTAAACTGCAGTGGAAGGTATTTGAGGTACTATGTTGAAAGAGATGACAGAATGGTTGTAGGAATACAGTATGCACCATGCAAATTTCCAAGTACTACATCATTTCAAAGACTCCTATTTTGTTGCTGTGCTCCAGGTATCCAGTAGAAGTTAAAACAGTTATGCTGATAACCATATAATTGACCATATAACTAACCTACTCTAGGCTTTCAAGAGTAGGAAAGGAGGGAATTCCCTGGCACTCGAGGGGTTAGGACTCCATACTTTCACTCCAATGGCCCAGATTCAATCCCTGGTTGGGGAACTAAGATCCCATAAGCAGCATAGCATGGCCAAAAAAATATGTTTAAAGAAAGAGTAGGAAAGGAAATGGAAGTCTAGATTGGTATTATTATAAAATTAATGCTACTAACTTGCTGTGCAATTTCAGGTCAGTTTCTCGTTTATTGACATCTGATTTCTTCTTCAAAATAGCAGACTTTAAATTATAGTAATACCCTCCATCTCAAGGATAAAATGGGTTATTATTACTCCTGATTTTAGTGATTTTCTTGCCTACCAGGCAATTGTGACATAATAAATTAAGCTGAAGTCACTTAGGGCAACAAACCACTGTAGAAAAAGTGTTACATTAAGGTTTTTGTCATCCTAGCCTTACAAAGAAGTGGAAAATCTCATCTTTATCACAGCCCCTGAAATTGTCCCCCTTCTAGTCTTCTCTTTCCTTATCAGTGCTAATGGAGTCAATAGCCAACAGTCCCCATTAGGGGCCATGATTTCTCCTATGTATCTAAAATTAAAACAGCTCATGATTTACCACACCTGCACATACTGAGAATCCACCTTGCACAATCATCTAGAAAAGGCACACATGATAGTTTTAGACAGGACAGAAATTAATTTCCCCCCAATCTTATACACATTCCAATAGTCCTACATGCCAGCAAATGCAAGAACTGTCTTTTTAATCTCCCTTACACTGACAAGATTCTCACTGTGGCTACCTAAGAGGGAAGTATTAATACATATTAATTACATCCTTATACAAACAGACTATATAATCATAATTGTTCTGTTTCCTGCTTTTCTCACATTCCACAGTTCAGCCAATGCAACAGAAAGATAATGAACAGAAGAAGAATTTCTTCACTGTCTTTTCCTGCCCTCTTTCTTCCTACCACTTGTGCATTTTTTAAAAAGTACTCTTCCATCTACAAAGGTAAAAATGCAAACACCAGAGAAGGATTGTGAACTACTGTGAAGAAAACAAACCAAGAGTAACAGTGCAGGTCTGAAAATGAAAGGGTTGGGTTATCAGAGTAGTCATCCATGAGGACAAGGATTATATGTAACTATCCACTTAATTTTTTATAAGCGGAAGGGAAATCTTCATTGGGAACATAATAAAATGTTTAAGTGAGACACTGAGAGGAAAAAATAAATTCTGAGCTTATAAGAAAGACACAGCGATTTCTTATTTAAATGGCATAGCACATAGATATAGTCTATAAATATGTATGTGTATGTATATGTATATGTCTGTGTGTCTTCCAAATAACTGATGAAAAAGAAGACAGTGGTAATCACTGTAGATGGAAGAAGTAATCAAAATAGGTCCCAAGTAGCAAATACCAACTTCGGCCCTGTAAAAAACTAGTTTTAGTCCAGAATAAACTGGAATATGAGTAAGTATAAATTTTAATTAAAAATAATGAAAAGTGGAACCCAGAAAGCTCTGATGTTTTGATATAGGTGCATGTGTATGCACAATGTGTTAAAACCTGAATATGGAGGAACACAGTACCTACAACCTGAGTGATAACTAACCAGACTAAACATGGGAAAAGCAAATAAATGAATAAATTAATTAATTAATAAAGAAATATTTTTAAATTCCAAAGCTATTCTATAAAGGAAAGCCTTATAATACTATATATGAAGTTAAATATAAAATTTGTTTAAAACAACAGAATCAAAGTGGAGTAATTTTACCTTTAATTTGTTTTCCAAAGCAAGTTTTGAAAACATGTAATAATATTTTTTGATTAACATATTACTATGTTCCCAATGATTCTTTCTCTATATCTGAAATGGTCATGCCCAATAGCCAATTTGCCAATAGGCTGTTCCTTGCTTCTGCTGCTAAGTCTTGTCCAACTCTGTGCGACCCCATAGATGGCAGCCCACCAGGCTCCCCGTCCCTGGGATTCTCCAGGCAAGAACACTGCAGTGGGTTGCCATCTCCTTCTCCAATGCATGAAAGTGAAAAGTGAAGGGGAAGTCGATAGGTGCTATTAACAACATACGGCAACAATGCGTGGGTGTACTTTGAAAGCTCTAGACAGGGCACAACTTTTGTTCTGCTTCAGGATCCTTACTTTTCTTTCAGTTCAGTTCAGTCGCTCAGTCAAGCCTGACTCTTTGTGACCCCATGAATCACAGCACACCAGGCCTCCCTGTCCATCACCAATTCCTGGAGTTCACTCAGACTCACGTCCATCGAGTCGGTGATGCCATCCAGCCATCTCATCCTCTGTCATCCCCTTCTCCTCCTGCCCTTAATCCCTCCCAACATCAGGGTCTTTTCCAATGAGTCAACTCTTTGCATGAGGTGGCCAAAGTACTGGAGTTTCAGCTTCAGCATCAGTCCTTCCAATGAACACCCAGGACTGATCTCCTTTAGGATGGACTGGTTGGACCTCCTTGCAGTTCAAGGGACTCTCAAGAGTCTTTTCCAACACCATAGTTCAAAAGCATCAATAAGCTCTGCCTTAAGCTCTCAGTCATGCTGAAACTGAAGAGTTCTCCCCAACAAACTGCATCCTACCATGCTGTGCTGGGCTGTGCTCAGTCGTTCAGTCATGTCTGACTCTTTGTGACCCCATGAACTGTAGCCTGTCAGGCTCCTCTGTCCATGGGGATTCTCTAGGCAAGAATACTGGAGTGGGTTGCCATGTCCTCCTCCAGGGGATCTTCCCAATCCAGGGATCAAACCCAGGTCTCCCACATTGCAGGTGAATTCTTTACTGTCTAAGCCACCAGGGAAGCCCAAAAATATTGGAGTGGGTAGCCTATCCCTTCTCCAGGGGATCTTCCCAACCCAGGAATCGAACCCTGGTCTCTGGCATTGCAGGTGGATTCTTTACCAGCTGGGCTACCAGGGAAGCCCACATCCTAACATATCTGGGTATAAAGAAAACAGGGTTTTCATACGTCATTCAGTATCATCCTCACATATAATTACTAGCTTCCCAGGCGGCACAGTGATAAAGAATCTGCCTACCAATGCAGGAAACACGAAACCCTGGTTTGATCCCTGGGTCGGGAAGATCCCCTGGAGTAGGAAATGGCAACCCACTCCAGTATTCTTGCCTGGCAAATTCCATGGACGGAGGAGCCTGGCAAGCTACAGTCCATGAGGTCACAAAGAGTCGGACACAACTGAGCACACACACGTTCACATATAATTATGGTATAAAGAGAATATGGACAGCAAAAATTTAATTAAAAACCTGTAAATATGTATAAGTATAAACCTAAATTTTTAATTCTTCTGTATAGGTTTGTGACAGAATTCTAGTAACCTGCTCAAGCCTTACTTGAGATATAAATAATTCTCCTCCTTTTCTTCAAAGAGTGTAGTCTGTTGTCACTATGAACTAAGTCCAGTTGTCATTAAAAATAATTATCTGGGAAAAGTAAATATATATTCCCTACCCTTTGATAATCTCACTCACTGAGTTATTATAGATCATTCATCTCTTCTCAGCACTTTGTGCCATTATAACAGTTAACATAATTTGCCTCGCATTGTTCTTTATTTCTCTTAACCTAATTAGACTAAAAACTAGGTGGTGGCAAGATGCAACTAGGTGGCAATTTATCTCGCATTCCCCACAGAGCTTTTCACATACTAAGTATTCAATGCCAGTTAAGAATAACCTTTTGTGTCTTCTCCTAGGGATCTGTGAGAACAGTCCCAGCCCCAGACTCTTCTTTGGGCAGTACCACTGAGGCAGTACCACAGAGTACAGTTCTAACTGTAACTGTGTAGCATTTTTAATTGCTCTATCTAGGACTTTAAATCATCAATATTAATGAAAGCTCTCAAAACTTATGGGTCCTGTTTTGGGTTTTCAATACTTTCCCCCATCCCCTAAGTCTCCTTCCTCCCTACACCACTTGCCTCAAGACAACAAAGAATAGTGGCTTGCAGTAAAGCTCCTTAACTCCCCTGGCGAGCCTCATGAACACCTAATACAGTGGGGCTAGAGAGGAGAGACTGAGGAAATTTCTCATTCACAGATGATTTGCCTGATCTCTCTTTAAGTGAACTAAGGAAGCTTGGTTATTCATCTAAACCAAAATAGCTTCTCTATACTTTTGGCTCTAACTATATCAAAGCTCCAAAATATTTTGGAAGAGAATAATTTGAGAGTTATTAGATCTGTGATTCAACTCAGTAATTCAACAAGCATTTTCAGAATGCCTCCTATGTACAAGGTGAGATAAGAAGGAATACAAACACAAGAGACTAGGATACCACCTTAACTGTACCTAGTAATATATCCTGCACTATTTTTTTTCAGAAAAAACAGTTGGATATGAATGCTTTAAAAGGGCCAGGGATTGTCCTGATTGGTTAGAGATTTGCAGATATAACAATTGGGGTAGCTAAATAAATAAATAAACCCCACCAGGACAATTATTTGTAAAGATAATTAATGGTAATCTATTATTAACTATTGTTAACTATCAAGTAATTAAGTGCCCCTTGACTACAGGAAATAGAATCCCTGAATCAGATCTTAATTAGATCTTATTTATTAACTTATTAATATCTCCTATGTGCATGACTTGGTAATTGGTGCTGAAGGGGAGGAATTACTAAGAGAGGTGGATGCAATGATAAATAAGGATGATCCAATCATAATTTTCCCTATGATATAAAATAGAGGCCATACCCCCTTGCTCTACCACTAATATACTATGCCTTGTTTCCCTCCTTCAGGAATCTCTGTGAGGATACACATGGATCAAATTAAAAATAAAATTGCTGCATCCCCCCAAAAAAGGCAAATTCTCAATTGAGACACTGTTCAAATAATTCACATTCTCCCCCTTGTTTGGGGTAAGTGCTAGAAACCCCAATAAAGATTCAAACATTATAGTATACAACAAATATAGATCAAGAGCTCAAGGTATATTGAAGGGGTGCAGGAATGAAGGAGATAGTCAGCAAGAGAGGAAGGAAAAGTGAAGATGCTAAGCATATGGGACTATATGGCTAGCTAGCTAACAAATGAATCAAGTTCTACTGTTTCCAGTATACACAGAGCTATTCCAACAGTATACAAACTCACTTGTGATGTAATTCAAGAATTCAAGTGGACAATATATTTGACCACTGACAAAAACTGAGTTTCTACTTAAACGTGACTCATAATATGCTTTAAAAATAAACAATAACAATTCAAAGGGGAAAAAACTATATACAAAATCCTCTAAACTCTTCTTTCTCAAAACACTCTCAATTAGCAGCTCCCAGGAACAGTACAGGGCTTCCCACGTGGCTCAGTGGTAAAGAATCTGCCTGCCAGTGCAGGAGACAGGGGTTCAATTCCTGGGACAGGAAGATTCCCTGGAGAAGGAAATGGCAACCCACTCCAGTATACTTGCATGGGAAACCCCATGGACAGAGGAGCCTGGCGGACTATAGTCCAAAGGGTCGCAAAAAGGATCAGACACAAGTCAGCGACTAAACAAACAAGAACAGTGTAAAAGAAGAGGAGGCATCGAGCTTATTTCATTTCACAACTGAATCTTTCTGCACAAGTTGTAGAGAAGATTCTTTCCTGACAGCAATTTAGTTATCCACCTAAGGCTTACTTAATGTGTTTTCAGAAATCCTGCTTTCAGAATTTTCAAATAGAAACAATTAGCACCCATTGTAATTAGCATCTTCTTTCCCAAAGCTAAAGGCTCTACTTTGCCAAAACCATAGATTCTCCCAGCCACCTTCAATTGCTTCAACTGCTAGCTTTATACTTCTAGCTTTATAGGGCAAAACCATCTTCATTTTTTCTTTTTTTAATGGAAGACAAGTTGATATACTTAGTTTCATGTGTATAGCATGATTGTCATTGTTGTTCAGTCGCTAAATCATGTCCGACCCTTTGCAAACCCACGGACTATAGCATGCCAGTCTTCCCTGTCCTTCACTATCCCCCGAAGTTTGCTCAAATTTATGTACATTGTGTCAATGATACCATCCAACCATCTCATCCTCTGTCATCCCTGTCTCCTTTTGTCTTTAATCTTGCCCAGTATCTGGGTCTTTTTCAATGAGTCAGCTCTTTGCATCAGGTGGCCAAAGCACTGGAGCTTCAGCTTCAGCATCAGTCCTTCCAATGAATATTCAGGGTTGATTTCCTTTAGGATTGACTGGTTTGATCTCCTTGCAGTCCAGAGGACTCTCAAAAGTCCTCCAGCACTACAATTTGAAAGTGTCAATTCTTCAGCACTCAGCCTTCTTTATGGTACAACTCTCACATCTATACATGACTACTGGAAAAACCATAGCTTTGACTACACAGACCTTGGTTGGCAAAGAGAAGCCTTTGCTTTTTAACCCACTTTCTAGATTTGTCATAGCTCTCCTTCCAAGGAGCAAGCGTCTTTTAATTTCATGGCTGTAGTCACCATCTGACTTTCAAAGAAATCACCCTAGAAAACTTGAACTTGGTTCCAAATGATGAAGCTGCTCCACTGTCAAAGGATGAGGGCCTGTCACCTTAGGGTAGATTCTCAGCAACATGCTGCAGGCTCCGGAGACAATCTCTAGGGAGAAGTGCACAAAACACTTAAGCAATGTCAGTTTTTTGAGAATAATGTTTCCTAAAGTGACCGATTTGAAAGGGGAAAGATGTATTTACATATGTAATTGTTGATTTTTTAAAGAAAATATTGATTATTTTAAAAATATTTTAATGAAAATCTGATACTTTGTTATTTTAATTTATTTTTATACAATTTTAATTAATTAATTGGCTGCTCTGGGTCTTAATTGCTGCGCATGGGTTTTCTCTAGTTCTCTCTGCATAGGGGCTACTCTCTAGTTGAGGTGTGAAGGCTTCTCAGCACTGTGGCTTCTCTTGCTGTGGAGCACAGGCTCTAAGTTCATGGGCTTCAGTAGTTGTGTCCAGTGGGCTCAGTAGTTGTGGCTTGTGGGCTCTAGAACACAGGCTCAATTGTTGTGGCCCATGGGCTCAGTCACTCCAGGGCACATGGGATCCTCCCAGATCAGGGATCAAACCTGTGTCTCCTGCACTGGCAGGCAGACTCCTCTCCACTAAGCCACCAGGGAAGCCCAATTTCCTAGACTTCTAGCAGTAATACGAGATGCCCAAATACATGGAACTATATCAAAGTTGAGTGAATATAAATTAGAAATCTAACATTCTATTCATACTAAGTCAAACAAGTGGAATCAAACTGTCATAAATTTTTTCACTAGGCAAAAATTAATAGATTTTCTAAAATATAATACACAGTTTATACACACACACACACACACACACACACATACACACAAAAGCTTTTCTATGTGCTTGATAAAGGCTTGACAAAAAACAACAACAAAAACAGAGAAATTGGAAAACATAAACTAAATGAAATGGGAGCACTAAATATGAAATAGAAACAGTGAAACAAGCTAGATAAAAGTAAAACATCATCATATAGTATAGTTGTTTTTAAACATGATTGTTCATTAGAAACACATCTGGAGCTTTGGAAGAAAAAAGCAATACTTGGGCATTTATTTGCATTAAAAAAAATTCCAAGATGCATAAAAATTCTCTTATGCATCTGTATTTTAAAAGTGATTACAATTTTTTCTATTAAATGGTAATTTTAGTGATATATAATTATATTATCCTCTGTTGACCAATCATGATACAGTGGTATTAAGTGTATTCACTTAATTAATAGTAATTAATAACTACATAATCACAATAGTAAAATCACATAAAATATGTAAAATCACATAATCATGTGATAAAAAGATGTTTATCAGTTTTCATAATCAATAGCCAGACCAAGAAAAAAGATAATTACAATTGCAAGCAATAATGGAAATATGTTTAATCTAACAATATAGAATACTTACATACAATTTGGGGAGTTAAGTAGAGTCATGTGGTAAGTGGATGGGCATATATGCAAATACTTCTATTCATCCAGCCAGTCTATGTCTTTTGGTTGGTGCATTTAATCCATTTACAGTTAAGGTAATTATTCATATATATGTTCCTATTACCATTTTCTTAGTTCTTTGGGGTTTATTTTGTGTAGGTCTTTTCTTTCTCTTGTGTTTCCTGCCTGGAGAAGTTCCTTGAGTACATGTTGTAAAGCTGGTTTGGTGGTGCTGAATTCTCTTAATTTTTGCTTGTCTATAAAGCTTTTGATTTCTCTGTCAAATCTGAATGAGAGTCTTGCTGGGAATAGTATTCTTGCTTGTAAGTTCTTCCCTTTCATCTCTTTAAATATGTCCTGCCATTCCCTTCTGGCTTGTAGTGTTTCTGCTGAGAAATCAGCTGATAACATTATGAGAGTTCTCTTGTATATTATTTGTCACTTTTCTTTGTTGCTTTTAATATTTCATGTTAGTTTTTAATTTTTGTCATTTTGATTACCATGTGTCTTAGTATGTTCTTCCTTGGGTCTATCCTGCCTGGGACTCTGCACTTCCTGAACTTAGTTGACTATTTCCTTTTCCATGTTAGGGAAGTTTTCAGCTATTATCTCTTCAAACATTTTCTTGGGTCCTTTCTCTCTTCTCCTTCTGGGACCCCCTATAATGTGAATGTTGGTGCATTTAATGTTGTCCCAGAGGTCTCTCAGGCTGTCTTCATTTTTTTCATTATTTTATCTATATTCTGTTCTGTGGCAGTGATTTCCACCATTCTGTCCTCCCAATTACTTGTCCATTCTTCTGCCTCAAATATTCTGCTATTGATTCCTTCTAGTGTATTGTTTGGAGAAGGCAATGGCACCCCACTCCAGTACTCTTGCCTGGAAAATCCCATGGATGGAGGAGCCTGGTAGGCTGCAGTCCATGGGGTCACGAAGAGTCAGACACAACTGAGGGACTTCACTTTCACTTTTCACTTCATGCATTGGAGAAGGAAATGGCAACCCATTCCAGTGTTCTTGCCTGGAGAATTCCAAGGACGGTGGAGCCTGGTGTGCTGCCATCTATGGGGTCGCACAGTCGGACACGACTGAAGCAACTTAGCAGCAGCAGCAGCAGTGTATTGTTCATCTCTGTTTGTTCTTTAGTTCCTCTATGTCTTTTGGCAAACATTTCTTACATCTTCTCAATATTTGCCTCCATTCTTTTTCTGAGACCCTGGATCATCTTCATTATCATTATTACGAATTCTTTTTCTGGAAGGTTGCCTATCTCCACTTCATTTGGTTGTTTTTCTAGAGTTTTATCTTGTTCCTTCATCTGGGACAAAAACCCTCTGCTTTTTCATTCTGATTAACTTTCTGTGATGTGGTTTTCATTCTAGCTGCTGTTGGATTATGTTTCTTCTTGCTTCTTATGTCTGATCTCTAGTTCATGAGGCTAAGGGGCTTCTATAAGCTTCCTAATTGGAGGGACCCATAGTGGGAAAAACTGAGTCTTACTCTGGTGGGTAGGGCCATGTTCAATAAAACTTTAATCCAATTATTTGCTGATGGATGGGGTTGTGCTCTCTCCCTGTTTGTTGTTTGGCCTGAGGTGTCCCTACCCTGGGGTCTACAGGCTCTATAGTAGGGTTAATGCTGACCTCCAAGGGGACTTATGCCAGGGGCCCCTTCCAGGACTGCTGCTGCCAGGGCCTCCATCCCTGTGGGGAGCCACTGCCAACCCACACCTCCACAGGTGACTCTCCAAAACCAGCAGGTATGTCTCATTCAGTCCCCTGTGGAGTCACTGCTCCTTTCCCCTATATATTGGTGCACACAAGGTTTTGTTTGTGCCCTCCTAGGGTGGAATCTCTGTTTCCCCCAGTCCTGTGGAAGTCCTGAAATCAAATCCCACTGGCCGGCAAAGTCAGATTCTCTGGGGATTCCCAGTCCCTTTGCCAGATCCTCAGGCTGGGAAGTCTGATGTGAGGCCCAGAATCTTCACAACAGTGGGGGAGTGCGGGGACTTCTTTGGTATTATTGTTCTCTAGATTGTGGGTCGCTCACTTCGTGGGTATGGGACTTGATTTTATCATGTTTGCACCTCTCCAACCATCTTGTTGCTGATTCTTCTTTGTCTTTGGACACGGGGTATCTTTTTTTGGTGGATTCCTGCATCCTCCTGTTGATGGTTGTTTCACAGCTAGTTGTGATTTTGGTGCTCTTGCAGGAGAAGATGAGTGCATGTCCTTCTACTCCACAAGGCAGATTCTTAACCACTGGATCACCAAGGAAGCCCCTTGATTACTTTATAACCACAGCCCATATATCTTGTCTCTTGACCTCAATTACAAGTGCTTATTGGCAAGGACACTTTTCAAGGTGGCAGTTTGCACAGTATGTTAACACCTTCTTCATAGATCTTAAAAGACATCCATCTGAACTGAAGGTTATGAGTTAAATAGTAATAATAATAGTAGTAATAAGAATAACACAATATAAAATTAAAATTAGAATACATACTTTATATAAGACACTTGCTGAGCATATAGATTCATCCTATGCATTAAATGCCTCTTTAGTGAAATGAATGGTCAGGCAACTCAGTTAGAGGCTTAACTAACACTTCCCCATTCCTCTACCTGAACTGTTCAGTTCTAAGGCTGAATTATTTCTTTCCCTTTAGTCATTGATAACAGCTCATGTCAAGTCTGGACTGCTTATTTATCAATGTTATTCTGCATTCCCATAGACAGAAGCCTTTCCTTCTGAATAACATTCAAAGGTTAGGATTATTCTCTATGTCTTATTTTTCTCCTGTGGTTAAAAAAAAAAAGTGTCATTATTTATTTAAAAATTGATAATTACCTTTAGGGAAACTACTGGTTGGGAATGTAATTAATACAAATGACCTACTCCCCCATGATAAACAAACCAAATCCAAGTCAGCAGACAAAGTCAGATGTTTAATACTGGTCCCATTTCCTCAAAGTACCATGGACTTGAACCACATTAATAATTATATTAGTTTAATGTAGCTGCTATAACAAATTACCACAAAAGAGTGGCATAAAATAACAGCAATTCACTCCCTCACAGTTCAAGAAGTATAAAATCAAGTTGTCACCAGGGCACACTCTCCTTTGGAGGCTCCAGGGGAGAGTCCATTCCTTGCAGCTTCTGGTGGCTAATGCCATTCCTTGGCTTATGGTTGCATCTTTCTCTGCTCCATCTTCACATTTACTTCTCCACATGTCTCTTTTCTTCTGTGTGCTTGTGCTATCTTCCCTTGCTTCTTTCTTGTAAGGACACATGTGATGGCATTTAGGGCCCATCCAGATAATCCAGGGTGATTGCCTCATTTTGAGATTCTTAATTGCATCTACAAAGACTCTTTTTTTCAAATAAGGTAACTTTAACAGGTTCTGGGGATTAAGGGTATTATTAATAAATTATCTTCTTGAGGGGTACCATTTAACCCACTATAATGATCAATGCATGTACACCCATGGCAGATTCATGTTGATGTAAGGCAAAACCAATACAATATTGTAAAGTAATTAGCCTCTAGTTAAAATAAATAAATTTAAATAAAAAAGAAAGACACAGTCAAAAAAAATAAAGACACATTAAAATCTCATAAAAATTTCAAAATAGCTAAAAAACTAATAAGGAAGATTTTGTTAGAAAAACTGAATATGTAAAAAATAGTAGTGGTTGTTAATATGCTTACCAAGACAATAGAGATAATAGTTGAATATACAAATAGGCACAAAATTTATCTTTTCAGTTACATCTGCCTATAAAGATAGTACAACTAGGAATGTCACCATTTCAAAACAATAAAGATAAGCCTATAAAACTATAGACTTTCAATGAGATATTATCTTGAGAATAAAAGATGCTAGGCATAAGTATGGAAAGCAAGAAGAAGGCAAGGCATCTTTGATCCAGAGATATCTTTAAAAACAAGTGATGCTCTCATCCACTTGGGGTTAAGGTAGGGTATCTTCGACCCACCTTGATGATTATGACTCACTAGTACTAATACTTCCATTCCACAGTTCTAATTAGTGTTGCCACTCATTTACTTTTTTTTTTTGAATATTCAGAAAACACAGGAATGTGCTAAATGCTTAGAGCAGTGGTCTTAAAACTGTAGCCTGTATTATGAAGATTTTTCAGTGAATAAGGAAACAATGATAGTTTCAAGGGAATCCACTCGAAGATCTTAAATATCCATCTGTATTCTTTCATAAATCTGAACTGCCTGAGAATCTAAAAAAAAAGGTCTCTAACTATGGGCCCTTCCCCATCTTTACTAAAGAAATGCATACTTCTTACCTGTGCACAAAGTCCCATGGTATAAAAATCTCCAAGGCACTAAATAAAGGAATAATTCCAAATATTGGTGTAGATGCTAAAAAAGTCAATTATTCTATTAACTGGGCAAAACATAGTTTTGCAAGGCAGATAGCATCTAATTCTTTGAGCAAAATTAAAGGAGAATGTTCAGCTTATAAATCATTAAAATAATTTTTGATAATAGACCATTGTAATTTGTGTAAAATAACTTGAAAGGAGATCAAAGAATTGGGTAACAATGATAAACAAAATTTCCATTCCCATTTCATTACACAAGCAAGATTATGATCATTTATATCTAAAAAAACATAAAGAGGTGGAAAACGAACGCCTTGCAGGGAGGTTGAGCTGCTTGCACTATGTCTGATATGAATGAGCTGTCCAAGCTCTATGAGGAGAGCAACGACCTGCAGATGGATGTGATGCCTGGCCAGAGCGACCTTCCACATAAGCGGAGGGAGCCGGAAGCTATCCCCGAACCCCTTCGGAGGAAGGCCCAATGCAGGAGGAGGCAGCCCAGCCAATGAGGGAGCCACAGGGGCCCCGAGGCCTAGCTAGCCGGCCCAGCCCTGGGGAGCAGCCAGGCGAGATCACAGGCACTGATTTCGAGAGCGATGACCATCAGGAAGAGAAGCCGCTCAGTGGTGCGGGCTACAGAGTATCAGCAGCACTTGAAGAAGCCAACAAGATGTTTCTGAGAACCTCCAGAGCCAGAGAAGCAGCTCTGGATGGCGGGTTTCAGATGCATAATGAGAAGACCCCGTTTGATCAATTGGCTTTTATCAAAGAGCTTCTTTCACTTATGGTTGTCAATCATCTGACCAAAGAACTCGGTTGTAGTGAGATTATTGATAGAGAATAGTTAAATGCTGTTAAGAGAGGAGGACGCTGCTTGAGGAGAGAGCCAGCATTCCACTATCTTTTGGGTTCATTCCAAGTAGTTCCATGACAATGAAAAACTTGATCTTTTTTTTTTTTTTGCAGAGTATAATAAGGTAGTGACTGCACAGTTAAGAAAAAGGAAGAAAATTGTTAAAGAAAAGTATCTTAGTACTGTTGAATCCTGTTTTGAAGAGTGTCCTGAGACACTTAAGGCTTTGATGTTGTTGTTTATTCAGATTAATTTCTTTGCATTGAGGGAAATATCTTTCATGTTTCACTGTAAGGAATAGCTTTGCAAGAATGTTATGACCAAGACAGACTTCCAGTACAAGAGCCCACTGATATTAATTATATGAGAAAAAGTAACTGATTTATCCACCTTAGGACATGAGATGTCTTTGAGTTATTTGGACTGAAAGAATATTGAGAAAACTTTAAAGATTCAACTTTGTGATCTATCCAAGCTGTGGTTATCAAAGGGTAAATTTTTAGTGTAAAATAAATCTTCTACCAACTATTCTTCAGTATCCCAAAGAATAATAAAGTCCCAAAAGAAGTGTGTGTCATGTGTGCTATATCTTGAAATGTGTTTCCAAGAACAACTGAGATTTTGTTTGTACATGTATCTTGATCATTTTTAAAGTTACTGTAATCTTTAATTCAAGAAAAATCATTGCCTTGAACATTTTTAAAAGTCAAAACTTAAGACACCATTAATAAAGTTTCAAATTTAGACAGTAAAATGTACATGAAAGTATAAAGAACACAAACTATTTCAAATATCAGTATATACTAGAGAATTTTCTGTTTCACTTGCTCTTTTTTTCATTTAACTTTACAGACAAAAGACTCTGGTTGAACTTCATAATATAAAAACTGTTAAGTGAAAATTGTCCAGTAAAAGGAAAGCCCTACATCTACAAAAGACACTATGAACAACCCTTAAAAGTTTTTAATCTGCCAGGAAATCCACTTCAGTATCTGAAGTTTCCCTCTGTCTCCTCCTCTAATTAAGTTTGTTTTTTGGTTATGCACCAGCATTCAAGATAATAAAAGTTTCTTTTTCTGTGTAAAAAATAAAGAAAGAAAGAAAGAAAACTAATGCCAAGCCTGTCATACTCTGGCAATAATTAATACTGATCTATAGGCATGTCAACTAATTAAAAAGGTACTGTCCATTTCATTTATATGTATTTGCTATAAAAGTTTTACTTTTAATGAAGACTCATTCCAGATGACTTTTAACCTTATGGATTTAGGGTTTCAGGAAAAAAATTCAAGTATATACATGTATACATATAGTTCAATACAGCTTGTGATATAGTACCTTGAGAGGTAAAAGGGAAATAGACATTTAGACAAACATTGTCTAAATAGACATCATTGTTCACATTACCAAGGAAAGCTTCATGGAAGTATAGTTCAGTTTTTCAATGCAATTCAGTTAATATCTAGGCATGTATCATTTAGCACATAACAGTAAGTATCAAGGCACCATTGCTTAGTGCTATGTAAGATTTCAAAAGAAACAAAACAAGGTCTCTATCTTCTCAGCATGTATAATTTGGTTAACGAGGATAAGAATAGTAAAGATTTCATTAGTCAGAGGTGAAAGATGAGTAGTTCACAGATGGATAGAATAGTATGGACCTGGGGGGAGGGGAAGAGGCAGAAAAAGGCAAGAACATAGCAAATGAAGAACAAGTCATCCAAAAGCAGGATACGTGACATTTAACCATTTAGAAGTGTTATAAAACTGAAAGGCTTCAAACTGAAACACCTAATCTGTTAGATCTCTAAAGTACAATGGATATAGTGCTGAAAAACACTAAGTTAAAGCTACAGAAAAAAAAAAGCTACAGAATTCTGTTAGATAGCAAATTTGTATTGAATAAACTAAAATTAGATAAGGATTAAAATTAGTTTTAAAAGGCATTTTTACACAAATAAAAAATGGACCAATTATAACCAGATTTTTACTGGTTAAGATAATTTACAAAGGGACAGGTAGGTTATGGTACCATAGGTAAGCAGATTATGGAAGACTCCATACCCAAGGAAGTCATAAGCTTCAGGCCATAAATGTGTGTGCATACTTGGGGGAGGCAGGTAAGACAATGAAGGGTGGAAAAAACATTGGGAAGGCTAGGTTACAGCACTGGCAAATGGTCTGATGTGCTAGAAAATAACCACTTCAAATTAATATTTGGGGAGTGGAATATTCAAGAAGATAACTGAGGGCCAAAGGAATGAAAGTAGAAAGATCTGTCTCATAGACTTTACCATCAAGACAGATTTTTGTTTTAGGAAAGTTATCAGACATTCATAACACTAATTGATTTTCACAAAGAAGTGCATAGATGAGGTCTCTTTGGGAAATGTCTGCTACATTTTGGCTTGGAAAGAAAAGATCTTTGCTAGTGCACCTGGGGTCCTTTATACAAAATTTAATTAACATCTCTTAGAAGGAAAGCTCACTGTGGTCCCCAGCTATTTTGTGAAGCTCCTCACTCAGGTATGCTGTGACAAATTAAACCTGAGCAAATGGTATCTGTCATGTGTTTAGTACCAAAGGGATAGCAGTCAGAAGAGGAAGGAGATAAGTTTGAGATATTAAACTAAAAGAGAGAAACAGGAGAATGCCATTGACTAGGAAGATTCTCCGAATATACCTGAATCCTGAGGGCTACATATCTCTCTTTTTGCTAACTTGATGACTTTTTTGGATCTGGGGTGGGAGGTTTCAGAATGAAGAAATAGAGAGTTTTCTAGGCTACCATTTAAGTCGATCTTTTGAAATATTATTCCTAGAAAAATTACTATGGTCTTCTTTCTTATGAATTTGCAAGCAAATAGGGGGATCCATTTAAGAGACAAAAGAGATATCACAGCTGAATGTAGTACATGAACCTAGAATGGATCCTGAATTAGAAAAAAAAGTAATGAATATTATTGGGTCAATTGACAAAATAGAAATACAGAAGATAAAATATTATCTCAATGTTAAGTTTACTGAACTGTGATTATTTAAGAGAATTTTTTTATTCTTTGGAAACATACACTAAAGTAGCTAGGTTAAGGAGACATGATGTATGCAAATTATTCTAAAATGGAAAAAGATTATGCACATACATGAGAAAAAGTGATAAATAAAGTGAGGCAAAATATTAACAATAAGCGAATCTGGATAAAGGATATACAGGTATTCTTTGTATTATTTTTTGCAAAATTTCTATAAACTTGAAATTATTTAAAAGGACTATTCACTTCTCCATCAACAACAGAAAAGTCATATATTGAGGAATTCAAAGTGATACCAGCAGGAATGATAAAGATCTCAGAAAAATCCCTTCCTTCATCCAACCAATGAGATCACTGGCAAACACTGTTATTAATTAAGATTTTTGGAACTTGGAAAATTAACCAAAGGCTTGCAGCAATCCAGGAAGCGTTATTTAAAAAACTAAAAATAGAGTTACCATGCGATCCTTAAATCTCACTCCTGGGTATATATCCAGAGAAAACTATAATTTGAAAAGAAACATGCAGCCCAATGTTCACTGCAGCACTGTTTACAATAGCCAAGACATGGACGCAAACTAAACATTCATCAATAGATGAACAGGCAAAAATGTGGTGTGTATGTATATATATATATATACACACACACATACATATACATACACACACAAACACACACATATATATATATATAATGGAATATTACTCAGCCATAAAAAAGAATGAAATAAGATCATCTGCAGTAACATGGATGATCTAGAGATTATCATACTAAGTGAAGTAAGCCACACATAGAAAAACAATATCTTTTTTAAATTACATTTTTCATTTTGTGTTGGATTATAACTGATTAACAGTGCTGTGATAGTTTCAGGTGGACAGCAAAGGGAGACAAATATGATATTGCTTATATGTGGAACCTAAGAAAAAGATACAAATGAACTTATTTACAAAACAGAAATAGACACACAGGCATAGAAAATAATCTTCTGGCTACCAAAGGGGAAAGGGGAAGGGATAAATTAGGAGGTTGGGATTAACATATACATAGTACTATATATAAAATAGATAAGCAACAAGGACAGGGAACCAGACTTAATATTTTGTAATAACCTATAAGGGAAAAGAATCTGAAAAATAATTATATATGTATATATCACTGTGCTGTATACCTGAAACTAACATAACATTGTAAATCAACTATACTTCAATTTTTTAAAAAAAGAGGTAGAAATGAAAATCCAGCAAACATTTATTCAAGAAAAATGGTTGTATCTTAGTAAGATTGAGATTTGGTAGTTTTTAAATTTTCCCTATTCCCATCCCCATCCCCAACTCCAAACTAGTCTTAAAAACTAGGAGCCCACAATTACAGTGAAAACCAGCAGTCACAGGAGAGTGTAGAATGGGATTGGAGCTTTTTCAAAGCTCCATTTTCAGATAATTACCATTATTTGACTTATTGGTTCCCTGTAATATCCCACTCACAAGCCTTGTTTTTATTTAAGCTGACTGAGATCTCCCCCAGTACAAATGTCCTTTTCCCCAGGGGCATTTGTTGAAAACAATCTGTGGCAGTTGTTTAACATCATAGTTCTCTAAGGCAATGGGTAACACATGGGGCAAACAATAGGCTAATGAAAAAGCTTAAAAGGAAAATCTGGGGAAATATCTATGGGCGTTTGAACAACTCTGACATATTCCTGGGAATCTCAATGGCCATGTTCATGTATAGAGCTGTGATCATGCCCAGGGCTATGTGCATGCTCAGGAAATACCTGAGAAGGGTCTCAGCTCTCACATCTGGCTGACCTTGAGCCTCTATATAAGCAGGGAGTGAAAGCTAAAGTAAAGATGTCAACTACCTGCTTAAGTGTTGAAGACATGCCCCCAACACACACAAAGAGCCCCTTAGCAAAGACTGGGAGATTTACTGGTTCCAAGTAGCAACCTAGACATCCATCAACAGATGAATGGATAAAGAAGTGGTGGTACATATATACAATGGAATATTACCCAGTCATAAAAAAGGGATGAAATTGAGTCAGTTATAGTGATGTGGATGAACCTACAGCCTGTCATACAGAGTGAAGTATGTCAGAAAGAGAAAAACAAATGTCATATATTAATGCATATATATGGAATCTAGAAAAATGGTACTGATGAACCTATTTGCAGGGGAATAATAGAGACACAGATATAGAGAATGAACTTGTGGACACATTGGGGTAAAAAGAGGGTGGGACAAACTGAAAAAGCAGCATTGACATATGTATACTACAATGTGTAAAATAGATAGCTAGTGGGAAGCTGCTAGAAAGCATAGGGAGCTCAGCTCAGGGCTCTGTGATGACCTAGAGGTGTGGAATGGCAGGGATGGGAAGGAGACTCAAGATAGAGAGGATGTGTGTATACATATGGCTGGTTCACACTGTTGTACAGCAGAAATTAACACAACATTGTAAAGCAATTTTATTCCAATAAAAAAAATTTTTTTAAGGAAATCTCAGTCTAATCATTAGCTCAGCATTAAGCTAGCCAATCAGAGACTTAAGTGCCCAAGTACAAAAAAGAATACAGACTCTACAGATTAATTCAGAAAATAAACAACTACAACAAACCCTGAGAAGGTAGTAGAGGATATGATTTCCAGATAGGCCACTGTTACTTAAAACATCCAGTTTCAACAACAACAAAAAAATCATTACCAAAAGCCAAGAAAGTATGACCCATACACAGGATAAAAAGTAAAGCAATCAATAGAAACTGTTCCTGAGGCAGCTCAAATGTTGAATTTACTAGACTTTAAATTGGTTACTAAAAGTATTTTTCATGAACTAAAGTAAATAATATCTAAACAACTAAAGGAAAGTATGAGAACAATATCTCACCAAATAGAGAATGTCAATATAGACATAAAAATTATGAAATGAACCAAACAGAAATTCTGAAACTGAAAACTAAAAATGAAATGTAAACTTCACTAGAAGAGCAAGATTGCACATTTGAGCAAGCAGAAGAAAGAATCAATGAACTTACCGCTGCTGCTAAGTTGCTTCAGTCGTGTCCAACTCTGTGTGACCCCATAGATGGCAGCACACCAGGCTCCCTCATCCCTGGGATTCTCCAGGCAAAAACACTGGAGTGGGTTGCCAGTTCCTTCTCCAATGCATGAAAGTGAAAAGTGAAAGTGAAGTTGCTCAGTCATGTCCAACTCTTAGCGATCCCATGGACCACAGCCTACAGGCTTCTCTGTCCATGGGATTTTCCAGGCAAGAGTACTAGAGTGGGGTGCAATTGCCTACTCTGCAATGAACTTGAAAATAGGTTAATTTTTGATTAACATGTCTAAGGAAAAGAAAGATCAAAAAATGAAGAAAAATGAACAGAGCCTTACAGACCTGAGAGACACCAATATACACATGATGGGAGCCCCAGAAGAAAAGACAGTACAAAGGGGGCAGAGAGAATATTTGAAGAAATATTGGCCAAAATCTTTCCAAATTTGATGAGAAACGTTAATCAACACATCCAAAAAGCTCACAAATTCCAAGTAGGATAGACCCAAAGAGCTCTGCAGCTAGACATATTATATACCTATGATAAATTCATCAGGATTATTTTATTTAAATGCTGGCATAGAAATGGGAGGGAAAAGGCTAGTGAGAAAAAAGGGAAGAGAAAATCCAGGGGAAAAAAGTTAGAATTTTATATGATTGTTTATCACTCAAAGATCAGGGCTGTAGTATTTAGTATGTGAAAAAATCAGGGAAGTAAATTTCAGGAAAGCCATATAAAGAATATACAGTAAAGAACACTCCCATTTCAAGAATGTAGTGGCGTTTAGAATAGTGGTCTGATATTGAGCCATTGCTGAACATTGGTCATAATATCTATAGACTACATAATTGAACTATTGGTCATCCATAGTTGTTCCCCTCGCACAATTATTGGATATTTCATCTTCTTTTTAATCCCACTCTGACTTCCCATAATCTAATGACATGTAGGTGAAGCTCATTTTTTTTTAAAAAAACTACAATAATATATTATAAAACTCAACAGAAAAAACATGTAAATCATATGATAATTGGGATTACTTGTTCCATCACTTTTCTCCTTTGTCATAGATAATAGAGAAACAACCATATATTGATATTCAAATGGATTCTCTTTTATCAAACCAAGAAAATATCTTCAACATTATGCATCACCGTTGAACTGTATCATATATGTTAATGGCTGAAGGCTCAACTACAACTCCTGACCTTCAGGAACTTAAGTGCCCTCCCAATGCAGAAACCCCACACAAACTCAGAGGGGCAGCAAAGGAGGAAGAACAGAAATCAAACATAACTTCCCAAGGAAGTCCACAGACTAAACTCCCACTTCCATCAGCAGAACTCAGAATTCAGCATTGTGCCATCTGTGAATCTCATCTGACATAATGAAGATGGCCTAAGAGAAGAGAAAAAGAGGGAAACTGAAAAGGGCCAGGTTTCCAGGACTTTCCAACACTTGCTCTTGGTACAACATTTGGTCATTCCCAGAGCCCCATCCCTGTGTTACAAATCTTAGCCTTTTGCACACTGTAGGTAGAGGTTTTACAAGAATTTGCAATCCTTTCAGGGCTACACTAAAGGAATTCTTACTCCAGTCTTTGTTTCTACTCAAACATCAGCACTGTGGTAAAGCCTAAAAGAATGAACTTCATTCCTTACCTATAATGTCAAAATTGAAAAGGTTAATCACCATTAGTCAATGGAAATAAGGAGCAGATAGGAACTTATCTATCACACAAATGAAAGGGTTCTGAATTGAAGCCCACATACAAAATGACAAACACATACCCAGATGCTCTGGCATCCCTTCTGTACACCAAATGGCTGCACTCCTTCCTCCAATGTGCACTGCTCTCTCCTTGGATCCTGCGTGTGCACAACTGCAGTGCCTGGGTTCATCACAGTATCTTTTTATGTGTAAGACTGTTGGGGGAAAGCCTAGGCAATCATCACAAGTGCCACCCCCCACTTTTCCTCTCAGCTCAATCTAAGAGAAAGAATCCAATCTTTCCTAAAATCCCAGGAGCACCTCTTAAGACAGCTTCTAGGCACTTCCAGCCAGATTTGTATCCTAAAACTGACAGCAGCCCCTGATGCCTGCTCTACAAGTAGGAATTGAGGCATATGAAGTCTGGGAATCACTAGTCAGAAGTGAGACAGAGACAAAGAGACATATCCAGGCAAGCATTGGCAGGTAATTCTGGTCCTCAGCTGTGCACTGTATCTACAAACCCAGAGGAACCCAGTACCTCAAGTGAATGTCCCTTTAAGTTCAACATGATGCACACGCATTTCTTCACAGTATAGTGATACTATTCAGGTGCTCTGAGAGTCTTTCCTATATTTACTTCCATGGATAATCGCCAACATACACACATGTATAGTACATGTGTGTCTGCATGCACATACACAAAGAGAAAGACAAACAGCAAGTACCGGGGGAAAAAGCAGAGACCAAATCAAAACAACTTCTATCAGACCCAGGCTCTTCACCTAGATTAGAGTTTCTCAAGATGGCCACTGCTAATATCATGAGCCAGATAATCTTTTGTCATGGGAAGGGGGAGTGGGTGGCAATGGCAAGGCTCTCTCATCAATTGTATAAGGTTTAGAAGCATCCCTGCCCTGTTCCCATTAGATGCCAGTAGCAACCCCTCCACCAAGTTATGACCAGAAATGTCTTGAGACATTGCTAAATGTCTGAAATGGCAAATTTTTCCTCTTGAAGATCACCAACTTAGACCAAAAGGGTTTGCCCAGCATGGCTCCAACCAGTGCACAAATTGCCACATTACAAAAATATATGCAGGATTAACTAGTCAATACTTTTAGCAGAGTCAGGGAGGTTAGAGATTTTCATAACCAGAAGTCCCTTTCAACAAAAAGAAAGTATCCCTGCCACCTAGTAATGAGCATCCTCTATGACAGCCTATTCTAAGATTGTCTTGGCTTTCTTCTGACAACTTCCCACATAGTGTTCAAGCACCAAGTGACCCAGTGGGCCTCTCCACATGTGGTTTCCTGCCAAATAATTTTCCACAATTGCTCTGTCATCAAATTTTCATATGTGTCAAGCAAATTCATATAGATGTGAATATATATATATATATATATATGTTTATATTTCCATTTCCAAAAATAACAGGAAAGGAATTAGACTAGAGAACTGATGGGCTTCTGGTTCAACACGGTGGAGAAGAAAGACGTGGTCCTCCTGTGAGAACAACAAAAATCACAACTAGCTGTTGAATAACATAAACAGGAGGACACTGGAACCCACCAAAAAAATATATCCCATGTCCAAAGACAAAGAAGCTGCAATGAGATGGTATGAGGGGTGCAATCATAATAAATCATATCCCATACACACCAGGTGGGTGATGCACAAGCTAGAGAACAATAATATCAAGAAAGTTCTCTCACTATTGTGAAGGTTCTGAGCCCCACGTCAGGCTTCCCAGCCTGGGGAACCAGCAAAGGGCCTGAGAACTCTCCAGGGAATCTGACTTTGCAGGCCAGTGGGATTTGATTTCAGGACTTCTACAGGACTGGGGGACACAGAAACTCCACTCTAGGAGGGCACAAACAAAATCATGAGTGGACAAAGACCAGGAGAAAGGAGCAGTGACCCACAGGACACTGAACCAGACCTACCTACAAGTTTTGAAGGGTCTCTTGTGGAGGCATGGGTCAGCAGTGGCTCCCCATGGGATGGAGGAACTGGCATCAGCAGTTCTGGAAGGGGCCCCTTGGTGTAAGTCCTCTTGCAGGTCACCATTAACCTTTCTATAGATCTGGCAGACTCCAGGGTTGGGTTACCTCAGGCCAAACAACTAACATGGAGGGAGCACAACCCCATCCATCAGCAGATAACTGGATTAGAGCTTTACTGAGCCCTGCCCAGTTTTTCCCACCATCAGTCCCTCCCATCAGAAAGCTTACAGAAGGCTCTTAGCTTCATCCACCAGAAGGCAGACAGAAGCAAGAAGAAACACAATCCAACAGCAACTAGAATGAAAACTACATCACAGAAAGTTAATTAGATGAAAAAGCAGAGAGTTATATCCAGATGAAAGGACAAGATAAAACCCCAGAAAAACACCAAGTGAAGTGAAGATAGGCAACCTTCCAGAAAAAGAATTCGTAATAATGATAATGAAGATGATCCAGGGTCTCAGAAAAAGAATGGAGGCAAACATTGAGAAGATGCAAGAAATATTGCCAAAGACCTACAGGAACTAAAGAACAAACAAACAGAGATGAACAATACACAGGAAGGAATCAATAGCAGAATAATTGAGGCAGAAGAATCGACAAGTACCTGGGAGGAGAGAATGGTGGAAATCACTGCTGCAAAACAGATTATAGACAAAAGAATGAAAAAAAAATGAAGACAGTCTAAGAGACCTCTGGGACAACATTAAACGCACCAACATTTGCATTATAGGGGTCCCAGAAGGAGAAAAGAGAGAAAAAGTATTCGAGAAAATGTTTGAAAAGATAATAGCTGAAAACTTACCTAACATGGGAAAAGAAATAGTCTACCAGGTCCAGGAAGCACAGAGAGTCCCAAGCAGGATAAACCCAAGGAGGAACACACCAAGACACATAATAATCCAACTGACAAAAATTAAAGACAGAGATAAAATACTAAAAGCAACACAGGAAAAATGACAAATAACATACAAGGGAACTCCCATAATGTTATCAGCTGATAATCATTCTGATTTTTCAACAGAAACTCTACAAGCCAGAGGGAATGAATGGCAGGATATATTTAAAGTGATGAAAGGGAAGAACCTACAACCAAGAATACTCTACCCAGCAAAACTCTTGTTCAGATTTGACAGAGAATTCAAAAGCTTTCCAGACAAGCAAAAGTTAAGAGAATTCAGCACCACTAAACCAGCTTTACAACAAATGGTAAAAGAACTTCTCTAGGCAGGAATCAAGACAAGGAAATGATCTTACCCAAAATAAACCCGAAACAATTAAGAAGAAAAAAAAATTTTAATTCATAAAAAAAGAAGATGGTAATAGGATCATATTATGGATAATTACCTTAACTATAAATGCATTTAATGCACCAACCAAAAGACATAAATTGGCTGGGTGTGGAGAAAAGGGAACCCTCTTACACTGTTGGTGGGAATGCAAACTAGTACAGCCACTATGGAGAAGAGTGTGAAGATTCCTTAAAAAACTGGAAATAGAACTGCCTTATGATCCAGCAATCCCACTGCTGGGCATACACACTGAGGAAACCAGAATTGAAAGAGACACGTGTACCTCAGTGTTCATCACAGCACTGTTTATAATAGCCAGGACATGGAAGCAACCTAGATGTCCATCAGCAGATGAATGGATAAGAAAGCAGTGGTACATATACACAATGGAGTATTACTCAGCCATTAAAAAGAATACATTTGAATCAGTTCTAATGAGGTGGATGAAACTGGAGCCTATTATACAGAGTGAAGCAAGCCAGAAAGAAAAACACCAATACAGTATACTACCACATATATATGGAATTTAGAAAGATGGTAACGACAACCCTGTATGCGAGACAGCAAAAGAGACACAGATGTATAGAACAGTCTTTTGGACTCTGTGGGGGGGGGGATGATTTGGGAGAATGACATTAAAACATGTATAATATCATATAAGAAACGAATCGCCAGTCCAGGTTCGATGCAGGATACAGGAAGCTTGGAGCTGGTGCACTGGGATGACCCAGAGGGATGGGATGGGGAGGGAGGTGGGAGGGGGGTTCAGGATGGGGAACACGTGTACACCCGTGGTGGATGCATTTTGATGTATGGCAAAACCAATACAATATTGTAAAGTAAAAAAAATAAATAAATAAAAAATAAAATAAAATCACAGGGGGGAAAAAAAACTAAATTAGGATCCTGAGAGAATCTGAAAAAAAAAAATTCATAAAAAAAGAAGATGGTAATAGGATCATATATATGGATAATTACCTTAACTGTAAATGCATTAAATGCACCAACCAAAAGACATAAATTGGCTGGGTGGATGAGAATGGTTGTATGTATGCACTTCCACTTACCACATCACTCTACTTAACCCCCCAAATTGTATGTAATTATTTTATACCATTAGGTTAAATATGTTTCCATTATGGCTTGCAGTTATAATTATCTATTTTTTTTTTTTTGGTCTAGCTATTGATTGTGAAAATGATAAACATCTCTTACTATTGTGATTATGTAACTCTTATTCACTTAATACCATTGTATCAGGATTGGTCAACAGAAGATAATAGAATTCTATATCACTAAAAAATAATTATTTAATAGAAAAACTTGTAATCACTTTTTAAAATCCAGATGCATAAGAGAATTATCTTGGAATTTTTTGAATAATGCAAATAAATACCCAAGTATTGCTTTTTTTCTCCAAGGCTCCAGATATATTTCTAATGGGCAATCATGTTTAAAAACAACTGGACTATATGATGATGTTTTACTTTCATCTAGTTTGTTTCACTTTTTCTATTTCATATTCAGTGCTCCCATTTCATCTAGTTTATGTTTTCCAATTTCTCTATCTCTTTTTTGTTGTTTTTGTTCTTTCTCAAGCCTTTATCAAGCATAATAGAAAAGCTTTTGCATACACATATGTATTATACATAATATGCGTATTTTAGAAAGTTATGAGTTTTTACCTAGCAATAAAATTCATAACATTTTTATTCCACTTGTTTGACTTAGCATGAACAGAATGCTAGATTTCTAATTTATATTCACTCAAAACTGACATAGTTCTATGTATTCTGGCACTTAGTATTACTGCTAAAAGTCTAGAAAATTCATCTTAGTGATTTAAAAAAAAATTGAATGAGGCTTGAAACTTCTAATTCTGAGAATATAAAGAAATACTATGCTGTAAAAACTAGAAAATGAACACGTGATACAGTATTATTAACTAAAGTACAGGTTTTGTTCAAATTTCATGAAAAAAGATTCTTTAAAAGAAATTTCTAGCTATTAAAATGGACTGAGCTGATAGTTGCACTTCTCTGTAAATATACTAACAGCCACTGTATACTTTAAATGACTGACTGGTATGGTATGTGTTTTATATCTAAATGAAGCTTTTTAGAAAAAAGAACTGATGATGAGTTAAGTGTAGTGGAGCTTATTTATCTAAAAAACATTACTGGCTCTATCTTCAGCTAGCTGTTCGGTCAGGAACTAGAATGGGCTAATAATCCACGCTCTGCTTATCTACTGAGGTGTAGAGAGGATCAAATGAGATAATGAATGTGAAAGTACCTTGAAAATACAAAGCCCCATACAATTATGTTTATTATTTCCACTAATTTCCAGGTTTGCAAAACTGAGAGGAAGAAATAAGCTCTCATGAGGTAGGATTGGATATTCTAATTCCCAGGGCCATAGTGGAAAGGTAGAAAAGAATGGGATGGGAAAACAACTTATTGGGCTTTGAAAATGAAATCCACAGTGAGATGGATGTATGCCAAGTACTAACATCAGATGGTAAAAGATTTCCTGTAGTTAGGGCACAGAAATCTTAAATATCAAATGGGCATGGGAAGCAAAATTATAAAGGAAACATCATTTTACTTAAAACTTTAAGTCCTCTAAATTTCAAAAATCATTCTCTCTCAAACTGTGTGCCTCGAAACACAAGTATTTCTCAAAATATGAATACTAATAGATGTTTTCAGCAAATGAGTTTAGGAGAAGTTTCAACTATAGAGTCACAGTATACATAAACAGAAAGACTGGAAAGATATGTAGTAAAGAGATTGTTCTATTTTGTTTAACCCATTATATCCTTTAACATATCTGACCTGAGAACCCTATCTCTAAATCTATCTTTCTTTCTGTCTGTCTCTTTGTCAAGATCAGACTGAGAAATGTAACACTCAAAGGATTTCAGAATCAAAATGGACTAGAAAGAAAGTGAGTCAGTAAAGTGATTGCTGAGCATACATGTGAAAGCATGTATAAAAATACAAGCCAGAATGATGAATCCATCTTCCCAGAGCACTGATCAAATTTTTCCTAAGGTAGCACATCTAGTTCTGGGCTCCCAAAGGCCATGAAAAAGACAGAGCTAAAAAAGACGACGAATGTGATGAAATTCATTAAAAGAATGAGTTGAAAGATCTAAGTTATGTACAAATCAGAGACAGCAGAAGGATAACAATAAGAACTGAGGGAGCAACAAGGAGTGTTCAATGTACAGCTATAACCAAAGACACACTGCTCTTGAGTCTGCTTTAGTTTCCTTCTCACTGTCTGCCTGCTGCAGGTCCTTTCTGACTCAATTTTTCTCTTCTTCTACCAAAGGTGGACTCAGTTTCCTCCTCTGTTCCTCAGCTCACTATACTACACATTCAAGTTCTTGTCCCATAGCTTCCTGCCCCCATCTAAGTGCATGCCAGATGACTTGATCCAATCCTAGGTCTTAGATCCTAGACCTACATGTCTTTCCTGTACTTCACAGGAGAGGTATATGTTGCATGTGAGGAAGATATTCCTAACAGAGTAGGTATAGGATATAGGGTTTCATGAACAGTATTAAAAGTGATACCCATCTACCTTTTTAATTAGGTGCAATTTTATTTTGAGGAAAGAACACAAACTATAGAAGAATAGAAGCCAAGCGAGACCAAGAAAATCCAGAATCTACATTTTACAGCAGTTGGAAATTGGCAACTAGCCTGAAAAAAACATGAGTGGAGTCAAATGCAGGAACTCTAAAGAGTCCCAGACAAACATTAAAAAGGGAAACCCCAATATTAAATAATGTGGCTGTTCCTGAAAACACATCAGTTGAATTATGTACATGTTCACAAACTTATTCTTGATTACTAGGTTAGAAAGACATTTTATTCCTTTTCCAAAAATTCTCAACAGAACCTCCAGCCACAAGGACAAACTCATCTTCCATTGCAACATTTGAGGATTTCCAAATTTGGAAACTAAATGTTCAACTCTTTCAGGCCATATGGCAGAGGGACAGTGACTGAATACTCAGTGGCTAACTGTGAAGCCACAAGAGATGGTGAGAAATGTGGCCATAGCCAGCTTTTTAAGCTTTGACCCTGCTTGCCAGACCAAAGAGCAGCACAGGGTAGGGGAACAAGCCAAACAGTGGCAAATCTACACACCGAAACTGAATCTTGCAGTATCCTTTCTGCCAGAGCCACAAAGTAAATAAGGAGAGAGGAAAAAAAAAAAATCCCTTTCTCAAAACAGACCTAGAGTGGGTGTGTGGCTTCAATCCGACAGTCTCATTTTACTTCAGTGCTTTTGGGCAGAGTGGGGAGGAAGAAAGGAGAGAGAGGAGGAGGTGAGAGAAAAAACACAGCCATTTTTGTAAATTAAATTTCAGAATCTTTTCATTATGCAGCTTCAACTCATTGAGTTTTTTTCCCTTCCAGCCCCCTCTTCCTCCTTCCTTAAAACTCTTGCTCCATTCACTACCCACTCCTTCATGAACACACACACACACGTACACGCACACATAGTGTTGCCCTTGATATGAATCAAAGCAGACAGAGCAGCTCTGCCTCAGCACTTACCTCTGTAACCAGGGATGTAAACAATATTCAGGAGGTTTTTTGGCCTTTAGAAGGGTTTTAACAATAATGGTGCATTTCCACTTTTACTTAGAAAAAGCTGAAAGGAAACTAAAAGGTTTAATAGGTACAAATATTGTACTTCTACTACATCAGTAAATAATGCCAACATGGAAGAATGGCAGTGTGTGGCAACATACTGAATGATGCTGTTTCTGGTAATCCTCCAGCAAAAGCCTTTGTGAAGTTTTACGCTGTTAATCACATTAAATTGACTTCTGAGGGCCAGGACATAATGTTCTATTATTGTTGTGTGTTTGTTTGTTTTTACTATTTAATAGCTCTCATTTTAAAGCTTAAGCTTAACTTAAATAGGGGATGATGCAGGAAAAAAACAAGCAATTCAAAGTTTGACTTGATGAATCTGTCCAGGAAACAGTATGACATTTGGACACAGATGCTTAGGTCTCTGGCCAAAGAGAAATTATTGATGTGACGCATAAGACTGGGGAGTCTAGGGAGTCTAGGGCTTCCATTTTGAATTAATCAAGCTGTGTTCTTTAGACATTTGATTAATTTATTCTAATTCTCAAAAATGGCTGCTGTTCCCCTCACCTTCCAAAGCCCAACCTGGAGTGACATGGTGAAGAATAGCACAGAAACCTGCATGTTCACAAGCTGGGCTAGTACAAAACATTTCCCCAGGGTCAGCAACACTTGCATGTACAAGGAGCTATTTTGAGGGAAGTTTTACTAAGTCCTAAATGTGTATTTTTTTTCTCAGAAATTCTATGAAGCAAAATTAGTTGACTGGGCCATAGGCCATAAAACCTAATTAGTTCTGTAAGGTTGTTTAATGTTTAAGCCTAACCATCAGTAGACAGCCATACCAAAGAGGTTTTCAGATTTCAAAGCCTCAATGCAGAGGGACAAAAGCTAAACATAAGATAGAAAGGAATCAATTTTTCTTTTAACTTGGGCACCAGGGGAAAACAAAATCCTGAGGAGGGAAAAGAGAAATTGGTTACAAGGCTTTCAGGATTCCACAGGGCTCTGCGGAATTAACCGAAGATCTTACACAGGACTAACAAAACATCTACATTTTTCTTTCTGGGCACTCAGGTTACTGTGCACATAGTATATTCTTCATCCTCTTCATAGCCTATTAAAATAGGAGAAGTAGGTATTCTCCACCACCCTAATATACCTTAGAGGGTTTGTCCTCCTGTCAGAGTCTCCAGAGTTTTACTACTGAGTGATACAGATGCATACTGCATAAGCAGAATTGAAGTGCTGCCTCTAATTCAGCTTCATCAAAGCTTAAATCCACAGAACAATGATCAACTTTGCATTTATTTTCCAACATCAGCCACCTCATTTGAATGACACTACTTTAATGACAATAAATGTTGCATGGGCACCATGAAGTGAGAAATATCACCCTGAATTAATACCCCATCTGCCTGCCATCTCACTAAGATCCTGAGGCATGTTTCAAAGCAAGCATAGGAGAATTTATACCTAATCAAAATCATAGGGGAAATGGAATGTCAGAGACAGAATTTAGTTTCTTTTTTAGAATTAGAGTATTTGTGAGGTGTCAGACTACTCTGTCCACCAGATTTGCTGAGGAGGGAGGGTAGAAGAGGAGGGGGAAAAGGAGAGAATATACATATAGTTTTTATTTTATTATAAAATAATTTTTTATATATGGTGATTTAGGTGTCAAGGAAGTATTAGAAAGTGGACTGATTTTTGCCCCTACATTTTTCTGTTTTTCCCCTACATGTCTAAGCATTGCACTGCTCTTCTGTTGGAATCAGAAATATATATATATATATAGAGAGAGAGAGCTTCCCTGGTGGCTCAGCCGGTAAAGAGTCTGCCTGCAATGCAGGTGACCCAGGTTCAATCCCTGGGTTGGGAAGATCTTCTGGAGAAGGGAATGTCAACCCATTCCAGTATTCTTGCCTGGAAAATTACATGGTCAGAGGAGCCTGGCAGGCTATAGTTCATGGGGTCGCAGAGTCGGATATGACTGAGTGACTAACAACAACATTAATACACATGTATGTGTGGATGTGAGAGTTGGACTGTGAAGAAGGCTGAGTGCCAAAGAATTGATGCTTTTGAACTGTGGTGTTGGAGAAGACTCTTGAGAGTCCCTTGGCCTGCAAGGAGATCCAACCAGTCCATTCTGAAGGAGATCAGCCCTGGGATTTCCTTGGAAGGAATGATGCTAAAGCTGAAACTCCAGTACTTTGGCCACCTCATGCGAAGAGCTGACTTATTGGAAAAGACTCTGATGCTGGGAGGGATTGGGGGCAGAAGGAGAAGGGGACGACAGAGGATGAGATGGCTGGATGGCATCACTGACTCGATGGACGTGAGTCTCAGTGAACTCCGGGTGTTGGTGATGGACAGGGAGGCCTGGCGTGCTGCGATTCATGGGGTCGCAAAGAGTCGGACACGACTGAGCGACTGATCTGATCTGATGTGTATTTTGGGAGAAGTGACAGTGAACAGTGGAAGGATGAAGAAACAAGAGTCCAAATAAAAGGGCTTGGCTTTTTTAAAAGTTTAGTATCTATCTTTACCATTGAGTTCTAAATCCTCACGCTGCAAAACAAACGGAAGAATAACAATCTAAAAGTTTTCTTGTTTCTCACCCTCACATTTTTTTTTAAAAGACTTAAAGCACTCATCTAATGAGGGAGCTAAGACTTATACAGACTATCTTATGTGTGGCCTTAAAGTCACAGCTAAGCAAGCCATTTTGTTCTATGTAGCAACATTATTACACTTAATCTTGTGCATTCAACAAACACAGAGAGAGAGAAGAGATGAGAGAATGAGGAGATATGGCACCCAAGATGGAAGTGGGAATACTGGGTTCAGATAAGTTGGAAGATTTTAAATTTATCCAGCACCCATGTACACATAATCAGATAACATCTATGGATGGTGTGGAAGCTTTTTCTCGAAGTCTTAACTTAGGCTCATCAGACCCTTTGCAAAAATTCATATCTTCTACATTTATTCAAAGTTGCCCAGCCACCAGGGTCAGTCAGGGCCATGTGGACCTGGAGTCATTACCTGGCTCTGTCATTAACTTAGATACCCTTATCTAGGGAAGGAGCATATTGATTGCATTTACATTGACTAATACTTTGGGTGGAAAAGGAGAATTTTAAAAGTCCAAGTTTCCAAAAGACTTAGCTTTTCTTTAAGTAAAAAGAATCAGCAGAATTCATAATCCTCACTCAATTCACCACAGAACCTCTTGCAGATAGCAAAGAAGTAAAGTTCATAGGTTCAATTAAAAGCCAGTCCCAGCTCCCCTTTTACTATAGCTGATTCAACTACTCAGTCATGCTTCCAGGTTTCTCCATCATCCCTCCATCTCAGAGATCCATAAAATATTAAAGCTAAGAGGACTTTCTCACCAACCTCTCTACACTTGAGTAGGTATTTGTGTCTAAGCCCACTTACTCCCTGCCCCATCCTTTATCACCAGGGTTGAAAAGTCTAGTTCTCAGTCCCTTTGCTATCCTCCTCCTTCTCTGGGTACTCACCCTCCCTCAGTCCTGAAACTCAGCCTTTCCCATTTGCCAGCCAAACCTAAAACCACTTCCTTTCAAATACTCCTTACTGCAAAATTCAGGCTTAAATTAAGAAAGTAGGGAAAACCACTAGAGCATTCGGGTATGTTTAGATGCTAAGTCGTGTCCAACTCTTTGCGACTCCATAGACTTTAGCCTGCCAGGCCCCTCTGTCCATGGGATTTCCCAGGCAAGAATACTGGAGCAGGTTGCCATTTCCTTCTGCAGGGGATCTTCCTGACCCAAGGATCAAAACCACGTCTCCTACGTCTCCTGCATGGCAGGCAGGTTCTTTACAACTAGCACCACCTGGGAAGCCCAAATCAAATTTTTTTTATGATTATACAGTGGAGGTGAGGAATAGATTCAATGGATTAGATCTGGTAGACAGAGTGCCTGAAGAACTATGGATAGAGGTTCATAACATTGTACAGGAGGCAGTGACCAAAACTCTCTCAAAGAAAAAGAAAAGCAAGAAGGCAAACGGGTTGTCTGAGGAGGCTTTACAAATAGTTGAGGAAAGAAGAGAAGCAAAAAGCAAGGGAGAAAGGGAAAGATACACCCAACTGACTGCAGAGTTCCAGAGAATAGCAGGAAGAGAAAAGAAGACCTTCTTAAATGAACAATGCAAACAAGTAGAGGAAAACAATAGAAGAAAAAGACTAGAGATCTCTTCAATAAAATTGGAGATACCAAGGGAATATTTCATTCAAGGATGGTCATGATAAGGGACAGAAACAGTAAGGACCTAACAGAAACAGAAAAGATTAAGAAGAGGTGGCAAGAATATGCAAAACTATACAAGAAAGGTCTTAATGACCTGGATAACCATGATGTCACCTATGGCCAAACATCTTAGAGTGTGAAGTCAAGTGGGCCTTGAAAGTGAAAGTGAAAGTCACTCAGTCATGTCTGACTCTTTGCGACACCATGAACTATACAGTCCATGGAATTCTCCAGGCCAGAATACTGGAGTGGGTAGCCTTTCCCTTTTCTAGGGGATCTTCCCAACCCAGGGATCTAACCCAGATCTCCTGCATTGCAGGTGGATTCTTTACCAGCTGAGCCACAAGGTAAGCCCAAGATTACTGGAGTGGGTAGCCTATTCCTTCTCTAGCAGATCTTCCCAAACCAGAAATCAAATTGGATTCTCCGGCATTGCAGGCAGATTCTTTACCAACTGAGCTATCAGGGAAGCCCTTAGGAAGCATTACGATGAAAAAAGTGAGTGGAGGTGATAGAATCCCAGATGAGCTATTTGAAATCCTAAAAGATGATGCTGTTAAAGGGTTTCACCCAATATGCCAGCCAATTTGGAAAACTCAGCAGTGGCCACAGGACTGGAAAGATCAGTTTTAATTCCAATCCCAAAGAAGGACAGTGCCAAAGAATGTTCAAACTATCGCACAACTGTGCTCATTTCACATGCTAGCAAGGTTATGCTTGAAATCCTTCAAGCTAGGCTTCAGCAGTACGTGAACCAAGAACCAGATGTACAAGCTAGGTTTAGAAAAGGCACAGGAACCAGAGATCAAATTGCCAACATTTGAGAAAGCAAGGGAGTTCTAGAAAATCATCTACTTCTGCTTCACTGACTACACTAAAGCCTTGGACTGTGTGGATCACAACAAACTGTGGAAAATTCTTAAAGAGATGGGAAAACCAGACCACCTTACCTGTCTCCTGAAAAAAGCCTATGTGCAGGTCAAAAAGCAACAGATAGAACTGGACATGGAACAACTGACTGGTTCAAAATTGAGAAGGGAGAACATCAAGGCTGTATATTGTCACCCTGTTTATTTAACTTCTACACAGAATACATTATGTGAAATGCTGGGCTGGATCAATCACAAGCTGGAAACAATATTGCCAGGATAAATATCAACAACCTCAGATATTAGATACCACTTTAATGGCAGAAAGTGAAGAGAAACTGAAAAGTCTCTTGAAGGTGAAAGAAAGTGAAAGAGGAGGCTTGAAATTCAACATTCAAAAACCTAGGATGATGGCATCCGATCCCATCATTTCATGGCAAATAGAAGGGGAAAAAGTGGAAGCAGTGACAGATTTTCTTTCCTTAGGCTCCAAAGTAACTGAGGATGGTGACTGCAGCCATGAAATTAAAAGACACTTTCTCCTTGGAAGGAAAGCTATGACAAAGCTGCTGCTACTGCTGCTAAGTCACTCCAGTCGTGTCCGACTCTGTGCGACCCCATAGACGGCAGCCCACCAGGCTCCCCCGTCCCTGGGATTCTCCAGGCAAGAACATTGGAGTGGGTTGCCATTTCCTTCTCCAATGCAGGAAAGTGAAAAGTGAAAGTGAAGTCGCTCAGTCGTGTCCGACTCTAGCGACCCCATGGACTGCAGCCTACCAGGCTCCTCCGTCCATGGGATTTTCTAGGCAAAAGTACTGGAGTGGGGTGCCATTGTCTTCTCCGATGACAAAGCTAAATAGTGTCTTAAGAAGCCAAGACATCACTATGCTGACAAATGTCCATATAGTCAAAGCTATGGTTTTCCCAGTATTCATGTACGGATGTGAGAGTTGGACCATGAAGAAATGATGCTTTCAAATTGTGGTGCTGGAGAACTCTTGAGAATCTCCTGGATTGCAAGGAGATCAAACCAGTCAATCCTAACCCTGAATTTATTTCAGCATGAGAAGGACTGATGCTGAAGCTGAAGCTCCAATACCACCTGATGTGAAGAACTGACTCATTGGAAAAGACCCTGATGCTGGGAAAGACTGAAGGCAAAAGAAGGGGTGGCAGAGGATAAAATGGTTAGATAGCATCACTGACTCAGTGGACATGAATTTGAGCAAACTGTGGGAGATAGTGGAGGACACAGGAGCCTGGTGTGCTACAGTTCACAGGATAGCAAACAGTCTGACAACTTAGTGACTGAACAACTTTCTTCAGCCCATCATGGCCATTAGGTGGCGCTGCAGACAGTTAGCTCACTCTTCAACTCCTTGGCAGCAGGCTCTTTGGGTATGGCAAGTTGATTCTGGAGAGTTATGATCTGAAATACTTTGTAAAAAGCACAATTTCTGGTTTGTACAAACGATTTTAAGATTAAGGGAGTGATCAAGTAGAAACATGGAAAGTGTTCTTGCTTTCTTTTTTTTCTCCACATCAGTTCTAGCCTGCATGACAAGACTTACTATTAATATCTTCTTGCCTTGTTCATGAATGAACAGAAATATCCTAGGAATAAAAGTTGGTGCCTTTTGTCAAGTCTCCCAGTACAATCTCTGAAACCTTCAAAATAGAAGAACAGGAACTGGGCACTGGAGTGTGTATGTGTGACAAAATATTGCTGTATAAATTATTTGGGGGTTATATACTATTTGGGATTAGCTGCACCTCAGCACCTTTCCATTAGAATTTGATAGTTGGTGAAAAAGAGACAAAGCTAGCTGCCTAATATCTGTGGCAAGCAAGGACAATTAGAAAACATTCATTTTTGTCCTGTTCATACTTCTATTCCCAAACTAACCATATGCTTTCTAGGTTTTGGCTTGACCACCTAATTGACATGTACTAGCAGACACAAATGATTTTTTTTTAAAGTATTTAATAAACGTTTACCTTTCAGACTTAGTTTTCATATTTCATTTTATATCAAGAAGCTAAGTTCAGCCCATATGAAAATGTACAGACAATTCTGATTAAGGATGAAGGTCTGACAAACAATTGTTAGCCTACACAGTCAAAATTTAAACAAAAGGTTACTGGAGTAAGAGTCAAGAGAACTGGGTCTAACTCATATGGCAACTTTGGATAAGGCTCCCTCTCTTTGAGACTTTCTTTTCTGGGTATACCACTACATGCCCTACCTGCTTCACAAAGGGATTAGAAGGATCAAAGAAACTACTTTCTAAATGATTTTGAAAAATATTAAGCGGTGCTCAAAGCAGAAGCATTATATTTCCCATAAGCGTCTTCATTCTTATACAGGGTCATTTTTTCATTCAGTGATAAAGTCTGTGTACTATGTAGTATCACAAATAGATTCCAGAAGTGGAACTACTTTCAATTTCTCTAAAAGTTTTTTTTTCTTATACAAATATATATATATATATATATATATATATATTTTGCCAAGCTGAAATCTCAGTTTCCTGACAAGGGATTGAACCTGTGGCCATGGAAGTGAAACCATCGAGTCCTAACCACTGGACCTCCAGGGAACTCCCTCTCTCAAATTTTATAATGCAAAGTTTTGAAGGGTAAGAAGAGTGAGAGGAGGTAGTTCAAGTAACTGACAAAATGGAATGTTTCCAGAAGAAAGCAACTAGGAGAGAAAGGAGTCAATAAATCTGCCACATGAAGAATGTCTGAAGGAATGCGTGGGAAATGTTTAGTCTGGAGCAGACTACAGGAACTAATGATGACTGTTTAAAAAAATCTAAAGGCCTATCACACACAAGAGAGATTAAGTTTTTTCATAGTGGAAGGCAGACCAAAAATCAACCAGGCTCAAAATGAAAAAAATTAACCCACATGATGGAAATATGTCAAAGGGGCACAGGAGTCAACTGAAAAAGCTCCCAATGGCCAAAGTTGGAACAATTTGAGAAACAAGTAAAGTAGTATTGGAATATAACCCAAAGTTTAAAATAAATATTCATGAGCCAATACTGATACAAATAAGTGACTGAATAAATAAATTAATAAATAAATGAGAGAGAACAGCACATCTCCAGTGCATAAAAATTTCAAATAATTTATGTAGACATTCCATCCTCATGGAAGTGGTGCATAATGCCCCAGTCTTAAAGTGTAGACTGCCCAAAGTAATTCCTTCTAAACAGTACATAATGGAAATAAGGAAAAAGTAAATTGACTCTGGAGAAACCTAACAAACACTGCCTCGGCCAGGTAATCATGCATCAGCAGTGATAAATCATGTTGATAGTATGTTGATATGACGTGATGAGAACAGTATTTTACCTCTGTGGTCTTCCTCTCAAAAACTCAGTATCCCAATCTAACCATGATAAAAACATCAGACAAATCCCAACTGAGGAGCATTCTACAGAATACATAACCACGAATCTTCAAAACTGTTAAGGGAGCACCAGCTTTGGGTTCCCTGCATCATACATCAAAACTTGCACTGTTCATCTATTTTACATATGGTAATGTATATGTTTCAATGCTATTCTCTCAAATAATCCCATGCTTTTCTTCTCCTACTGAGTCCAAAAGGGGTGAGGAGGGAGGTGTGAGGGGGGTTCAGGATGGAGGGGACAATGTATACCTATGGCAGATTCATATTGATGCATGGCAAAAACCATCACAGTATTGTAATTATCCTCCAACTAAAAATAAATAAATAATTTTTAAAAAACTGTTAAGGAAAAGTGTGAGAAGTTGTCACAGTCAAGAGGAACAAAGGAGACATGATGACTAAATGTAATGTGGTATCCTGAATGGGATACTGGAACAAAAAAAGGATATGAGGATACTAAGAAAATACAAATATAGACTTTTGTTAATGATAATGTAGTAACATTGGTTTGTTAATTATGACAAATGTGCCATAGTCATGGAAGATATTAATAACAGGTGAAACTGGGTGTTCACTATATGGGAACTCTCTACTCTCTTCACAATTATTCTGTAGCTCTAAAACTGTTGTAAAGAAAAACAGGGAAAGCTACAAGAAAACATATTTCAGTTCAATTTAAGAACAGGCTTTCTGAAAAAAATAAAAGGCATCCAAATTGGAAAGGAAGAAATAAATTTATCTCCATACACAGATGATGTGATTATATATATAGAAAAACCTAAAGTGAAAGTGAAAATGAAGTCATGTCTGACTCTTGCGACCCCATGGACTGTAGCCTACCAGGCTTCTCTGTCCATGGGATTTTCCAGGCAAGAATACTGGAGTGGGTTGCCATTTCCTTCTCCAGGAGATCTTCCCGACCCAAGGATTGAACCTGGGTCTCCTGCATTATAGGCAGATACTTTACCATCTGAGCCACCAGGAAAGTCCTGAAGAAAAACCTAAAGATTCCACAAAAAACCGGCTAGAACTAATAAACAAATTCAGCAAAGTTTCAAGACACAAAACCAACATGCAAAACTTGCACTTCTATATACTAAAAATGAACAAGCCAAAAAACAAATTAAGAAAATTATCCCATTTATACTAGCATCAAGAAGAATAAAATATTTATGAATAAACTTAACCAAGGAGGTGAAAAACTTGCACACCGAAAAGAACAAAATGTTGCTGAAGGAAACTAAAGACACTAATAAACAGAAAGACATTCATGTTCAAGGATTATAAGACTTAATATTGTCAACATATCAAAACCACTCAAAGCAATCTATAGATTCAATTTATATTTTTTAAAAACCCAATAACATTTTTTGCAGAAACAGAAAAATTCATCCTAGAATTCATGTGGAATTTCAAATAGCCAAAACAATCTCGAAAAGAATAACAAAGCTGGCAGCATCACACTTACTGGTTTCAAAACTTACTACGAAGCTACAGTAATTAAAAAAAAAAAAAAAAAAAACATGGTACTGGGATGAGGACAGACATATAAACCAATGGAATAGAACAGAGAACCCAGAAATTAGCTTTCACTATATGGTTAAAAGATTTTCAAGAAGGGTGCCAAGACCATTCAATGGGAAAACGGAAGTCTTTACAATAGATTGTGTTGGGAAAACTGGATATCCACATAGAAAGGAAGTTGCACCCTTATCTTATATCATATACAAAAATTAACTCAAAATGGATCATTGTAAGAGCTAAAACTATAAAATACTTAGAAGAAAACATAGGAGGAAAGTGTCATAATGTTTGACTGGGCAATGATTTCTTGGATATGATATCAAAAGCAGGCAAGAAAAGAAAAAAAATAACTTAGACTATATTAAAAACTTTTGTGAATCAAAGGAAACTACCAACAAAGTAAAAACAAGATTCATGGAATGGGCAAAAATATTTGCTAATCATATAATCTGAAGAAGTATTCATATCCAGAATAAATTAAGAACCCTTATAATTTAGCCAATAAGCCCATGAAAAGATGTTCAATGTAACTAATCATCAGAAAAATGCTCATTAAAACCACAAGATACCACCTCACAAACATTAGGATGGCTATTATTAAAAAAATTGAGAATAATAAATGTTGACAAAGATATAGAAAATTTGGAACTCTTACTGTTTGTGGGAATGTAAAATGATTCAGCTGCTATGGAAAACAGTATTGCAATTCTTAAAAAAATAAAAATAGAATTACCATATAATCTAGCAAGTTCATTTCTGGGTACATACTGAAGAAAATTGAAAGCAGTATTTATTCACAGCAACATTATTCAAAATAGCCAAAAAGTGAAGCAAGTCAAATGTCCATTGACAGATGAATGGATAAACAAAATGTGATATAAACATACAATGGAATATTATTCAACATTTAAAAGGAAGTAAATTCTGACACATGGTACAACATGGATGAATCTCGAGGACTTCATGCTAAGTGAAATAAGCCAGTTACAAAAGGACAAATGAATACTACAGTACTCCACTTCCGTGAGAAACCTTGAAGAGTCTAATTCATAGAGACAAAAAGTATAATGGTGATTGCCAGGGTCTGGGGAGAGGGTAGAAATGGAGAGCTATTGTTCAATGGATACAGAGTTTTAGTTTACAAGATGAAAAGAGGTCTAGAGATGGATGGTGGTGATGGTTGTATATGTGAATGTACTTAACTCCACAGAACTGTATACTTTAAAATGGTTAAGATGGCACATTTTTGTAATGTGTATTTTGCCACAATTAAAAATAATAAAATAAAAAGAATGAGCATCTGGAATGGACTGCCTTTGGGAGCAGTTACCTGCCTGTAGATACATCTAGGCAAGGTAATCTAGAAAAAATAATTTATGTAGCAAGTAAAAATTAATTAGATGACTTCCTAGTTATTTCCAAGAGGCAAAAAAAAATTGTGGCCAAGATGTCAATGTAAGGTTTAATGAGTAAACATACAAATGTCCAGGGTGGTAGTGCTTCTAAATGTTGTGATTTGCTGCACAAAGCACCAGTGAGGCACAACTTATACTTGTCTTCTGTTAGCAGGCAGTTAGAAATTATGCAATTGTTGGTTTACCTGATTCCACTATACACCTTTCAGTCCCAGGGAATCCTGCTGAAGAAAGTATTGCATATGCAATTTATAATCCCCAGAGCTCAACTATCTTATACCCAGTCTTAGAAATAGTCCTGTACACATAGCTCTCCCCTAGTAAAACACAATTTCCCTAAAATGTGGGGATATTTTACTCACCTACCACTCCATTATTACTCCTACCACCTCCCTTGTCCCAGCTACAGTATCCTATACTTAGTAGGTATTCTTTAAGTATATAATATCTATGAATGACTTTGAACTTCAAATAAATGGAATGAGAAAGCCCCTTTAATACCCCTCCCAGAAGTTAAGGGCCTGTCTCAAATATCAAGGCAGTTCCAAACCACCATAAGTGCCTTTAATGTATATTACGGCCTCTCTCTGCCTAACTGTTGAGTTTGGATATTAGTCTTCTCAAGTCCTAGGACTGGAACTTACACAGTTGGCTTTCTTGGTTCTTAGGCCTTTGAATTCAGACTGGAAGTACACTGTTGGCTTTACCGGGTCTCCAGTTTGCAGACAGAATTTTTTAGGACTTCTCAGTCTCTATAATCACATGAGCCAATTACTTATTTTGTATGTACACACACACACACACACTATTGATTCTTTCTCTCTGGAGAATCCTGACTAATACAGATTTTGACCAAAAGTCCCCTTCATGACATTTAAAATATTTAATCATAAATGATTCAAAGTTACAGGCCAGAAGACTCATAAGGGAAGCCAAGTATACAGATACAAACCTATCCCCAATTGGGTGAGTTTAATTTCAGGTCAAAGATTAACTTTCTATTTGGCCAAAGCCTTACTTGCTAACTCAAAAATAGGAAGGTAGTAATTAACTAGATCAGTGGTTCCCAACCTGAGGTCCCTGGTCTTAACAGACCACAACGGTAATCATCGGGATCCTCAAGTCATTTTTAATATTTCAAACCTTTAAAGAAAACAGAGTACTTAACTGTCATACAGCTGCCCCAGTTATCTAAACGCCAAATTTCTTTGCTTTTCCCTGGAATTACAGCAACCAAGCACAATAATATTGCTTATTTATGCTGATTAGAAGCTCTGACATACACATATGTGTTGTATATGAACACAGAGAACTATTATTTAATAAATGTAACATTTTCAGAAGAAATAACAACCTCTTCGAAGCACTAGGCCTTATGAAAAATGATTAGAAAAGGGTTTGGGAGGGCTTGAAAACATTGGGAAGTACTGATCTGTGGCTGAGGTCCCTTGCAACTCTTCCAGGTCCCATATCTACTTGCCTCTCTTATCTTTCCTAGTGAAGACTACAGTCTTCCCCTAACTGAGACACTGGAAACAGACTAATAACGGACTTCTTGGTCTGCCACCCTCTTTGGGTCTGAGGACAGCTGTGATGTTTCTTTGCAGAAACATCCTCCTATGTCCCCTACACCCACACATTCAGACCTGATTGGTTAAGTGGGGGGGCTTTACATAGGCAATAAAAGGCAAGATTTCCCATAGCCAAGCTGGCCAGCATACAGGCAAGTTCACTGCAGTTTAGATGCTGTAAGTGCCACTTCACATTTCCCAAAGCCTTTGATAGGTGTAGCAGGTTCAGACTCCCACAGAGAAGTTGTCTGCCCAGTTTGAAGGAGAAAAGCTCCTCAGTGCCTAAAGCCACTCCTTGTTATAAAGGCAGCTTTAGCTCTGCAGCTTTTGCTGGGGGGAGGGGAGAGAGGTGTGGAAAGAAGCTCCCTTGAATTGAAACTTGAATCTGGGGGTAAACACAGCTGGGACGTGGTCCAACCCTGGCTTCTATAACCTGGAAACAAGAGCACCCTATGTCCTAGCAAAATACACATTTGCTGAGTCTCGTCCTGCCTATTTCTAAACCTCAATCAACTGCAGAAATAAGTATCTTTAAAAAGAAAATCTTTTGGCAGGGGAAAGGGCTCTTTTTAGAGGAATTTGCTTAATTATTTCAATTTAAAATCTTGAACATTTTTAATCCTGCAGTCCTCACTAATTTGCAAGCATACACTCACTCATGAACACACACAGACACTTACACACACACACACATACACACACCAGCCCTGCGTGAGCTTGAGGCAGAAATGCAGTTAGCCACTAGCGTGACTCCTGTCTTTCCAGCCCTGTGTGAAAGAATAGAGCCTGGAACTGAAAAATTGAACCTGTCAAGTGCTTCTGAACAACTACTGTGAATTGACATTTGGCCCACCTAAAGAAAATCACAGGCAGCAAGGGCAAGTTAGCAATGAACTAAACTGATTAAAGCAGAAGCATGGTGAGCTTCAGTGAGCTAAGGTCTGACTTTCTAAGACCCAAGACGACCAGGAATAACTGTGCTTCCATTTAACTTTATTTTATTTTGTAATTTCAGCATTCTGATTTTTTTTTTTTTTTTGCTGTGTAACCTTGAGTGAGTAGCTTAATCTTTCGGTGCTTCATTGGTTCAAACACACTGAACTGTCTAGAGTGACAAACCATCACCTCTCTTCCTGCAGGTCTTGATAGTTGAACGTAGTTTTGCATATACAACAATGAGTGCAACCAAAATTGTACTCAACAATTCCAATCATGTATGTGCATGTGTGTAGAAGTGATGTGGCTTAGTCAGGGATGGAGCCCCCTCTCACATAAATGCTGAGGAAGTTTTAAACACTATTGTCCTGTATGTTCTGCAGCTTGGAAAAATTGAACACCTGATCTCACCCTCATAGAACAGGGAAAACAATCACTATCTCTTCCTTGGGGTGGCTTCTTCTGAGCCTGGAAGCCTGAGAATTCACTCCTCATGGGCCTGAGGGGCACTGCCTACCCTTGGAGGTGGAGGGGTGTGTCAGGGTATCTCTTGGTCACACTCCAAATTTCTGACCACATTCTAACTGTTATGTATGAATAATTCAGGAGCAGGAGCCCTGAAAATGTCAACCTAGATTTTGTTGTTGTTGTTGTGTAGAAGAACAAGATCTAGTCAAAGGACAGGAACCATCTTGCTGGGGAATATAGCATGGTCCTTGTTTCTTCTCTGCATAAGTCCTTCCCTATGCTATCGATATTTTAATGGTTATATAGCAAAAGTGTGCCTTAAAAATTATTCATTGGCAAGATTTCAATGTACAAATCTGTCTTTTGAAAACTGTGCATTATGACATTATAATGTTAAGTGGGGAAAAAAGCAAGGTACAACCACAGAAACATTAAAAACACACAGGAAAAAAAGTTCAGAAGATAAAAATATTAAATTAAGCAGTCCTTGATTTCTTCATTTTTACACTCTTCCATATTTCCCACACCTTATTAAAATGGAATTTTTATAACAAATGATTTCAGTTTTAGGTTTCTTTTTTCTTTTTTTTCACCATGGAAAGGTTTCATGTACAGGATATGGAGTCAGGGGTCTCAAATAAATTAAATGGACATGTAGCCTTGTTAAGCAATTTTCCTTCTCTGGGCTTCTATTACTCCTTCAAAACATGAGGTAGGTGACTGACAAGGCAGTATCCCTACAGACCCTTCCAATTTTGCTCTTCAGTGTTTTATAGCCAAAATCACTGAGCTGGCTGAGCTGCCTAAAGCCTTTGCAAATTGTTCTCTGGTCCTAAGAGCTATCAATTAGTTGGATTCTCCAATTTTCCTGTAATGTAGTTAGGTATCACTTTATAATGAAAAATATCATGAAAAAGTAAGGTACATGTAATTGACTCTACAATACAGTTAGAATGGGAAAAAGAAATGTAAAAAAGAAAATGGAATACATCCCTAAACAAGATGTTGAGTGAAGGAAAAGAAAGCTAGCTGCAGAATAACACATACACTAGGATATTATTATTTATGTAAATTAAGAAAGACACACAGGACAATTCTATATATTGCTTCTCACTCTCTCTCTTTAGTCCCTCAGTCATGTCTGACTCCTTGTCACCCCATAGACTGTAGCCCACCAGGCTCCCCTATCCATGGAATTCTCCAGTCAAGAATACTGGAGTAGGTAGCCATTCCCTTCTCCCAGGTGATCTTCCCAACTCACAGATCGAACCTGGGTCTCTTGCATTGCAGGTAGATTCTTTATCATCTGAGCCACCAGGGAAGCCCATATGGATATATAAATTATATGGAAGAATACATACCAAATTAATCTTTGCCTCTGGGAATGAATGGAGAGGAATAGGGGATTGAATTTGACTTGTCTATAATGTGTTATTTCTCCCACTGGGAAAAGATCTAAAGCAAACCTTGTGTTGAAAATGCTAACAGTTGTTGTGCAACATGAATAAGGTTTGGAGATCAGCTATACAACATAGTGCTTAGAGTTAACAATACTGTACACTTAAAGATTTGTTAAGTGGGTAGACATGTTAAGTGTTCTTACCACAATAAAAAAAAATGTTAAGTTTGTCAATTCTGAGTCAAGATCCAGGTGTGTTTGTTATATTATTGATTCTCAATGTTTTTCAGTATTTTTCTAATCACTCAAAATAAAACATGCCATTTTTAAAAGCAAAAGGTTGATTATTTCTTTTCCATATTTTTCAAAATCTGTTAAATGTTCATAGATTATTTTGATATATGGTAAATTAATTTAATCTCAAAACTAGGGAAATGAAAAAGAGAAAAAAGTAATGGGACAAAGAAAAATGAAAGAAGGGGTCACCAGAATGAGATACAGAGAAGCCCTGGGAGCCTGAGGAACTTTTGGCCCAAAAGTAACCAACAAACTCCATAAGCCAAAGATTTAACAAATGGACCTATTGCAAGATGGGGGCTTTTGGGTGTTCCATCCCCCACCCCTTACCATACGTATTTAAAACCCCACTCTGTCTCATTGATTTTCTGCAGACAGAAACTTCCAGTGAGTCTCCTCCAATTACCTAGCCTTTCAGGGACAAAATTTCCATCTTGCCTTCCAAGGCGGCTGCTACAACACCACAAATCACCTTCTGCCATCCTTTCTTGAGCCAAACTCCTACTGATTTCCAGAAATCATATGGGGAATATGACGTTCTAAATTTATTCCCTCACAGTACTCAGCTCACAATATTTTTTAAACTAAATGTCTTACTGTAAAAGTTGAACCTGCTGAAGATAAAAGCTTTTCCTTTTTCCTCTATTGTCCTTCCCCAAGCTAAATCCCCCTCATAGTCAGAAATGCCATTTTATCCTACAACTCTGAAGAAATTTCAGTCATCTTGGTTCTTTGCTGCATACTGATTGACAATTTGATCCATTTGCTTTTATCAATTCACTGTCTCTTGATTTCTCCCATGGCCCCTTTGTCAGCTCTTTCCCCCTAGCCCTCCTTGCTTTCCATGGGCACCTCACAATATGATATTTTTGAATGGCTCTTCCTATCCTGACCTTCCACTACACGTAGGAGCCATAGCTCTTAGTTGATGTAACTGAAGTGCTGGTTCCAGACTTAACTCTCTAAGGGTAGCAGTGACCTTGTATCCAGCCACACAATATGCCAGGAAAGCAGCTATAGCCAAAGGAGATATGGATCATGGGCAACATCAAGTGGAAGGTTGAAGGCCCTGCTGATAAGTGAAGAGGGTAGGCTATGAAGGCGAGGAAGAGTTAAATGGAATGGATGAACACAGGCTTCATGTGTTCAGAAGTGATAGTCCCTCTTACCTCACAATTCAGAGACCACTGACAGGGCAATCTAAGGGAAGGGATTAGGGCTTGGTCTATAGTAATCACTCTGTCCCTGATTTACAGTATGGCTTTGTGAAATTCACTTTAAAGTGCCAGAGACTCAATTCCCCCATCTGGAAAATGTTACCATCATGGAAATTGTTGCTGTGGGAAAAGATCTTAGAGATTAGCTCTAGACCAAGCCCTCATTTCACAGTTTGAAAACTCAGGCCCAGGAAAGGGAAGCAACTTGTCCTATGTGGTCTTCAATATTTACTTTTCTTAACTCCATAAGGTTGTTTGTGAGGTCACATGAAATAAAACATAGGAGCCCTTCTAATCCTCGAGAAGAGAGGGGCTACAGAATTCTAAGGTGTTATTTTTGGCAGCCTTAGTGCCTTTGGTCCCTTAACATAACTATCTCCTGAATGAAGACACACCAATCTTAGTTTTAACTTCCTCAGGACCACTGAACACACAGCTGTCTCTCTCAGCTGGCCATCTCAGCAATAAGCACAAACAACAGCTCTCTGCCCTATTATCCACTGCTGCTTCTACCACCTCAAACTATCCCAGCTGCTTGAGCATTCCTTCTATCTGACAGTCTGGAAACAACTGGTAGCCCCAGAGTCCTCCTCTGAACTCACTGTAGCCAATACTGCCTTACATTGTGTGACATCCAGCATTTCCATGCCATAAGTAGGACACATGGAGAAGGGAGACGCTCATTATAAAGGGCCTTTAGATGGATCTTGGGAGTCAGAACAGAGCCATGCAAATCAGAGAAAGGCTGAAGAAAACCAAAAGGACAGAGGGAAAAATAAAAAGCATACCTAGGATCACACTTTTTCTTTCAGTGCATACTATGCCAAAGTGGCTCTTCATTTAAAAGAGTAATTTGAGAGTGTTCCTCTCTAGTACATGGCCTGGCTGTGTGACTCAGAACTCTGGATTCTTAAGTATAATAAGCTGATTTTTCAGAAAATAAAAGAACCCCATTCCTGGCATTAGCTGAATCCACTTTAGGCCTCTATTAACCAACGGTGCTCAGTACTGGAACATATAAAAGTCATATCTGAGGGTCGAATGGCAGAGGTGAGAATCAAAAAGGAGAGATTAGTCCACCTACCTGCTTTTCAGCATCTTTCAGTAGTTGGCTAAAAGTGGCTTGTCCCTTATGAATCATGAGTTATCAGGGTCAGCAATATCATGACATTACCAACTTATCTGGACAATAAACAAATGGGCTTTTCCATTTATTCAAGTGCTAAATATATGTACATGTAGCAACCAAAGCATTATTGAAATAGAGCAAAAAAACAGTGGCTTATAGGAAAGGGTGAGATAAATGACAAGGAAGGCTAACTCTAGGTTCTCTTCCCAGATTTATATAGCAATATCCTGATCCTGGCCCCTCTGCTTAACCAGTGACCGCTGTCTTCAAAATTAACTGGTGTATTTGCAGCCTCCTTGAGAGACAACATGATAAATTTGGATTCTGGTTGCTCCTACTGTATTATTTCCATATGTCTGAGTAACAGACCGGGAATACTCACCTCTTCCCCACAAATGCACATATGGAAGGATCTAGGTGAGCCATGGTCCTGGATTTACAACCTACACCTTGATCTTGTGTTATCAAGTATGCCTACCTCTCTGTTTTCACAGTGTAACTTTCAAACTGTTTCTTCCTCAGATGACTGTCTTTTTGTTTAGCTTTAAGTCAAACCACATAAATCTGAAAAAACTCACTGTAGCACTGAATAACTCCCTTTTCTTTTACTTATTTAGCCAAATGAATTTGACTATGTCATTTATGAAACATCTTAACATACCAAGGCCACAACTTTACACATATAGGATTTGTTATGGGAAAATGCAATGTGACTTATAGACTCTACATATGACATACATTAAATAGACAATGGGTGCACCTCTTCTCTTACTGAGATGTAAAGTACATAGGCAGCCCTACGCAAACACCTGAAGATGTACTCACAAATATAGAGATCCAAGAAGGGAAAATGTTACTGAACTACCCCAAGAGGAAATTGAGAACACTGACTCCACGTTAAGGAAACTCCTACAAATCTAAGCAAAGAGAGATTTGAGAAGGCAACAGTGTGCAAAGAAGCTGTGTAACAGGGTCTACTGACTCTCTGGGCCTTGGACAAAAAAGTGCCAACAAGTCAACCCAGCTCTGTTAAGGACAGAGCTCTGTCACAAATGTCGCCCCAACGCAAACTGGCTAAGCATGTTGGAGATAAATGACATAACAGGGGCCACCAAGATGCCAAATAAACCCTAGATTCTACAAATCAACAGAATGCCCTTTTCATAACCTACTCTTTTCTGATAATATTTCCTCAATCAACAGTTACTTCAGCCATAGAGTGAAGTTTGTTGCTTTGAATAAACAAACTTCTCCCCAATAGGAGAGAATTTCCCTTTAACAAAATGAAGTGTGACAGGAATCTGCAACATGCTACTCCACCTCTCTTACAAAGATTGAGAGGAAGAAACATATTTAATACTTGGTATAGTTTCTATTAACTCTCAGTTCAGTTCAGTTCAGTCGCTCAGTCATGTCCGACTCTTTGAGACCCCATGAACCACAGCACGCCAGGCCTCCCTGTCCATCACCAACTCCCAGAGTTTACCCAAACTCATGTACATTGAGTCGGTGATGCCATCCAACTATCTCATCCTCTGTCGTCCCCTTCTCCTCCCGCCCTCAATCTTCCCAGCATCAGGGTCTTTTCAAATGAGTCAGTTCTTTGCATAAGGTGGCCAAAGTATCAGAGTTTCAGCTTCAAAATCAGTCCTACCAATGAACACCCAGGACTGATCTCCTTTAGCATGGACTGGTCGTATCTCCTTGCAGCCCAAGGGACTCTCAAGAGTCTTTTCCAACACCACAGTTCAAAAGCATCAAGTCTTCGGCGCTCAGCTTTCTTTATAGTCCAACTCTCACATCCATACATGACCACTGGAAAAACCATAGCCTTGACTAGACGGACCTTTGTTGACACAGTAATGTCTCTGCTTTTCAATATGCTGTCTAGGTTGTTCATAACTTTCCTTCCAAGGAGTAAGCATCTTTTAATTTCATGGCTGCAATCACCATCTGCAGTGATTTTGGAGCCCCCCAAAATAAAGTCAGCCACTGTTTCCACTGTTTCACCATCTATCAACTCTACTATATTGATAATGTCCAGTTGAGTTCCTTGTACACATATCTTTGTAGTATTCATAGCACCACAGGCTTTGGAAACAAACCCCAGCCACAGACCTCAAATCCAATAACGAGGTCCTTGTTGTAGTCTACCTATGCCACAGTATCTCACACCAAACCTCACACCACATCAAACCTCAGTTGTTATAGAACCAACCTTCCTTCCTCACCTCTGGTCTTCCTATGCCAGCCATCTATGTATGTATTGTTCAGTATGGTAGCCACTAACCACATATGCTTACTAAGCACTTGAAATGTGACTGAATTCCAACCCCTCACCAGAAGTAATGAGAAGCCCTGCCCTCCAAGTGTCTACAGAGGCTGAGTGGGGAACTTGAACTTGCACTTCCACCTGGCAGTAACAAAGGCATCATACTCCCTTCCCCTGCTGAAGCAATGTCAGAAAAAGCTAGCTGAACAGAAGGTTTGAATAAGATCCTGAGTCTCATAATGTAATACAAAAACGTCCAGGTTTCTATTAAAAATCACTCATCATACCAAGAACCAGAAATATTTCAAGCTGAATGAAAACAGGAAATAAATAGATGTCAAAGCTAAGACGACAGATATTAGAATTAACTAGAGATGATTTTAAAATAGCCGTGATAAAAATGCTTCAGTAATAAACTACAAATACTCTTAAAACAAATGAAAAATACAAAGTCTCAGCAAAGAAATATAAGATACATGTTTAAGGACCAATTAGAATTTTTAGAAATTAAAAATACAATAACTAAAATTCTAAAAAATATCAATATATGGGCTCTAAAATATAATGAAGAGGACTAAGGAAAGAATTAGCTAACTTGAAGACCAAATGATAGAAATTATGCAATCTGAACAAAGAAACTCAAATTGAAAAATAATGAACAGGGTCTCTGTGGGACTATAAAGAAATATCTAACTTTCCTGTCATTAGAGGAGGCCTGGAACAACAGGATAAAGAAGGCAGGACAGAAAAAGTATTCAAATAAATAATGGCTGAAAACTTTCCAAACTTGGCAAAAGACATAAACCTACAGATTCAGGAAGCTAAGAGTATATGCAGTGAAAATATCCTTCAGGAACACACGGGAAACCAAGAAATCTAAGATGAAGGAAACCAAGAGAATGTGTTGCTAACAAACCTGCACTAAAAGAATGACTAAAGGAAGGTCTCTAAACAGAAAGAAAAATATAAAGAAAGAATCTTGAAGCCTCAAGAAGGAAGATAGGACAACAGAAAGAGTAAAAGTAAGAGTAAATACAATTGACTGCTTCTCCTGTTGAGTTCTCACAATTATGTTTGACAGTTGAAGCAAAAATCATGACACTGTCTGATGTAGTTCTAAATATATATAAAGGAAATATCTAGGACTATAATATTATCAGTGAGGGAGTATACAGGACTTAAAGAGAGGTAAGGTTTATTTAAGCAGGTAAAATGTTGATACTAGTAGACCGTGATAAGTTAGGTAATGGAATTCTGGAAAACAGTTTTGCAGTTTCTTAAAAAACTAAACATACACTTACCATATGACCTAGTAATCATACCCTTGGGCATTTTCCCCAGAGAAGTGGAAACATGTTCATACAAAAAACTTTACACTAACCTGTACAGCTTTCTTTGTAATAGCCCAAAACTGGACACAACCAAAATGTTCCTCAGGTAAATGATTAAACAAACAGGTTTCAAGGTAGCTCAGTGGTAAAGAATCCACCTGCCAATACAGGAAACAAAAGAGACCCAGATTTGATCCCTGGGTCAGGAAGATCCCTTGGAGAAGGAAATGGCAACTCACTCCAGTATTTACCAGTATTTATGCATGAAGAATCCCATGGACAGAGAGACTGGTGGGCTGTAGTCTATCGGGTCACAAAGAGTTGGAAACAACTGAGTGACTGAGTACACATACATGCAACCTGTACAGCTTTCTTTGCAATAGCCAAAAACTGGACACAACCAAAATGTTCCTAACAGGTAAACGGTTAAACGAACAGCAATATATACATACCATGGAATACTGCTCAACAGTATAAACAAATGTACCATTTATATGCAAGACAACTTAGATCTCAAGGGCATTATACTGAGTGAAAAAAGCGAACCTGAAAAGGTCACATACTCCATGACTCTATCATTTTTGAAATGGCATAACTATAGATTCATTTTTTAAAAAATATTAGTGACTGCCAGGGTTTGGGGATAGAGGGCATGAGGGGGTGAATGTGACTGTTAAAAAAAAATAGGTAGCACAAGACAGATCTTTTTTGGTGATGGAATAGTACTTTATATTGATGATGTTAGTGGTACACAAATCTACACGTGATAAAATGACATAGAACTAAACAAACCTGTTGTTCTAACATCAAGTTCAAGGTTTGGTCTTAAACTATAGTTAGGTAAGATTTAACTATTGGTGGAACTAGGTGAAAGGTACATAGGACCTCTCTGTCCTTGAAACTTCCTGTGAATCTATTATTTCAAAATGGAAAGAAAAAAAATCAAGTCACTGTCACTACTATAACCTGTGAATATACCAGGTTATATGGCACAGGGGAATTAAGGTTGCAGGTGGAATTAAGTTTGCAAATCAACTAACCTTGAGATGGGGAAATAATTCTGTACTATTCATCCAAGTCGGAGAAGGCAATGGCAACCCACTCCAGTACTCTTGCCTGGAAAATCCCACGGATGGAGGAGCCTGGTAGGCTGCAGTCCAGGGGGTCGCACAGAGTCGCACACGACTGAGTGACTTCACTTTCACTTTTCACTTTCCTGCATTGGAGAAGGAAATGGCAACCCACTCTAGTATTCTTGCCTGGAGAATCCCAGGGATGGGGGAGCCTGGTGGGCTGCCGTCTATGGGGTCACACAGAGTCGGACATGACTGAAGTGACTTAGCAGCAGCAGCAGCATTCATCCAAGTAGACTCAATGTAATTACCAAGGTCTTTAAAAGTAGAAGAGGGAGGCAGGAGAGTGAGCTGTCAGAGAAGGAGACATGACAATGGAAGCAAGATTGAAGTGATGTAATGTAAGGAATCAATTCATTATTGCTGACTTTGAGAATGTAGGGAAGCCATGAAACAAGAAATGTAGGCACAATCTAGAAGCTGGAAGACAAGGAAATGGAGTCTCCCTTACAGCCTCCAGAAAGGAATACAGCCCTGCTCATACCTTAATTTTAGCCCAGTGAGACCTATTGCAGATTCGTGACCTCTAGAATTGTAAGATAATAAATTTATGTTGTTCTAAACCACTGAGCTTTTGGTAATTTGTTACAGTAGCTACAGAAAACTAATACAATCACCAACTAGGAGTTAAAAACTAACCCACTCAAAGATGGCTTTTTGCAGAGTACATTCAATTCATTAGTCAGAAGTTAATAACTAAGGACTGTAATCTTGAGTTATATATATTGTAATCTTGAGTTGTATATATTATATATATTGACCATGGCTATATACCATGGCTAATGCAATCTGCAATTCCACATCACCAATGATATCAATAATACAAATCTTGCCTCAGAATTGCAGGGAAAAGAAACATGTTACTCCTTATTAAGTGGGGCCTGCTAAGCCAATGCAAACATAAGAATAGAAGTATTTGTGCCATGGAGGCTGGAAATCTTGTTTCAGTTTCAGTTCAGTTCAGGTCAGTTGCTCAGTTGTGTCCGACTCTTTGTGACCCCATGAATCACAGCATGCCAGGCCTCCCAGTCCAGCACCAACTCCCGGAGTTCACCCAAACTCATGTCCATCGAGTCGGTGATGCCATCCAGTCATCTCATCCTCTGTCATCCCCTTCTCCTCCTGCCCTCAATCCCTCCCAGAATCAGGGTCTTTTCCAGTGAGTCAACTCTTCGCGTGAAGTGACCAAAGTATTGGAGTTTCAGCTTCAGCATCAGTCCTTCCAATGAACACCCAGGACTGATCTCCTTTAGCATGGACTGGTTGGACCTTCTTGCAGTCCAAGGGACTCCCAAGAGTCTTCTCCAACACACAGTTCAAAAGCATCAATTCTTTGGCGCTCAGTCTTCTTCACAGTCCAACTCTCACATCCATACATGACCACTGGAAAAACCATAGCCTTGACTAGATGGACCTTTGTTGGCAAAGTTAATATTTCTGCTTTTCAATATACTATCTAGGTTGGTCATAACTTTCCTTTCAAGGAGTAAGCATCTTTTAATTTCATGGCTGCAATCACCATCTGCAGTGATTTTGGAGCCTCAAAAAATAAAGTCTGACACTGTTTCTGCTGTTTCCCCATCTATTTCCCATGAAGTGATGGGACCAGATGCCATGATCTTCGTTTTCTGAATGTTGAGCTTTAAGCCAACTTTTTCACTCTCCTCTTTCACTTCCAACAAGAGGCTTTTTAGTTCCTCTTCACTTTCTGCCATAAGGGTGGTGTCATCTGCATATCTGAGGTTATTGATATTTCTCCCAGCAATCTTGATTCCAGCTTGTGCTTCTTCCAGCCCAGCATTTCTCATGATGTACTCTGCATATAAGTTAAATAAGCAGGGTGACAATATACAGCCTTGATGTACTCCTTTTCCTATTTGGAACCAGTCTGTTGTTCCATGTCCAGTTCTAACTGTTGCTTCCTGACCTGCATTTAGGTTTCTCAAGGGGCAGGTCAGGTGGTCTGGTATTCCCATCTCTTTCAGACTGTTTCACAGTTTCTTGTGATCCACACAGTCAAAGGCTTTGGCATAGTCAATAAAGCAGAAATAGATGTTTTTCTGGAACTCTCTTGCTTTTTCGATGATCCAGCAGATATTGGCAATTAGCTAGAGGTTAACTATTTGTCAGAGAATTTTCTCTTGTGTTAGTAAAGAGGGCATTTATACTTATTTTCTAACAGGGGGAATATAGAAATCATAGAAAAAATGCATTAAATTAGAAAAAGGATGGGGTTAATAAAGTTGGTAAAAAAAAAAAAAACCTCAGCAGAATCAAAGCTAACTTTTTATATGACAGGAGAATCTGTTTCATTCTTTTCTCTTCCTCAGTATCCTAGTGCTTAGCATGTAGTAGATGCTCAATAAATGTTTGCTGAATTGAATTAGAAATGATCATTAATGGATCCTTTCAGATTTAGAATTCCATTAGTCTTCATACTCTGCCATACTCCAAACTGCTAAGAATAGAAACAAAGGGACAGGCAAGAAACATTTATTCATAGATAGGAATACCACGTATTCTTACCCTTGCATTTGCATAGCACATATGTGGCACGCTTGCAGAGGTTAAGGAGCATTGCCTTTAATATATAACATTAGATTTCCAGGATGGCTAACATTGCAAAAGGCCCATGAGTCCCGATGGTCCTTATGAAGATATCTGGACACCACCTCCTTCTCTGGCTCCATCAACACACTTAACGATCAGTGCTAGCAAGAGTTTCCTATTTTTGTCAAGATAAAACTTCTCTTTGGCTAAGAGAAATATATAGAGATAGAGAACTGAAGAGAGAGCAATGAAGGCAAGTAAGTGTGAATGAGCTTTTATGTAATGTATTTTATATATTAATAATGAACTTGCAGAGGTTGAGTGTTGAACAAAATCTGAAAGTTAAAAAGTCAAAGATTTGGAGAAACTAGCCCTGACTTGCCTTTGGTGAGAACAGTAATGGCAGAATGAGTAATAAGTGACTCTTTTTCATAATAAAAAAATGCCTGTGAAGGCTAATCAGAAAAATGCTTATAACGGTAGCTGAGAGCTGTGAACCACAAGTATACTAATAACAGGCTTTTTTGAAAAAGTCGTCTTCATGTCTCCCCTTTCAAGTTACCTTGACAATGACAGTCATGCAACAGGAATTCATGTAACAACAGGGCAAAGGCTAGTGCAAAGGTTTTTAACTCACAATGTATGGTTGGACTCCCTGAAAACACTTGAAAGTGTCATACTTTTAAATTAGCACAATTCTGAAGAGTGTATCCTTGACATTCATCAAATTTTCAAAAGGGTTCATGCCAAAAAAAAGGTTAGGAACCACTGAGCTAGACAGTAATGGCCCATTTTTTCTACTCCCCTACTTAGTAAAACTCTTCTTTAGAATGTGTTCTAGTAACTTAGTAAATAAAGAGACAGAGGGTCTCTGTTCAAGCAAGTTGCAGAGACCTGGTCTCTGGGTGAATAAATCACATGGATGCCTAGAATGACGTGGAAAATATTGGAAAGGACGATGGGAAGAATTCATTAGCACCACAAAATTTAAGTTACTGCAATAGGCAGGAGAGAAAAGATCATTATTGACATTTCAACTCAAATTCACATGTGGATTTCACCTTTGGGATCATCCTCCTGCCACCTCACCAGGTTCTGGACAGTCTCCCAAGCCCTAGATATCAGCTGATAGGTATGTGTTCAGGAAATGTGGACTCATTTTGACAGTGGCCTAGGTAATGCTCAATTATGAAGGGAAAGCTTGTAAACATTTGCAAAAGCAACTCTAAATGGCTTCACATTTTCTTCTTGTCTACATTATTTCTTTTTCCATAGCAAGCCAGATTTGGCCTGTGGGCTATAGTCTCTTTTGACTCTGGCCCTAGATCAATGAAAACCAATCATAGATACTTAAGACTGGAAGGCAGTTTAAAAAGTCATCTTGTCCATTACAGAAAAAACAAATGGAAATATACATAATATATGTAATATATATATATATATTTCATTCATATATTTGTATATTTGGCAAGACCAATATTTGGCAAACTATTCTGGACACAGAAGTACCTGTGAACTTCTCAAAACATGTTTTAAAAAGAAACTAACACAACACTGTAAATCAACTATACTCCAATTCAAAAAAATTTTTTTAAAAAGAAAAATTCAGGAAATTTCATGATTTCACTGCAGGGCCCTGGTTTCGATCCCTGGTCAGGGAACTAAGATGCTACATGCTACAGGGAGGGCTAAATAAATATTTAGAAAAGAAGAATTCACACCTCAGTTGCTACCACCCTTTTTTGTTTTGCAACTATTCATACTATGGTCAGGATGATCTTTCTAAACCTAAATGCCTTCTGATATGCTTTAAGCCGGTAAACTATTACCAGTCTTTCATGAAAGAACAGCCACTCTCCAGTGAGCAGACAACACCTGTTTGTGTGTGCATGTGTGTGTGTGTACATTCACAAATGCATTTTGGAGGGATATCTTTAGACCCAATAATCTAATTCCATCAAGCCCAAAGTTTGAATTATTTCTTGTATTCTTATCCTCCAGACAGACTTCTTAGCTAGGAAAAAGACAGACTGAACTAGTTAAGGGATTATGACATTTTCAAAGCTCATTCAGATTTTACAAATATAACCACCTCCCTAAATCAAGAAGCATATTTGATTTAAAAGTGACCTACAGTTAGGGTGACCATAGAAACTTTTTGTCCAAAATGGGACACTTGAGAGTAAAATAAGTATGCTGGGACAACCAGGTATAATCAACAACATATGGCCACCCTACTTCCAGTCTTCCATAGAGGAAACGCTTTAACTTACCCTCAACAAAATGAATCTCTATTCCTTGTTGTCAATGGAGGATGGCTTAACACTACTCTAGTAGTCATGTCCACAGTATAATCTTGTTCTCTAACCTCTAAACCTCCCCAGGTTAAACATTAGGAGCAACTTCTTGCTTAGGCTAGCCACATAAAACTTAAGATAGGCTATTGAGGGAGAGAGGTATAACTTTTAAATGGGATTTTGGGGTTTTTGAGAAAATTGTAAATAATTAACTATATCAAAATCACCCTACTGAAGATGGAGAAATGACTTATTGAAATTCCTTTTAGAAAAATTAAAATTATGTTCATAGTAGGATCCTGAAGACATCAGTCCTTTTTCTACAGGAGAACAAGAGAGGGAAAGACATTGAGCCACAGTGCTTATCTACAGAAAATGAGACCAAAAGGAACACATTCCTTAGCAGAGGCCTGCAAACCACAGTAGGCAATGAGGGACTGGCCTCACCCTCAGCTGTAGCTGGCCCAGAAAAGGTCTTACCATCAGTAAAAGGCAGCTTCCTCCCACACTCCACTTTCCTGGTTGACCCCACCCCAGACCACATTTCCCAACATTTAATGTGCTACTGTGACACAAGGACAGTGTTGTTTGAGAAGAGAGGAAAGTTCACCTCCGTCTAAAATGAAATTTTCTGGGAGAGAGAAGAGGTCTGAGGTTAAAGGTAGCCTCGAGTGATACTGTTTTGTCCAGTCCCCTTTGTTTTGTTTCCAAGCAGCCTTGGAGAAGTGGCATGAAGAGCCCAACCAAGTTCTTTGTGTCTAACCATATGACATTGGGTTTGAAAAGGTGTTTTCTGGTTGAGAAACTGTCAATTAGGGAGCTAGCTGATGGGCAACTTTTCAGAGGAGGCAATGGGGGAAAAAAAGAGAAAACGTCCAACTCTGAAGTTTTTATGATAGGAAAAGTAGGAAAGCCAGATGACCTATTCCTTAGTATATCATTTCCCTTCACTATCATCTACTTTGGGTCTTCTCTCCTTTTGCTTACTGCAAGAAGGAACACCTAAACCATATATGTGCCACCAGATAAATAAGTTTAAAGATAATATAACAGAATCAAAGGCCAATTAGAATCTCCTTTTATCCCTTTACTAAGGGTTTGGAGAAAAACAAAGTATTCACTAGAACTGGACTTAGGAACACAGAAACTGCAATCAATGGTTCTTTGGTTAGGCTGGTACCTCTCCTAAGCAAATTCTTCTGTGCAACTGGGATCTCTACCAGTGATTGTGTCAGAAAGTCATGAGCATGTATGTTTAAAACCCAGCCCTTATCACTTTTTTCATCTCTCTTCTCTCACCTCCTAAACACAGGCAACACCACCACATCTTTAGCTGTCTCTGTTCACTGAGTAGTTTACAGGTAATCAGACAATTGTGAAAAAAAAGAAAAAGGGAAGAGAGTCAGACTGAATAAAATGGAGAGAAAGCAGCAGTGTGCTGTACTTGTTTGACTTTGGCAACAGGGTGTAATAGGTTTGCTTGTGTGTGTGTGTGTGTTTCAAAAAGCATTGATGCATCGAATATTTATTCACTGAACAGGTTGATTTATTTAACAGACTTGATATATGTCAGATTCTACCATGTGCTTACATAATTGTTACCCATTTATCAGAGCTGTTATTTAGCCAAATATTTGTTTTAAAAGCATTTTTCTTTAAATGACTTTCTCTAGCCCACTGCACAATCAATCCATGGTTCATTTTAATTATGTAATGTTATGTTACATTATGTTAACAACAGCTATTTGGTGGAGGTCTCTGAAATTTCATCTTCTAGGGCCATTTCATCTCCACCCAAAATCTATTTCTTTTTCCCCTTGTAATAAATTGCTGGTTAAAATCACATCATAGGGAACATTTAAAAACTATGTATAATGCTTTTTCATGTTATGCTATTTTACACTTTTGATTTCCAGAAAAAATGCAGTTTCTCAACATTCTGCTAAAATCACAGATCTGAATATTAATAACCTAAAAAACTGGCTATAAGGACAAAAAGTATGATTGTGTGTGTGTTGAGGATGTGTGTCTGCGGGGTGTGGAAAAGCAGTTGGAACAGCAATGGGAGAGCTAGGTGGGTAATTAAAATAAGAGAAAGTAAATGGAATCAAATTTCAAAACAAATTTGTTGAATCACCCTTCTCCATCTGAATACATGTGCATAAAGAATTATATTTTTTCAACTCAAATGCATTCAGTTTATCTAGGTTCTGTGGGAGGTAAAATATTAGAAGGTATTTCCAAGAAACAAAAATGTTTAATCACTAGCTGCCATGCCTAGTTTGAGTTCCTCTACTGTAAATATGCCAACTGCAAAGGCAAGAGGCTTGTTTTGACCTCCCAGGTCAAGAAGCGTGGGGACTAGTAAAGATGAGGTGTGGGAGGGAGGAAGGGAAATCCCACCATCACACAAGTGAATCTCTGACCTAGTAAGCAAATACGTTTGTGTTGTTACTGTTGGGTAAAATGTACAAGTCTTCCAGAAATTAGACACTGTAATAAAAATGTACCAGCCCAAATTTAAATTGCTCACTAGACAGATGGTTAATTATATTCACAGCCACATATTTCACTGGGATAGAGTTTCAGACACTCAGCCAGTTTTATTTGATTAGCCGGTTTCCCAGTTAATATGTAAAATGACAGTTACTTAGGGCTTTTTTGTTACCTTCTAAAAATATATTTTAAATAAGTATAAATTCTCCTCAGCCATGAGAATTTCATGGCTGTAAGTAAAACGTTTGGTCATGTTAACCTATGTGTAAAAGATGTAAGAGAGATTCATCCCTCGAAACCCGAATGGTCTCTATAGTTCAGAGAAGACCATTGGAGCACATTCTCTCACCAAGCAAAATATCTCAGCAACTATCAGCACACTCTTCTCCACGATCAAAAACAACAGAAGAGATATTCAAATCCCAGGGTAAAGTGTTTTAGATGCTTTTTAAAAACAGCCCTGGGAGGCCTACACACAAATCATGTCTTTGCAGATAACAGTGTAGAAAATGGAACGCTAGGAAAAGGCCACAGAGCTAAGTATATTGCTGTGCACAGAATTCAACAATATGCTGGGAACCGAAACCCAGAAGCAAAATACCAAATCCACTTACTCCAAAATGCAAACAGAAGCTCGAAGAAAATCAAATGTGTTGGTGTAGAAATGGGGATGCCATTTTTTTTTCCTCTTAGAAAAAAGACAGAAAACCTTGGGCGGGTTATTCGATCCCTCATGGATCAGACAGAAGCAGTCATGCTGAAACCATTGGATTCCTCAGCAGAACGGCGCCAACTCAGCGGCGCGTTTTCCACACTTTCCCAGAGCCTGGCCCGGCTCCCCGTGTGGGCTCGAGGCCTCCCCGCCCCACCGGGTGTGAGAGAGCGGAGCGGCGGTGTGCTGCCGGGAGCGGCAGAGTGAAACGCCAGAAGCCACGCAGGAAAGCGTCGATTCGACTGCCACCGAGAGCGGGAAGGGGCAATGGGCCAATTACGCAAAGGTGACATGCCGCGTGGGGCTCTATAGGGCTCCCAACTTAGACCTGCCCATGGCCCTGGTCCGGTGGCGAGTGTTCAGTGGCGCTCTGTGGTCGCCAGTGCAGCCCAGCGGGCATGGAAGGTGTCGGCGACGGCGCTTCTCACCTTTGGCCCTGACTCTTGGTCGCGGCCGCCTCGTGGGTTTGCCCGCTGACACCGGAGAGTGCAGTGTTACTGCCCGTTCCCCAGCCAGGATCTTCCCGGCGCCGGCCCGCAAGGAGGCGGCACTCAGCTGGTCCCCGCCGCCCCGCTCTGAGCGCTGTGGCTCCGGCCCGCTCGCTTCCCCTCCCCCTCGCCGCCACCCCCTCCCCCGGCGCAAGCACACAGGCCTTTCCTAGATTACAGTGCCTGTCGGGGCTAACCGGGATCTCTCGCCCTCGCGGCCTCACTCCCTCATATACAGACAGACACACGCACGCCATTCTCACACAGACGTCCTTCCTTCTGTTTCCCCTTCTTCCTCTTCTCGCTCGGCTTCCCACAACGCGTTCCACCCCCTGCCGCCGCCACCCCGCGTCAACCGGGAAGCCGGCGAGAAAGGCCAGGGGCTGGATGGCAGCGCTTGTACTCACCTCCCAGGCCGACTCCGGAGACACGCGTCGCCGGCGGACTCAGGCAGCTGGCGCTGGGGCGAGCGCGGCCGCAGTCAAGGCTGGGCTGCTGCCGTCGCCGCAGCTGCTCAAGCTGTCCCCGCCGCCGCTGTTGCTACTGCTGCCGCCGCCGCCGCCGCCTCTGCCTCAGCTCCATGCGCCGGGCCCGCCAGGTGGACGCGCCTCTCTCCCTCAGGCGCCGCCGCCGCGGCGGTGCTGGATGGTTTCAGGGCTGTCTGGTTATGGCCCTAAAACTCAGCGCCTCAGTGGCCGCCGGCTGCTCCTGAGGTCCGCTCTTGTAGTGCACCGCCGCCTGCTCCGGCCCGGGCTATCTCACCAGTGGGCTGCGCGCACGGCGCTGGAGCCTGCTGAGTACCGTGGCTGCGGCCGTCCGCAGGAGGGAGAGAGGAGGGCGGCTGCTACTGCCGCTATCGCTGTTAAAGCTATTGCTAAATGCTGCTACTGTCGCTACTGCCACTGCTGTGGCGGCGGCTGCTGCTGCTGCTGCTGCTGATGCTACTGGTTTTCCTTCCCGGGTTCTCCCCCTGCCTCTTCCCCACTCCTCCCCCCCCCCCACCCCGCTCACTTTCTCCACCTCCTCCTCCTCCCCCTTCTCCTCCCTCGCCGCTTTTCTCAGAGCCTCTGCGGGCGCTGCCTGGTCTCCTCTTCTCCGTGAGCTGCCTCTGCCCATTCAGAAAGGTGCCCAGAGTGGGATTGCCTCGGCTGCCACCATCGCTATTGCCCCTGCCATTGTTTCCTCCAACACCGCTGTTCTTGCTGGACCCGTTCCCCCCTCTACCTCCCTTGCCTACCACAGCCCTCCTTTTTCCTCCCGCGCTCTCTTTACCCTCTTTACAGTCCCTTCCCATGTGCCCCCTCCCACTTTGTCCGTCTGTCCCTCCCTCCCCTCAGGCACCCGGGAGCGCGCACTGCGCGGCCACCTGTCATAAAGGGCGCGCACCCCCTTCCCCACCCCCACCCCGCCCCCCACTTTTATTCTCGCAGCCAGTCCAGTCCACCGCGCCAGTGGCGCGTTCTTCCCTGGCAGACACACAGCTGGACATCACTCTTCCATGCCTTTTAGGGTAGTTATGTGTACAGAGAGGGCGCTCTGAAGTTTGGGGAAGAATATTTCAATGTTCAAAGGAGACGCTTCTCCCACCAAGCTTCTAACCATTCAACCTCTACCTACCCTTAACTTCAGAGTCTAGGCCCTCAGGAGGGTGGGTTGTGTTGGAAGGGCTGGATGGAGGGCCATTTTCCAGAGAACTGGAGATGGCTGGGGTTTTTTGTGTTTTTTTTTTGTTGTTTTTTTTTTTTTTTGTAATAAAGAAGAAGAGAAGGAGGGAACATGAATATGCCTGGAAGGAAATGGGATGTACCTGACTGCTGTCCTAGAGAAATCCCTTAGGTGGTCATTTACCATCGGAATTCATGGGAACCCAACAGGAAAAGCCAGCGGTTCGAGAGCAACTTAGAAGGGGCCATTCAGCACTCCTGGAACCCTGAGTGTAAGGTTGGGGCCTAAGCCCCTGAGTCATCATCACTAAGAACCAGGGCAAATGATGGAAAGGTTACGTTCTAGAACAGAAGGTACAAAACTAAGCTACTTTCTGTGCACTTATTCTAGCAAGCCTTTACCAAAGCACAGTTTCTCCTATCTGGCAGGGCCCAATTTCAGATGTATTTGCTGCCACAGCTGCAACCTCATTTTGCTGCCAAGGTTCAGGCTTTGAGACCTTATATATGCAACTCTCACTATCACCCTCAGTAGAACCTCTATGACCTGTCACACAACCCTTCCTCAGAAAAGCACAGATTGGGAGGGTCTGTTTCCCTTTCCCTGGCAAAGCAGGAAAGACAAATGTTGTAGATATCCCATTGCCAACAAGGTCTGGGTTACCTTTTCTAGTCTGGGGCACTCTCCATGAGTCTTTCTTCACTGAGAAGTAAAGAGTCTGAGCACAGGGAGTGCTTTTACAGTTCCTCATCTCCATGCCTTGGGTTCTGCCATTCCACCTGCTTGGAACACTCTTGTCCTTTCTCCCTATCATTTTATATCTGTTAAAATCATCCATAAATAATAGCTTATCTACAAATAATTGATAATTATTGAGCTCCTAATATGTGCCAAATTCTATGCTAAGCAATTTACATGAATTATTTTATTTAAGCCTCACAACAAACACAATTTTATTATTCCCATTTTACAGATGAGAAAATTGAGTCACAAAGAAGGTACATATATATGTATCTTGAGAATAAAAAGAATATCTTCTTTATCTTACATTTGCCATGCACTGTGAGAATATATTTGCATCTTTCAGGCACCGGGGTAAATGTGAAGAAAAATAAGATTTGGCCTCTTCCCTCAAAAGCAAACAAAAAGGTTAAACATGTGAAATGCCGCCTGTCTATTGGCTGGATCTCAGTGGCCACAATGGATTGCTATTTTCCCATTGTTGGAAAGCACGTTGTTTTCACCTGTATTAACCACATATGCTAGTTTTCCTTTTAGAATTAGTCACTTTTTAGTTACCAGTTCTAATTTGAGTCACTGACTTTCACCTAGAGAGTACCAGGAACACACCCAAAGTTGAACAAGTTAGGTTTACTACTTGTTATGGTGAGGGAGAATGCACACCATAGATGTTATGGGCTGAAGTGTTTCCCCTTCCAAATTCATATGTTGAGCCCTAACTCCCAAATACCTCCGAATGTATTTGGAGTTGGATCTTCAAAGAGGTGATTAAGCTAAAATGAAGTGGCTAGGGTGAGCCCAAATCCAATATGACTGGTGCCCTTATAAGAGGAGAAAATTTGGACATACAAAGAGACACTAGGGGCACGTGAGTACAGAGAAAAGATCGTGTGCAGACACAACAAGAAGGCAGCCATCTGCAAGGCAAAGAAAGAAGCCTCAGGAAAAACCAAATATGCCAGCACCTTGATCTTGGACTTCTAGCCACCATAGAACTGTGATAAAAAATTTAAACCACTTTGTCTATGGTATTTTGTTATGACTGTCCTAGCAGACTAATACGATATGAAACTACGAGACATCTTTGTAAAGCAGTGGTAGAAAGGACTTATTACAGGATTTGGGCTTTGGTTGGGTGATTTGGGAGTCTAAGAAAGTAGGGGTTCATTCTATATTGAATGCTATAAGAAAGCAAGGGCAATTCTATGATTGTGCATCTTAATATATCTTATCTATAGGGAAGGTGATTATAGTAGATGAAAGTGAGAACTAATCTTTTGTGGGTGGCACAGTGACCTTGTCTTTGTCTGTGCTTAGACTAAATGATGAAGCAGATTTGCTTTCTTTCATTGTATCATGTTCTCAGGGTAACACTGTCTGATGTGGGTATTTTGTGAGATTGTTTACATCCAGCAGGAGAACAACATGGCCTACCTGTGCCTACCTGTGAGTGCTAGGCCAGCTTTCAGACGTCTAGAGCTGCTTTTTTTCCTTTCTCACATGTGACTACTTAACACCATTCATTAGTTGTAACTAACTTGGCCTTAGGCAAGTTACTTCTCTGTGCCTCAGTTGTCTTACCTATACTTGAAGGAAATTAAACATAGAATAGTTGTGGGAACTATAAACAGAGGAATATACATAATGTTCTTAGAACAGGGCTTGCAACACAAGCAGCATTCATTGAATATGGGCTATTATCCATTTATTTCTTCTCCAACATACCATTTAGCATGAATTACATGTAGTTAGGTGTTGATACCGGAGAAGGCAATGGCACCCCACTCCAGTACTCTTGCCTGGAAAATCCCATGGGTGGAGGAGCCTGGTAGGCTGCAGTCCATGGGGTCACGAAGAGTCAGACACAACTGAGCGACTTCACTTTCACTTTTCACTTTCCTGCATTGGAGAAGGAAATGGCAACCCACTCCAGTGTTCTTGCCTGGAGAATCCCAGGGATGGGGGAGCCTGGTGGGCTGCCGCCTATGGGGTTGCACAGAGTCAGACACGACTGAAGTGACTTAGCAGCAGCAGGTGTTGATACACTCTCTCTTACTGGACTATAACTTCCCTGAGGACAGGGATACTGTCTATTGCCATAGTAATAACAGATAACTTTCATTGAGTGCTTTCAGTGGGCCAGGCACTATTGTTAGCTGTAGTCACTCCAAAAAAAAACTTCAGAGGCCCCGTTCTTACCTGTAGGCTAGCCTGGGTGTCCTCCTCTATGCTCCTACAGCGCCTATGTTTACCTTAATCACTATACTCAAAGTACGATACTGATGCTATCTGCTTATGTGTCTTCTTCCCTTTATATACTGTTCAGTTATAAAGGGGAGAGTAGGTACTTTTAAAATTTACAAATAAAAATTCTATATATTTAAGTGTACAATGTTATATTTTGATACATGTATATATTTTGAAATGATTACCACAATCAAGCTAATTAACACATCCATTAACCAGTCAATGATCATACCAGTCAATCCTAAAGGAAGTCAGTCCTGAATATTCATTGGAAGGACTGATGCTGAAGCTGAAACTTCAATACTTTGGCCACCTGATGCGAAGAACTGACTCATTGGAAAAGAGCCTGATGCTGGGAAAGATTGAGGGCAGGAGGAGAAGGGGATGACAGAGGACAAAATGGTTGGATGGCATCACCTACTCGATGGACATGAGTCTGAGCATGCTCTGAGAGTTGGTGATGGACAGGGAAGCCTGGCATGCTGAAGTCTATGCGGTTGCAAAGAGTCAGACATGACTGAGCGACTGAACTGAGTGAACACATCCATTACCTCACATAGTTATGATTTTTTTTTGATATGGTGAGAACACAATATCAAGTCTCTTAACAAAGTTCAAGTATAAAATACAGTATTATTAACTACAGTTACTGTGCTGTACATTAGATTTTAAGAACTTATTCATCCTGCATAACTGAAACTTTATACCCTTTAATCAACAGCTCCCCATTTCCACCATACTCAGCCCCTACCAAACACATTTTTGAGTTCAATGTTTTTAGATTCCACATATAAATGAGATCATGGAGTATTTGTCTTTCAGTTTCTGGCTTATTTCACTTAGAATAATGTCCTCTAGGTTTATCCATGTTGTCACAAGTGGCAGGATTTCTTTCTTTTGTAAGGTTAAATAATATTCCATTGTGAATATGTGTGTGTGTGTGTGTGTGTGTGATATTTTATTTATCCAATCATCCATTGACAGATATTTAGGCTGTTTCTTTGAAATGAACATGGATATCTTCAAGATACTAATTTCACTTGAAATCAGATACTTGTAACTTTGGTGCCCATGTCTTATCACAGTGCCCAGCACAATAGAAGTTCTGCATATAAAGGTATTCATTGGATTTTCAGTGCATGCTTTGCTTTGTCTGGAGTGGAACTCAGGTCAAAGTAGCTATCTTGTCTTAGCTCACATTGCCCTTTTCTCTGGGGTTTTATTTACTGAAAAAAGTAACAAAAGATCTCTTACATAGTGTTCTCCCTGTGTGGTAGATCTAAAAGAATCACCATAAGACTTCAATGCAGGAAGGTGCCATTTGGGAACAACTAGCCTCTGCCATTTAACAGTCAATTGTAACATTTCCATTGGGACAAAGTGGAGTAATGAAGGAAACTAGGACCTAGACCTTAGGTTTTGACCTTAATTTTGCTGTTGACAGACCGTGGTATTCAGCAAGTCACTGAACCTCTCTGACCTTCAATTTCTCCATGGGGGAAATATATAGAGCGTAATCTCTTTATTCACCAGCTAATAGAGCTTGATAACAAAAATTAAAGAGTATTTACTGGAGTTTCTCTTTAGGAAAAATATTTACTTCTTCCATTATTTCCATGTTGCATGCTTGGATGACTCTTAACCTCTGGAACTGGTGTTCCAAAATGGCCACAGCCCTTCCAATGCCAAGCAAGTGCCATGAGTATTAAGGTTTTTCAGCTTGCCATACTCCCTAAAAGTTCCACAATTCAACCTATTCCCAGTGAAGCAGTGAAGGGAACTATAGTGCCTGGAAACTTTGAAGACATAAGAGGGGTTTCTATACTGGAGTTGGACCCAGAAAGTTTCTTTCCATCATGCTGAGGAAAGACATAGGATGTTTTTCAACTCAAATTTGTGTTCTACCATAGGGATAAAATAAGGTGAATGACAGAATAACATTATCATAGTATCACATGCATATACAAGGGCAGAAAATACCTTATTACTTTGCATATAATGTATCACCATTGTGCCCAGAGACTATGTAACAATCATAATAACAGACTCCGGCTGGGACTTTATGGCACCTTTCCCTGACGAATTCCAAAGAATGGCCCAAAGGAACTCAGGAGGTCCAAATTTGAGAGAGCAGTGAGTTAAAACCAACATTAGCTGTTCCTCTTGTTTGAGGGGCAGCACCCAGCACATTAAGGGCTCCCATTAAATATAATGGAACTGACAAATTTCCTCAGTACTTCCTTCCTTTGTCCTAAACAGCTTTAAGAAATGATAGCTTTCTCCATCCTGACAATAGACAGATGTGTCCCTTTTTTCCCTTTCCCTAGAAGGGTTCTTGAGAGTCCCTTGGACTGCAAGCAGATCAAAACCAGTCAATCCTAAAGGAAATCAATCATGAATATTCATTAGAAAGACTGATGCTGAAGCTGAAGCTCCAATACTTTGGCCACCTGATGCGAAGAACTGACTCATTGCCCTGATGCTGGGAAAGATTGAAGGGAGGAGGAGAAAGCAACAACAGAGGACAAGATGGTTAGATGGCATCACTGACTCAATGGACATGAGTTTGAGCAAGCTCTGGGAAACGGTGAAGGACAAGAAAGCCTGGCATGCTGCAGTCCATGGGGTCGCAAAGAGTCAGACACTACTGAGCGACTGAACAACAAAGGTTTGTCATAACTTTCCTTCCAAGGAGCAAGTGTCTTTTAGTTTCATGGCTGCAGTCACTGTCTGCAGTGATTTTGGAGCCCAAGAAAATAAAATCGGCCACTGCTGCCACGTTCCCCCCTTCTATTTGCCATGAAGTGATGGGATTGAATCCCATGATCTTAGTTTTTTTAATGTTGAGTTTCAAGCCAGCTCTTTCATGCTCCTCTTTCACTTTCATTAAGAGCTTCTTTAACTCCTCTTCACTTTCTGCCATTAGAGTAGTATCATCTACATATCTGAGGTTGTTATCTCTTTGGGCAATCTTGATTCCAGTTTGTGCTTCATCCAGCCCAGACAATGCAGAATGAGGGCTGAGAGAGAGATGAGAATAAGTCAGGGCCTTTTTGGTCATGAGACCAAAGAGGTTTGAAGGTCCCTGGGCATGTGCCAGGTAGGGGTGGCCCTGAGAGAGAAGAAGGACTGTGCTAGGCAGTGAGGAGAAGAGCATGAGAAAGTGCCAAGGAGGAATGGTCAACAGCGTATTTGGGAGCCAGCAACATGTCCATCATGGACAGGGATTGTTCTAAGGAGGAAGCCAAATTTGGATGTGTTGAATGGGTCCAAATTGGGGAGGCTTTGGAACTGTACAGCATTTTACCCTTGAATTCTTGTTCTCTACTTTATACTGAATAAATGTGGAAAATAAAGATCATGGTCACACATTAGGTAGCTAGATGAGGCACTGAACCTTAGTGTTCAGATTATAGCAATGGTAAACATTTGTGATTTATGATGGACTTTCATCATAATGACATATATCATGTCATTCTTTCATGAAAATCTATTAAAAAAAACAGTGCCCCACTGTGGACATTCCCCTCTTTGAAGCCTTAAAATGAACAAACAAAACCTGTTGATTGAGTTCATTGTTCTTCAAAGGTAGAGCTGGGTTGTAACATCTGGGCTCACAGATCAGAGCCAAATGAGTGAAGTACTGATTCCAGTCAAGTGTATCTAGGGTGTCCTGTCCCACTTTCCCAGCATGCTCAGATGCCTTGGCTGTTGTATTCAAAGCCAGCCTAAGCAATGACAACTTCTCCCACTGAGCGCTTTCTCAGGATAAGCCTTTGAAATATGCTAAGACAGGCTGAGTGACTTAACGTTAGAGAACTGAGGTTTGTAGAAAACCATTACCATCTTCAGTTGCCATGGGCCATTGGAGAAGCCCTAGATGAAACCATAGGCCCTAAGTAAGGTGGGGGCTTCCCAGGTGATGCTAGTGGTAAAGAAACCTGTCAATGCAGGAGACGAAAGAGACAGGTCTAATCCCTGGGTTGGGAAGATCTCCTGGAGGAGGGAATGGCAACCCACTCCAGTATTCTCACCTGGAGAATCTCACAGACAGAGGAGCCTGGCGGGCTACTGTCCATAGCGTCACAAAGAGTCGGACACGACTGAAACAACTTAGCACAGCACAGCACAGCACAGCACAGGGGTATGGGTGAGTGGTGAGGAAGTGTCCAGACTTAGAACAGGACCATGGACAGAGATCAGCAGGCATCTTTAACCAGATCCCACAGTGAAATGCAGCCCTCCGTCATGTGGCTGTACATTCTGTGTTCTGTGGATAATGTTTGGAATGTGTGATGTGGGTTTTGGGCTTCCTTGGGTTGGGCACAATCGGAGTGCCCTGTACAGTGTGATCTCCCTCTCAGGACAGGCTCACAGGCCTTATTTAGTGTGGGAGGTATTAGTAGTGTCAACTTGTACACTGTTGGAAACTTCAGTGTAGTCTTCTGGTTTGAACAGTAGTCCTAGAATAAGGAGAAGAGCCAGACTGAGCTCAAGAAACCCTAGAAACATCTGATTCAGGGCTTCTTGGACATGGTTCCCTCTTCTCCTTTAAAGAAAGGAACCAGAAGGACTCCTCTTCATATAAAATCCAGTACTCCAGAGTTTGCCTCATTCCCCAACTGCCACCAACCCAGGAAGAAGAAAGCAAAGTGAGCTGTGTTATAGTAGAAAAACACTAAACTTGAAACAAATGACCTCGAGTTCTGACCCTTACTAATATAATCCTGGACAGTTTACAGAATCTTCTCAAAGCCACAATCTCTTCATTTGTAAAAAGGAGATAACAATTATAATCTCTACCTCACAGAAAGAAGTTTATGAGTAAGGCTTGGCATATACAAGTATAAAATAAATGTGTCTGCTTGTGCATGTATTCTAGAAGTTCCTGAAATCTCCCTTTCTGCAGTAAATCTTTCCTAAGTCATTGATGAAGTTGTGAGTTTCCTTCTGTCTACACTAGTAGTTCCTATTGTATCTTCCTTTTACTCTGTTATTAGCTGATACTCTTGTTGTTGATGTTGATAATGGTGGTGATGATGGTGAGATAATGATGGTGATAGTACAATGTGGTAAATAATGACTGCCTCAGATCATGGGACAAATGATACAGATAAAGGGAGAGTGAGAGAAGCTAGGAAGGAAACTAGCTCTGGTTGAGATTGAGCCCTGACCTTCCCTGAACTAACCTATACAGGTCCATCCATATAGGCAATCATGTCAAATCCCCAAGGACATTGCACTGGGGATTATGCAGCAAAATGTGTTGTCTAAGTAGATCCTGCCCAGAATGGAAGATGTGTTTCAAAAGGGTAAGTGCAGAATAATGCAAGAAAAGAGATGTTCCCACCCATCTAACACAAATGCTCCCTGAGCACTCTTTTTGGCTAAATACAAACCAATCAATTGGCATCTAGGAAATATGGAGTCAATACGCACCCAGAGCAGTCAGTGAGTGTCCTCACCTTTGTTTAAAAAAAAAAAAAAAACAGGGTATTCTCTCTTGTTACTTCAAACCTTCAAAATCTTCAATTGCTTCCTAAAGTTTGAATAATAAAATGTCAAAATCCCTAGGCTGATAGCCATGAAACAGTTCCAATATCTTTCCAGTTCTATGTAGCTGGTGCTGCAATCACAAGAACATCTTCCATTTAATATGTCCATATCTTTGTTCATACTTTTCTCTCAGCCTTGAATGCCCTTTCTGCACTTCTGCACATCAAAATCCTTCTCTTCCTTTAGGGTCCTTGAAGTGTCATGTCCTATCTAATGTCTTTCTTAAATCCCCTTGTATTATTTTCCTAGGACTGCTGCAACACATTACCACAAATTTGGTGGTATAAAATGACATAAATTCATTGTTTCACAGTAGAGGCCAGAATTCCAAAATCAAGTTGTCTGCAGGGCCATGCTCCCTCCAAAGGTCTAAGGGAGTATCTTTTCTTGCTTCTTCCAATTTCTGGCATTCCTGGTATTCCTTCATTTGTGGCAGCATGACCATAATTTCTGCCTTCATCTTCATGTGACCTTCTTACCTGTATCTCTGTATTGCTCATCTTCTTATATGGACACCTGTCATTGGATTTAGATCCTATCTAGTCAATCCAGGATGATGTCATTGAGAGATATGTCATCACTTAAGACCCTTTTCCACATAAATTCACATATACGGGTTTGAGGGGGTTATGACTTGGGTATGTCTTTTTGAGGAGGTCACCATTCAACCAACTACATCCTCCAAGACTAAATCAATATACCTTTCTTTTGACCTTATACATCATATTCTGTAATATATATTAGAGGTTTGTGAATAGAATTCTGTCTCTCTGACCTGGGGGCAAATTTTGCAATGCCAGGGACTATGTCTTATTCATCTCTGTGTAAGTCATCACTTATCCCAATGCCTGACATATAGTTGATGTTCAGTTGGTTATTGTCAACATTTTTAAATGGTCAACATTTTACTTCCGGAATAGAGGGAAGCAGCTGTGGAAGGCAGGCTGGAGCAATAAAGTACTATTTATCAGAGTTATGATGTAGAGTAAGTGCCTCTAGAAAAGTATTGGCTCCCCCATCTCCAGGAGGCAGTTGTTATTCCTTGCAGTATTATAATCCAAGCAGCAAGAATTTCTTTAGAATTACCAATTCAAACTATACTTTCTCCTTTAGCATATTTAACTGACTGACTATGTGCCAACTGTTATGCTAGGCATGACACAGAGATACATAAATCCACAAGATATACATATTTCCCTTTATGAGCTTAGTGTCTATCCAGAAAGGAAACATATACACATATGACATTTATGAGGTCATATACAAGCATCTGCAGATAGGTGTGACTGAGGGACTACTGTCAAAGATAAGTGAGAAGTCATTTTGTTGTTGTTGTTGTTCAGTTGCTCAGTTGTACCCAACTCCTTGAACCCCCATGGACTGCAGCATATCAGGTTTCCCTGTCCTTCACTATCTCCCGGAGTTTGCTCAAATTCATGCCCATTAAAAGCAAGAGCGGAGAAGGCAATGGCACCCTACTCCAGTACTCTTGCCTGGCAAATCCCATGGACAGAGGAGCCTGGTAGGCTGCAGTCCATGGGGTCGCTAAGAGTTGGATACGACTGAGCAGACTTCACTTTCACTTTTCACTTTCATGCATTGGAGAAGGAAATGGCAACTCACTCCAGTATTCTTGCCTGGAGAATCCCAGGGACGGGGGAGCCTGGTGGGCTGCCGTCTCTGGGGTCGCACAGAGTCGGACACGACTGAAGCGACTTAGCAGCAGCAGCAGAAAAGCAAGAGAGTTCCAGAAAAACATCTATTTCTGCTTTATCAACTATGCCAAAGCCTTTGACTGTGTGGATCACAATAAACTGTGGAAAATTCTGAAAGAGATGGGAATACCAGACCACCTGACCTGCCTCTTGAGAAACTTGTATGCAGGTCAGGAAGCAACAGTTAGAACTGGACATGGAATAACAGACTGGTTCCCAATAGGAAAAGCAGTACGTCAAGGCTGTATATTGTTACCCTGCTTATTTAACTTATATGCAGAGTACATCATGAGAAACACTGGGCTGGAAGCACAAGCTGGAATCAAGATTGCCAGGAGAAATATCAATAACTTCAGATGTGCAGATGACACCACTCTTATGGAAGACAGTGAAGAAGAACTAATGAACCTCTTGATGAAAGTGAAAGAGGAGAGTGAAAAAGTTGGCTTAAAGCTCAACATTCAGAAAACTAAGATCATGGCATCTGGTCCCATCACCTCATGGCAAATAGATGGGGAAACAGTGGAAACAGTGGCTGACTTTCTTTTTGGGGGCTCCAAAATCACTACAGATTGTGATAGCAGCCATGAAATTAAAAGATGCTTACTTCTTGGAAGGAAAGTCATGACCAACCTAGACAGCATATTAAAAAGCAGAGACATTACTGTGTCAACAAAGGTCTGTCTAGTCAAGGCTATGGTTTTTCCAGTAGTCATGTATATATGTGAGAGTTGGACTATAAAGAAAGCTGAGCACTGAAGAATTTATGCTTTTGAACTGTGGTGTTGGAGAAGACTCTTGAGATCTGCAAGGAGATCCAACCAGTCCAGGACTGATCTAAAGGAGATCAGTCCTGGGTGTTCATTGGAAGGACTGATGCTGAAGCTGAAACTCCAATACTTTGGCCACTTGATGTGAAGAGCTGACTCATTTGAAAAGACCCTGATGCTGGGAAAGATTGAGAGCAGGACGAGAAGGGGACGACAGAGGATGAGATGGTTGGATGGCATCACCGACTCAATGGACATGAGTTTGGGTGGACTCCGGGAGTTGGTGATGGATATCAGGAGTTGGTTCATGGGATCACAAAGGGTCGGACACAACTGAGTGACTGACCTGAACTGAAGTCAGTGATGCCATCCAGCCATCTCACTGTCTGTCTCTCTGTTCTCCCCATGCCCTCAATCTTTCCCAGTATCAAGGTCTTTTACAGGGATTTGGCTCTTTGCATCAGATGGCCAAAGTATTGGAGCTTCAGCATCAGTCCTTCCAGTGAATATTCAGGGTCGATTTCCTTTAGGATTGACTAATTTGATCTCCTTGCTGTCCAAGGGACTCTCAAGAGTCTTCTCTAGCACCACAGTTTGAAGGCACCAATTCTTTGGATCTCAATGGTCTTTATGACCCAAATCTCACATCTGTACATGACTACTGAAAAAACCATAGCTTTGACCATATGGACCTTTGTCAGCAAAGTGATGTCTCTGCTGTCTAGGTTTGTCATAGCTTTTCTTCCAAGGAGCAAGTATTTTTTAATTTCATGGCTGCAGTCAACATCTGCAGTGATTTTGGAGTCCAAGAAAATAAAATCTGTCACTGTTTCCACTTTTCTGCCATCTGTTTGCCATGAGTTGATGGGACTGAATGCCATATTTTCATTTTTTGAATGTTGAGTTTCAAGCCAGCTTTTTCACTCTTCTTTTTCACCCTTATCAAGAGTCTCTTTAGTTCCTCTTTGCTTTCTACCATTAAGGTGGTGTCATCTGCATATCTGAGGTTGTTGATATTTCTTCCAGCAATCTTGATTCCAGCTTGTGATTCATCCAGCCTGGCATTCTGCATTATGTACTCTGCATATACGTTAAATTACCAGGGTGACAATATACAGCCTTGACATACACCTTTCCCGACTGTGAGCCAGTTCATTGTCCCATGTCCAGTTCTAACTGTTGCTTCTTGGCCTGCATATGGGTTTCTCAGGAGACAGGTAAGATGGTCTGGTATTCCCATCTCTTTAAGAATTTTTCACAGTTTGTTGTGATCCACACAGTCAAAGGCTTAAGTGTAGTCAATGAAGCAGACGTAAATGTTTTTCTGGAATTTCCCTGCTTTTTCTATGATACAACAGATGTTGGCAATTTGATCTCTGGTTTCTCTGTCTTTTCTAAATCCAGCTTGTACATCTGGAAGTTCTCAGTTCATGTACTGTTGAAGCCTAGCTTGAAGGATTTGGAGCATTACCTTGCTACCATGCAAAATGTGTATTACAAATATTTGGGCATGTGTCCACTCTCACACTGAACTGAGAATTCCTATCTCCTTAAGGGCAGGAAACTTGCTTCCTTCTCTTTGTCTCTCCATTCTTCAGGCATATATTTGTGGAATAAAATGTTTAAATTAGTGAATGAGCTGAAGACTTTATGCATACTTTTATACCAACCATGGCCACACAGATGAGCGCTCCTAATGGATTTTTCCAAAGAACAGTTGATTCTTTTTTGAGCCTAGTTTGGTAAACATGTATATCAACAATCAGATAAGGCTGGGCTAATTGCTGGCTCCTCATTCAATATGAGGTCACCCTGACCAGGACCACTGTCTCTACAAGAGGTAAAGTTCCAGGGTTGGTGTGACCCTAAAGATAACCCATCCCATAGAAGATGCCCTCATGTCTCCTTTCCTGAAGTCAAATGGCCATAGAGAGGGAGGGGAGATTAGAAGAGGAAATAGGAAGAGCAAAAAGGACAGTAGGGAAGGAAAGAGAAAGAAGACAAGGAGGGAAAGATGGGGTGGGGGGAGAAAGAGCTAGGAAGGAGGGGTAACAGAAATAAGCAGATGTGCCACCTTAAATCAGATGATGGATGTTTTAGGTATTAGCTAATTGTGCCATCCTAATGTAAAATGATATCCATTGAATTCTAGTCATGCACTCTGACTAACAATGAGCACCTGTGCCCTTTACACTTTGCAAGAATAGTAGCAAGGTACAGTTGACATAGCCTCTTGGTGTGAGGCAAATATATATTCAAGTCCTGAGATGTGTGACTTTGGGCATAGAACAACTCTCTGAGGCTCATTTTCCTCATGTTTAAGATGAGAATGATATCTACTTTGAAAGATTATTTACCTTACAAAGATTAGTGGTGCTATACATAAAGTGCTTGGTAAATAGGAGGTCAACAAATGATAGCTACTATTATTATGTGCTTTCAGGAGGCTGCATAGTGAAAAAACACAGACATCAGAGACAAATCAAGGTTTGAACCCTAGTTCTGCCATTACCAGCTGGATTTTACATCCTCTTTCTGAGAATTAACTCTGTCACCCTTTGAAGTGCTACCTAGGAAGTACAATATAAGAAGTAGAAGCATGGTCTCTGGAATTTTAAACCTGGTTTATTGTGTAACCTAACATTTCAGAGCCCTAGTTTCCCCATTTCAAAAGTGGGAGGAATAAAAATAGTACCAATGTCCTAGGGTTGTTGTGAGGATTAATTGAGTTAATTTATGTCAAATGCTTAAAATTGTTTCTGGTAGATACTAAGATCTCAAAAAAATTACCTATTGTTATCCTAAAATACTTTCTACACTTACCATCTCATTTATTTTTCACAGCATCTTGTGAAACGTGTATTCCATTCTCATTTTACAGTTAAGAAAACTGAGGCTCAGGCTTTTTTAGACTCCTATAGGTAGTAAATGACAGAGCCCAGACTAAAAGGTGTTTTCTCAGTAGCTTCAATGTGTCCCTCTTCTCCTCCACTTTAAACCCTAATACCTGCACTGTTTCTCAGTGCTTTTCATTGAATGCCATGCAATAGTCAGGTGTGCCAGAAACTCATTCTGGAAATGCAATATAGACTCATTCTCTACAGATATGCTGATGGATTTTGAGCCTACTTGTTAGAGGAGACATGACTCTGAACATTCACCTACATATCTATCACCTTCTATGAAAGCTAGATCTACCACTTCCTGCTTTGCAGAAGTCATCGAATATTGTCTTCCTCCAGAAATCAGAAGTCTCTTTCTTTGCACATTTGGTCATCCTGCCAACATGCTTTCACTTTTGTCTGGCCTAATCAGCTATAATCTAAAGCTCTAAAATATTAATTTCCACAAACACACTTATAACCCAGCAAAGTTGGTTAAAAACACATTTATGTAAAGAAAATTCTAATTCTCTATTGACTTCCATTATAAAGTTAACAGCATGTTTCCATGGAAACTGTCCCCACAACACACTGAATCAAAGCTCTTGGTGAAGAAGGGTCAACTGTGCTGTGTTACCTAGGACTGGGCAAGACTGGGCAGTATGTGAAATGATGTACATGAAAACAAAGTGATATATAAATAAAAGATAGTAGTAAGAGCAGTAGAAGCATCCACTCTTGGCCTCACAGCCATTCTTGCCTACTTTCAGTTTCTGTAGGGGCTTCCCTACCTTTGATCTTTGTAAGCTGTACTCTGCCCTCCACCCCAATACCTATCATGAGCACTCCTTATCATGCCTTGTTGTCTTTTGACCTCCATAGCACTTACTAATACTAATTGTTTTACATGTTTATGGGGTTTTTTGGTCCCTCTCTCTTTAGAATGTAAGCAATATGAGAATGAAGTTTGTTTGTTTGATTTCACTGTTGTATCCCAGCACCTGGAACATCTTGCCCGATATATATAGGTGTTCAATAACTATTTTTTTGTGTATGATGGTTACCTTTACTTATTTGTTTTTTATTGACACATAGTTGGTTTATAATGCTGTATTAGTTTCTGCTGAACAGCAAAGTGATTCAGTTTATGTATACATTCTTTTCCGTTATGGCTTATCATACGATATTGAATATAGTTCCCTCTGCTATACAGTAGGACCTTGTTTATCCATCCTGTGAAAAATAGTTTTTATCTTCTAACCCCAAACTCCCAATCCATCCTTCCCCCACCCACTTTGGCAACCACAAGTCTGTCCTCTATGTCTGTGAGTCTGCAATAATTATTTATTGAACAAAGGAAGGGATGAATGAATGATTGAATGATGACTGTTGCTCTCTCTGTATGAAAAATCTCATCTATATGTCTCAACCTCCTCCACAACCTCTAGAATGCAGCAGAAGTATCACTTCCTCAAGTAAGATTTCCTGCTGCCTTAATGTTGGTTGTATCACCCTATCAAATCTTGTTACTACAGCCTATGCTTTTCCTATAGAACACACTTGCAATTAACTAAATAACAAATTCTATCTTATTTGTTGTCTGTCCCTCTCAAGACAGACACTCCATGTCAGCAAAGATTACACTGTGTTCACCTCTATATCCTTAGTATCTATAGTAGAGCCTGACACATAAAAGGAGCTTAGTAAATAAGGTATGAATGACTGAATGGAAGTTGTGTCAGTTATGGAATGGAACAAAGGGTCTCAATTTTAGCATTTACTGTTTAGCATAGAATTCAGACATGTCTAGAAGAGTGGTGGATTAGTGTTTTTAGACTAAAACTAAATAATAAATAAATAAATAGTGATCTATTTAGATGAGGGATTGAGACTTCTGGGAAATAATTCAGCCTAAGGAAAAACAGAATGGAAGCTGACAAGGTTGGACAGATAGCATGAGAAAGGTAAAACTGAATAGAACATTAGTTGCAGTGTCTACCACTTAGTTTGCTCTTTGTCCCAGGTCTTGGGACACTCAAGCCTGAGTTTTAAAAAGCGTGTGATGGGAGGAAAACCAGTGACAGCTCTTTTGCCAAAAACAGCAGATTTTAAAAACATGGTGTAGCCCTGCTTTGGGAGCTTTCTTATTAAATACAGCCTAAACATGGAGCTACAAGAAGACCCATGGTGGTTTCCAGTTCAAGATGGCAGAGTAGAAGGAAATGAACTCATATCCTCCTGCAAGAGCATCAAAATTGTAACTAGCTATTGAACGACCATCGACAAGAGGATGCTGGAACCCACAAAAAAAAGATACCCTATGTCCAAAAACAAAGAAGAAGCCACAGTAAGATGGTAAGAGGGGCACAATCATGATAAAATCAAATCCCATACCCGCCTGGTGGGTGACCCACAGACCGGAGAACAATAATACCAAAAAAGTTCTCCCACTGTTGTGAAGATTCTGAACCCCATGCAAGGCTTCCCAGCCTGGAAATCCGACAAATGGACTGGGAATCACCAGGGAATCTGACCTTGAAGGCCAGTGGGATTTGATTATAAGTCTTCCAAAGGACTGAGGGAAACAGAAATTCCAGGCTTGGAGGGCACAAACAGAATTTTGTATGCACCAAGGCCCAGAGGAGAGGAGCAGTGGCACCACAGGAGACTGAACCAAAACTACCTGCTAGTGTTGGAGGGCCTCCTGTGGAGGAGTGGGTTGGCAGGGGCTCACCACAGGGATGGGGGCACTGGAAGGTCCCCTTTGGCGTAAACCCTCTTGGAGTTTGCCATTAACCTGTAGAACCTGTAGACTCCCCAGGGCTGGGTTGCCTCAGGCCAAACAACTACCAGAGAGAGAATGAAACCCCACTCATCAGCAGATAATTGGATTAAAGCTTTACTGAGCAAGGCCTTGCTCACCAGAGCAAGACCCAGTTTTTCCCATCACCAGTCCCTCCCATCAAGAAGCTTACACAAGCTTCTTAGCCTCATCCATCAGAGGGCAGACAGAATAAGCAAGAAGTACTGTCTCACCGCAGCTAAAACAAAAACCAAAGTAGAGAAAGTTAATCATGATGAAAAAGCAGATAATTATGTCCCAGATGAAGGGACAAGATAAAATCCCGGAAAAAAACAAACAAACAAACAAACATAAATGGAGAGAAGATAGGCAACCTTCCAGAAAAAGAATTCAGAATAATGATAGTGAAGATGATCCAGGATCTCAGGAAAACAATGGAGGCAAGATTGAGAAAATGCAAGAAATGTTTACAAAGACCTAGAAAAACTAAAGAACAAACAAACAGAGGTGAATAATACACTAGAAGGAATCAAGAATAGAATAACTGAGGCAGAAGAATGATTAAATGACCTGGATGACAGAATGGTGGAAGTCACTGCCATAAAACAGAATATAGAAAAAAGAATGAAAAGAAATGAAGACAGCCTAAGAGACCTCTGGGACAACATTAAACACACCAACATTCGCATTATAGGGGTCCCAGAAGGAGAAGAAAGGGAGAAAGGACCTGAGAAAATATTTGAATAGCTGAAAACTTCCCAAACATGGGAAAGAAAATAGTTAATCAAGTCCTAGAAGCACAGAGAGTCCCAGGAAGGATAAACCCAAGAAGGAACACACTGAGACACATAGTAATCAAACTGATGAAAATTAAAGACAGAGATAAAATATTAAAAGCAAAGAGGGAAAAACAACAAATAACACACAAGGGAACTCCCATCAGGCTATCAGCTGATTTCTCAACAGAAACTCTGCAAGCCAGAATGGAATGGCATGATATATTTAAAGTGATGAAAGGTAAGAACTTACTACCAAGAATATTCTACACAGCAAGACTCTCCCTCAGATTTGATGGAGAAATCAAAAGTTTTTCAGACAAGCAAAGGTTAAGAGAATTCAACACCACCAAACTAGCTTTACAACAAATGCTAAAGGCACTTCTCTAGGCAGGGAACACAAAAGAAGGGAAAGACCTACAGAAAATAAACCCAAAACATTAAGAAAATGGTAATAGGATCATACATATTGATAATTACCTTAAATGTAAGTGGATTAGACTGACTGGGGGGATGAAAACATGTGCATGTATGAACTTCCACTTACCATATCACTCTGCTTTACCCACCCCCACAAATTGTATGTTATTGTTTTATATTGTTAAGTTAATCATGTTCCCATAATGGCTTGCAATTGCAGTTATCTGTCTTTTTTTCCTGGCTATTGATTGTGAAAACTGATAAACATCTTTTACTATTGTGATTATGTAACTATTACTCACTTAATACCATTGTATCACGATTCATCAACAGAAAATAGAACTTTATATCACCAAAATTAGGATCTAATAGAAAAACCTGTAATCACTTTTTAAAATCCAGATGCATATTAGTTGAACAATACAAATGCTCAGGTATTGCTTTTTTTCTCCAAAACTCCAGATATGTTTCTAATTAGCAGTCATGTTTTAAAAAACTGGACTATATGATGATTGTTTACTTTTATATCTAGCTTGTTTCACTTTTTCTATTTTCTATTCAGTGCTCCCATTTAATTTGGTTTATGTTCTCCAATGTCTAAATCTCTTCTTTTTTTTTGATGTTCTTTCTCAAGCCTTTATCAGGTGTAATAGAAAAGCTTTTGTATACATATATATACATATATATATGTATATATATTTTAGAAAACTTATGAATTTTTGCCTAACTAAAAAAACTGATGACATTTTTGAGTCCACTTGTTTGACTTAGTATGAATAGAATGTTAGATTTCTAATTAAAAAATAGATATGCAACAAGCAACAAAGATTTTCTGTATAGCATAGGGAACTATAGTCAATATCTTGTAATAGCCTATGATAGAAAATGATTTCAAAATAATATATTTATCTTTGTATAACTGAATCACCTTGCTGTGCACCTGAAACATTGTAAGTCAACTATACTTAAATAAAATATATATATTTAAAAAAAAAAAGAAGACTCATGGTGCAGAAAATAAGGTCCTTAACATCAGCTCCTGGTGGCAGCACCATCTTTGGCAGACATTGGCTGTGGTGACAGGGATGCCAGCAGTGGCTGCAGCAGCTCTGGAATATAAGATGCCTGCAGTTTAAGTCCCCTGAGGAAGAAGAAAATGGTGGAGATAAGTTTCAACTGAAAGGATGGTGTTTGTGAGCACATTTCTTGGCAACATCTAAACACAATTAGGTTACAATATTCTAATCCCTATCTAGTAATTTAGTTTGTAGAATTTATTTTGCCAAGTCTAGGATGTTCTGTTTCTTTTGGTAATAACCAGGGACAATTTGCCTCAGTTGCCCCAGTCATGCCAGCAATTTTCAGCAACATTCACATCTCTCTCCTTCCATTCTTTCAACTGATTGTGGTTTTTTTTAATTTAGTTTTTTATTGAAGGATAATTGCTTTACAGAATTTTGTTGTTTTCTGTCAAACCTCAACAGGAATCAGCCATAGCTATACATATATACCCTCCCTTTTAAACCTCCCTCCCATCTCCCACCCCATCCCACCCCTCTGCCCCTGTTGAGTTTCCTGAGCCATACAGCAAATTCCCGTTGGCTATCTATTTTACTTATGGTAATGTAAGTTCCCATGTTACTCTTTCCATACATCTCACCCTCTCCTCCCCTCTACCCATGTCCGTAAGTCTATTCTCTATGTCCGTTTCTCTATTGTTTACCTGTAAATAAATTCTTCAGTACCATTTTTCTAGATTTCATATATATGTGTTAGGATACAATATTTATCTCTTTCTGACTCGCTTCACTCTGTGTAATAGATTTTAGGTTCATCCACCTCATCAGAACGGACTCAAAAGTGTTCGTTTTATGGCTGGGTAATATTCCATTGTGTATATGTACCACAGCTTCTTTATCCATTCATCTGTCGATGTACATCTAGATTGCTTCCGTGTTCTAGCTATTGTAAAGAGTGCTGCAATGAACAATGGGATACATGTTTGTTTGTTGTTTTTTTTAAATTTTGGTTTCCTCAGGGTATATGCCTAGAAGTGGGATTGCTGGGTCATATGGTGGTTTTATTCCTAGTTTTTTTAAGGAATCTTCATACTGTCTTCCATAGTGGCTGTATCAATTTGCATTCCCACCAACAGTGCAAGAATGTTCCCTTTTCTTCACACCCTCTCCAGCATTTATTGTTTGTAGACTTTTTGATGATGGCCATTCTGACTGGTGTGAGGTGATATCTCATTGTGGTTTTCATTTGCATTTCTCTAATGATGAGCTCGGAGAAGGCAATGGCACCCCACTCCAGTACTCTTGCCTGGAAAATCCCATGGATGGAGGAGCCTGGTAGGCTGTAGTCCATGGGGTCGCTAAGAGTCGAATACGACTGAGCGACTTCCTTTCACTTTTCACTTTCATGCACTGGAGAAGGAAATGGCAACCCACTCCAGTGTTCTTGCCTGGAGAATACCAGGGACGGCGGAGACTGGTGGGCTTCCGTCTATGGGGTCACACAGAGTCGGACACAACTGAAGCGATTTAGCAGCATCAGCAATGATGAGCTATGTTGAGCATCTTTTCATTTGTTTGTTAGCCATCTGTATATCTTCTTTGGAGAAATGTCTTCAACCGGTTATTAGCTTTATTGAGATATAAGTAACATAACAATTGATCATTTTGTTTTCGGCCGCACCACACAACATGTCAGATCTTACTTTCCCAACCAGGGATCAAACCTGCATCCCCTGCAGGGGGCGCAAGGAATCTTAACCATTGGACTTCCAGGAAGTCCCTCAACAATTCATCATTTTAAAGTGTACAACTGAGTGGTTTTAGTATATTCACAGAGATGTAAATCACTTTTAGAACATTATCATTGCCCACAGAAGAAACAAGAAATTCTGTACCCATCAGCAGTAATGTTCCATTTCCCCTTATCTCCCCCTGAGCCTACACAACCACTCATCTATTTTGTCACTATAGATTTGCTTATTCTGAACATTTCATATAACTAAATGGGTCATACAATGTGTGACTGCCTTCTTTCACTTACTATAATGTTTTCAAAATTCATTCATGCTGTACCATGTATCAGAGCTTCATTCCTTTTAGTTGATAAATAATATTCCATTGTATAGATATTTATCTTTATTTATCCATTCATCAATTGATGGACATTTAGGTTTTTCCATTTTGGGGCTGCTATGAATAATACTGCTATAAACATTCAGACTAGTTTTTGTTTTTATTTATCTTATGTATATATCTGGAAGAACAGTTTCTGGGTTATATATGGTTATATTACATCTTTGGAGTAGCCACCAGACTGTTTTCCAAAGAAGCTGTACCATTTTACATTACCACCAGGAATATATGAAGGGTCTAATTTCTCCACATTCTCACCAACATTTGTTATTTGTCTTTTTGATTATAGCCATGCTGTGCTGTGCTGTGCTAAGTTGCTTCTATCGTGTCCGACTCTTTGTGACCCTACAGGCTGCAGCCCACAAGGCTCCTCTGTCCATGGGATTCTCTAGGCAAGAATACTAGAGTAGGTTGCCATGCCCTCCTCCAGGGGATCTTCCCAACCCAAGGACTGAACCTACATCTCTTATGTCTCCTTCATTGGCAGGCGGGTTCTTTACCACCAGCACCACCTGGGAAGCCAGTAGCCATCCTAGAGACTGTGAAATGGTATATCACTGTAGTTGTCATTTCATTTCCCTAGTGGCTAATGACATTGAACATCTTTTAATGAACTTATTGGTAACTTGTGTATTTTCTCTGGAAAAAACTTTATTCAGATCCTTTACCCATTTTTAATTGAGTTATATGATTTTATAATTGTGTTGTAAGATTTCTCTATGTAAAATGTGGTTTGCAAGTATTTTCTCATTCTTTTGGTTTTCATTTCAGTTTCTTAATGATGTCCTTTGAAACACGAAAGATTTTAATTTTGATGAAGTTCAATTTATCTATTTTTCCCATCATCACTTGTGCTTTTGATGTCTTATCTCAGAAACTACTGTCTAATTTAAGGTCATGAAGATTTATTCATATTTTCTTCTAAGGGTTTTATAGTTTTAGCACCTACTTTTAGATCTCTGCTCAATTTTAAGTTAATGTTTTTATATGGTGTGAGGTGAGTTCCAGCCTCATTCTTTTGTAGGAGGATACCCAAGTTGTTTGTCCCAGTACGATGTACTGAAAACACCATTATTCCCCACCCCATTCAATTGTCTTGGTACCCTTATTGAAAGTCAGGTGAGTGTAAATGTGTTTGTTTCTGGGCTTTCAAATGAATTCCACAGATCTACATTTCTGTCTTTAAGCCAGTACCTCATTGTCTTGAACACTGTATCTTTGTACTAAGTTTTTAAATTGCAAAGTGTGAATCCTCCAACTTTTGCTCTTTCTCAAGAATGTTTTGGCTATTCTTGGTTCATTGAATTTACATGTGAATTTTAGGATCAGCTTGTCAATTTTTCTAAAGAATCCAGCTTGGATTTTCATAGAGACCTGTAGAACAAATTGGGGTTGTGTGTGCATGTGGGCACCCAGTCGTGTCTGACTCTTGGCAACCCTGTGAACTTTAGCCCACCAGGCCCCTCTGTCCATGGGATTTCTCAGGCACGAACACTGCAGCAGGTTGCCATTTCTTTCTCCAGGGGATCTTCCCCACCCACAAATCGAACCCACATCTCTTGTGGCTCCTGCACTAGCAGGCAGGTTCTTTACCAGTTGAGCCGGAGTAAAACAGTTTAGAAAAGTTTTCTTAGCAAATCAATAGGTCTCAAAAGTTTACAAAGAACCTTCATACTAGAGCATGTGGCTCTATCTCTCAGAATTTTCAGTAGTTGGTCCTAGCCAAAACTAAAAGAGAGACTCTGACATAAATGTCTAGCAAGTATCCTGCCATAAGACTATCTGGAATATATCTCTGAACTGCATAAATGTGCCAACATGCCCTCTCTACCTAGCTATCTTACAGGTACTTCAAAATGAATTTGTTACTTTCTCTACAATTCTGCCCTGTCCCCTAGAAACGTCAGAGTCATCCTTGTCTTCCTTTTTGCCTTCATCCAAATCTATTCTACCTCAGCAGTCTCTATTGAATATGCTCCCTGCCCCACACCTCCCACCTTCTTTTTGTTCCTACAGCCACTGCCCTAGGTCAGACCTTGATTCTAGACTATTATAGAAACCTCATCAGTTTTGCTATTTTGCTTTTGTTGACCTTATGTGATTTTCCATATCACAGCTGGCATGGTATTTTTAAAAATGTAAAACTCATCCTATCATTCCCTTGTTTAAAAACCATTAATGGCATTTCAATGCTGACAGTAAAAGCATCCTTACATCTTTAGCATACAAAGCTTTACATGACCTATATCTTAGCTATCTTTTCAGCACCTCTTCTCCTTACCACTTAATTCCCACATGTATACCCTCCAGTCATATCAACTGTATTGCTGATCATCCTGTTTGTGATGCCAATTGTCTTGCTGTTCACACTGTCCACAGTGTTAGCTGAACCCGCGGTAGGCAAGGCATGAGCTAAGAGGCTGGAAGAAGGCTGGAGGAGCCATAGAACTGCAGACACGTTTATTCTCTCCTGGCTGAGGCAGCAGCAGTAGCAGCAGCCATAGCATAACCTAAAAGAACACAACCTCTCCCTGGCTGACACAGCAGCCATAACAGTATTCTCTCCTGGCTGATGTAGCAGCTGTAGCAGTAGACACACTATAATCTCTTCTCTTGTGGCTGACCCAATGGACACAACCATGACGCAGCAGTAATGTCGCCGATTTATGGCTGGAGCTCACATATCCCTACAGAACAAAGTAGCTCGTGACCAAGTTTGAGTACCTCATTACACACATGTGCAGTGCTACAGATGATCTCAGTTGTTAGTCACTATTTACAAAACGTGGGGCGAACGAGCCTGAACACACCATCTTGGCTAATTTGCTCTCTCCCCACACCAACCTTCTTAAATTTTCCTAATATGCTATGCTTATTCATACCCCATGCCTTTGTACATCTTATTTCATCTCCTTCCCATGGTCTCTGCCTGGTGAACTCATATTTATCTATCATTCTAGTTCACAAGTCACTTCTTTTGTGAGGACTTTTCAAGCCTGAGGTAATCAGTTAGTTCTCTATGTCATGTACAATTCACTGTTATAAGCACATGGTGTTATAATTGCTTTTCTAACATCTCTGACTCTCCACTAAACTCAGTGGTGGAAATTGGGTGTATATTGGAATCATCTTTACATCCCCAGCCTCTAGCACAGCACTTGGTACAAAGCAGACATTAAGACAATCTTTGTCAACAATCAATCCTTCAACAAACAGTATGGTCTTATTATTGGGGCTTTCAGCAAAGTCACATTAGCAAATAGATAGAAACCTCATGAACACCTGGATTCAGATGCTCACAGTGATAGATCTAGATTTTAGTACCAGAAAGCTTCTTCTATAGATAAAAAGGGATTTTCTCCCACTAGACAAATTCATTTTTGAGAAGAATTTTTAAAAATATTTAAAAAGAATATTAGGATTTCACATGTATGAACAAATAGGAAGCTAAAGATGAAAACTGTATTCATTTCAGAAAATACTTTCAGTCTTTTGGATGGAAAGGGACTTTATTTAAAATTATGTTTGGAAGCAACCTAGATGTTCATTGGCAGACAAATGGATGAGAAAGCTGTAGTACATATACACAGTGGAATATTACTCAGCTATTAAAAAGAAGGCATTTGAATCAGTTCTAATGAGGTGGATGAAACTGGAGCCTATTATACAGAGTGAAGTAAGTCAGAAAGAAAAACACCAATACATTATATTAACACATATATATGGAATTTAGAAAGATGGTAACAATAACTCTATATGAGCGACAACAAAAGAGACACAGATGTAAAGAACAGACTTTTGGACTCTGTGAGAGAAGGTGAGGGTGGGATGATTTGCGAAAATAGCATTGACACATGTATATTACCACATGTGAAACAGATCACCAGTCCAGGTTCCATGTGTAAGATAGGGTGCTCAGGGGTGGTGCACTGGGATGACCCTGAGGGATGGTATGGGGAGGGAGGTGGGAGGGGGGTTCAGGATGGGGGACACATGTACACCCATGGCTGATTCATGTCAGTGTATGGCAAAAACCACTACAATATTGTAAAGTAATTAGCCTCCAATTAAAATAATTTCACAATTTGTATGGAAATACAAAAAAACCTCGAATAGCCAAAGCAATCTTAAGAAAGAAGAATGGAACTGGAGGAATCAAGTTGCTTGACTTCAGGCTCTACTACAAAGCCACAGTAGTCAAGACAGTATGGTACTGGCACAAAGACAGAAATATAGATCAATGGAACAAAATAGGAAGCCCAGAGATAAATCCATGCACCTATGGACACTTTATCTTTGACAAAGGAGGCAAGAATATACAATGGAGAAAAGACAAACTCTTTAACAAGTGGTGCTGGGAAAACTGGTCAACCATTTGTAAAAGAATGAAACTAGAACACTTTCTAACACCATACACAAAATAAACTCATAAATGGATTAAAGATCTAAACGTAAGACCAGAAACTATAAAACTCCTAGAGGAGAACATAGGCAAAACACTCTCTGACATACATCACAGCAGGATCCTCTATGACCCACCTCCCAGAATATTGGAAATAAAATCAAAAATAAACAAATGGGACCTAATTAAAACTAAAAAGCTTCTGCACAACAAAGGAAACTATAAGCAAGGTGAAAAGACAGCCTTCAGAATGGGAGAAAATAATAGCAAATGAAGCAACTGACAAACAACTAATCTCAAAAATATACAAGCAACTCCTATAGCTCAATTACAGAAAAATAAATGACCCAATCAAAAAATGGCCCAAAGAACTAAATAGACATTTCTCCAAAGAAGACATACAGATGGCTAACAAACACATGAAAAGATGCTCAACATCACTCATTATCAGAGAAATCCAAATCAAAACCACAATGAGGTACCATTTCACGCCAGTCAGAATGGCTGCGATCCAAAAGTCTACAAGCAATAAATGCTGGAGAGGATGTGGAGAAAAGGGAACCCTCTTACACTATTGGTGGGAATGCAAACTAGTACAGCCCCTATGGAGAACAGTGTGGAGATTCCTTAAAAAACTGGAAATAGAACTGCCTTATGATCCAGCAATCCCACTGCTGGGCATACACACCGAGGAAACCAGAATTGAAAGAGACACGTGTACCCTAGTGTTCATCGCAGCACTGTTTATAATAGCCAGGACATGGAAGCAACCTAGATGTCCATCAGCAGATGAATGGATAAGAAAGCTGTGGTACATATGCACAATGGAATATTACTCAGCCATTAAAAAGAATACTTTTGAATCAGTTCTAATGACGTGGATGAAACTGGGGCCTATTATACAGAGTGAAATAAGCCAGAAAGAAAAATACCAATACAGTATACTAACACATATATATGGAATTTAGACAGATGGTAACGATAACTCTGTATGGGAGAGAGCAAATGAGACACAGATGTATAGAACAGTCTTTTGGACTCTGTGGGAGAGGGAGAGGGTGGGATGATTTGGGAGAATGGCATTGAAACATGTATAATATCACATATGAAACGAGTCACCAGTCCAGGTTCGATGTAGGATACAGGATGCTTGGGGCTGGTGCACTGGGATGAATGACCCAGAGGGATGGTATGGGGAGGGAGGTGGGAGGGGGCTTCAGGATGGGGAACATGTGTACACCCGTGGCAGATTCATGTTGATGTATGGCAAAACCAATACAATACTGTAAGTAAAATAATAATAATAAATAAATGATAAATCAGAAAATAAATAAATAAAAATAAAAAATAAAATAAGTTAATTTTAAAAATGGAATTGAAAATATAAAAATGCAAAAAAATATAAAATTTTGCTTAATTACACACACACACACACACACACAAATCATTAAATAAGCAATTTGAGAGTTCATATTCACATTGTATTAAAATAATTATATGTGTTTTAGCAAAGGGAAAAAAATATGGTTGTTTTTGTTGAAATAAAACACCTTAATTCTCTTTTTTAATACAGTCTGGCAAAAAATAACACCAATATTCATGATTAACCTGTTGAATAGTAGATGACTTGTCTCCTAGTGACCTCACAAGTACCTGCTTCAATTAGCCATAGCAAATAAAAAAAATTTCATCACATAGTTTGCATATGTAGGTGCAAAATCAATCTGAAAAGAGGAAAAATATGTCATTACTTCAGAGTGTCTTGGTGTGTACCTTATAAAATGAAGCCTACATCTACTGCTGAGTTGCAGAACCTGTGTTAATACTATAGCAAACAACAAGAAAACATTTTTCCATGAAAAATGTCACGATGTTGTAGTTAATAATCTGATTCATGAATCAGACAGATAGAGGGTTGGTCTCAATGACCTCTTATTTCCCTTCCATTCCCTTCCCTTATTTCCTTCCATTGCCAATATTTTATAGTTCCATGAAACAAAGTCTTCCTAGCCTGTGATTTAAATATATTTATTTTAAATAAAAACTGCTTTACTACAAAGCACATTTGTATGTCTTTCATTACAAAACCAGAGATGGACTTTCATAATAGGGAAAATTGGGACCAAATGATAATTTTAAAAACACACACTCAAGAATGCAAGAAGTCTTTTCAAGTGACAGTTAAAGGGGGGAGGGAAAGGTCATTTTCTGATAAAGTATTAATAGTACTACTCAGTACAAATCAAACAGTACAAATGGTATCTTGCATTAGAAAAATTAGCATAAGGTCAGAAACTACCTACCTCTAGTAAATCCTTTTAAAATAGCAAACTATTGAACTATTTTTTATTTAATTAATATTTTTGAGCTGCTTATAATTTAAAGTTACAAACTTTTTGATACACAGGATATATTCATCTTTTAAAACAATTATCTTGTGATTTCTTTTAGGGTTAATTTTCCCACCTGATGGCTTTCCTCTAGATGTAGAAAACCTCCAGCAAGGCTTTGAGAGGAATATAGCATAGTCAAGGTCACTGGTTCTGGTATCAGTCTTGGAGATTCAGATCTCTTATAACCTTAGGTTAGCTCCTTATGAACTGAAGTAAAGTTTTACTAGTTATAAAATGGGTTGTAATAAGGATTAGGTGAGATAACTTTCTTCCAATAATAAATGATCAATAATGGTTGGTATTATTAGGGTGCAGCTCGCAAATGATCATTGTCATTTACAGCTGCTTGAGTCTTCACTTTGTAGGGCTTTCTCAATTAAACATATCTTCCTTTTTTTTGTTGTTTTTACCTTTTCATAAAACTTTGTTTTATTTTTCTTACATAAAGAGAGAAACAAAAAAGGGGCCAGAACTTTTAAAGACTACAAATGTGAGCCTGTGAGGGTGGCTAGAGATTTTAGCTGTTCACTTGGATTTATAAGGGGCTTCCCAGGTGGCACAGTGGTAAAGAACCTGCCTGCCAACGCAGGAGACACAAGAGATGCAGGTTCGATCCCTTGGTTGGGAAGATCTCCTGGAGTAGGAAATGGCAACCAACTCCAGTATTCTTGCTTGGAAAAATCCCATTGACAGAGGAGCCTGCAGGCTACAGGCCATGGGGTTGCAAAGAGTCAGGCGTGACTGAGCACACATGCAAGTGGAGTTACAAACAATTTCACTCAATGATTTTTTTCACTGTGGAAGGGAACAAGATGGCCTTTCATTTCACTTCACAAAAATAGGAAACAGGATGAAAATCACTGACTTAAGTTGTAGCCAACAAAAAGAGCAGACTGATTTGTTGAATAAGTAATTACTTATCTAGTGTCTCTAATGTGCAAAGTTCAAGGCAAATTCCCACTATAGGGAACCCAGATGAGGAAGATGCCCTCTTTGCTTTTGGGGAGCTTATAGTTCTGTGGATGAGGTAAAAAAACATAACTGTTTTAAAATGAAGTATTGTTGGCCTTTGCAAGTGGCAGTATTGGTAAAGAACCCATCTGCCAAGGCAGGAGACATAAGAGACATAAGAGACGCAGGTTTGATCCCTGAGTTGGGAAGATCCCCTGGAGAAGGGAGTGACTACCCACTCCAGTATTCTTGTCTGGAGAATCCAACTGACAGAGGAGCCTGGCAGGCTACAGTCCATAGGGTTGCAAAGAGTCGGAGATGACTGAAGTGACTTAGCATGCATAGTTGATTTACAATGTACGTTAATTTCTGCTGTACAACAAAGTGACTAAGTTATATATGAGTGTGTGTGTGTGTGTGTGTATATATATATATATATATACACACACACATCTTTTTCATATTTTTTTCCATTATGGTTTATCATAGAATATTGAATATAGTTCTCTGTGCTATACAGTAAAACTTTGTTGCTTATCCATCCTATATGTAATAGTTTGCCTCTACTAACTTCAAACTCCCAGTCCATCCTTTCCCCACCCCCACCCTACCCCCACCTTGGCAACCACAAGTCTGTTCTCTGTGAGTCTGTTTCTGCTTCATAGATTAGATTAATTTGTGTCACATTTCAGATTACACATATAAGTGATATTATATTGTATTTGTTTTTCTTTCTGTCTTATTTCACTTAATATGATAATCTCTAGCTGCATCCATGTTGCTACAAATGTCATTATTTCATTATTTTTATGGCTGAGTAGTATTCCATTGTAACATATATATATATATATATATATATATATATATATATATGACATCTTCTTTATCCAATTCATCTGTGAATGGACATTTAGGTTGTTTCCATGTGTTGGCTGGAGGAGAAAATGGCAAGCCACTCCAGTATTCTTGCCTGGAGAATCCCATGGACAGAGGAGCCTGGCAGGCTACAGTACATGGGGTTGCACAGAGTCAGACATGACTGCAATGACTTAGTATGGACGCATGTCTTGGCTATTGTGAACAGTGCTGCTATGAGCCTAGAGGTGTGTGTATAGTTTGAGTCATAGCTTCGTTCAGATATATGCCCAGGAGTGCAATTGCTGGATCATATGGTAACTCTATTTTTAGTTTTCTGAGAAGTCTCCATACTGTTTTCCATAGTGGCTACATCAACTTACAATCCCACCAACAGTGTAGGAAGGTTTCCTTTTCCCTATACCCTCTCCAGCTGTTATTTGTAGACTTTTTAATGATGGCCATTCTGACTTGTGTGAGGTGTTACCTCATTGTACTTTTCATTTGCATTTCCTTAATAATTAGTAATGTTGAGCATCTTTCCATATGCCTATTAGCCATCTGTATATCTTCTTTGTAAAAATGTCTATTTAGATCTTCTGCTCATTTTTCAGTTTTTTTTTTTTTTTATTGTTGTTGAGTCATATGAGCCATTTGTTTATTTTGGAAAATAAGCCCTTGTCAGCCACATTGTTTGCAAATATTTTCTCCCATTCTGTAGATTATCTTTTCATTTTGTTTACAGTTTGCTCTGCAAAAAGCATGTAAGTTTGATTAGTTCCATTTGTTTATTTTTGTTTTCATTTCTATCTCATTGGGAGATTGAGTTAAGAAAACATTGGTAAGGTTTCTGTCAGAGAATGTTTTGCCTAGGATCTCTTCTAGCAGTTTAATGGTGTCATGTCTTATGTGTAAGTCTTTACACCATTTTGAGTGTATTGTTGTACATGGTGTGAGGGTGTGTTCTAACTTCATTGATTTACAGGCAGCTGTCCAACTTTCCCAGCATCCCTTGCTGAAGAGGCTTTTCCCCATTTTATATTCTTGCCTCCTTTGTCAAAGATTGACCATAGATATGTGAGTTTATTTCTGGGCTCTCTGTTCTTTTCCATTAATCTGTATGTCTGTTTTTGTGCCAGTACCACACTGTTTTGATTACTGTAACTTTGTAGTATTGTCTGAAGTCCAGGAGGGTTCTGCCTCCTGCTTTGTTCTTTTTTCCTTTTATGGTTTCATATGAATTTTAGGATTATTTGTTTTAGTTCTGTGAAAAGTGTCATGGGTAATTTGATAGAGTTAAATCTGTACATTGCTTTGGGTAGTATGTTCATCTTTTTTTCTAAATTACTTTTTAATTGCAGGAAAATTGCTTTACAATGTTGTGTTGGTTTCTACCATACAACATCATGAATCAGCCATAATTATACATACATCCCCTCCCTTTTGAGCCTCCCTCCCATCTCCTATCCCACCACTCTAGCTCATCACAGAGCACCAAGTTGGGCTCCCTGTAATATATAACTTCTTACCAGGCCATCTTAATAATATTAATCATCCTAATCCAAGAGCATAGGATATCTTTCTATTTCTTTGAATAATCTTTAATTTCCTTTATTAATGTTTTACAGTTCTTGGCATATAAATCTTTGTCCACCTTGGTCAGGTTTATTCCTAGATATTTTTTCATGTGATTTTAAAAGATATATATATATATATATATATATATATATATATATATATAAATAACATTCTTTTTCTGATATTTAATTATTAGTATAAAGAAATGCAACTGCTTTCTGTATTTAATCTTGTATCCTGCTACCTTGTTGAATTCATTTATCAGTTCTAATAGTTTTTGTGTGAAGTCTTTAGGTTTTTTTCATAAATAGTATCATGTCATCTGGATATAATGACAGTTTTACCTTTTTTCTTCCAATTTGGATACGATTTATTTCTTTTTCCTATCTGATTACTGTGACTAAGACTTCTAATACTATATTGAAGAGAAGTGGTAAGTGGGAATCCTTGTCCAGATTTTAGCAAGAAGGCTTTGAACTTTTCATGGTTGAGTATTCTATTGGCTGTGGGTTTGTCATAAATAGGTTTTATTGTGTTATGTTCCCTCTATATCCACTTTGGTAAGAGGGTTTTCTTTAAATATAATGAATGTATGTTCAATTTTGTCAAGTACTTTTTCTGCATCTGTTGAGATGATCATATGGTTTTACTTCTTTTGATGTGGTATATCACATTGATTGATTTGTGTATATTGAACCATCCTTGTGAACTTGGGATGAATCTCACTTGCTCATAGTGTATGATCTTTTTTATGTGTTGCTTGATTTAGTTTGATAATGTTTTGTTGAGAATTTTTGCATCTATATTCATTAAAAACATTGGCCTATACTTAGAAAACATAAGTTTAAAAGCAAGATTCAGTGTGCTGAATGCAAATAGATTAGCACAAAGGGTGGTCAATTTCTCCTAATACCTTGAAACATTATCTCTTGACATAGCAAGTATTCTTTATTCATTTAAAATATTAATCCATGCATTTTAACTGAAGACCCAGAATCTTGCTTCTATCTACTTGTTCTCAACACAAACAGAGCTTGGGTCCACCTTCAATTTTCCAAGCAAATTGAGAAGGGCAGAAACTTCCCACATTAGCAAAAGATCTCACTTTTTTGGTAATTGTTGCAACTGCTTTCTCACAAAGCTCTGTTGTCACTATCATTATTGGTATAATTACAGAGAGCCAAATGGGCTGCCATTTCTCTGGCAGGTACCATCTGCCTCTTCAAATTAAATTGAGCAAATTAATTGGTTGCTAGATCTCTTATTGATGTAGTGGACATAGTGATCTGTGGTGGTAAGAATAGTAGAGAGCCAGGTTTGAGTACTAACTCTACTACTAACCAGCTGTGTGACCTTGTAAAAATCATTTTCCTCTCTATGTCTTCATTTCTTCATCTGTAAAAATGGGGCTAGTAACAATAATCTCACAGAGTTGGTGTGAGACTGAAATGTGAAAGTGTTTCATAATCTACACAATTGTGTGCATGTGGTTTGGGGAGTCATTTTGTTTTTGAAAGCAAGTTGGTATTCCTCCAGTCCAGAGCATCTTTACAATTATTGGGATTTCTCATCTAAATTGATTTCTTTTTATCACAATGGGGTTGTGAATATCTAAAGAAAGCTTACAGGTTCTCATTTAAACACTTGCAGTTTACTCATCTGGATGAAATATTTTAGGACCCGGTGATCACTTTTTCTGATTTCTCTCTTTATAAAAAGCCAAAATTCCCACCATCTCAGAGGTGGGTTTTTTTGTTAGCATAGTACAGGAGGGGGGCAAGAAGATGATGATGATAAATAGTGTTGAAGATGTGAAGGGCTTTAGAAATAGTCCAACTTACTCATTTTATGCTTCCCTGGTGACTCAGCTAGTAAAGAATCTGTCTGCAATGTGGGAGACCTGGGTTTGATCCCCGGGTTGAGAAGATCTCCTGGAGAAGGGAATGGCTACCCACTCCAGTATTCTTTCTTGGGAAGTCCCATGGACAGAGGAACCTGGTGGGCTACAGTCCATGGGGGTCCCCAAAGAGTCTAACGTGACTTAGCAACTAAACAACATGAGTCCTGTCTGCCTTTCAAGCTTATCATAAGGACGTAATGAAGCAATGGATGTGAATGGGCCTTTTGAAACATTAGGTACATTTTTGTTTTAATATTGTTTATTAACACAACATAGAACCAATCCACTGAGCAACTCCTACTCCATGCACAGACTAAGATATTTTACTACAGGTTTTCACAAGGTTATCATTGCATTTTGGGTATCCCTTTACTGTCCAGATTTGGGGAAGCAGAGCCTTCCTGTTTTTAGGAGGGCAAGTTTCCATTTCTGATCCATATGAAAGAAAATTGAAAATGTCAGAATTGAATAAGCAGAAGGGAAGGAATAGCCAATGTGGACAAATAAAAATATTGACTTTTATTAGGTGATGAGAAAGTAGGCAATTATGGTCTCAGATTTCTGCTGTTATTACAATAGAAAACTATAAAAATGAGAAAAGTAAAGATAGTTGCTTGGAATTAATTGCGTATGTTCATAGCTTTTGTTTGAGTTGCAACATTTCTATTCATTTAAAAGCCAGAAGAGAAGGAGAGGGCTTTCACTTTTTTCTGATAGAGTGATGGGACCACAGTAAAATAAAATAAAGGGTAGCTACAGGCCTAAGCTTTATTTATGTGTATGTGTACACATATAAAACCACCTCTTGCTAAAGGATGATGACACTCAAAAGCCTTCAGAGACAGTGTGACATCTGCTCTGGGGGAGTCACACTTGGGACAACTTGATTGACCATTTTTGGCACATTCTGATCTAAACTGGATTGTCTATTGGCTAACCATCTTTTTTTTAATTAGGTCCAACTCTCAGCAGGCACATATTTCCATCTGGTTAAGTTTAGAATGCAAGCTGTTTTTTTTTTTAAACTACCTTAAACCAATACTAGTCTAAGCAAAGGGGTGATATTATATCACTGCTGTCTTCCTTTAAAATGCATTTTCTTTTCCCTTTGTTTTGAATCAGGGGTGAATGTCATAGTTTTGAGGGATCTTCAAGCCTGGATTTAAAGAAGAGCAAGGATAAATATTTTTTAAAGATATAAAAAGAAATGGAGAGAAAGAAAATGCAGACATCTACAAAAACTGGTTCACTTGGATGGTAAAACAAGAAGCTAATGTGTTAGGTGCCTGCATTCTCTCAGTGGAGGGAGGTAGCCATGATGAACAGGTGCTTAGTGCATAGAAAGCTTTCTGCTACTTGGGTCTCTCAATGTTTCTATGTCAAGTATTAGCTTTTGAGACAGTGCATCATATTATCGAGTCACATAGAGATACAAGAGAAATGACAATAAGCAAAGCAATTTGGTGTACAACATACTAGTGCAGGACAGTAAATCAGAGGCCTGAGGGCTTTGCTTGAAATCAGGTCAATAACAGTGTTGTTGGCCTTTGCTTAACCTCCTCTGCCCTTCATTTTTGGTATTAATTCCCATAGGAGAATTGGCTTGTTTAGGGATGGAAGGTGAAGGGCAAGTCAGACAATTGAGAAACATGGTTATTATTTCTTTAGAATGTGTTCATAGCCCTGATATTGACAGAGCAGTCTTAGGCAGAGTCTCTTACATCCAGGTGCTTTGTGATTCTGTCATAAGCTGGGGTTTAGTGGGTGTCACATGGTTGTTAGAATTTTTTAAAAACACTATTCATTTGACTAATAGTCTGGATCAGGCTAGCAATGTCAGGAAGCAAGTTCTGGCTGGTGTCAGAAATCCAAGGGTGGTTTTTTTCAATTAAACATTTTAAATTTTGAAATATGTAGGCTTATAAGAAATTGCAAAAATATAGAGTTCCCATGTACTCTACATCCAGCTTTCCCCAATGATAACATACTATATAACCATAGTACATTATCAAAACTAGAAAAATGACATTGGCACAATATTATAAACTACATACATGCTTTATTCAGATTTTATCAAATTTTACATGCATTCATTTATTTGGATATTTTTAAGTGAAATCTTATGCATGAAAATTACCACTACCATCAGGATACAAAAACCTTCCATCACCAGAAATAAGTTCCCTTATGCTACCCTTTTATAGTCAGTCACACCAGAAGTGTTCAGTTTTAACTAAATTTTAACCTCTCTGAAGTGGCCTCTGTTAGGAAATACTCTCTTGAAATCCCTCTTCCAGATCAAACTGCCATGTCTGACCTCCAGAGGAACACTGTTTTCTCATTAGTCTCTGGTACAAGTGTGAAAATTTTTCTCTTTGGTTGGTTTCTCTTAGCACAGCTATAAAAGGCTGAAATTTTTAAAAGACAAAAAAAAAAAAAAAATGAAGGGAGAACACAAGGAAAATAAAGAAGCACAAAACATACACACAAAAAAATCAAGCTTGCAAAAAACTTGTTTTTAAATCCACCCACTCGAAGGACATGAATTTGAATAAGCTCCGGGAGTTGGTGATGGACAGGGAAGCCTGGCATGCTGCAGTCCATGGGGTCACAAAAAGTTGGACATGACTGAGTGACTGAACTGAACTGACTTAACTTGCTTACAAGGCTCTTAAGCCATATCCCATGCTTTATTCTGTCTCCTTAGCTACTTGTGCTTAAGCGTCTAGACAGTGGTTACCACAATTCCTAGATACCTTGACTATTTACTCACCCTCCAAATCTCCATATGGCAAGTGTCACTATATTTCCTGCTACCTATTCCTTTCCTTTCTTCCATCAAGTACTCCACACCCTCAAGCCTATATGGCCTCAGTTATAGTTTCCCATCTAACGTTATACCCACAACTTATTGGTGACTAAAACAACTAGTATTCTCATCCTTCAGCTGAGACCCTGAACAATAATACATAAGCACACCTCACTGAGAGTCAGTTTCTAGGTAGGTTGATAAGAAGTCCAGGGTCCCTGAGGAGAGAGGGGTCTGGGGCTCTCGAAGAGGAGATAGGGGTCTGGAATTCTCAAGAAGGAGAAAGGGACAAACTCCCCCATAGTCCTTTGTCTTAGTCACATAAAATTTTTTTTTCTTTAACACAACAAAACAACTGTTTAAACTCTGTACTACGGATTATATAACAACAATGTATCCTGCTTGAGGACTGTTTCTCCTTTTTGAAAACCTTCTGACTAATCCTTTTATCTTAAAATGTATATTATGGGAATGGGTCTGGTAAGATCTTTGTAGTTAGTTCTAATCCTGTCATCTTAAAATGTAAATTGTGGGAGTGGGTCTGGCAAAATTTTTACAACCTTGAGACATTCTTTTGATTTATTGTAATAATCAATTAGAAAACCATATAACTTCCCTTCTAAGACTAGCAAGTGGGGTACTCTCCATCCCCCTTATGCTATGTCAGAAGCTTTCTCTGACCCTTTTCACTTTAATAAAACTCTGCTACACAGGCTCAGCTGGTAAAGAATCTGCCTGCAATGTGGGAGACCTGGGTTCAAACCATGGGTTGGGAAGATACCCTGGAGAAGGGAAAGGCTACCCACTCCTGATTTCTGGCCTGGAGAATTCCATTGACTCTATAGCCCATGGGGTCGCAAAGAGTCTGACACGACTGAGTGACTTTCACTTTCACACAAAAGCTCTTGAGTGATCAAGCCTGGTCCCTGGTCCTGAAGCTAAATCTTCAGAGATCATGAATCCGACATCGTTCACCGTAAGCTGTCATCATTTTATTACACTTTGCTTTATTGCTTTGCAGATATCAGTTTTTACAAACGAAAGGTTTTGCCATTCCTGCATTGTCAGATGATGGTTAGCATTTTTTAAGCAATTAAACATTTTAAAAATTAAGGTATGCACATTGCTTTTTAGACATACTGTTTTGCACACTTAATGAGCTATGGTATAGGGTAAACATAACTTCTATATGCCCTGGAAAACAAAAAATTGGTGTGACACACCTTATTGCGATAATCACTTTTCTGCTGTCATCTGGAATGGAACCTACAATATCTCCAAGGTATGCTTGTGGCAGTACCATAAAGCCTTAAGATCTCTTGCTACAGAATCCCACAAAGTAACCATAACATCACTTAGAGTTATACGGCATGTTCTCACGTATTTGTCTGTAACAGGGTCTTCTCTTACAGACCAAAGTGTGAACTCGGGGGAAAGGACTATATGATTTTTCTATGGCTGTGTAACAAATTACCACAAACTTAGGTACTTAAAGAAACATTCATTTATTACCTCACAATTCTATAGAAGTCCACACATAGTGTGGCAGTGTTCTCTGCTCAAAGGCTCAAATTATGATCTTGGCAGGAGACTTGAGCAAAGAATTTGCTTCCAAACTCATTCAGGTTGTTGGAGAATTTATTTCCTTGAAGCTATAGGACAGAAGTCCCTATTTTCCTCCTAGCTATTGGCTGGGGAATCCTTTTAGCTACTAGAAGCTGCCCCTCTCCATTGGCAGTTCACAACATGGATGTTTGCTTTATTCCAGACAAGTTGGAGTTCACTCTCTGACTTCTTCCTTGGAGAAAATTTTCTACTTTTAAAAGTGCTCGTGTGATTAGGACAGGCCCACTATATAATCTCCCTATTTAAGATCAAGTATGCCATAGGATATAACCTAATCATAGGCATAAAATGCATCATTTTCACAGTCCTTGGGACTATTCAGGACATGAACACCAGGGAGAGGGAAATCTTGAGGGATATTTTATAATCCCACCTACAACAGGACACACTTTTTCTTTCTAATTTCCCTTGAATGCCTTATTTTCCACCCAGAATGAAGGCTGAAGTATTAATATATCATAACTTCTCAATTGACATGGCATGAACAGGTAATATGTAAGGTCAGATATTGATTCCTTCAATCTTTGGCAAGATAAATCAGAGTCTGGGGTGAATGAGCCCCTAAGCTTAGTGGACTCAAGCTATGAGCTGTCTTGGTCACATATCTTAGGAAGCTGTGAAAATATTAGAATTTTTCTATGTGTGCTTGACACAAAAGAGATCAGAAACAACTGTAATAGTTTTGGAAGATCTAAACAAGCTATTCAGATCAGTATGAAATGTGTTAAGAACTTAGATTTGACAAATGTTCTAGACAAGGACACTGTGATACTTGACAATGACTTGAATGTGCAAGGTACTATTTAGAATACAGACATGCTACCCAAGAATTGTGTGTGTTATGAACATTAAAATTCAAACTGAATTTTCCCCATTATATGATTAAATAGGAAAATGTATGAAGCAATAATTATAAATCTATGTTAATAGGCAAACACAATGTGCTGTGTGCTTAGTCGCTCAGTTGTGTCCAACTCTTTACAATCCCATGGACCATAGCCCACCGGGCTCCTCTGTTTATGGGGATTTTCCTTGCAAGAATACTAGAGTGGGTTGCCATGCCCTCCTCCAGAGGATCTTCCCAACCGAGGGATCAAACCCAGGTCTCCTGCATTGCAGGTGGATTATTTACCATCAGAGCCACCAGGGAAGCCCCAGTTTGTGACAATAACAACATAAATGTGGATGGAAGAAGTGGTATAGGAGGAGAATTTTGTGTAGGACTGAAGCAAAGTTTGTATTAACTAAAACTAGATTGTGATAAATTTAAGAAATTGATTGTAATCTTCAGGGTAATAATTAAGAAAATAACTAAAAACACATGAAAGGAAAAGAGAAGGGAATCAAAGTTACAATACAAAACAAAAATCAGTTAAATACAGAAGACAGTGTTGAAGTCAATGAATAAAAAAAAGGCATAAGACACAGAAAACAAAGAGCAAAATGGCGGAAGTAAGTCCTTCCTTATCAGTAGTTACTTTAAATGTAAATAAATTAATCTTTCCAGTTAAAAAGGAAGAAACATGAGCCAACTAACTATACACTGCCTACAAGAAACTCACTTAAATTCAAAAACATAAATAGGTTGAAAGTGAAAAATTGGAAAAAGATATCTGACGCAAACAGTAACCAAAAGAGGGTTGGCGTGGCCATAGCAAAGTCAGAAAAAATAGACTTTAAGTGAAAATTTGTTATAAGAGAGAAAGAAGGACATTATATGTTGATGAAAGGATAAATCAATAAAGAAAGTATAACAATTATAAATATACACATAGCTAACAAGAGAGACCTCAAATATATGAAACTAAAATTGACAAACAATGGGAACCCTCTTACACTGTTGGTGGGAATGCAAACTAGTACAGCCACTATGGAGAACAGTGTGGAGATTCCTTAAAAAACTGGAAATAGAACTGCCATGCTGCTGCTGCTGCTGCTGTCGCTTCAGTCATGTCCGACTCTGTGCGACCCCATAGACGGCAGCCCACCAGGCTCCCCCATCCCGGGGATTCTTCCAGGCAAGAACACTGGAGTGGGTTGCCATTTCCTTCTCCAATGTAGGAAAGTGAAAAGTGAAAGCGAAGCCACTCAGTTGTGTCCAACTCTTCGCAACCCCATGGACTGCAGCCCACCAGGCTCTTCCATCCATGGGATTTTCCAGGCAAGAGTACTGGAGTGGGGTGCCATCGCCTTACGACCCAGCAATCCCACTGCTGGGCATACACACCAAGGAAACCAGAATTGAAAGAGACACGTGTACCCCAATGTTCATCGCAGCACTGTTTATAATAGCCAGGACATGGAAGCAACCTAGATGTCCATCAGCAGATGAATGGATAAGAAAGCTGTGGTACATATACACAGTGGAGTATTACTCAGCCATTAAAAAAGAATACATTTGAATCAGTTCTAATGAGGTGGATGAAACTGGGGCCTATTATACAGAGTGAAGTAAGCCAGAAAGAAAAACACCAATACAGTATACTAACGCATATATATGGAATTTAGAAAGATGGTAACAACAACCCTGTATGAGAGACAGCAAAAGAGACACAGGTGTATAGAATAGTCTTTTGGACTCTGTGGGAGAGGGAGGGGGGATGATTTGGGACAATGGCATTAAAACATGTATAATATCATATAAGAAACGAATCGCCAGTCCAGGTTTGATGCAGGATACAGGAAGCTTGGGGCTGGTGCACTGGGATGACCCAGAGGGATGGGATGGGGAGGGAGGTGGGAGGGGGGTTCAGGATGGGGAACACGTGTATGCCCGTGGCGGATGCATGTTGATGTAAGGCAAAACCAATACAATATTGTAAAGTAAAAAAAAAATAATAATAATAAAAATTTAAAAATAAAATAAAATTGACAAAATTGAAGGGCAAAATAGACATTTCTACAATAGTATTTGAAGACTTCAATAATCCATTTTCAGTAATGGATAGAAAAACTAGACATACGATAATAAGTAAATAATGGACTTAAGCAACACTATAAGTCAACCTAATAGACATGGACAAATACAGAATATTCTAAACAACAGCAGAATACATGTTTATTCTCAAGTGTAAATGAAAATTCCTCTGGGTAGACCATACTTACAAAATAAGTCTGAATAAATTTCAAAAGACTGAAACCACACAAAGTATGTGCTCCAACAACAATGGAATTAAACTAGAAATCAATAACAGAAATAAAACTGGAAAATTTACAGGTATGTGTATATTAAACAGCACATTCTTAATCAATGGGTTAAAGAATAAATAACAAAGGAAACTAGAAAATGTATTTTAGTGAATGAAAACAAAAACACAACATACCCATACTTAGAGGATGCTGAAAAAGCAGTACTCCAAGCGAAATCTATTGCTGCAAATCCCTGCATTAATAACAGATCTCAGGCAATTCCCTGGTGGCCTAATGGTTAGGATCCCAGGCTTTCACTCTCAAGGGTGTGGATTCAGTCCCTGGTTGGGGAACTGAGATCCAGCAAGCCTTGAGGCACAAACAAAACAAAAACAAATAGCCCATGTCTTAAAAAAAAAAATCTAAAAGTAATATGTAAATTTACACCTTAAAGTACTAGAAAAAGAAGAGGAAATTAAACACAAAGCTAGCATAAGAAAAGCAATAATAAAGATTAGAGATAACTGAAACAGAGAATAGAAAAACAATAGAGAAAATAAAACCAAAAGTTGGTTATTTTAAAAGATCCAAAATACTGACAACACTTTAGATAGACTAAGGAAAAAAAGAGAGAAGACTCAAGTTACTATAATCAGGAATGAAAGGGGAAAACTGCTATCTATCTCACTGAAAAAAAAAAAAAAAGATTATGAGAATACTATGAATACCTGGAGAGGGACATGGCAACCCACTCCAGTATTCTTGCCTAGAGAATCCCATGGACAGAGGAGCCTGGTGGGCTGTTGTCCATGGGGTCACACAGAGTCAGACATGACTGAAGTGACTTAGCAGCAGCAGTAGCAGCAGCAAGTGACACAGTGGTAAAGAATCTGCCTGCCAATGCAGGAGACACAAGAGACACAGGTTCAATCCCTGGGTTGGGAAGATCCCCTGGAGTAGGAAATGGCAACCCACTCCAGTAGTCTTGCTTGAAAAAATCCCATGGAGAGAGGAGCCTGCATGCTACAGTCCAGAGGGTTGCAAAGAGTCAGACATGACTGAGCACACACGCAACTATATTTTGTTTATGACATTTTTGCTCATTCTAAATCTTAGTCCCTGTAAATATATTAAAAACATTACTCAGCCATTAAAAAGAATACATTTGAATCAGTTCTAATGAGATGGATGAAACTGGAACCTATTATACAGAGTGAAGTAAGCCAGAAAGAAAAACACCAATACAGTATACTAACGCATATATATGGAATTTAGAAAGATGGTAACAATAACCCTGTGTACGAGACAGCAAAAGAGACACTGATATATAGATCAGTCTTTTGGACTCTGTGGGAGAGGGAGAGGGTGGGGAGATTTGGGAGAATGGCATTGAAACATGTATAATATCATGTATGAAATGAGTCGCCAGTCCAGGTTCGATGCACGATACTGGATGCTTGGGGCTGGTGCACTGGGATGACCCAGAGGGAGGGTATGGGGAGGGAGGAGGGAGGAGGGTTCAGGATGGGGAACACAGGTATACCTGTGGTGGATTCATTTCGATATTTGGCAAAACTAATACAATATTGTAAAGTTTAAAAATAAAATAAAATTTTAAAAAAAAACATTGCACTGGAATTTATTGGAGATGGATTTTTAAGTCTAGGCAGACTTGGAAGTGTCTGTAGACTGAATTCCCAATAAACCCCACCATTACTAGGGACTTTATAAGCCTGAGGTGTGTGATATTCCCTGTGAATTCACCAAAGAGAAGGGCAAAAACTGAGCTTGGCAGCTGCTTTTCCTTAAAAACTGGAGCCCACTTTGATATGGTAATTACTACTTCCCAGATGCCTGTTTAAATCATATCCCTATAAGATTAGTCAGTCAACACACTGAGTTTCCTATTATGTGCTAGGCATGACATAAATTAGAATTTCACAATTTACCAAGTCAGGACACCTGTAAACAAAGAGAAATTGGAAATCTAGATCTGGTTACCAAACAGTTCTTCTTTCTTTAGACTGTAAGTTCTTGAATGTGGTGTGTGGATGGTTACAATTTGTGTGTGTGTGTGTGTGTGTGTGTGTGTGTGTGTGTGTATACACACTATGTATATACACACACACATATGTGAAAGTGAAAGTGGTAGTTGTTCAGTCGTGTCCAACTCTTGGCGATCCCATGGACCTGCCAGGCTCCTCTGTCCATGGAATTCTCCAGGCAGGAATATTGGAGTGGTTAGCCATTCCCTTCTCCAGGGGATCTTCCCAACCTGGGATTGAACCTGGGTCTCTTGCATTGCAGGCAAATTCTTTACTGTCTGAGCCACCAGGAAATACATATACATACACCAGTAGGGTTTCCAGGAGGATAAAATACAAATTCTCCTATTCATAAAAGTTGTGGGGGTATACTCCATATCTTGATTGAGATAAAAGTCTAGAAAGAGTCTTAAATTGCCAAAAAGTTCTTTGCTATGAATAATCTAAGTCGTTCCTGCAGTAATAGACATTAACTCTTGTTCTGAATAATATTATGAGGGGCTATGCAAAAGTTTCAGAGGTTAAAGCATCTGCCTGCAATGCGGGAGACCCGGGATTGATCCCTGGGTCAGGAAGATCCCCTGGAGAAGGAAATGGCAACCCACTCCAGTATTCTTGCCTGGAGAATCCCATAGACGGAGGAGCCTTGTGGGCTACAGTCCACAGAGTTGCAAAGAGTCGGACACGACTGAGCTACTTCACTTCACTTCACTTCATGCAAAATTTAGAAAAGGAGGAACTCATGATGAGTCCTGGCCTTTACAGGCTTTGCCATTTATTCATTCATTCATTCAATAATTCATTCATTCAGATATGCATACAGCAAATATATATTGAGTGTCTAAGTGAAAGTGAAAGTCGCTCAGTCATGTTTGACTCTTTGTGACCCCATGGACTATACAGTCCATGGAATTCTCCAGGCCAGAATACAGGAGTGGGTAGCCTTTCCCTTCTCCAGGGGATCTTCCCAACCCAGGGATCAAACCCAGGTCTCCCACGGTGCAGGTGGATTCTTTCCCAGCTCAGCCACAGGGAAGCCCAAGAATACTGGAGTGGGTAGCCTATCCCTTCTCCAGCAGATCTTCCTGATCTAGGAATCGAACTGGGGTCTCCTGCATTGCAGGCAGATTCTTTCCCAACTGAGCTATCAGGGAAGCCCATGTTGAGTGTCTACACTGTGCTAGTTATTGGGGATACAATGGTGAACAAACATTATTGTGTGACTTGAGGTAAATCACCTCTCTTCTTGGGCCTGAGTTTTTTCATCTATAAAAATGAAAGTCTGGGATTTGATCTTAAAAACACTTTTAATCTTGAAGGAAAGATATGAGGGTGAAAATGCCTTGCTAATGATAAAACACTAAAAAATGTTGAGTATATGCTTTGTCCAAAGACAGCACATGCCACAAATTTGTTTTCCCACACTTATTTTCAAGGATTAACTTATTTTGCACAGAGTTCATATAGCTCACTCCAAGTGACTGTTGAGACCATGACTCCGTCTCTGTCTAGAAACCAATTTCCTTGACAAGAGATCACATTTCTAATAATGCTTGGAGCTTCAAGTCATAAATCAAAATTCTATATGTAGAACACTTCTCAAATATTTTGGTCTCGGTACCACTTTAGAACTCAAAAGTACAGAGGACTCCAAATAGCTTTTGTTCATATTGGTTATATTTATCAATATTTACTGTATTGGAAATTAAATCTGAGAAAAATGCAATATATCTGTTTATTAATTTATTTTAAAATGATAAACTTATCACATGACAGAAATAATATAACACTGTAGTGAAAAATATAGTTTACAACAAATTAGTGAGAAGGGTGGCACAGTTTTACAGCTTTGCAAATTTCTTTAACGTCTGGCTTAACAGAAGACAGCTGTATTCTCCTATCTGCTCTGTATTCAATCTACTGTGATATGCTGTTTTGAAGAAAATTCAGCCTTACTCAGAGGAAAAGGGGGTAGTATTTTAACAGCTTTTTCAGATAATTGTGGATATTCTCTTTTGATTCTACAACAAAATTTGACCAGTGGTAGTTTCTTTTTTAAAAAATAATTTTATTTTTGGCTGTGATGTGATTTCATTGCTGTGTGGGCTTTTCTCTAGTTGCAGTGAGTGGGGGCTTCTCTCTAGTTGCTGTGCATGGGCTTATTGTGGTGGCTTCTCTTATTGTGGAGTATGGGCTCTAGGGTGTGTGTGCTTCAATAGTTGTGCGTGAGCTCAGTAGTTGTGGCTCAAGGGCACTACAGCACAGGCTCAATAGTGGCGGTACATGGGCTTAGTTGCTCTGTAGCACATGGGATCTTTTTGGACCAGGGATCAAACCCATGTCTCCTGCATTGGCGAGCAGATTCTTTACCACTAAGCCACCAGGGAAGCCCAGAAGTTTCTTAGAGTTGACACATTGTAGAATCTCAAACCATATAGATGAATTTAGACTCAGTTACACTGAAATCCATTGGTCTATCTTGCCCTTTGAATGTATCTTTTTCCTATGTGTGATTTTGTTATATCACTCATATGGAAAATATTAATTATCAGTTCACTGAATTATGCATGTATTCCAAACATTGATACATTCCATTAAAAAACATCCAAAATATCACATTTGTTAGTATCACCATTGATCTCATCAAAAAAGTCACTAAGTTTTGGGAAGCTGTCAGGTTTAGAGTGGTAGATATAATTTTTTAAAATTCTAATTTTTTCCTGAAAACTCAAAATTTATCACTGGTAATAAATATGGTTCACTGCTTTCCTTGATCACTTTATTAATTTTCAAGAAAACATCTGTCAAATGTTCAAATCTGAATAACCATAGTTCTACCAGTCCTTCTTTCAAGTAAACGTGGTGTTCCATGGGAAAAAAGTGGCTAATTTGTCTCTCAGTTCAAATAAGTGTAAAAGTGCTTTTCTTGGAGACAACTATCACAGTCCAGTGTACACTGAAAGTGCTTTGTGTATACTCTCCATTTCATCCTAAAGAATATTTTTAAAACTTGTGCTCAAGGGTTGAGTTAATAAACTGACCTTTACTACTTTATTAAGGATATTCTGAAATGAAACTAGCACATTTATTTCCGCACATGATGAAGAATACAATGTCTAGGTATAGTTTGGTGCCACTGTCTTGATTCATGCTGAGGGACTGGCAGTTTTACCTCCTAATGCTGTTGCACCATCAGGACAAATGTGAACATGGTTGTTCTAGGATAAACCATGAGACTCAAAAAGGTTTTGCAGCAAAAAAAAAAAAAAAAAAAGTCATGCAGCACTTCCATATTATTAATACTTGTATGTGTTTCCATGAATTTTCATCAACTTCAGCCACATTTAGATTCAGGCATTTTTAAGGCAATAAATAAGGAGGCTTACTGTATCCTTGGAAAGTGTCTGTACCACTATTTCTTTTACTGACTTTTCATTTAGTAGGCATTCATTAAGCAATGTCAACCGTACAAGGCTTAATTAGTCTCTTAGTTACTGCGTGTGTTTTGCTAGTCAATTTATGATAACTGCAAGGAGATCAAACCAGTCAATCCCAAAGGAAATCAGTCCTGAATATTCATTGGAAGGACTGATATTGAAGCTGAAACTCCAATACTTTGGCCACCTGATGCGAAGAACTGACTCATTGGAAAAGACGCTGATGCTGGGAAAGATTGAAGGCGGGAGAAGAAGGGGACGACAGATGAGATAGTTGGATGGCATGACCAACATGATGGACATGAGTTTGAGTAGGCTCCAGGAGTTGGTGATGGACAGGGAGGCCTGGCGTGCTGCATTTCATGGGGTCGCAAAGAGTCAGACACGACTGAACGACTGAACTGAACTGAACTGAACTGATGCCAAGAGAAACAGTTTTCATCATATTTAATTTACAGTTTCACCTAGTTTCTTTGGAGTATAGTCCTCACTTCCTTGACTCAAAAAACTCTATAACTCAATTGTGATGTCAGTTTCAAGATAAAAATATTTTCAATATCTCTAGAAATGGTTGGAGCAGCTATAGGTTGAGAAAGTGATTTCACTAGGCTCCTTATTATAAGTCAATGATCCATCACTAAGAAAAATATAAATATGACTTTCTAATAGTATGCTGCTGCTAAGTTGCTTCAGTCGTGTCGGACTCTGTGCGACCCCATAGACGGCAGCAGCCCGCTAGGCTGCCCCGTCCCTGGGATTCTCCAGGTAAGAACACTGGAGTGGGTTGCCATTTCCTTCTCCAATGCAGGAAAGTGAAAAGTGAAAGTGAAGTTGCTCAGTCGTTTCTGACTCTTAGTGACCCCATGGACTGCAGCCTACCAGGCTCCTCTGTCCATGGGATTTTCCAGGCAAGAGTACTGGAGTGGGGTGCCATTGCCTTCTCCAATAGTATAAATATTATTACATTCTATAATAAGCTTTAGATAAAATGTAAAAATTTAGAAGGTTTTGAAAGTTTAAAAAAATTTAATTGCACAAAAGAAAGTGTACTTCCTTCTTGTGCTTCCACATAGGTATTGGGGAATCTTTAGAATTTTTAAATCACTATTTGGTGGATAATAAGGAGATTACAGAGATTATTGAAGGTATAACCATAGTTGGGCTTCCCAGGTGGCAATAGGGCTAAAGAATCCACCTGCCAATACAGGAGATACGAGAGATGCAGGTTTGATTCCTGGGTTGGGAAGATCCCCTTCAGTAGAAAATGGAACCTCATTCCAGTATTCTTGTCTGGAAAATTCCATGGGCAGAGGAGCTTGGTGGGCTATAGTCCATAGGTCCATGGGGCAACAAAGAGTTGGACACAACTGAGCACTGAGCACATAACCACAGATGGCCAGTAAGAAACAGTATAAGGAATGAGAACAAATGGAATTATTTGTAACAGACTGATACACTCTTCTCACATTCTAGTAAAGTAATGCTCAAAATTCTCCAAGCCAGGCTTCAGCAATACATGAACCGTGAACTTCCAGATGTTCAAGCTGGTTTTAGAAAAGGCAGAGGAACCAGAGATCAAATTGTCAACATCTGCTGGATCATCGAAAAAGCAAGAGAGTTCCAGAAAAACATCTATTTCTGCTTTATTGACTATGCCAAAGCCTTTGACTGTGTGGATCACAATCAAAGGTGGAAAATTCTGAAAGAGATGGGAATACCAGATCACCTGACCTGCCTCTTGAGAAACCTATATGCAGGTCAGGAAGCAACAGTTAGAACTGGACATGGAACAACAGACTGGTTCCAAATAGGAAAAGGAGGACATCAAGGCTGTATATTGTCACCCTGCTTATTTAACTTATATGCAGAGTACATCATGAGAAACGCTGGACTGGAAGAAACACAAGCTGGAATCAAGACTGCCGGGAGAAATATCAATAACCTCAGATATGCAGATGACACTAGCCTTATGGCAGAAAGTGAAGAAGAACTAAAGAGCTTCTTGATGAAAGTGAAAGAGGAGAGTGAAAACGTTGGCTTAAAGCTCAACATTCAGAAAATGAAGATCATGGCATCTGGTCCCATCACTTCATGGGAAATAGATGGGGAAACAGTGGAAACAGTGTCAGACTTTATTTTTGGGGGCTCCAAAATCACTGCAGATGGTGACTGCAGCCATGAAATTAAAAGATGCTTACTCCTTGGAAGGAAAGTTATGACCAACCTAGATAGCATATTCAAAAGCAGAGATATTACTTTGCCAACAAGGTCCGTCTAGTCAAGGCTATGGTTTTTCCAGTGGTCATGTATGGATGTGAGAGTTGGACTGTGAAGAAAGCTGAGCACCGAAGAATTGATGCTTTTGAACTGTGGTGTTGGAGAAGACTTGAGAGTCCCTTGGACTGCAAGGATATCCAACCAGTCCATACTAAAGGAGATCAGTCCTGGGTGTTCATTGGAAGGACTGATGCTGAAGCTGAAACTCCAATACTTTGCCCACCTCATGCGAAGAATTGACTCATTGGAAAAGACCCTGATGCTTGGAGGGATTGGGGGCAGGAGGAGAAGGGGACGACAGAGGATGAGATGGCTGGATGGCATCACTGACTCGATGGGCGTGAGTTTGAGTGAACTCCAGGAGTTGGTGATGGACAGGGAGGCCTGGCGTGCTGTGATTCACAGGGTCACAAAGAGTTGGACACGACTGAGTGACTGAACTGAACTGAACTGATTCCAAATAGGAAAAGGAGTACATCAGGGCTGTATATTGTCACCATGCTTATTTAACTTATATGCAGAGTACATCATGAGAAACACTGGGCTGCATGAAGCACAAGGTGGAATCAAGACTGCCGGGAGATATATCAATAACCTCAGATATGCAGATGACACCACCCTTATGGCAGAAAGTGAAGAGGAACTAAAGAGCCTCTTGATGAAAGTGAAAGAGGAGAGTGAAAAAGTTGGCTTAAAGCTCAACATTCAGAAAATGAAGATCATGGCATCTGGTCCCATCACTTCATGGGAAATAGATGGGGAAAGAGTGGAAACAGTGTCAGATTTTATTTTGGGGGGCTCCAAAATCACTGCAGATGGTGATTGCTGCCATGAAATTAAAAGATGCTTACTCCTTGGAAGGAAAGTCATGACCAACCTAGACAGCATATTAAAAAGCAGAGAGATTACTTTGTTAACAAAGGTCCATCTAGTCAAGGCTATGGTTTTTCCAGTGGTCATGTATGGATGTGAGAGTTGGACTGTGAAGAAAGCTGAGCACCGAAGAATTGATGCTTGAATTGTGGTGTTGGAGAAGACTCTTCAGAGTCCCTTGGACTGCAAGGAGGTCCAACCAGTCCATCCTAAAGGAGATCAGTCCTGGGTGTTCACTGGAAGGACTGATGCTGAAGCTGAAACTCCAATATTTTGGTCACCTGATGCAAAGAGCTGACTCATTGGAAAAGACCCTGATGCTGGGGAAGATTGAAGGCAGGAGGAGAAGGGGATGGCAGAGGATGAGATGGTTGGATGGCATCACCAACTCAATGGACATGAGTTTGGGTAAACTCCGGGAGTTGGTGATGGACAGGGAGGCTTGGCGTGCTGTGGTTCATGGGGTCACAAAGAGTTGGACATGACTGAGCGACTGAACTGACTGATAAACATAAATACCAAATAATACCAACATAAATACCAAATCAACATAACCATATTTGTATCCTAAACCTACTACCTTAGAAAATTCTAGAAAACACAATAAAATACACATTAACTATCTGAACAATTATGTCATTGTATATCATGTACACTCTGGAAAACACTATACTTAGGAGAGGATGAAAATGAAAAAGGCAAATAATGTCTGAGTGAGGTAAACTGGGACCTGGCATACTTTGCTGCAGTGCTGCAATGCCTGCACCTGGACATAACTCTCCTGGAGCAACAAAATAAAAAGAAACTATATGGGACTAAAAATAATGTCATGTATGTGCAACGAGACCAAAAAAGCCTATTGCCACTTCTGAAGGGCCTGGTGCTAAAACAGGGTATTTGAGTAAAATCAAGGTATTGAGCATGACCCCTGTATTCAACCCACCCAAGGGGTGAGCAAACCACCTAAGCCATTCCTCTAGCCTGACCCCTGGAGACACCCCTACCTTCTTCCCACATAAGGAACAAGCACATACTCCCCATTAGCAAGTGAGCAAGGGAAACTGTTACTTGTTCTTACTCCCTACTGCTTCAGCAGGGACCTCAATAAAACCTTGCCTGAATTTCTTGTCTGGCCTCTAGTTGATTTCTATTGATTGGGGACAGCCAAAAACCCTGGCCAATATCTGATTTATGGCACCCACCATGAGGCAGGTGTCCCCTTCTGGGGAAAGAATTTAGCCACCTCCAGCAGCACTGAATGCAGCTTCCCCATGGTGACATCTGAACCCCTTGTTTCAACATCACCACATTTGATAAGTCTACTTTCTTGGCTCCTGGTGGCCTCAGTACCCTCATTTAGGCAATACTTCTCCCTCCTCCTGTCCTTTGCCCTCTGCTGAAATCTGCTTCTTCTCTATCTTCTCCTCTTTCTGTCCTGGTTTCTTTCTTTTATGTAGTTTTGTCTGTCCAACTGCTCCTGAAAATCTCTGCCACAGTTGTGGGCATAGTGGAGCATTTAAACCTTGAAATACAAAAGCACTCCACATTGCCTGAGATTCTAGCCTTGGGTTGCTTGGTAGGATTTTAAAGAATAAATAGAAAAGAAAGAGCTTGCATTTTTCCCTCTTCGGCTTTTACAATGTATTAATAACTGTTCTACCTGGGCTCCAGGAGCTTGTATCTCTCTCTTCTGCTTCTGCAGTGTAACTATTCTGCCTGGGCTCTCAGGAACTACCTAATTCATCTGTGGTCCCCAGATTGAGGAGGGGAAAAGGGTCATTTCAAATTCAAGTGGGATAACTATGAGATCTCTGATTCTTTCTGTCCTTATGTAAAAATTAACTTGTAAATGACAGTATTTAACTGGAAAGGAAATGAGTGTTTATATACATTTTCAGAAATATAAAGGAGGCTCACCAGAATATATTCTGTGTTCATGTGAACTGGTAAATATTCAATATTTAATAAATATCTGGTATTAGAGCTAGCTTAAGCTTGTGGGTTTAATACAGGCCTGTCTTAAGAGTCATCAACATTAAGTATAATACTTTTATTATACCTATGATTACTGAAAGTCAGTAAGTGCACATTATTTTTGTTATGAAATTTGTCAACAGGGAAAATAACCTGATATTAAATTTTTTTAATTTTATTTTAACTTTACAATATTGTATTGGTTTTGCCATATATCAAAATGAATCTGCCACAGGTATACATGTGTTCCCCATCCTGAACCCTCCTCCTCCTCCCTCCCCATACCAATCCCTCTGGATCGTCCCAGTGCTCTAGCCCCAAGCATCCAGTATCATGCATCGAACCTGGACTGGCAGTAAATGTAACTAGGATAAGAACTTTTTGGTAAACTCTAGAGCAATAATATGTTTTGGAACTGCCCATCTAAAACGGTCTCTCCAAATCTTGGTAAATCGAAGCTAAGTTAAAATGATAGTAATGCATTAAATATCCAGGCCATTTCAATAAGATAAAATACTGGAACTTTAATTATTAACAGGTCTAAATTTACCTACTTTTGTCTTCTTGTGAGAGAGAAATTAAGCTGTTTTGTGCCACCTTGAGATGTTCTCCACCAATCTATAGGATGCTAATGAAAAAGATAGTTCATAGTTGCTTAAGAAAAGTAGAATTGTGTTTTCAGAAAGGAGGAATGGAAAAGTATTTTGTTAAAGGGAAAAAAAGGGTGATTTTTGTCCTAAAGCCAGTTATTTCTAAGTGGAAAGAATAAGGGACAAAGTATGGCTTCAAAGTTGCAGATGGTTTGTGGAAGAGGAACACTGAGAAAAGAGTTAGGTATATGGTCAGGATTTTCTAAGGTTGGATTATATTTAATTAGGTAAATGGATTTATCTGTTACTCCAGAAGGGAGGGACTAGTTCCTCCAGGGTTAACTCTTAGCAGAACTTCCTGTCACCCAGGATCAGGAAAAGTATGCTATCTTAAGGAAGTGGCAAATGGAAAAGGGACAATCAGAGTATGTTCATATGCCCTTCCTTTTAATTGATTTAGCCCAATGCAAACAGAGTCTGGGCAAGTTTTCTGAAGACCCTTGTAAGTTTGCTGAAGGGTTTCAGATCCTAACTCTGGCCTTTGATTTAAATTGAAAGGATATCCAAATAGTGCCATCTACTTGCTGTACTCTGAGGAAAAACAGAGAATTTTGGCCGCAGCCCAGGAGTACGCTGACCAACTCACCAAGGACTAATCCAAATATTGCTTTATGGGTAGAGATACAATCCCACTTCAGGAGCCTAATTGGAATTATAATTCCTGGGAGAGAACAGAAGCCAGGAAGCACATGATCCAATATGTATTAGAAGGGACAAGAAAGTATATAAAAAAGCCAGTTAACTATAAGGTTAAAGGAGTGACCCAAGAAGAAAAAGAAAATTTAGCCATCTTTTAGGGACAATTTGTGGAAGTTTTTAGAAAATTTACTAACATTGACCAGTCCATTCCCAAGGATCAATCCATGCTGGGACAACATTTTGTCAGCCACTCTACCCCTGATATTAGATGGAAACTCCAAAAGTTACAATCAGGCCCACAAACCCCAATGCCCCAACTCCTAGAGGTAGCCTTTGGGGTATTTAATAATTGAGATCAAGCTGAGGAGGAAGAGAGAAACTGACATGAAAACAGGCAGGCCAGGGCTTAAGCTAAACTGATGGCCATAGCTGTCATCCATGCCTTGCAACCTCAGGACAACCCAGGGAGGCCAGGGAAGTTTTAACCATTTGCTTGGAGATAAACCAGAAAAGGGGAATGCTTCAAATGTACATCAACTGGCCACTGGGGATGAAAATGCCAGAAAGAGACTCCTGTCTATGCCCACTCTACCAACAAACAGGTCAATGGAAGTGGAAAATGTCCTCAGTCCCAAAGGGAAGGGGGGCTTCCACTCCTAAGATAGCCATGCTGGATGACTGAGGTGGCCAAGGGATTCTGGTGGCTCCCACCAATGAGATGTCTATCTCCACTGAGGAGCTCCAGGTGGTCCTGGATGTGGCTGGTAAGAAAATCAGCTTTTCTAATTGATACAGGAGTTACCTATTCTGTCCTGATCTTTCTCACTGAGCCTCTTTCCTCCAAAAGTTGTACTGTGACAGGTGTTGACAGAAAGCCTCACATTCATTTCTTCACTGGGCCTCTCACTTGCGAGTTTAAAGAGTGTTTGATCTCACATGTCTTTTTAGTTGTGCCTGAATGTCCTACCCCACTAGTGGGGAGAGACCTTCTGGACTCCCTCAGAGCCATATTATAATTAGGAAGCTCCAAAGCAGCCCCTTTTCTTTACTCTAAGATAAATAATCTACAAGAGCAAGGTTTTATTCCTAGTCATATTCTATACCCAGTAAACCCTGCAGTTTGGGACAAAAGAATTCCCAGAAGGGCCATAAGTGCCCAATCTGTAAAAATTAACCTTAAGCCAGAACTTGCTTGTCCTAACAAGAGACAGTACCCCATAAAGTTGGAATCAAACAAAGGTTTGAAAACCCTCATAGAAAAATACTTACAACATGTTCTTTTAGTGCCTTGTCAGTCTCCATGCCAGAGAAAGCAATGGCAACCCACTCCAGTACTCTTGCCTGGAAAATCCCATGGACAGAGGAGACTGGTAGGCTGTAGACCATGGGGTCGCGAAGAGTCGGACATGACTGAGCAACTTTACTTTCACTTTTCACTTTCATGCATTGGAGAAGGAAATGGCAACCCACTCCAGTGTTCTTGCCTGGAGAATCCCAGGGATGGCAGGGCCTGGTGGGCTGCCATCTATGGGGTCGCACAGAGTCGGACATGACTGAAGCGACTTAGCAACAGCAGCAGCAGCAGCAGCAGTCTCCATGCAATACCCCTATTCTACCAGTTGTTAAACCAAATATAGAATATCAAATGGTATAAGACCTTAGAGCAGTAAATGAAGCAGTGGTCCCTATACATCCTGTTATGGCTAACACTTATATTAGTCCAGATTCCTGGAGATGCCAAATGCTTTAACTGTGCTTGACCTCAAGGGTGCCTTCTTTTGCATACCAGTTTATCCCTCATCTCAGTATCTGTTTGCCTTTGAGTGGACTAACCCTGACTCAGGCCAAATGCAACAATATACCTGGATAGTATTATTGTTTCAAGAGTTTCAGGACAGCCCACACTTGTTTGTCTAGGCCCTAAGAAAAGGACTCAAATAAAAGAAAGGGTATGTAGGTGTACATAGTATGGAGATAACATATTATTATGTAGTCCCACCATGGAGGCCTCAGATCAGAATACCATTCAAGTTCTTAATATCCTTGAGGCCCAGGGCTATAGGATCTCCCAGAAAAAAAAGCACAAGATCTCAAAGCCACAAGTTAAATATCTGGGATATATTATAAACCCTGACAGTCATCTTCAGATAGAAAACAAGCTATATTAGGCCCAAGTGCCCTATAGACCTAAAAAAAAAAATACCCTTCATACTTTCTTAGGCATGGCAGGATTTTGCAGAATTTGGATTCCAGGATTCAGACTAATGGCTAAGCTTCTATATGAATCCACTTAACGCCTAGATACAGAACCATTACTTTGGACTGGAGAACAAGAAAAGGCTTTAAATAATATCAAACAAGCCCTCACCAGAGCTCCTGTTCTGGGTCTCCCCAATTTAAAATAATTTATTTGGTATATGGCTGAAAACTTGGGACAGTCTTAGGGATCATTGTACAAAAGCTACTAGAAGTTCCTCAGTCTATAGGCTATTTTTCCAAACAGCTAGATTCCATGGTCCAAGGCTGGTCTGGTTGTCTCCAGGCAGTAGCTGGCATTGCTTTATTAGTGGAAGAAGCTAACAAGCTTACCTTTGGACAGCCACTGGAAGTCCAGACTTCCAAAGGATTCTGGAGATTAAAGGCCACCACGGGCTAACTGGAGACTGACTTAATAAGTATCAGGCTTTACTTCTTGAATCCTCAGAGGTAACCCTCAAAACTTGCCACACCCTCAACCCAGCTAAACTAATGCCTCTGGAAAGCCCAGAACTAACACATTCCTTGAAATCCTAGACGAGCTTGAAGCCTAGAGGCCTGACATAACAGATCAGGCCATAGAAAAGCCTGAGGAAGAATGGTTTACTAATGGCAGTAGTTTCATTAAAGATGGAGTCAGAAGGGCAAGGTATGCTATTCTGAGTGCTTATAGCATTACAGAAGCAAAACTTTTGCCACGTAACTCTTCAGACCAGAGTACTGAGCTAATAGCTGTAACTTGAGCTTTAACCTTGGAGGAAGAGAAAATTATAAACATATATATACAGACTCAAAATACTCCTTCTTTGTTTTACATGCCTATGAAGATATCCGGAAAGAGAGAGGACTTTTAAATACAAAAAATTCGGGGAGGAGCCAAGATGGCGGAGGAGTAGGACGGGGAGAACACTTTCTCCCCCACAAATTCATCAAAAGAGCATTTAAACGTTGAGTAAAATCCACAAAACAACTTCTGAATGCCGGCAGAGGACATGAGGCACCCAGAAAAGCAACCCAACTCTTCGAAAGGAGAGAGAAGAAATACAGCTCCACCCACTAGAACACCGACACAAGCTTCCCTAACCAGGAAACCTTGACAAGCCACCTGTACAAACCCACACACAGTGAGGAAATGCCACAATAAAGAGAACTCCACAACCTGCCAGAATACAGAAAGGACACCCCAAACTCAGCAATTTAAACAAGATGAAGAGACAGAGGAATACTCAGCAGATAAAGGAACCGGATAAATGCCCACCAAACCAAACAAAAGAGGAAGAGATAGGGAATCTACCTGATAAAGGATTCCGAATAATGATAGTGAAATTGATCCAAAATCTTGAAATTAAAATGGAATCACAGATAAATAGCCTGGAGACAAGGATTGAGAAGATGCAAGAAAGGTTTAACAAGGACCTAGAAGAAATAAAAAAGAGTCAATATATAATGAATAATGCAATAAATGAAATTAAAAACACTCTGGAGGCAACAAATAGTAGAATAACAGAGGGAGAAGATAGGATTAGTGAATTAGAAGATAGAATGGTAGAAATAAATGAATCAGAGAGGAAAAAAGAAAAACGAATTAAAAGAAATGAGGACAATCCCAGAGACCTCCAGGACAGTGTTAAATGTCCCAACATTTGAATCATAGGGGTTCCAGAAGAAGAAGACAAAAAGAAAGACCATGAGAAAATACTTGAGGAGATAATAGTGGAAAACTTCCCTAAAATGGGGAAGGAAATAATCACCCAAGTCCAAGAAACCCAGAGAGTCCCAAACAGGATAAACCCAAGGAGAAACACCCCAAGACACATATTAATCAAATTAACAAAGATCAAACACAAAGAACAAATATTAAAAGCAGCAAGGGAAAAACAACAAATAACACACAAGGGAATTCCCATAAGGATAACAGCTGATCTTTCAATAGAAACTCTTCAAGCCAGGAGGGAATGGCAAGACATACTTAAAATGATGAAAGAAAATAACCTACAGCCCAGATTATTGTACCCAGCAAGGATCTCATTCAAGTATGAAGGAGAAATCAAAAGCTTTTCAGACAAGCAAAAGCTGAGAGAATTCTGCACCACCAAACCAGCTCTCCAACAAATACTAAAGGATATTCTCTAGACAGGAAACACAAAAACAGTGTATAAACTCGAACCCAAAACAATAAAGTAAATGGCAACGGGATCATACTTATCAGTAATTACCTTAAACGTTAATGGGTTGAATGCCCCAACCAAAAGACAAAGAGTGGCTGAATGGATACAAAAACAAGACCCCTACATATGTTGTCTACAAGAGACCCACCTCAAAACAGGGGACACATACAGACTGAAAGTGAAGGGCTGGAAAAAGATTTTCCATGCAAATAGGAACCAAAAGAAAGCAGGAGTAGCAATACTCATATCAGATAAAATAGACTTTAAAACAAAGGCTGTGAAAAGAGACAAAGAAGGTCACTACATAATGATCAAAGGATCAATCCAAGAAGAAGATATAACAATTATAAATATATATGCACCCAACACGGGAGCACCACAGTACATAAGACAAATGCTAACAAGTATGAAAGGAGAAATTAACAATAACACAATAATAGTGGGAGACCTTAATACCCCACTCATACCTATGGATAGATCAACTAAACAGAAAATTAACAAGGAAACACAAACTTTAAACGATACAATAGACCAGTTAGACCTAATTGATATCTATAGGACATTTCATCCCAAAACAATGAATTTCACCTTTTTCTCAAGCACACATGGAACCTTCTCCAGGATAGATCACATCCTGGGCCATAAAGCTAGCCTTGGTAAATTCAAAAAAATAGAAATCATTCCAAGCATTTTTTCTGACCACAATGCAGTAAGATTAGATCTCAATTACAGGAGAAAAACTATTAAAAATTCCAACATATGGAGGCTGAACAACACGCTGCTGAATAACCAACAAATCACAGAAGAAATCAAAAAAGAAATCAAAATTTGCATAGACACGATTGAAAATGAAAACACAACAACCCAAAACCTGTGGGACACGGTAAAAGCAGTCCTAAGGGGAAAGTTCATAGCAATACAGGCACACCTCAAGAAACAAGAAAAAAGCCAAATAAATAACCTAACTCTACACCTAAAGCAACTAGAAAAGGAAGAAATGAAGAACCCCAGGGTTAGTAGAAGGAAAGAAATCTTAAAAATTAGAGCAGAAATAAATGCAAAAGAAACAAAAGAGACCATAGCAAAAATCAACAAAACCAAAAGGTGGTTCTTTGAAAGGATAAATAAAATTGACAAACCATTAGCCAGACTCATCAAGAAACAAAGGGAGAAAAATCAAATCAATAAAATTAGAAATGAAACTGGAGAGATCACAACAGACAACACAGAAATACAAAGGATCATAAGAGACTACTATCAACAATTATATGCCAATAAAATGGACAACGTGGAAGAAATGGACAAATTCTTAGAAAAGTACAACTTTCCAAAACTCGACCAGGAAGAAATAGAAAATCTTAACAGACCCATCACAAGCATGGAAATTGAAACTGTAATCAAAAATCTTCCAGCAAACAAAAGCCCCGGTCCAGACGGCTTTACAGCTGAATTCTACCAAAAATTTAGAGAAGAGCTAACACCTATCCTGCTCAAACTCTTCCAGAAAATTGCAGAGGAAGGTAAACTTCCAAACTCATTCTATGAGGCCACCATCACCCTAATACCAAAACCTGACAAAGATCCCACAAAAAAAGAAAACTACAGGCCAATACCACTGATGAACATAGATGCAAAAATCCTTAACAAAATTCTAGCAATCAGAATCCAACAACACATTAAAAAGATCATACACCATGATCAAGTGGGCTTTATCCCAGGGATGCAAGGACTCTTCAATATCCGCAAATCAATCAATGTAATACACCACGTTAACAAATTGAAAAATAAAAACCATATGATTATCTCAATAGATGCAGAGAAAGCCTTTGACAAAATTCAACATCCATTTATGATAAAAACTCTCCAGAAAGCAGGAATAGAAGGAACATACCTCAACATAATAAAAGCTATATATGACAAACCCACAGCAAACATTATCCTCAATGGTGAAAAATTGAAAGCATTTCCTCTAAAGTCAGGAAAAAGACAAGGGTGCCCACTTTCACCATTACTATTCAACATAGTTTTGGAAGTTTTGGCCACAGCAATCAGAGCAGAAAAAGAAATAAAAGGAATCCAAATTGGAAAAGAAGAAGTAAACTCTCACTATTTGCAGATGACATGATCCTCTACATAGAAAACCCTAAAGATTCCACCAGAAAATTACTAGAAATAATCAATGACTATAGTAAAGTTGCAGGATATAAAATCAACACACAGAAATCCCTTGCATTCCTATACACTAATAATGAGAAAACAGAAAGAGAAATTAAGGAAACAATTCCATTCACCATTGCAACGGAAGAATAAAATACTTAGGAATATATCTACCTAAAGAAACTAAAGCCTATGTATAGAAAACTATAAAACACTGGTGAAAGAAATCAAAGAGGACACTAATAGATGGAGAAATATACCATGTTCATGGATTGGAAGAATCAATATAGTGAAAATGAGTATACTACCCAAAGCAATTTATAGATTCAACGCAATCCCTATCAAGCTACCAACAGTATTCTTCACAGAGCTAGAACAAATAATTTCACAATTTGTATGGAAATACAAAAATCCTCGAATAGCCAAAGCGATCTTGAGAAAGAAGAATGGAACTGGAGGAATCAACCTACCTGACTTCAGGCTCTACTACAAAGCCACAGTTATCAAGACAGTATGGTACTGGCACAAAGACAGAAATATAGATCAATGGAATAAAATAGAAAGCCCAGAGATAAATCCACGCACATATGGACACCTTATCTTTGACAAAGGAGGCAAGAATATACAATGGATTAAAGACAATCTCTTTAACAAGTGGTGCTGGGAAATCTGGTCAACCACTTGTAAAAGAATGAAACTAGACCACTTTCTAACACCATACACCAAAATAAACTCATAAATGGATTAAAGATCTAAACTTAAGACCAGAAACTATAAAACTCCTAGAGGAGAACATAGGCAAAACACTCTCTGACATACATCACAGCAGGATCCTCTATGACCCACCTCCCAGAATATTGGAAATAAAATAAAAAATAAACAAATGGGACCTAATTAACCTTAAAAGCTTCTGCACATCAAAGGAAACTATTAGCAAGGTGAAAAGACAGCCTTCAGAATGGGAGAAAATAATAGCAAATGAAGCAACTGACAAACAACTAATCTCAAAAATATACAAGCAACTCCTACAGCTCAACTCCAGAAAAATAAATGACCCAATCAAAAAATGGGCCAAAGAACTAAATAGACATTTCTCCAAAGAAGACATACAGATGGCTAACAAACACATGAAAAGATGCTCAACATCACTCATTATCAGAGAAATGCAAATCAAAACCACTATGAGGTACCATTTCACACCAGCCAGAATGGCTGCGATCCAAAAGTCTACAAATAATAAATGCTGGAGAGGGTGTGGAGAAAAGGGAACCCTCTTACACTGTTGGTGGGAATGCAAACTAGTACAGCCACTATGGATAACAGTGTGGAGATTCCTTAAAAAACTGGAAATAGAACTGCCTTATGATCCAGCAATCCCACTGCTGGGCATACACACTGAGGAAACCAGAAGGGAAAGAGACACGTGTACCCCAATGTTCATCGCAGCACTGTTTATAATAGCCAGGACATGGAAGCAACCTAGATGTCCATCAGCAGGTGAACAGATAAGAAAGCTGTGGTACATATACACAATGGAGTATTACTCAGCCATTAAAAAGAATACATTTGAATCAGTTCTAATGAGGTGGATGAAACTGGAGCCTATTATACAGAGTGAAGTAAGCCAGAAGGAAAAACATAAATACAGTATACTAACGCATATATATGGAATTTAGAAAGATGGTAACAATAACCCAGTGTACGAGACAGCAAAAGAAACACTGATGTATAGAACAGTCTTATGGACTCTGTGGGAGAGGGAGAGGGTGGGAAGATTTGGGAGAATGACATTGAATAATGTAAAATATCATGTAAGAAACGAGTTGCCAGTCCTGGTTCGATACACGATACTGGATGCTTGGGGCTAATGCACTGGGACGACCCAGAGGGATGGTATGGGGAGGGAGGAGGGAGGAGGTTTCAGGATGGGGAACACATGTATACCTGTGGCGGATTCATTTTGATATTTGGCAAAACTAATCCAATTATGTAAAGTTTAAAAATAAAATAAAATTTAAAAAAAATAAATAAATACACAAAATTCCTCTGTATGGGGCTGAGATTTTACATCTCCCAGAAGCAGCTCAAAAAGCCAAAACTACTAGCAGTCATTCACTGCCGTGGGCACCAAAAAGAAAATTCTCAAATTACCCAAAGGAACAACAGGGCAGATTGGGAGGCAATATTGCCCATACCAGGTAGAAAACAACATGGATAAAATTCAACAATGAGCCACTTGGCTTCAGCAGACAATTAATCCTTAATTAACCAATCCTTACTATTCATTGATGTTAGTCACTCAGTCGTGTCTGACTCTTTGTGACCCCATGGACTGTAGCCCACCAGGCTACAAGGACTGATCATGCCCCCTACACAGGGATAAAAGAACTACAATACAATCAGAAAACAGTTAACAAGACAAAACGGCAATAGTAAATCCTTTCCTATCAATAATTACTTTAAATGTAAACGGACTAAAATACCTAATAAAAAGATACAGAGTGATTACATGGACTAAAAAACCAAGATCTCACTGTATGTTGCTTACAAGAAACTTACTTTAGATTCAAGAACACACATAGGCTGAAAGTAAATGGAAGGAAAATTATATTCTTAGCAAATGGTAAGAAAAAGAGAGCAGGAGTGACTACAATTACAGCAGACAAAATATTTTAAGTCAAAAACTGTCTCTAGAGACAAAGGTCAATATATGATGATAAAAGGGTCAATTCAAAATGAAAATATTGCAAATATAAATATTTGCACCAAACATCAGAGCACCTAAGTATATATGGCAATATTGACAGATCTGAAAGGAGAAATTGACAGCAATGCAATTATAGTAGATTTCAATAACTCACTTTCAATAATGAATAGAATATCCAGACAGAAAATAAACAGTTTATCTAAACAACACTATAGACTAAATGGACATCACAGATGTATACAAAACTTTCTACTGAACAGCAGAATACATTCTTTTGAAGTGCACATGAAACATTTCCAGGACAGATCATGTTATGCCACAAAACAAGTCTTAATAAGTTTAAGAATATTGAAATCATACCAAGTATCTTTTCCAGCCACAGTAGAATGTAACTAGAAATCAGTAACAGTAAGAAATGGAAAAATTCATGAATATTTGGAAGCTAAATGACATACTCTTAAAGAACCACTGGGTCAAGTAGGAAATCAAAGGTTAAAAATGATTTTGAGACAAAAATAAAAATGCAGGATACCAACATGTATCAGATGCAGCAAAAGCAGTACAAAGGGGGAATTTTATGGTGAAAAATGCCTACATTAAAAAAGAAGAAAGACTTCTCTAGTAGTCCAGTGGTTGGGACTTTGCCTTCCAAATGCAGGGACTGCAGGTTTGATCCTGAGTCAGGGAGCTAAGAACCCACTCGCTTTGCAGTAAAAAAAAAAACTCAAAACACAGAGCAGAAGCAATATTGTAACAAATTCAATAATGACTTTAAAAATGGTCCACATTTAAAAAAATGAATGTAGATGTTAAAGTTCTCAATAAAATACTAGCAAACTAAATTCAATAGCACATAAAAAAAGACCAAGTAGGATTTAACTCTGAGATTCAAGGTTGGTTTAACACATGCAAATCAATCAATAAGATACATTACATTAGTGGAATCAAAACTACATGATCATCTCAATAGGTTCAGCAAAATTATTTGACACATTTCAACATCCATTCATGCTAAAAGCTCACACACAAAAAAAATAGGTATGTAAGGAACTTACCTCAATACAATAAAAGCCATTTATGAAAACCTCACATCATAATTAGGGAAAATCAGAAAGTAAAGATGCCCAGTCTCCATTCAATATAGTACTGAAAGTACTAGCAGAGCAATCAGACCCAAAAAAAAGAAATAAAAGGCATCAAAATTGGAAAAGAAGAAGGAAAATTATCTGTTTGCAGATGACATAATCCTATATATATAGAAAACCCTAAAGACTCCACTAAAAACTCTTAAAACTAAGAAACCAACTTAGTAAAGTCATAGGATAAAAAGCCAACATATAAAAATCTGTTGGATTTCTTTAACCCAACAGTGATCAATCTGAAAAGGAAGAAAATCCCATTTAAATAGCATCCAAAAAAATAAACAAAAAGCTTAGGAATAAATTTAACTAAGGAGGTGAAATATCTGTTCACTCTCAACCAAAAAACATTGGTGACAAAACTGAAGAAGGCACAAATAAATGTAAAGGTATCTGTTTTCAGGCACTAGAAGAATTAATAGTTAAAATGTCCATACTACCCAAAGCAATCTACAGATTCAGTGTAATCCCTAACAAAGTCTTATAGCATTTTTCACAGAAATAGAACAATCCTAAAATTTGTATGGGTCCACAAAAGACCCTGAATAGCAAAAACAATTGAGAAAGAATAAAGCTTGGAAAACTGGATAGCCACATGCAAAAAATCATTGCCAAGACCAATGTCAAGAAGATTTTTCCTTATGTTATCTTTTAAGAGTTTTATGATTTCAGGTCTTACACTTAAGTATTTGATCCATTTTGTAGTTATTATTGTGTATGGTGTAAGAATGGGTCTAATTTCACTCTTTTGCATGTGGCTATCCAGTTTTCCCAGCACCATTTATTAACATTAAAGGGAGTGTTCTTTCTTCATGGTGTATTCTTAGCATCCTTGTTGAAAATCAGTTGATCATATATGCTTGGGTATGTTTCTGGGCTCTGTATTCTGTTCCATTGGTCTACATGTTTGTTTTTATGCTATGCTAAGTCACTTCAGTCGTGTCCAACTCTGTGTGACCCCAGAGATGGCAGCACACCAGGCTCCCCGTCCCTGGGATTCTCCAGGCAAGAACACTGGAGTGGGTTGCCATTTCCTTCTCCAGTGCATGAAAGTGAAAAGAGAAAATGAAGTCGCTCAGTCGTGTCCAACTCCTAGCGACTCCATGGACTGCAGCCCACCAGGCTCCTCCATCCATGGGATTTTCCAGGCAAGTGTACTGGAGTGGCGATTTAAAATCAGGAAAAGCCTTCAGTTTCATTCTTTCAAAATTGTTTTTGCTATTCAGGGTCTTTTGTGGACCCATACAAATTTTAGCATTGTTCTACTTCTGTGAAAAAACCTTAGTTAATTTTGCAGTATGATGCTTTCTGAATGTACTGAAAACAGAACTCCCCAGTGGTTTCTGCTCATATTTTGATGCTGTCCTTGGAAATTCTCACCTATTTGTCCTAGGTTCTTCAGATATGTATCCAGGATTGAAGGAGTTGAGAACCACTCCTTGACTCCAACATAATTGAATAGCCTTTGCAGATCATTTGATGTGGATTAGTTTGTCAACAAAGGTCCATCTAGTCAAGGCTATGGTTTTTCCAGTGGTCATGTATGGATGTGAGAGTTGGACTATAAAGAAAGCTGAGTGCTGAAGAATTGATGCTTTTGAACTGTGGTGTTGGAGAAGACTCTCGAGACTCCCTTGGACTGCAAGGAGATCCAACCAGTCCATTCTAAAGGAGATCAGGCCTGGGTGTTCATTGGAGGGACTGATGCTGAAGCTGAAACTCCAATACTTTGGCCACCTGATGCGAAGAGCTGACTCATTTGAAGACCCTGATGCTGGGAAAGGTTGAAGGCAGGAGGAGAAGAGGATGACAGAGGATGAGATGGTTGGATGGCACCATCGACTCAATAGACACAGGTTTTGGTAGACTCCGGCAGTTGGTGATGGATAGGGAGGCCTGGTGTGCTGCAGTTCATGGGGTCGCAACTGAGTGACTGAACTGAACTGAACTGATGTGGAGCAGATTCTAGCTCTGTTTGTTTTCAGTTGGCTAACTCTGGGCTTGTTGTTCAGTGATTCAAGATCTCAAATTCATCATAGTTCTGGAGGCTTGATGTCCAAAACCAAAGTGTTAGCAGTGTCATGGTCCTTCCTAAACCTCTGGGAGAGGATTCTGTCTTGCCTTTTCCAGTTTCTGGTAGCCTTGGGCATTCCTTGGCATGCAGGTGTCATCACTCTAATCTCTGTCTCTGTCATCAAATGGCTATGTTCTCCTTGTGTCTGTCCTCACGTTTTCACATTTTTCTGTCATATTTAATGAATGAGTGATATTCACACAAACCCTATTTACCAGGGCCTGAAAACTTTTCATTGTTAACTAGGAGGAGTTCATTAAAACACTTTACCACACTTGTGTTAGAGCTGGTTATGTTAATCATCTTAGAACATTAACTATAATTTTAAACATTAAATTAGGATGGCTACACAAATGGAGGCAGAGACCACACAAACAAGATGCATTCTGAGCTAGAGGTTAAATGATACACTAATAGATTTCATGTGATCTTAAAATATGAAGAATAGTGTTAATACCTCTGAGACCTTACAGAGGGCATAACCACTTGAAATTATTATGAAAGCTTCACTTGATATTATTACACTTTTCATTTCTTTTTTTTAAATGCAGATAGAAATGGCAGGACCTTCAGTTCAGTTCAGTTCAGTCGCTCAGTTGTGTCTGACTGTTTGTGACCCCATGAATTGCAGCACGCCAAACCTCCCTGTCCATCACCAACTCCCAGAGTTCACTCAAACTCATGTCCATCGAGTTGGTGATGCCATCCAGCCATCTCATCCTCTGTCGTCCCCTTCTCCTCCTGCCCCCAATCCCTCCCAGCATCAGGGTCTTTTCCAGTGAGTCAGCTCTTCACATCAGGTGGCCAAAGTATTGGAGTTTCAGCTTCAGCATCAGTCCCTTCAATGAACACCCAGGCCTGATATCCTTTAGGATGGACTGGTTGGATCTCCTTGCAGTCCAAGGGATTCTCAAGAGTCTTCTCCAACACCACAGTTCAAAAGCATCAATTCTTTGGCGCTCAGTCTTCTTCACAGTCCAACTCTCACATCCATACATGACCACTGGAAAAACCATAGCCTTGACTAGACGGACCTTTGTTGGCAAAGTAATGTCTCTGCTTTTCAATATACTATCTAGGTTGGTCATAACTTTCCTTCCAAGGAGTAAGTGTCTTTTAATTTCATGGCTGCAATCACCATCTGCAGTGATTTTGGAGTCCCCAGAAATAAAGTTTGACACTGTTTCCACTGTTTCCCCATCTATCTGCCATGAAGTGATGGGACCAGATGCCATGATCTTAGTTTTCTGAATGTTGAGCTTTAAACCAACTTTTTCACTCTCCTCTTTCACTTTGATCAAGAGGCTCTTTAGTTCCTCTTCACTTTCTGCCATAAGGGTGGTGTCATCTGCATATCTGAGGTTATTGATATATCTCCCGGCAATCTTGATTCCAGCTTGTGCTTCTTCCAGCCCAGCATTTCTCATGATGCACTCTGCATATAAGTTAAATAAGCAGGGTGACAATATACAGCCTTGATGTACTCCTTTTCCTATTTGGAACCAGTCTGTTGTTCCATGTCCAGTTCTAACCGTTGCTTCCTGACCTGCATATAGGTTTCTCAAGAGTCAGGTCAGGTGGTCTGGTATTCCCATGTCTTTCAGAATTTTCCACAGTTTCTTGTGATCCACACAGTCAAAGGCTTTGGCATAGTCAATAAAGCAGAAATAGATGTTTTTCTGGAAATCTCTTGCTTTTTCCTTAGGGAAACCAAAATCCTGTAGTGAAATATTATTTTTGAAAAGGACACTCAGCAACAAGTCTAGAAAGCTGTTCTTTTCATTGAGTGCTCTGCTTACAAAAGCCTTAACACCAGAGTTTTAACAGGAAGGGAAGTCAGTTGGGAGAACAACTGGCTCAACTAAGTACTCAATTAGTTAATTCCTAATTATTCTATAGCTGAAAATTTTATTCTCAGATTATCAATGCCTAAACTTTTTCCTTTGTGTATTGACCTTTGGTCATTTTGTCATTTCCGCCCCCCCCCCCCATTATCACTAGGCTAAAGTGAGATAAAAGAAAGGATAAGCAACTGATTTTCATATGTTAATAAATCTGGTGGTAGATAGGAAATTGAAATGGGACTTAAATTTTTTTATGAATTTCATGTATTTATGACAATTCCTGACCACCCTGAGGTTCACTGTTCTAGTGACAGTTATTTATTGTACAAATGAGTGATGTGTTGCATTAAAAGAAAAATAAACACAAGGTGGGAACATACAAGGCTAGAAAACCTATGAACTAAATTACGGGAGTCAAACATGGGAAAAACCAGAAAATTTCAGGAGTGTGGCATATTTAGATACTGCCTTTACAGGAAAAGTTTGTTGAACTCTGGACTAAACCACCTGAGATTTCATCAAATTCTGATCATCTATATAACTATGAGACTATTAATTTTGAAAGTATTAACTATAATTGCATCCTATTTTTAAACTTACAGCATCTAATTTATGTAGTGGCTTTTATTTATAGACAACCTGGCATATAATATTACTGGTGGGAGAAGGGTTTGTTTTTCATGTTTCATGAGTACTGTTAAAGGCAGCATCTGTAGAGGCTTTTTTTTTTTTGAAATATTTTTGATGCTTTATTATTATTATTTTTTATTTTTTAACTTTTCAATATTGTATTGGTTTTGCCATATATCAACATGAATACGCCACAGGTATACACGTGTTCCCCATCCTGAACCCTCCTCCCTCCCCGTACCATTCCTCTGGGTCATCCCAGTGCACCAGCTGAAACATGTATAATATCATATATGAAACGAGTTGCCAGTCCAGGTTCGATGTACGATACTAGAGGTTTTTTTAAAAAAAATATATCATCAATATTTTAAGTAGGTAAATGAACCTTTGGAAATAGCAGTTGAAGATTTGTATAACTGAGACCAGAAGAAAAACTGAGGCTACTGATTTCTTACTTCAATGCACCTCTTGAAATACAGAAGTAAAACACTAGCAACACACTACAGGGTCAGCATATGTACAAAACACATCTGTGTCATGAACCACACAACACAGGCTATAGTCAATACACTTATCCTGTATCCGTTATCAGTAACTTCCCATTTACACCCCCACCACACTATCTCTCAGATCAGATCAGTCACTCAGTCGTGTCCAACTCTCTGCGACCCCATGAATCGCAGCACGCCAGGCCTCCCTGTTCATCACCAACTCCCGGAGTTCACTCAGACTCACGTCCATCGAGTCAGTGATGCCATCTAGCCATCTCATCCTCTGTCGTCCCCTTCTCCTCCTGCCCCCAATCCCTCCCAGCATCAGAGTCGTTTCCAATGAGTCAACTCTTCACATGAGGTGGCCAAAGTACTGGAGTTTCAGCTTTAGCATCATCCCTTCCAAAGAAATCCCAGGGCTGATCTCCTGAATGGACTGGGTGGATCTCCTTGCAGTCCAGGGGACTCTCAAGAGTCTTCTCCAACACCACAGTTCAAAAGCATCAATTCTTCGGTGCTCAGCCTTCTTCACAGTCCAACTCTCCTATCCATACATAACCACAGGAAAAACCATAGTCTTGACTAGACGAACCTTTGTTGGCAAAGTAATGTCTCTGCTTTTCAATATGCTATCTAGGTTGGTCATAACTTTCCTTTCAAGGAGTAAGAGTCTTTTAATTTCATGGCTGTAGTCACCATCTGTAGTGATTTTGGAGCCCAGAAAAATAAAGTCTGACACTGTTTCCACTGTTTCCCCATCTATTGCCCATGAAGTGGTGGGACCGGATGCCATGATCTTCGTTTTCTGAATGTTGAGCTTTAAGCCAACTTTTTCACTCTCCACTTTCACTTTCATCAAGAGGCTTTTGAGTTCCTCTTCACTTTCTGCCATAAGGGTGGTGTCATCTGCATATCTGAGGTGATTGATATTTCACCTGGCAATTTTGATTCCAGCTTCTTCCAGTCCAGCGCTTCTTATGATGTACTCTGCATATAAGTTAAATAAACAGGGTGACGATATACAGCCTTGATGAACTCCTTTCCCGATTTGGAACCAGTCTGTTGTTCCATGTCCAGTTCTAACTGTTGCTTCCTGATCTGCATACAAATTTCTCAAGAGGCAGATCAGGTGTTCTGGTATTCCCATCTCTTTCAGAATTTTCCACAGTTTCTTGTGATCCACACAGTCAAAGGCTTTGGCATAGTCAATAAAGCAGAAACAGATGCTTTTCTGGAACTCTCTTGCTTTTTCCATGATCCAGCGGATGTTGGCAATTTGATCTCTGGTTCCTCTGCCTTTTCTAAAACCAGCTTGAACAACTACTAATCTACCTTCTATTTTTATAGATTTGCATGTTCTAGAATGAAAGCATACAATATGTGGGAAGCATCCATAAGTAACACGGATTTGTTCTTTTTTATGACAATAAAAATATTCCATGGTTTGTGTAGAAAATATTATATTTACCATTCATCAATTGGTGTATATTTGAGTTGTTTACATTTTTTGTTGTTAGGAATGATGTTACTATGAATGCTCATGTATGAGTTTTTGTGTGAACATATATTCTCAATTCTCTTGGGTAATGTATCTAGAACTTCTGGGTCATACAGTAACTCTATTTAAGTTACTAAGGAACTGTCAGACTGTTTTCCATAGCAGCCACACCATTTTACATTCCTACTAGCAATGTATGAGAGTTTCAGTTTCTCCACATTTCTGCAACATTATTATTTTCTTTTTGATTATAGTCAGTGTGAAGTGGTATCTCTTTGTGGTTTTGATATGCATTTCTCTAATGACTATCTTTTCATGTTTTTATTAGACATTTGTATATCTTCTTAGGAAAATTTCTATCCAGCTCTTCTGCTCATTTTTAATTGGGTTATTGGATTTTTAAATTATTGAGTTGTAATTATATTCTTTATATATTCTGGATATAGCCGCTTATCAGATATGATTTGTAAACATTATGTCCCATTCTAACGGTCTGTTTCTTCATGGTATCATTTGAAGCACAAAAGTTGAGTTGTTGAGTTGCTGATTTGATGATGTTCAATTCATCTGTTCTCTCTTATATTACTTGTGCTGTTTAGGTCTCATCTAAGAAACAATTGCTTAATTCAAGGTTATGAAGATATATTATGTTTTCTTCTAAGAGTTTTAGTTTTCTTACATTCAGGTTTATGAACTACTTTTGACTTAATTTTTATATATCTGTAAAGCAGTTTATGTTCATTGTTTTCCATGTGGATATCCAGTTGTTGAAGTTCCATTTGCTGAAGAGAATGTTCAGTCTTTATTGAATCATCTTGGCACCCTTTGTCAGAAATCAGTTGGCTGTAAATATAATGGTTTATTTCTGGACTCTCAGTTCTACTCCACTGATTTGTATTTCTAGCCTTAGGTCAGTACTATATACATCTTGATTGCTGTAGCTTTGGAGTAAGTTTTACAGTTTGGAAGTTGAGTCCTCTAGCTTTGTTTTTATTACCTAATTGCCCTGACTAGAACCTCCAGTGCAACAGTGAATAGAAGTGGAAAGACCAAACATTCTTGTCTCATTCCTATTGTTAGGAGGACAGCATTCAGTCTTTCACTATTAAGTATAATGTTAGCTGTTTTTCATAGTTGATGAAGTTTCCTTGAATGTCTAGTTTATCAAGCATTTTTGTCATGAGAGGTTATTGGATTTTGTCAAATACTTTTTCTGCATCTAATGAGATGATCATATGGTTTTTGCTCTTTATTATGATGGTGTATTACATTGATTTGTGGGAGTTTTATTAATCTCGTATGCTTAGGGTAACTCCCACTTGGCTATGCTGTACAGTTGTTGGATTGTTTACCAGTATTTTTTGAGGATTTTAGTATCTATACACATAAGGGATATTGTTCTCTAGTTTTCTTGTGATGTCTTTTATTCCAGTATCAGGATGATATAAGTCTCACAGAATGAGTTCAAAATAATTCCCTCCTTTATTTATTATTTTTTTTTTGGGGGGGGGGGAAGGTTTGTGAGGTATTGGTATTAATCTTTTCTTAACTCTCTGGCAGAATTCAGTGATGAAGCAATCTGGGCCTAGGCTTTTTGATTAGTTTTGGATTAGTAATTTAATCTCTTTACTGCTTATAAATCTATTCAGCTTGGCCATTTCTTCTTCAGTTTAAGAATTTGCCCATTTCCTCTAAATTATCTACTTTGCTGTCATACAATTTTTCATAGTCTTTTTTTATTTTTAAAATTTACATAATTGTATTAGTTTTGCCAAATATCAAAATGAATCCGCCACAGGTATACATGTGTTCCCCATCCTGAACCCTCCTCCCTCCTCCCTCCCCATACCATCCCTCTGGGTCGTCCCAGTGCACTAGCCCCAAGCATCCAGTATCGTGCATCGAACCTGGACTGGCATCTCATTTCATACACGGTATTTTACGTTTCAATGCCATTCTCCCAAATCTTCCCACCCTCTCCCTCTCCCACAGAGTCTATAAGACTGTTCTATACATCAGTGTCTCTTTTGCTGTCTCATACACAGGGTTATTGTTACCATCTTTCTAAATTCCATATATATGCGTTAGTATACTGTATTGGTGTTTTTCCTTCTGGCTTACTTCACTCTGTATAATACGCTCCAGTTTCATCCACCTCATTAGAACTGATTCAAATGTATTCTTTTTAATGGCTGAGTGTATATGTACCACAGCTTTCTTATCCGTTCACCTGCTGATGGGCATCTAGGTTGCTTCCATGTCCTGGCTATTATAAACAGTGCTGCGATGAACATTGGGGTACACGTGTCTCTTTCCCTTCTGGTTTCCTCAGTGTGTATGCCCAGCAATGGGATTGCTGGATCATAAGGCAGTTCTATTTCCAGTTTTTTAAGGAATCTCCACACTGTTCTCCATAGTGGCTGTACAATTTTTCATAGTCTTTTACAGTCTTTTTATGTCTGTAAGATTAGTAGTGATATCCACTCTTTCATTTTTTTACTATTATGAATCTTCAGTATTTCTTACTGGTCAGTCTAGTTAACAATTGTGTTGATCTTTCCAAAGAACAAGCTTGTGATTTTGTTAATTTTCCCTATTAATTTTATATTATTTTTCATCTCCCTTTAGGTTGTTTGGCCTTCTTTTTCTAGTTTAAGGCAGAAGTTTATTGATTTGAGATGTTCCTTTTTTAAATATAGATATTTACAGCTATAAACTGATCTCTAACAAAAATTTTAGCTGCATCCCATGTTTTTGTTGTGTTTTCATTTTCATTCATCTCCAAGTATTTTCTAATTTCCCTTTTAATTTTTTGACCCATATTTAAAGTGATTGCCTTCTGACGCACCCAAGTTTTTTTTCCTTTATTACTGATTTCTAATATATAGTGGTCAGGGAACACTCTTTATATGATTTCAATCTTTTAAAACTTATTGAAGCTTGATTTATGGCACAGCATATGGTCTATGAAGACTGTTCCATGTACACTTCAGCAAATTGCATTCTTCACTTTTATTTCCTTTTTGATCTTCTCTCTAGTTGTTCTATCCATTATTAAGTAGGGTCTTGAAATCTTCCACTATAATTGTTGAAATGTCTGTTTCTCCTTCTAAGTCTGTCAAGCTTTTGTTTCATCTCTTTTGACAGGTTCTTAGGTGCATACATGTTAAAATTGTTATATCTTCCTGACAGATTGAATCTTTAATCATTGTGAAATATCCATTTTTATCTTACAGTTCAGTTCAGTCACTCAGTCATGTCCAACTCTTTGTGACCCCACGGACTGCAGCACACCAGGCTTCCCAGTCCATCACCAACTCCCGGAGTTTACTCAAACTCATGTCCATCATGTCAGTGATGCCATACAACCATCTCATCCTGTTGTCCCCTTCTCCTCCCATCTTCAATCTTTCCCAGCACCAGGGTCTTTTCCAATGAGTTGGTTCTTCACATTAGGTGGCCAAAGTATTTTTATCTTTAATAACATTTATTTAGGGATTATTCCATCTGATATTAGTATAGACACTCTAAAAAGTTTATGGTTGGTGCTTGCATGGTATATATATATTTTTCCATCTTTTTATTTTTGGCTTGTTTGTATCTTTATGGAGTATTTCTCCTATAGACAGTATATTTGAACAAATTGGTTGGACTTATGGATGTGCTCTTGGAATGGAACTTGTTCATATGTAGGAGACATACTGCACTGGGCTCCTCTAGTAAATTTCTTATTTGTTGTACTTCTCAACTTCATAATTTCTAGTTTTTTCCCCTATTTCTTTATTGACAAATCTTTGCTACATCCACCATCTGGGTCCTTTCTAAGGCAACGTTTATTGCCTGCTCCCTGCCCCCTCCTCCCTTGTGCAAATGGGTGACCTTCTTGTTTTCTTTGCATAAAACTGGACATTTTATATAGTATCTTGTAATATCTGTGGATAATGATCCACCTCCTCTGGGGGACTATTATCTGCTTGGTTATTTTCCCTGCAGTGTGCAGTCTGATATTATCTTTCTCTTTTAGTCTAGGCACCCAAGGGTTGCCCCTGGGTTGGCATAAAGCAATTAGTGGTCAGTAAGATTTTTACCCTTTACCATTGGATGTGTGTGTGCTTGGAGGGTGCTACCATAGTATATAGAGTTTACTTTTGACCTATGTTCAGCCAGGGACTAGTACTTGAAGGTTCCTTTTCTGTTCTGAGTGGCCACAGTCTTGGACATACAGTGTTTCAGATTGCCAGGAATGTGTGCGGTTTTATTTTTAAGCCTGCATTCCTATGAGTCATATCTGGGTGAGAGCAACTTTTTGCTCAGTCAGTATTTTGTCTAGTTCCATGTGCCAGTCCAAATTCTCCCATGTGTTGATGGTCTGCACATGTTGCAAAATACTTTTAAGTCTGTCCCATGTTCCGTTCTGACTATACTGAGTGAGTGCAGCCCAGCACATGCACTCAGACTTTTCAATTCTCAGAGTTGCTTGTGTTCCCAGGAGGCACTTCTGGGCTCCCTCTGGTTTAACTTCTGGCTGCTCTACGGATTTGCTTGCACCAGCTCCTCCTAGTAGCTCTCCACCAAGATCTCCATTGTTTTTGACAACGCCCTTAGGGATGGAGTTCTCCATGCTTTGTTTCAGTGAAGTCAGTACCCTCAGATAGACCTGCGGAACTTTTTGTATTCATTGAATGCCTTGCCTTTGGAAAGAACCTCTGCATCAATGAACCAGAACTGGCGGCAGAGGGCCCTGAGTGAAACCACCACTCTATGAAAAGGCACCAGGACGTGGTGGCAGTCCATGGTACTCTTGGTTTTTCGCTCCTTGAGTGAAACTTCTTGAGTTAGCTGAGGTGGAAAAAATCAGGGTCCCAGTATTCTCAATCTGTGCATGGAGTGCTTCCAGCCTAAGAGTGGGGGTTGGGTGGTAGAAAGGATCTCCAGTCCTCTTGCTTGTGCTTGCCTGGAATACATTTTTTGCAATACAGGGTTGGGGAAATGAGAAATGCAGGCAGTTACCTTGCAGGGTAAAATGGTAGCCCTACAGTAGGAGTTGGGGAAAGAGGAGCCCTATCTCTCCCTAACATCTTCACCACACTTGAAAAGAATAGAGCACTGAGGGAAGAGCTTCTGTAACAAAGACCTGGTGTAGTGGAGAATATGTGGGTAATTCCTCAAATGCCAGACTCTTGCTGTTCTTACTGAAACCTAATAAGTTTCTCAAATGAATGTTTCTCCATTTGCTTTATGTCCTTTGGATAATTTCTAGATACTTCAAATGATTTTTTTAAAAACATTTTTTACCAGTTAAGCTGTTGTTTTGTTGAAGAGGGTCTACAGAGCCCCTTACTTTACCATGCTGGATGTCTCAACCTCAATATATTTTTGAACATAACTTCTGGGTGGAAATGTGGTTCAGCAAAAAGCATTGAAGGCTGATGTTTTTGAATTGTGGTGTTGGAAAAGACTATTGAGAGTCCCTTGGATTGCAAGGAGATCAAACCAACCAATCCTAAAGGGAATCAACCCTGAATATTCATTGGAAAGACTGATGCTGAAGCTGAAGTTCCAATACTTTTTGGCCACCTGATGAGAAGAGCTGACTCATAAGAAAAAATCTTGATGCTGGGAAAGATTGAAGGCAGTAGGAGAAGGGGACAACAGAGGACGAGATGGTTGGATGGTATCACTGACTAAATGGACATGAGTTTGAGCAAACTCCAGGAGATGATGAAGGACAGGGAAACCTGGTGTGTGCAGTCCATGGGGTCACAAACAGTCGCACACAACTGAGCGACTGAACAACAACAACAACAAAGAAACGGACTGGATGTCAGGACCCAGAATTTTCATCAACTTGACTAATAGTAAGTTCAGTGACTTCTCCTGAAATACAGTTTCCTCATTTTAAGAATGAAGAAATTTTATTAAAGGACCTCTAAATTCCTTCCAGCTCTAAAATCCAATGATATTATAAAACAGAAAGTCATCAGTGAAAAACATTCTAGTGTAGCTGTGTGAGAACAGGAAATATGCAAACAATCCACTGCCTTTGTTTTAAACCAAAAATGTTTTGATCTATGTCTAATTAAAGCTAGTATATTTCCAATTCTACCTAGCTAATCAAAATACTAAATTTAATGCATGGTTTGCAGTTAAGGCATTTTTCTACCCTAAAGGTTTCCTTCTTAGTCATTAGAACTGAGAAACTGGGGGCAATAGAAAGTTGCCTTTCACTGACTGGTCATTAAAAATATGACAGCTTAATGCTAAGTGAAAGCACTATAATTTGCTACCATTTTGCCCATATTATGAGCACTGGAAACAATTACTTTCTCTTTGAGACAATTTAAAGTTTTCACTTTTTGCATGAGGCTCTAAGGCCATACTCCCAGAGTGTCTATTAAATCTGTACTTATTTGGAGTGTGTGAATAGCAAAATATTAATTCTCCCTATGCACTGCAGAAGAGTTGCTTCAATGGGACACCCATTTTGAGCCACAAAGACATAGTTTATTTAGTACTGATTATCTGCACAGATTGTTAAAACAATAAATCTGTGGTAAATAAGCTTCCGCATTGAGTTATTTTATCTTAACCAATTTTAACCAGCTGATTTGACTTCATACTGTCATTTATTATACAGTTTACATTCAAAATCTATATACTCAAAGCAGGAGGGAAGGGACCTTTCTATAAGAAAGCTGCCTTTGTAAACATATTTAAATGCTTTCAACTACCAATACGCAGAAGAATATCCTATGATGAAGTTACAAGGTAAGAGAATTATGAGTATCTACTGGTCAAAGTTGCATTTCCTGAAACATCCAGCAATAAAGAAGGATAGGAGCAAGATGGCAGTGTGTGCAAAGTGATCCAGAATAAGGAATCATATTAATTTTAAATATGTTGCCTTTAAAAGCAAAACATATTTTTAAACTAACCATCTTCACAAACTGAGCTTTGTCAGCATCTAAGGGAAAAGGCAAAATATTTAACTAAAGGTATAGAAAAGGTTCAAATCCCTGCAGAGGAAAAGTAAATGCATATTTTGAGTTTATCCAAATGCTAAGGCCTCTTTCTGATTCTCACAAGTGACCATCAGACTTGAACTGTTCAAAAATTTCCAAAGGAGCCCATCTCCTCACCAAAATATTTCTATGTTAAAACCTTCAAGAAGGCAACTGGCCCAGTTTTTATGATCCCAAATTACCTTGGTTTCAATGTAATCTTTGTAAACTGGGATTCCCTTAGGAAGATTTCAATCTTAAAAATAAAGGGATATTAAGAAACAAAACCCTATCCCCTGCTCCATTTTCAGAGCCCATATGCCAAAATTGTAGCTTATTCATCCCAAGACATTAAAAAATATATTATTTTGTGACATTAACTTAGAAATTTGTACTTTTGTGTGGAATATTCTAATGTAAAACTAGTACATTATGATAAATGTCCCTTTCTTGGAACCTCCTCTGAGTGAATCATCCTAGGAAGCTTTTCTTTCATTTTAATTTGTCTATTATGTCAGTGTATAGAACCACCTTAACAAGATGGAGTTAAGAGAAAAAAATTTAAGACTTAGTTGTAGCCCCTATAGTAACTGTATTTTTCTGGTAATTTAAGTTTTTATTAGCTGAAAATACTGGTTAATGACCACAGTGACGCAATGGTCTAGAGACCACCTCTAATCATATGAAAGTACTTTCAAATTTCTTAGTGGGGAAATTATCCCCACCCTAAAAACATTCCTGTCCTTCTTTGACTATATGTTTCCCATATCACAGAATCACTTACGTTGAATACCACTATTCACATTCAAAATGAATATTACTAATGATTATTTCAATTTTACCTGCTTGATTATGCAACAAAGTTAAATATTTTCTATCAACAACATTAAAAATGTACAGAAGGAATTAACAGAAGCAGAGTTTCTATCTAGACTAACCATTATTTCTAGTAATACAGCTGGGTTATTCAAAGGACATGTTTTTTTGGTTGTTGTTCCTCAGAAAAGCAATCACATCTATGGTTTGAGAGTAAGAAATGTCTCAAACCTCCCCTCATATTGCAGCTGATTAAGCATCTCAGTGTTAATTTCAACTCCAAAAGCAAGATCCTACCACTTGCTCTGGTATCAAAGACTAACCATAAACTACTAGCTTCAAGCTACTTTTCTAATCACCTTTATATAACAAAACTGGAGACTAGACTTAGATAAGCTTAGATATCTACCTACTAATGACAAAATAAATCGGAAAAAAAAATTAGTCTCTTCCATACCAAATTATCATTTAAAACACAATAAAACCACAGACCAATAAAATAAATATTTTAACAACTTTTCTGAGAAACAAAGCCTCATTATATACAGTTATGTTGCTGTTCATGAGATACACAAGTTTTTCAAGCTGAATGATTACTACCAAAAAATTAAAGCAAATTCAAGTTGGAAAAGGAAAGGAACTTTCTAAGTGAATACATACCAACATTTTATTAATTATTTCTAGCCAGTAAAACTTAATTATCTTGCTTGGGCTCCTCCTTGTTATTTCAAGCTTAAACTCATTAAACTACTGAAAAAGGAAGAGAAGATCTGGTAATAAAGTAATTCTGAAGTATCAACACAGATTAGAGGCTTGATCATCTAAATATTTTTGTAATCCTCTCCTATTTGTCTAAAGGTTATTAATAATTGTTAGATTTTGCTTTATACACGTGTGTATGCACACATCCCATTCGGTTGTTTCTTTGTATAACTTCAGATAGCAAAAGCAGTGCATTTAAGATGGAAACAGAAAACCCAATTAACATCCTAAGCTTTTTAGATCACTCCCAGTATAGTAAGTCTCAAATTATATCAAGGTTTGCAAGTCTTTAAAGAAAGATTATGAATTTTTGTCCAAAACAAAAGCTACATCTCATTTGGTGGAAAAATAAAATTCTCAGCACTACATGACAGTTACAATGCTGGTTAATGATGAACATTCTATATACCAACATGAGAGTCAAGGTTTTTCCTCTTAAAGATACATGGTGGTAAATATTTCTAAAATTTTAAGTATTGTTATTTATCATTCATGTATTTCAATGGAGAAAGAAAATCTACACTTTTTAAAAAAGAAATAGATACTTTTCATCTAAATTGTCAGCATAAAGGAGGTTTGAAAAACTACAAAAATTTTGGAAGCCAATCTGATTTATCTGGTTATGGATATCAAATGACTGTCAGGCCTCAAAAATGGAAATGGGGTAAAGTCAAGTAGTAACAACAATTATGCTTTGACCACAACTAAGGCAGTAACAAGAAAATAATTAGGAGATAAATATAGATGCCACATCAAATAGACTGTGAAAGATGTAAAACTCAATTCCCTTTTCAAATAAATCTTATCTAAAAGAAGGACTATAGAAAATGGGAATGTCTGATTTTTTTTAATAAAACAATTCTGCTTCAGTGCAAATGTGTAGTCAAGGTAAAAAGAGGAAGGAAGGAAGGAAAGAAAGGAGAGAGGGAGGGAGGGAGTAAGGGAAGGACGAAGGAAGAAAGGAAGAAAAGAAGAAAAGAAAATATTTCATGTGACTTAGCAGGAACAGTTTCCACAGCCTTTGACACTGTTGACAATTTCTTCTTGTAGTCTCTTCCTTTCTTCCTCTTTGGACACATTTTCTTTCTTTGCATCCCATTTGGGGTTATCATGGTTCTGCACACGGCTGCTCTGTGTATGCCACATTTCTGAATAGATACTGCTAGGGTTAGCAAGCAAATCATGGTGGGTACCACGTTCAGCTACCTTACCCTAATAAGCAAAAATAAGAGAAACATAGACAAAGTCATATAACTAGCATAATAATTGAAAACACATAATACTTTCCAAGTAAGAATTTTGAAAGACTGCATTCATTAAAATACTTTCCCCAATTTTTTAATTACAGTATATGTGGGAAAAATCAAGGTAGGAATGCCTTCATTACTGTTGAGCTACCAGTATGATAAAAAACCAAAAAGCTATGAAATTCTATATAACATAAAGTATTTCACTTAAAGAAAATACAGTCTGAATGTTTTATTTTTCATTTTGAAGAGCAGAAAAGAAAGGTGAAGATTTTCTAAAAGTGGTATTTTCTGTAATCAGTAAATCAAATTTAAATCAAAAGCACTGTTATACAGAGATTTAAAGGATTTAAAAATAATATGCCAAAACCCTATGTGTACTTTGAAATAAACAAGATTTCTCCATGATGTTTATTTCTTCCAGTAGCTATTTTTCTTAACAATAGCTATTAAACTTAACACTGCATAGGTTTGGTATTGATGTCAAATTCTTATATCTACAATTAATTTGTCTCTTGAGAGATACTGTTAAACATACTGGAAGACAAAAGTAATTTTGTCACTTTCAGTGGTGTTCCTAGTGATATGACCTTTAAAAATATAACCTTAAGCTAAATAACTGAAATTTGTATGTGCCCACTTCTGAGCGGTTAATTTAAGCATCTCCTTGATTTCTGGCTGGAGAGTCTAAGAATTATTTTGCTCTATTTGAATTCCTCTGGATCCTGCATGTAGTCCTCAATCCCAAGGTGTGTGGACAATTTCATTGGCATAAAAGTCCCCATGGTTACATATTTTATACTTTTTTATTTACCACTGTAAAAAAAAACAAAATAAAATTCTCAATGCACAGATACAGAAAACAAATTTATGGTTACTAAAGGGGACATGGAGGGGAAAAGGACAGTAGGAGTATGGAGTTAATAGATACAAACTACTATATATAAAATACATAAGCAAAAAGGATTTACTTAATAGCACAGGGACTTCCCTGGTGGCTCAGACAGTAAAGAATCCGCCAGTAGTGCACAAGACCCAGGTTCAATCCCTGGGTTGAGAAGATCCCCTGGAGAATGGAATGGCTACCCACTCCAGTATTCTTGCCTGGAGAATTCCATGGACAGAGGAGCCTGGCAGGCTACATTCCATGGGGTCACAAACAGTCAGACATGACTGAGCGACTAACACTTTCTTTTCACTCACAGAGAATTGTATTCAATATCTTATAGTAACTTACAGTGGAATATAATCTGAAAAAAAAAACCCTGAATCACTAACACATGAATTATACATCAATTAAAAAAATCTTCTATGAAAGCTGCATCCAAAAGTATTAGAAAGAATGGGAACTATTTTTGCAGACAACTAATGAAATCAATTACAAAAATTTATCCTGTAGTAAAATTGTGTAGTTTAAATTATTTTTACTTGTATTAAAGCATAAATGTACATAGCTTAAAAATAATTACAAAGCTGATAAAAAGTACATTCTTTTGTCTCCTCCTTCTCTACCCTTGAATACCTCCTTCTTATCCCCCAATTTGTAGCTATTTATTCTGGCATTTACATACACAGATACATATTAATGAGATCCAGCACTTTCAACTATTCCACTTTCCCATGCCTCAAATTCACTCTTCTAATAATATTGGTTGTATAATAAATGTTATTTAATATACAATGTTTGCTTTATCATAACTATGTAAATATTACCTGTTGTCAGGTACTAGGACTTTATATATATTTTCTCCTAATTTCTTATTCTTCCTGGACTTAGTAATTGCCTTGTTTTTCCATTTGCTTAGTTTTCTATGTCACTGCTGCTGCTGCTGCTAAGTCGCTTCAGTCGTGTCCGACTCTGTGCGACCCCATAGACGGCAGCCCACCAGGCTCCCCGTCCCTGAGATTCTCCAGGCAAGAACACTGGAGTGGGTTGCCATTTCCTTCTCCAATGCATGAAAGTGAAAAGTGAAAGTGAAGTCGCTCAGTCGTGTCCGACTCTTAGCCACCCCATGGACTGCAGCCTACCAGGCTCCTCCATCCGTGGGATTTTCCAGGCAAGAGTACTGGAGTGGGATGCCATTGCCTTCTCTGTTCTACGTCACTAATTCACTCTAAACTTTAAGTTTGTCTGAACAGTGTTTTTCTCATTATCGACTATGTTATGTAATCTATTATTTAGCACCCCCACTGGAAGATATTTCTCTCACAGCTTTTAAGCTGTTTTCCTTATCCTCAATTCTGAAATTTTATAATTTGTCTATTCTTTTTCCTCCTTCCGTTTATTGTGGTGGGTACTTGCTAGGCCCTTTTATTTATTTATTTTTTCTAATTTTATTTTATTTTTAACCTTTACATAATTGTATTAGTCTTGCCAAATATCAAAATGAATCTGCCTCAGGTATACATGTGTTACCCATCCCGAACCCTCCTCCCTCCTCCCTCCCCATACCATCCCTCTGGGCCGTCCCAGTGCACCAGCCCCAAGCATCCAGCATCGTGCATTGAACCTGGACTGGCAACTCGTTTCCTACATGATATTTTACATGTTTCATTGCCATTCTCCCAAATCTTCCCACCCTCTCCCTCTCCCACAGAGTCCATAAGACTGTTCTATACATCAGTGTCTCTTTTGCTGTCTCGTACACCAGGTAATTGTTGCTAGGCCCTTTTAATCTGAAAACTTATGCTCTGAAGTTCTGGACATTTGGGGGATATTAGTCTTTGGTTATACCCTTCCTTTTTCTGACTCCCTTTTTCTAGAACCACCACTAGTCAAATGTAGGACCTCTTAGACTAATTTTCTTGTTTTCAAATCTTTCCTCTATTTTCTCTCTTTTTGTTTTACTCTTTAGAAATTTCCTTGACTTTATTTCAGCAATGACAGTTTTGATTTCCAAAATCTCTTGTTCTCCAATTGTTTCTTATTTATTTACCACCCCATTTCAAATTTGAAATGATGCAAGAATGGTAAAAATAAACACCTATATATGCTTCTCCTGGGTTAGCAACTGTTACTTTTTCCACATTTGCTTTCTCTCACTTGATCCTATCTCTAAATTTATACTACTTTTTGCTAAATTATTTAAGAATGAATTGTGGACATCATAACATTTCACCCCTAAGTATTTCATTAGCATGTAACTCCTGAAAGGGCTTCCCAGGTGGCACTAGTGGTAAAGAATCCGCCTGCCAATGCAGGAGATGAAAGGTTTGATCCTTGGGTTGGGAAGATCCCCTGAAGAAGGAAATGGCAACCTGCTCCAGTATTCCTGCCTGGAAAATTCCATGGACAGAGAAGCCTGGCAGGCTGCAGTCCATAGGGTCACAAAAAGTTGGACACGACTGAGCTTGTACACACACACACCTGAAAATAAGGACATTCTCCTATATGACTGGAATACAACTATATCACACCCAAGAAATTCATCTAATTTATAGTCCATATTCAGATTTTACCAATGATCCCAATAATATTCTATATATATATATATATATATATATATATATTTTTTTTTTTTTTTTTTTTCCCCATCTAGGATTCAATCAGGATCAACAGGTTGAATTTGTAAGTTTTCTAGTCTGTGTGAGTGACAGTAACATTTCTAAAATATCCAGGCTTATTTTCTAAAGAATGCACTTCAAGTTGTATTTCTCTAGTTTTTCCTGATTCTTAGATCTAGGCTAAACATTTTTGCTGAAATACAATATAGGTGATGATATGTCCTCAGTGTATATTAGGAGATGTATGATATCAGTTTCCTCCAAGATGAATGATATTAAGTGATCATTTCTTTAAGGAAGTGTCTACCAGATTTCTCTATTTTAAAGGTATTTTTTTCTTTGTAGTAGAAAAGTAATCTATGGGTTAAGTGACTATTCTATTCCCCAATAGTTTTTTACCATATGGTTTTAGCAAATGATGATATTTATCTAAATCTTTTACTACAATGGTGGCTGTAAAATGATTTTCTAAACGTATCATTCCTTACATGTGTGTTAATATTCTTTTTTTTTTTTTTAATGAGTTACAATTACCATACAGAATTGGGTGGGATGGAGGGCCTTGAAGGAGAGGATATATGTATCAGATCAGATCAGTCACTCAGTCATGTCCGACTCTTTGCGACCCCATGAATCACAGCACGCCACGCCTCCCTGTCCATCACCAACTCCTGGAATTCACTCAGACTCACGTCCATCGAGTCAGTGATGCCATCCAGCCATCTCATTCTCTGTCATCCCCTTCTCCTCTTGCCCCCAATCCCTCCCAGCATCAGAATCTTTTCCAATGAGTCAACTCTTCACATGAGGTGGCCAAAGTACTGGAGTTTCAGCTTTAGCATCATCCCTTCCAAAGAAATCCCAGGGCTGATCTCCTTCAGAATGGACTGGGTAGATCTCCTTGCAGTCCAAGGGACTCTCAAGAGTCTTCTCCAACACCACAGTTCAAAAGCATCAATTCTTTGGCACTCAGCCTTCTTCACAGTCCAACTCTCACATCCATACATGACCACTGGAAAAACCATAGCCTTGACTAGACGGACCTTTGTTGGCAAAGTAATGTCTCTGCTTTTCAATATGCTATCTAGGTTGGTCACAACTTTCCTTCCAAGGAGTAAGCGCCTTTTAATTTCATGGCTGCAGTCACCATCTGTAGTGATTTTGGAGCCCAGAAAAATAAAGTCTGACACTGTTTCCACTGTTTCCCCATCTATTTCCCATGAAGTGATGGGACCGGATGCCATGATCTTCGTTTTCTGAATGTTGAGCTTTAAGCCAACTTTTTCACTCTCCACTTTCACCTTTATCAAGAGGCTTTTGAGTTCCTCTTCACTTTCCGCCATAAGGGTGGTGCCATCTGCATATCTGAGGTTATTGATATTTCTCCCGGCAATCTTGATTCCAGCTTGTGTTTCTTCCAGTCCAGCGTTTCTCATGATGTACTCTGCATATAAGTTAAATAAACAGGGTGACAATATACAGCCTTGACGTACTCCTTTTCCTATTTGGAACCAGTCTGTTGTTCCATGTCCAGTTCTAACTGTTGCTTCCTGACCTGCATACAAATTTCTCAAGAGGCAGATCAGGTGGTCTGGTATTCCCATCTCTTTCAGAATTTTCCACAGTTTATTGTGATCCACACAGTCATAAAGCAGAAATAGATGCTTTTTTGGAACTCTCTTGCTTTTTCCATGATCCAGTGGATGTTGGCAATTTGATCTCTGGTTCCTCTGCCTTTTCTAAAAGCAGATTGAACATCAGGAAGTTCATGGTTCACATATTGCTGAAGCCTGGCTTGGAGAATTTTGAGCATTACTTTACTAGCGTGTAAGATGAGTGCAATTGTGTGGTAGTTTGAGCATCCTTTGGCATTGCCTTTTTTTGGGATTGGAATGAAAACTGACCTTTTCCAGTCCTGTGGCCACTGCTCAGTTTTCCAAATTTGCTGGCATATTGAGTGCAGCACTTTCACAGCATCATCTTTCAGGATTTGGAATAGCTCAACTGGAATTCCATCACCTCCACTAGCTTTGTTTGTAGTGATGCTTTCTAAGGCCCACGTGACTTCACATTCTAGAATGTCTGGCTCTAGGTCAGTGATCACACCATTGTGATTATCTGGGTCGTGAAGATCTTTTTTTGTACAGTTCTGTGTATTCTTGCCATCTCTTCTTAGTATCTTCTGTTTCTGTTAGGTCCATACCATTTCTGTCCTTTATCGAGCCCATCTTTGCATGAAATGTTCCTTTGGTATCTCTGATTTTCTTGAAGAGATCCCTAGTCTTTCCCATTCTGTTGTTTTCCTTTATTTCTTTGCATTGATCGCTGAAGAAGGCTTTCTTATCTCTTCTTGCTATTCTTTGGAACTCTGCATTCAGATGTTTTTATCTTTCCTTTTCTCCTTTGCTTTTCACTTCTCTTCTTTTCACAGCTATTTGTAAGGTCTCCCCAGACAGCCATTTTGCTTTTTTGCATTTCTTTTCCATGGGGATGGTCTTGTTCCCTGCCTCCTGTACAATGTCACAAACCTCATTCCATAGTTCATCAGGCACTCTATCTATCAGATGTAGGATATATGTATACATACAGCTAATTCACTTTGTTGTACAACTTTGTAAAGCAACTACATCCCAATTAAAACAAAAGAAAGCATATAATATAAGTTTCAGATGTATAACAGTGATTGTTTTTATATATTATGAAGTGATCACCTAAGTTCAGTTACCATCTGTCACCATACAAAGTTATTATTGACTATATTCCTTATGTGTAAATTACGTCCCTATGACTTAGTTTGTACCTCTTAATACCCTTCACCTATTACATCTATCTCCCCACTCTCTCCCCTCTGGCAATCACCAGTGTGTTCTCTGTATCTATGGGTCTGTTTCTGTTGTTTGTTCATTTGCTCAGTTTTTTTAGACTCCACATATGAGTAAAATCATAAGGTATATATTTTTCTCTGATGTATTTTCATTTGGCTTGGCATAATACACTTTAGGTCCATTAATGTTGTTGTAAGTGGCAAGATTTCATTTTTAAAGAAGAGCTTTCCCTAAGCATTACTATAGAATTATAGATTTTCTTTTTATTCAGTGTGTTGTAATTCACAAGTATCATTTTTTTTAATGTTCAAATTATCCCACATTTGGCCAGTGGGAATCCACTCAAAATGCTCCTTGATTCTTTTTGTTGAGGAACAGCATTTTGTGTAAGATCTAGGTGCTAGTTATACTCATTACTTCTGGGATTTCATTGCTTCTAGACCTTTTCTTTCCCTGAACAGAGTTAGGAACTTTTTTTTCATCATAAACTAATATTGATAATTCTGTCCCAATATAACATCAAAAGGTTCTTCCTCCCGTTCTCCTATTCCATATCTCTATCTTTCTTCTCCCAAATAAGACCTTTATTTCTCAACAATATCAATATATTAACTCATATGCTCAGTCTTACGATATACAGAAAACAGTTTCAAAATAGCTACTACCATACTACCAACAACAAACGTACTCAAATCTGAGTTATCTTTATCCTTATATTCTACTAAGGCTAAAAAATAAGAGTAATGTGTGCAAAAGTTATTATTTGGGTTAGTTCTGCATTCTCTTTTTCTTCTGCATGGTTATGTTATCAATTCTTTATGCAGATAGTTTTACTTCTTTCCATTTGCTTTAAATTCATATATTTTTTTAAATTCAGTTTTTTTCACTCTCCTCTTTCACCCTCATCAAGAGGCTCTTTAGTGCCTCTTCACTTTCTGCCATTAGAGTGGTATCATATGCATATCTGAGGGTGTTGATATTTTTCCTGGCAGTCTTGATTCCAGCTTGTGATTTATCCAGCCTGTCATTTCTCATGACGTACTCTGCATATAAGTTAAATAAACAGGGTGACAATATACAGCCTGTCATACTCCTTTCCCAATTTTGAACCAGTCAGTTGTTCCATGTCTTGTATGCTTCTTGACCCACATACAGGTTTCTCAGGAGACAGGTAAGGTGGTCTGGTATTACTATCACTTTAAGACTTTTCCAGTTTGCTGTGATCCACATAGTCAAAGACTTTAGTGTAGTCAACGAAGCAGAGGTCGATGTTTTTCTATAACTCCCTTGCTTTCTGCATGATTCAGTGAATGTTGGCAATTTGATCTCTGGTTCCTCTGCCCTTTCTAAATGAAGCTTGTACATCTGGAAGTTCTCGGTTCACATACTGCTGACACCTAGCTGGAAAGATGCTGAGTATAACCTTACTAGCACGTGAAGTGAGCTCAACTGTACAGTAGTTTAACAGTCTTTGGCACTGGAATGAAAACTTACATTTTCCAGTCCTATGGCTTATACTTGTTAAGGTACTTTTAATGTTTTATATTTATAAGAAAAGGCTCTATGTACATGATGGCATACAATTGAAAAGTTTAGTAAAAAGCACAAGAGCAGATTTTACTTCAGATACTTAAACATCAATGAGATAATAAAGTATATTTATAAATCTTCCCACTTGAGACATTCTGGACAATCATACTGAAAAAAATCAGTTTACTCTTTAGTGAATATTAGCATTTTTGAGTAAGTGGTAACATAAAAAAGAAACAATATACATAACATGGAAGTAAACATCCTATAAGAAATTTTAGTGATGCAAAAAATTCTCTCAGTACAGAATGTAGAGGAGAATGCTTTTGCTCTCAACTCCCAGTACTTATGCTTTCAAAATGATAAAGAATTGAAGGTTTACTTGTTAGACAGTAAAAATAAACATAGAGAACATCATTAGAAATAATCAAGTACAAAGGTGGGTGGAGATAAAATAGCCCTACAGAGAGGAAAAAAGTAAAACTATTACAATTTTCAAATCTACTAATTGCAATAGTGGCACTCTGATCTGTTCAGAATATTTAGAGAGTACACTCTTATAGTAATTCCCTCAGAGAAATAAAGTAGGCTGTCATTTGTCTTAGTTTCTTCATGAGGAAAAATACAAAATAAAAATGGCCATGTTTGAAAATGACCACTTTATTTTATGGTAATTTTCTTTTAAACATCAAGGGTATGTGCAGGTATTAGGAAAATGAAAATATGAAATACACTGAAGACATTAAGCAAATATTCTGTACAGAGCAAAAATGAATGCAGAAAAATTGTTTTAAATACAAAACCTTTAAAACTGTTTCTAACATATTAGGATTTAAAGCTTTCCTCATCTAACTTTGCTTTTAAAATGTTAATAAAGTGTGAATTAAGCTCCTCATCCCTCTTCCTCCTCCTCCTTCCACCCCCTTTGCAGCCTCCACCTCCCCTTCCCTGCACCCGCTGAAGAGCTCTGGCAATAAGAGTGGTGGCGGTGGTGGCAGCAGCCCCCGCAGCTCCAGCTCAAGTCCATCTGACTCCGCGGCAGCCATTAGACCCCTGCACTCCAGCTCAATGGGCTGGGAGCCACTAGCTCCGCTCGGCCACAGAAACACCGCCCTCCCTTGGTGCTCCTCCCAGAGGAGCCAAGTTTGCGCTCGGCCTGCCTGCCCGGCTGGTGCTGCCCCAGCCCTCTTGGCCCCGCTGCCACGGGCTGTCTTGAAAACAGAAAGACTGAGGACCAGCACAACAAGGAGAAGGAGCAGCGTGAGGCCAACAAGATTAAGAAGCAGCTGCAGAAGGACAAGCAGGTCTACCGGACCATGCACCACCATCTGCTGCTGGTGGTGAATCTGGAAAAAGCACCATTGTGAAGCAAATGAGGATCCTGCATGTTAATGGGTTTAATGGAGAGGGCGGCTAAGAGGACCTGCAGGCTGCAAGGAGCAACAGGGATGGACTATATAACCTCTAGATGATGACTTCAATTTCTCATCTTCCTGGCTATGTCCTATCACACTTCACATGCTGGAACTGCCGGTCTTAGGAAGCCTGGAGAATCCCAGGGATGGGGGAGCCTGGTGGGCTGCCGTCTATGGGGTCACACAGAGTCGGACGTGACTGAAGTGACTTAGCAGCAGCAGCAGGAACTTCTAATAATACTATTCTGTTGTTGGGGGATGGGCCCCAACACCTAACCTCTAAAGATAACTGAAAAAAAAATTTTTTTAAACAAACAAACAACAACAAAAGTAATCCCTAATTGAAAAATATGTAGTGTATCAACTAACCAAAGCATCTAAATAAACAGTGACTGACAGCTTACTGTAACAAAAGTTGGCATTTGAGAGCTATGACCCCTCTCTATTGAACCATCTCCCTGTTAAACCACCTCCTGTGTACTTCCTAGATGCTATGCTAGATCCCTGACTGAACCCTACTAATACCTACTAACAGCCTGCTCTTCTATTGGTGACTGTTCTACAAGTAAAACTTAAGTATTAACAAATGTGATAAATAAAAATTCTCTGCATGTCTCAGCAAAAAAAAAAAGAGTGAATTAATACATTTTATTCATTTTTGTAAGTGGCATAGGTTGTTCCTATCAATAGAGGTAAAAATGGAATCCTATCAGGATTCAATCTTATTCAAAGAACACAAAGTCTAAAAATTTCTTTAGAAACAATGTAAGTTGCTTGTGTTTGCAACAATTTCTAATGTACTTCAAACACTGAACTTTAAAGTTAAATATCTTACCTGGTTCAAGACAATAATTTCATCTGCATCAACCACTGTTGATAATCTGTGTGCAATGAAAATAGAAGTTCTATGTTTCACTGCATCCCTCATGGCACCAAGAATAGTCTGCAAGTTTGACAACAAGAATAGTAAGCGGGGGAGATTTATCTATTAGGTAAATGTAAATTAAAAGAACCATATATTTTTTAAAAGAACATATAAAATGCCAGTTAATTTTGTTATATAAACTTTATACCACTACCAAATATTCTACCCAATCTAATAGTTACGAAGAAGAAACTAAATCAATCAGAGAGGGAAGGCAAATATGACCACATTATCATGGAAAAAGTTAAAGATAAGCAACCACTTCTTTAAATTAGTTTGGGATAAGGTGGAGATTTCCCATACTTAAAAACAAACAAATAAAATGAATCCACTGATGGCAGGAGCATAGTCAGATATGATGTTTATCTGACCAATGAGAGCAAAAACAAAATAAGGAGGCAACCAAGTGATAGGATGCAGAGAAATTTTAAAAAATCAAGAAAAGATAGAAGACTCAAAGAACACAGGAGCATTTGCTTTTCCTTAGTTCTAACTCAGAGGACAGAAAGATTGACAAGGACAACTGTTCATGTTTAACTTGAAGAAACTTCTTTTTCAGAAGTATTCTGACTTCTTAAGGTATTTTGGAAAATACACTTTTTTTTTTTTTTTTTGCTTACTGTCTGTAAAATGTAAGAGAGAGCTTCCCTGGTGGCTCAGTGGTAAAGAATCCACCTGCAAGGCAGGAGACACAGGTTTGACACCTGGGTTGGCACAACTCCCTGGAGAAGTAAATGGTAACCCACTCCAGAATTCTTGCCTGGGAAACCCCTTGGACAGAAGAGCCTGGTGGGCTACAGTCCATGGTGTCACAAAAGAGACACGACTTAACCAATAAACAAAAATAACAAAAAAGTAAGGCAGCTGTATATATATTCAGCTATACTTGGATACCTGGGTCTAAGTACAACTTGCTAGATGGAAATAGCAACATGGGGGATGGGGATAGGACCAATGTCTTCCTATAGGTATCTCTAATCACTATATTTATTAAAGGAATAAAATTACCTGAGTAGATGGTTACCCAGGAAAAGAAGACCTTAAACTTTACTATGGCAGACTGAAAATCAAGTGCAGACTGAAAATCTTCTAAGAAAAACTATGATGCTTGAGGCAACTCCTCTATCTTTACACTCAAGAACTTAAACTGCTATCCTAATGATGCTCTGGACCTTTTTAAAAGATCGATTCAAATTTACTAAATCTTCTGATAACTCATTCCCTCTTCTCTGCTGGCAATTAATGGATTATGCTCCTTGAGATAATAAAGGTATGTGACTCAAATAATGACTGTTGTTGGGACTCCAAATTTGCGATAGATGTGGATGACACATTTTTAGATTTAAAGTTCTTGTAAGCAGATTCTAGTCTGCTCATGAATGGGGTCTAATGCAGCTTAAGGTTCTCTTTAAATATAACAAATTGTCAAATTAGCTCAAGATGGCAGAGTAGAAAGACATGAGCTCACTCTTACATAAACACCAAAATCACAACCAACTGATGAACAACCAAAGGCAAAAAAAAAAAAAAAAAATCTTGAACCTAGCAAAAAAGATACCCTACATCCAAAGGCAAAGAAGATACAACAAGATGGTAGGAGGGGCACAACATGATAAAAATTATACCACAGAAGTTCTTCCACAGGAGTGAAAGTCCTAAGTTTCACGCCAGGCTTCCCAGCCTAGTTCCAAAGAGATGGGGAAAGCAGAAATGCCACTCTTGGAGGACAGACACAAGGTTGTGCGCACACCAGGACCCAGGATAAAAAAGAAGTGACTTCATAAGATACTATGCAAGACCTACCTGCTAATACTAGAGGGTCTCCTGCAGAGGCAGGTGGCAGCTGTGGTTCACTATGGGGATAAAGACACTGGCAGTGGCAGATCTGTGGAGTACTCATTGACGTGAGCCTACCAGGAGGCCACCATTAACCCCACCCCACCATATACAAGTGGCTTCAAGTCTCCATGAGCATGGCCCTGCCCACCAGAGGGACAAGACCCAGATCCACTCACCACAGGGCAGGAACTAGCCCCTCCCATCAGGAAGCCTACACAAGCTCCTTAGACAGCTGTATCCACCAAAGAGCAGAAGCAAGATGAACTACAATCCTGCAGCTTGCAGAACAGAAACCACAATCACAGAAAGTTAGATAAAGTGAGATGGCAGAGGAATATGTCCTAGAGAACAAGATAAAACCCCAGAAGAAAAACTAAGTGGAGATAGACACCTACTGGAAAAATAACTCAGAAAACGATAGTGAAGATGATCCAAGATCTTGAGAGAAAAAAAAAAAAAGACCAAAGATTGAGAAAATGCAAGAAAGGTTTAACAAAGACCCAAAGGAACTAAAGAACAGAGATGAATAATACAGTAACTGAAATGAAAAATACATTGGAAAGAATCAACAGCAGAATAACTGAGGCAGAAGAAGAGATAAGTGACCAGAAAGACAGAATGGTAGAAATCACTGATGTGGAACAGAGTAAAGAAAAAAAAATTGAAAAGAAATGAAGTTAGTCTAAGAGACTTCTGGGCCAATATTAAACATAACAATATTCACATTATAGGAGTCCCAGAAGGACAAGAGAGAAAAAGGACGTGAGAAAATATTTTCAAGAGACAATAGCTGAAAACTTCCCTGACATGGGAAAGGAAACAGTCATCCAAGTCCAGGAAGCACAGGGAGTCCCAGGCAGGATAAACCAAGGAGGGATATACCGAGACACATAGTATTCAACTTGACAAAAATTAAAGACAAAAAAATACTAAAAGCAACAAATAACATACAAGGGAACTCTTTAAGGTTATAAGTTATTTCTCAATAGAAACTCTGCAGTTCAGAAGGGATTGGCACAATATATTTAAAGTGATGAAAGGGAATAACCTACAACCAAGAATATTCTACCCAGCAAGGTTCTCATTCACATTTGATGGAGAAATCAAAAGCTTTGCAGAAAAGTTAAAGCTAAGAGAATTCAATATCACTAGACTGGCTTTGCAACAATTACTTAAGTTACTTCTCTAAGCAGAAAAGAAAAGGCCACAAATAGAAACAGGAAAATTATGAATGGAAAAACTCACTCCTAAAGGCAAATATACATTAAAGGAAGGAAACAATCTACACAAAAATATGATATCAAAGCCAGCAACTGTGAGAAGAGGAGAACACAATGCAGGGTATTGGGAACAAATTTGAAATTAAAAGACCCACAACTTAAAACAATATTGCTAATATAAAGACTGCTTTATCAAAACCAGGCTTCCCTGGTGGCGCAACAGTAAACAATCCATCTACAATGCAGGAGACACAAGAGACTTGGGCTCAGTCCCTGGGTTGGAAAGATCCCCTTGAGAAGGAAATGGCAACCCACTCCAGTATTTCTGCCTGGAGAATCCCATGGACAGAGGAGTCTAGTGGGCTATGGTCCATGGGATCACAAAAAAGTTGGATACAACTGAAGCAACTGAGCATGACACATACCAAAACCTCATGGTAACTACATACCACAAATCTAAAATATTAACAGATACACATACAAAAAGGAATCCAAACACAACACTAAAGTTAGTCATCAATTCACAAAAGAACAAAAGAGGAAGAAAAAAAAAAAGACCTACAAAAAAAAATCCGAAACAATCAAAACAGTGAACAAATGGCAATAAGGATATATATATTGATAATTACCTCAAATATGAATGGATTAAATGCTCCAACCAAAAGACACAGACTGGCTGAATAGATACAAAAAAAGACCACTCCATATGCTGTTTGTGAGAGACCAATTTCAGACCTAGGAACACATACAGACTGAAAGTGAGGGGATGGAAAAAGGTATTCCATGCAAATAAAAATCAAAAGAAAGCTGGAGTAGCCATACTCCTATCAGAAGCAGCAGACTGTAAAATAAAGACTGTTACAAGAGACAAAGAAGGATACTACATAGTGATCAAGGAATCAATCCAAGAAGAATATATAATAATTATAAATATATATGCATCCAATATACGAGCACCACAATATATAAGGCAAATACTAAGAGCCATAAAAAGGACAAATCAACATTAACACAATAATAGTGGGGGGACTTTAACATCCCACTCTCATCAGTGGACAGAACATCCAGACAGAAAATTAATAAGAAAATACAAGCTTCAAGACAGACTTAACTGAGATTTACATGACATTCCATCTGAAAGCAGCAGAAAATACTTTCCTCTTAAGTGCACAAGGAACATTCATCAGGACAGATCACATTTTGGGCCACAAATCAAGCTGCAGTAAATTTGAGAAAACTGAAATCATATCAAGCATCTTTTCTGACCACACTATGAAATTAGAAATCAATTACAAAAAGAAAAAAAAAACTGTAAAAAACAAAAACACCCAGAGGCTAAAATACATGTTACTAAATAACCAAGAGGTCACTGAAGAAATAAAATAGGAAACCAAACAATATCTAGAAACAAATGACAACGAAGACATGATGACCCAAAACCTTTGGGATACAGCAAAAGCATTTCAGAGAGAGAAGTTTACACAGCAATTCAGTCCTACCTCAAGACACAAGAAAAATAGCAAATAAACAACCTAACCTTACACCTAAAGGAGCTAGAGAAAGAATAACAAAAAACCCTTAAGTAGTAGAAGGAAAGAAATCATAAACATCAGAGCAGAAATAAATGAAATAGAAATGAAGAAAACAGTAACAAAGATCAATAAAACTAAAAGTTAGTTCTTTGAGTGATCAACAAAATTGATAAACCTTTAGCCAGACTCAAGGGAAAAAAAAGGGAGAAGATTTGAATCAATAACATTAGAAATGAAAAAGAAGTTACAACACTACAGAAACACAAAGGATCATAAGAAACTAATGCTGCTGCTACTGCTGCTAAGTCACTTCAGTTGTGGCCGACTCTGTGCGACCCCATAGACGGCAGCCCACCAGGCTCCCCGTCCCTGAGATTCTCCAGGCAAGAACACTGGAGTGGGTTGTCATTTCCTTCTCCAATGCATGAAAGTGAAAAGTGAAAGTGAAGTCACTCAGTCGTGTCTGACTCCTTGTGACCCCATGAACTGCAGCCCACCAGGCTCCTCCGTCCATGGGATTTTCCAGGCAAGAGTACTGGAGTGGTTGCCATTTCCTTCTCCAAAGAAACTACTACAAGCAACTATATGCCAATAAAATGGACAACATGGAAGAAATGGACAAATTCTTAGAAAAGTATAACCTTCCAAGACTGAACCAGGAAAAAATAGAAAATATGAACAGACCAATCACAAGCACTGGAATTTAAACTGTGATTAAACATATTCTAACAAACAAACAAAAGCCCAGGGCCAGATGGCTTCACAGGCAAATTCTATTAAATATTTAGAGAAAAGCTAACATCTATCCTTCTCAAAATCTTTCAAAAAATTGCAGAGGGAGGAACATCCCAAAGCTCATTCTACAAGGCACCATCATCCTGATACCAAAACCAGACCATACAACATGATCAAGTTGAATTTATCTCAGTGATTTAAGGATTCTTCAATATATGCAAATCAATCACTGTGATACACCATATTAACAAACTGAAGAATAAAAACCATATGGTCATCTCAATAGATGCAGATAAAGATTTCCACAAAATTCAATACCCATTTATGATTTAAAAAAAACTCTCCAGAAAATGAGCATAGAGGGAACATATCCTCAACACAATAAAGGCCATATATGACAGACCCAGAGCAAACATCATTCTCGATGGTGAAAAACTGAAAGCATTTCTGTTAAGATCAGGAACAAGACAAAGGTGTCCACATTCACCATTATTATTCAATAATTACTGAATTATTCCATTATTTGGAAGTTCAAGCCATGGCAATCAGAGAAGAAAAATAAATAAAAGGAATCCAAATGGAAAAAGAAGTAAAACTGTCACTGTTTGCAGATAACATGATTTTATACATTGAAAATCCTAAAGATGCAATCAGGAAACTACTAGAGCTAATCAAAGAATTTAGTCAAGTTGCAGGATACAGAAATCTCTTGCATTCCTATATACTAACAACAAAAGATCAGAAAAAGAAATTAAGGTGACAATCCCATTTACCACTGTAAAAAAAGAATACCTAGGAATAAACATACCTAAGAAGGCAAAGGCAATGGCACCCCACTCTAGTATTCTTGCCTGGAAAATCCCATGGACTGAGGAGCCTGGTAGGCTGCAGTCCCTGGAGTCGCAAAGAGTTGGATATGACTGAGTGACTTCACTTTCACGCATTGGAGAAGGAAATGGCAACCCACTCCAGTGTTCTTGCCTGGAGAATCCCAGGGACGGGAGAGCCTGTTGGGCTGTCGTCTATGGGGTTGCACAGAGCGGGACACGACTGAAGCGACTTAGCAGCAGCAGCAGTAGCAAGAAGGCAAAAGACCTATACGCAGAAAACTATAATGATGAAGGAAATCAAAGATGACAAAAACAGATGGAGAGAGATCAAGTTCTTGGACTGAAAGAATATTTTCAAAATGTTTATACTACCCAAGGCAATGTAGAGATTCAGTGCAAGCCCTATCAGATTATCAATGGCATTTTTCCTAGAATTAGACAAAAAATCTTAAAATTTGTATGGAGCCACAAAAATCCCTGAATAGACTAAGCTAACTTGAGAAAGAAAAATGGAGCTGGAAGAACTGGGCTCCCTGGCTTCAGACTATACTACAAAGCTACAGTAATCAAAACAGTTATGGTACTGGCACAAAAACAGAAATACAGACCAATGGAACAGGACAGAGAACCCAGAGATAAACCCACGCATCTATGGATACCTTATTTTTGACAAAGGAGGCAGGAATATACAATGGGGCAAAGATAGCCTCTTCAATAAATGGTACTGGGAAAATTGGACAGCTATATGTAAAAAAATGAAATCAGAACATTCTTTAATACCATACATAAAAATAAACTCAAAATGGATTAAAGACCCAAATTTAAGATCAGATACTATAAAACTCTTAGAGGAAAACATAAACAGAACACGCTGACACAAACTGCAGCAATCTCTCTTTTGATCCATCTCACAGAGTAATAGAAATACAAAAAAAAAATAAATGAGACCTAACTAAACACAAAAGCTTCGCACAACAAAGGAAACCATAAACAAAATGAAAAGACAACCCACAGAAGAGAGAAAATATTTGCAAATTATGTTACTGACAAGGGATTAGTCTCCAAAATTTACACACAGCTCATGCAGCTCAATATAAAAAAACACACAACTGAATCAAAAAATGGACAGAAGACATAAAGAGACATTTCTACAAAGGAGACTGATGGCCAAAAGGCACATGAAAAGATTCTTGACATCATCAATTATGCAAATCAAAACTACAATGAGGTATCACCTCACAATAGTTAGAATGGCCATCATCAAAAAGTCTAGAAACAATAAATGCTGGAGAGGGTGTGGTGAAAGGAGAATCTTCGTACACTGCTGGTAGGAATGTAAAATGGTACAGCCACTATGGTCAACAGTATAGAGGTTCCCTCAAAACCTAAAAACAGAGCTACAATATGATCCAGCCATCTCACTCCATCCTATAATCTGGAAAATAAAATGGTTCAAAAGGATATATGCACCCCAGTATTCATTACGGCACTGCTTACACAACAGTCATGGCCTGAAGCAGCCTAAATGTCTATTGACAGATGAATGGATAAAGAAGATATGGTATATATACACAATGGAATATCATTCAGCCACTAAAAAGAATAAAATAATGCCATTTTCAGCAACATGGATGAACCTGAAGATTATTATACTAAGTGAAGTAAGTGAGAGAAAGATAAACATCATATGATATTTATATGCAGAATGGGGGGAGGGTTAGATTGGGAGTTTGGGATTGACATGTATACAATGCTATATTTAAAATAAAATGTCAGACGTCCCTGGTGGTACAGTGGATAGGAATTCGCCTACCAATGCAGGAGACATTGGTTTGATCCCTGGTCCGGGAAGATTTCACATGCCATGGAGCAACTAAGCCTGTGCACTACAACTACTGAGCCTGCATGCCACAAATACTGAGCTCGAGGGCCTGTGAGCTGCAGTTACTGAGCCCAGGTGCCTAGAACCTATGCTCCACAATAAGAGAAGCCCGAGCACCACACTGAAGAGCAGCCCCTGCTTGCCACAACTAGTGAAAGCCTGCACATCACAACAAAGACCCAGTGCAGCCAAAAATAAATAATTTTTAGAAAAGTCATTCTATTAAAAATATATAAATAAAATTTCAAATTTTTAAAATAAATAAATAGAACAAATCCTCATGCTAAACAACTTAGAAACTAAGCTGTTTTAAACATATGGCAGAACAATTAGCATTCCCTGAACCTTAACTCCATATGCAAATATCAATATATGTCATACATGTTGTGAAGCTGAATTCAGCCCTATCCTTCAACAACATGGTTTTACTATATATTCAAGTAAAATGTAGGTGAATGGAGGCAACTGACAAATTACATCACTCTTATCTTCAGTACTTGGAGAAGGAAATGGCAACCAACTCCAATATTCTTCCCTGGGAAATCCCATGGACACAATCTTCAGTTCTAGATTAAGGGGATTCATTTATGATATTATGATTGCTGTCAAGTCTTTAGTCTAATACAAAGATGTTATGAAGTCTACTGTGGTTTCTGGGTAGTACCATGACATCAATTTTATAACATCTTAGAGCTTCACAATACTTGTTGTAAAATGAACATAAATTGATACCAGCACTGTAGGCTGTGTGTGCCAAGTTTGCACCTTAGTGAGTTGCTCCATGATAAGTGAAAGTTTTTCTGGTATGTACTGTATCAGAACCATTTACATGACTTGTTTCAATGTGTATTATGTGGCAGATTACGTGATTCCCAGAGCTTTCCAAGATGCAAACATTATACAATAAGAACAAAAGGTGCCACATAGTTTCAAAAGGAGATATATTTGCAAACAGACTTAAAATATGTGATAATGTAATGCAAACTGGCATTCTTACTACCAATACTTCCTTTATCGGAGAAAAGGGCTAAGCACCTCCTTTTGAAGCTCACTCCAAATACGAAAGAATGTAGCTACTTACTGAAATTTCCATGGAAAAAAGTTAAGCAATGAGAATTGAAGAGTTTTATGTTTTCACCATCATTTACCTCTTCAGTAATTGAATCTAATGATGAAGTAGCTTCATCATAGAGAATGACTGGGGGGTTCTTCAAAATGGCTCTTGCAATTGCTACTCTTTGCTTTTCTCCTCCTGGTAAAGAAAATTTTAAGATAGTATAATATAAAGACATATTTTATATTTCTAGTATTTCCATTAATCATAACCAACAAGTAATACCTTCAATATTTAGTTTTACTCTTGATTATTGTTCATTTTACCCAGTTTTAAGAGTCTATGTTCATATATAATATCCCTTGACAAACTATATTCCCTGGAACATTAATGTAATTCTGGATTCTGACTTCATGGCAGGTGAAAAGAACAAAGAGGGGAGGTGATAATTTTGATTCTAGAATTACTTCTCTCACCAAAAATATGCTCATGACATACATTATTTTATATGTACTTTATATTACTTCCCAATGAACAATGACTTCAGGTAGAAAAATTCCAATATGACAGAATACACCAAGCCAAAAACAAATTCAATATATGAAGTCTGAAAACTTAAAGACATGAAACTATGAATATCTAAATTTATTTCTTAATATAACAAAGTACCATTTAGCCAGTATTCTGATTTTTTTTTTTTTTTTACAGAAAGCTATTATTTTCACAGCACTCTTCTATGTTAAGCTTGTATCCTAGGACCTCTTATTTCACCTTAGTTCTTTGCTATAGGGCTTTAGCACAGCAGAATTTTAAAACAGAAAGACTACAGAGGCCCAGAAAAGTTAAGTGATTTGTTCGAGGTCACAGAGCAAGTTCTGGCAGAATCTAACAAGACTCGACTAATTCCCAGTCCAATGCTTTTTCTTTCACAATGTACAAACCCACAATTATTCCTAAATATACTCTAAAGAAAAGAAAGCAACCTTTCTTTCTTCATTGGGACTCTCATAGGTCTAAGGCCATCAATCTTACATAAAACTTTGGTTGGAAGTATAAGATTCCCTGGTGGCTCAGACAGTAAAGAATTTGTCTGCAATGCAGGAGACCAGGGTTCAGTTTCAATCCCTGAGTTGGGAAGATCCCCTGGAGAAGTGAATGGCTACCCACTCCAGTATTCTTGCAAGCTGCTAGCACACAGTATGTACCTAGTCAATGTTGTGATGCTGGTTTATAATGAGAAATAAGATTCATTAAAATTCATGTGGATATTCTTCATTCTCTTTTTCTTACCTTCATTCCTAATCTATAAAGCTCCCCCCCAAACTAAACTAGAATGAAGAGTAAATGCAAAGAGTGTAGCATGTTTATATAAGTTACATTAATACTTTCAGGCACTAGTTACACCATACTTTCAGAATTCAAATAATTCAGGGCAAAGAAACATTTTTCTGAATCCTCAAGAAAATTCAATCATTTTAGGATAATCCATTATAAAACTTAATAATCATCTCATAATTAAACACTTAAAATGCAGAAGCCCTAAAATTTACTTGGTCACTGAACCAACAAAGACAGGAAAATGAAGCTGGCTATAAAGAAGTATACCAAGTATAAGGAAGTCTGAAGTTATCGAAAACATTCCATAATAATCAAGAAATTATGAGGAGATACACTGCTGTGCTTAGTTGCTCAGTCATGTCTGACTCTTTGCAACCCCATGGGCTGTAGCATGCCAGGCTCCTCTGTCCATGGGGATTCTCCTTGCAAGAATACTGGAGTGGGTTCCCAAGCCCTCCTCCATGATCTTCCCAACTCAGGGATCAAACCCAGGTCTCCCACACTGCAGGCGGATTCTTTACCATCTGAGCCACCAGGGAAGCCCATGAACACTGGAATGGGCAAGGAATTGAACTGGGGTCTCTTGCATTGTAGGAAGATTCTTTACCAGCTGAGCTATGAGAAGATACACTATTTACTATCAAATTACTTGTCTCTATTCTTACTTCTTTCCCATATGAATGATGATCTTGGCTTTCCTTTAAGGTAAGAAGTTAACACTGATCTCACCATGTATCAGTAACTTCCTATTAAGCACTTACAGTGTTTGCAGCTGTGAGTGGGAAAAAAAAAAAAGAGAGAGAGAGACCTGCATGATTTCGGAACAGTTACTTCTAGCATGTTGAATTGTTTACAGTGATAGACAGGAAACTGGGAACTTTGCCAAAAGAGACTAGATAAGCATTAGGTTTGTACTCTGTCATTACATTTTCTAGTAAATGGTTCTGACAAATTAATGTTTGAAGGGTGAATATAAGTGGGGGCCAGGTCTAAAATCTTTGATTACCTGAAAGCTTGAGTCCTCGTTCCCCTACTTGGGTGTCATATCCATGTGGCATTCGAAGAATTGCATCATGGAGTCCAGCTAATTTTGCCACTGCATATACTTCCTCAGGTGAAGCACTGATGTTTCCATATAAGAGGTTGTAGTAAATGGTATTATGGAAGAGGACAGCATCCTGGACCAGATTTATATATATACACACATAGATACGCATGTTTCATATTTTAAAAATTCAAACAACAGTAAAGACATAAAGAGTAACATGTGATAAAAGGGGTCTTTTATTAATATCATCCCTCATGCCTGCTTCATTTCCCTTCCCAGAGCCAATCACCATGAACCATTTGTTGTGTATCATTCCAAACTTTTTCTGATACATTTATATGCTTAAACATACACCTTTTTTTTTCCCCCAACAAAAGTGGGGCCATACTATATGAGTTGCTTTTTTCACTTAACACAACTGGGGATTGTTCATGTCAATAGCAGAAACCTACCTCATTCTTTTTAAGTTTTGTGATACTAAGGATGTATCATATTTATCTTATCCATTCCTATACTGATGGGTATTAATTAAAACTTTTGCTATTGTAAACAATGTTGAAATAAAATATCATTATATAATGACTTATACACACCCATGTATTTCTGTAAGAAAGATTCCCAGAAGCAGACTGTTGGGTTACAAGCATACATTTACCCTTGGATAGTATGGCCCAACTGTCTTCCAAAAATGTTCCAACAGCATATATTCCAACCAACAATGTATGAGGGTGCCAGGTCCCCATATCCTCAACAACCCTGGATATTAATAAGTTTTCATTGTTGCTACTTTTAAGGGTAAAATGTAGTTTTTGTTTAAATTGGCATTTCTCTTATTACTAATGAAATTGAATATATTTCATATATTAATATCTCAGAAGCTTTTAAATTGGACTTAAAACACAGAAAACAAAGAATTTATGCATTATAGATTATGCAAAAGCATTCGTTTGATATTTCAATTTATTCTGACATGGCACACTAAAGCTAATTTACTTAATGCAAGTATCTACCTCCCACTTTTCTTTCAGTATCCAATGGTTGTAAGGCAATAGTAAGATGAAACAAAATGATTCTATTGATTAACATTAACCAGTACACTCAATTAATTAAGATCTTCTTTAATATCATAATCAGCCCTAGAGTTACAGATATTATTTCAAATCATATTTTAATAACTTTTACACCTAATACATGTATGGATGTGAGAGTTGGACTGTGAAGAAGGCTGACCGCTGAAGAATTGATGCTTTTGAACTGTGGTGTCGGAGAAGATTCTTGAGAGTCCCTTAGACTGCAAGGAGATCCAACCAATCCATTCTAAAGGAGATCAGCCCTGGGATTTCTTTGGAAGGAATGATGCTAAAGCTGAAACTCCAGTACTTTGGCCACCTCATGCGAAGAGTTGACTCATTGGAAAAGACTCTGATGCTGGGAGGGATTGGGGGCAAGAGAAGAAGGGGACAACAGAGGATGAGATGGCTGGATGGCATCACTGACTCGATGGACGTGAGTCTGAGTGAACTCCGGGAGTTGGTGATGGACAGGGAGGCCTGGCATGCTGCAATTCATGGGGTCGCAAAGAGTCGGACACGACTGAGCGACTGATCTGATCTGATCCCTAATACTAATATAAACTTTTCTTGTATGGAGGTGATAGTTCAATCCAATGAGTTTAAAGTTCTGCAAAGAGAAAACACTTATTTTTAAATATTTTCTATTTGGAAAAAAAATTAAAATAAATGGTAACTGGAAATGTTAAAAATACAAAATGTATGGTAAAATAAAAGTTAATTAAATAATCCATAATCCCACCAACCAGCAATAACTACTATTAACATGTTGGTGTATTTTCTCCAATTTTTTTCTGTTACATGTGTTTATTTAATATTATAAAATGGAGATATTACATTTTGTTTGGAAATTCTTTTTCAACAAACTTTGTAGCTGAGTATTTTTCCATGATACTCAATATTCTTTATAAACATGATATTTATATTGTTCCTAACTTCTGCTATTATAAACAAACTATAATGAACAGCTTAGCATATAAAAATCTGTTCACTTCTCTATTTCCTTACTAAAACTTCCTAGAGGTAGAATTACTGTAATAAAGACTAAATATTTTTCAGACTCTTGTTATATACTGCCAATTTGCTCATCAGGAAAGCTGTATGCTTCCTCCAGCAAGAGACTGGCCATTTCACATAGCCTTACCCAAACTAGACATCATGAATTTTTAAATCTTTACCGGTCTGATGGGTGAGAAGTGGTATACCATTGTTGATTTAATTACTAAGATTTCTAATGAGGATGAGCATCTTTTCTTTCATTTATTGATCATGTATATTTTTCCTTAGTGAATAAAATGCTTTATTTTTCAATATAATTGAACATATAGTCTACAAATCACCTAAATCAAAAAGACCTAGGAGGCATATTCACAAACGCAGGTTTCTGGGGCCCACACTGCCCTCATAAACAGTGTGTGAAAGGGAGTTGGAATTGGAAAGGGAGTTGGAGTTGGAAAAATCTCCCTAGGTGACTCACGCACTCCAAATTTGGGATTCTCAGTGAAAGGGAGGACAGGGCCGAGTGGCATGTGTCAGATCAGTTGAGGACCTTTTACAAGCTATATAACATGGACAGAGAAGCCTGGCAGGCTACAGTCCATGGGGTCACAAAGAGTTGAACATGACTTAGCAACTAAACCACCTATGCTACAACTAAGTCCCAGGTCTCTCTATTGGCTTTCAGCATAAGAAAAACTTATAACCTATAGGGCTATCTCCTTATCTTCTCAGAGCTTACTCTGAACTTGTTTCCCTCTACAGTCACTCAGCAAATACTTGTTAAATGCTCACTATGGGTCAGGCACTGTGCTTGGTACTTGGGGACAAGGAATACCAACTTGAAGTTGGCAGCCCAACTGTTTTATAATTTTTATAGATTTACTATGTCAAAAACTGCTCAAATAATAGTTTTCATTTACTGAACAGTTATGTGAGGGACACTGTACTTGGTGCTTTACACATATATTTCTAATCCATATTAATTCTGTCCTATAAGAAAAATGGTATCCTTATTTTACAGATGAGGAAACTGAGGCTTACAACTATACAACATATAAGGGTTAAAGCTGGGCTTAGAATCCAGTTCTGTCTGACTCCAGTCTGAGCTCTTTCCTCTATGTTATGTTTTCTTCCTAAGGCTTAAAAAAAATCTTCCCATCATGAAGATTTTTAAATTCATGATTTTTGGTAACAGAATATGGCCTGTAGGGCCTAACGCTTCCAACTTAATTAACATATACTGACTCCTTGGATCCAAATTATTCTAGTAAAAGATTCAGCAAGCCAACAAATCTTCCCCCAAATAGGTTTTTTCCTTTTTTAAATACCTGAGGTACCACTCCCACTGCCCTCCGAAGGCTTTCCAGGCTCACATCTTGTATATTTTGACCAGCAAGGTAAATGTTACCCTTTTGAGGCTCATAGAAGCGAAATAATAGCCTCACTATTGTGCTTTTCCTGAAATAGAAAACAAGGAAAGGTTATATAGCTCCAACTGGCATTAAGGAACCCCAATTTTAAACTACAGTCATCATTTTATTATGACAAATAAAAAATATTACATTGGGAATCATCAATCAATGATGCAAAATTTTATAAACAACTAAATTACCCACCCTGACCCACTACCTCCTACAATAGCCACTTTCTTTCCTGCAGGGACTTCAAAAGATATTCCATTAAGGACTTTCTGCCCCTCAATGTATTCAAAATGCACATTATCAAAGGCCACCGTAGCTGTCTGTGGTGTGATCTGAAGGGGAGATGCCATCGCTTTGTCCTAGCAGGGAAGAAAAAAAAAAAAAGCCACTTTATACACTGCCGAGAGTATTGCTATGCAGATAATTTTCTAATTTACAGAGATAAAAAGGAAAATAAAGGGAAAGGAGAAAGTTTATAAGTGGAGTTAGATCACTTCTATGCATGCTTTTAAAGATGTTTTTTCCCTCACTGCTAAGGGCAAAAATCTTGAATGCTCTGATTTCTGATCAATTTGTTTTGGGGAGGAAGAAAGATGGTGGGCAGGGGAGAAAGGAGGTTGAGAATATAAGGAGAGGCAATAACATTTTGTATCATTATTAGCAAAAGTAAATCAAGTGCAAGTACAAATAATTGAAGTTAATAAAATTTAGTGTCTAGGTATAATATTCTTTGCTAATGTTATAAGGTTTCTAAACATAGAAGTAAAAGCTGTAACAGCCATTTAATACACATTATAGTCCCAATTCCTGCAAAAGACAAATTAGTTTGCTAACATGGTGATATAAGACTGTTATCCCATTATGGGATGATGCTTATATGCTTTTAAAAAGGTATTAAATACATTACTTACTTTAATTCGGGTGTCTACCTTGAGTAGAGTAAACAAGGTGTTCATATCTATAAGTGCTTGTCTAGTCTCTCTGTATACAGTTCCCAGAAAGTTAAGAGGTAATGAAAGCTGAAAAAGCAGTCCATTCACCATTACTAAATCTCCAACAGTAAGGGTACCTTAATATGCAGTTGGTAGAGAAAAAAAAAATACTTTAGATGTCATGAACTTTCCAGTTTAAGAGAAGTTTACAGTTTCTTACTGTGGAATACAGTTGAAAACATACATAATCAGCAACGGTAAGGCCTAATCTAATTCCAAAGCATTTTAACCCATAATTTAGAAATATAGGGAACTAGATATGTGCTAAGTGGAATGGGAAAAGCCTACCCATACACTACACATGATATATAAGAAAAAAGAATGGTTTAAAAAACAGAAAGAATGGTTTTAAAATGCAGACAGAAATGGAAGGCTGAAAATCTTTCCTTTCTTCCTAAGATACTAGCATAATATAAAGTAGAATTTTTTAAAAGTATAAATTAAAACATTGGAGCAAATGGGTATCATGATTGGGAATGATAAACCATATATTAAGTTCATAGTGAATGAAAGAATCCTAACTGAACAAGCAAGTTACAGAAAAGAGGTAAGGATATTGTTTATTTTTGAAATGTTTTACAAATGAACAGCTAATAGATAAAAGGGTTACTAGTAATAAGACCGCTTGCACTTTAGTCCTTTGGACTAAACACTAAGTTAATTACACTTCTTTCCAGGTCCACAAGAGAAATTAGAAATATTAGATGCTAAAAAGTATGTTACTCCTAAAAGAATCAGATTGTAGCCCCACAAACAGCAATCCCAATCAATGAGAAAATTAGTGCTAAATTTGTAGCATAAAACAAAAGAAAACAACATACCATCAAGAAAACATATTGTGATACAAAAATGAAAGTACTCCAAGGATGTTATAGTACCTTATTAAAAATGCTTTATATTTAAGACTAAAATACATATTCCTTTCATTAATATTTATTTATAAAGGTTAAGTAAAACACTGACAAACGTGAAAACCACAGATCTATTACCTGCCACAATTCCCTGACTGGCGAGCACCATTATGGCTGTTAAGCCAACACTGAAAATAGCACTTTGACCAAAGTTCAGCATAGCCAGAGTAGAGGTACTTTTCAATGAAGCAGCTTCATATGTCTTCAAAAATCCATCATATCTTTGTGCTTCATAATTTTCATTATTAAAATACTACAAAATACATAAAATAGTAATTATATACAAGTATAATTGGAATCAGACTTCATCTATGGATACAATTTTGTACTGCACAGGAAATTTTAAAAACTAACTTTCAATACATCGGACTATGGTACACCTGCAGTTTTCCACTATGGACAGTATTTTAGAAGTCCATAAAATTCATCCCCAAAATATTTAAAGAATGCCTAGTTAATTTAAATCCAGATCTATAAAAAGGTGTCAAGGGACTTTCTTCACAAAGCCTTCCCTTGATCCCCTGAGACTCTCTGAATTCACAATTTCATTGCCCCCACCACATTATGCCTTCTTGTGTCATCACTTGCATACTTTAACTCTCCCAATGCTTAGCAAATTCTGGGAGGGCAAGGATTAAACAGCAATCATTGATTTTACTGCCCTCCTCATTACAGGACTTAGCATAGTGCTTTGCACACAAGAGGCATTCAGTAATATTTATTAAGTGGAAAAATAAACAAATAAATGAAAGAATTAGTGAAAAGCACTATGCTAGGCACTATGAAAGATACAGATTCAAAACTCAGTGTGCATTCTGAATCAAATGCTAACTAAACTGTCACCACCACTTATAAATTAATTTAGAAGATAAAGTTCTGATGGTGCCACACAAAAAATGAGGCGGAAAGAAAGGGAAACTCCTAAATAAAAGAAAAAACAATAAAGTACTATTATTTCATCATATTAAGAGATCCTATCCTAATCTGCAGCTCTAACGTACAGCACCTGTATTAAATGCCAGAACAAATCTTAGTACAGTGTGAAAGGAAGAAAAAGTCAAATTAAATGTATTACCTTCACAGTTTCATAATTCAGCAGCGAGTCTATGGCAGCATTGCCTGCATCATTATCTGCTTTGTTCATTTCTATTCTAAATTTAGTTCTGTAAGACAAAGATGTGCATAGGTATGGAATGTCTGCTATAGAAGCATAACTAATTTCTTCACCTTGACTGACCTCTGGAGAACACCTTACCTCCACTGTGTGATGGCAACTGTGAATGCTGTGTATGCACCAAGCGTCCCAAGGGTCACCAATGCAAACTGGGCACCACATCTATAATACTGGAAAAGACAAAAAAAGAAATGAGCTTAGTCATTATTTCTATCAAATAGTTTATAATATATAATAGCAAACCTCAAAGATTCTAATTAAAAATATGTTGGATGAAACTGGAGCCTATTATACAGAGCGAACTAAGCCAGAAGGAAAAACATCAATACAGTATACTAATGCATATATATGGAATTTAAAAAGATGGTAACAATAACCCGGTGTACGAGACAGCAAAAGAGACACTGATGTATAGAACAGTCTTATGGACTCTGTGGGAGAGGGAGAGGGTAGGAAGATTTGGGAGAATGACACTGAAATATGTAAAATATCATGTAAGAAACGAGTTGCCAGTCCAGGTTCGATGTACGATACTGGATGCTTGGGGCTAGTGCACTGGGACGACCCAGAGGGATGGTATGGGGAGGGAGGAGGGAGGAGGGTTCAGGATGGGGAACACATGTATACCTGTGGCGGATTCATTTTGATATTTGGCAAGACTAATACAATTATGTAAAGTTTAAAAATAAATAAAATTTAAAAAAAATAATAAAAACTAAAAAAAAAAAATGTTGGTATAAAGTTGTATATATGAAAAACTAAGTAAGAAAACAAATACCTTAGAAAACCAACTTTAAGTTATACACATACTTTTAATTATAAAATATGAAACGGTGAATAATTATGCCTAAAATGTTATGAATGGTGAATAGCAAGAAACGTAGATAATCTGAGCATACCAGTCCAAAGTCATACACCATAATGTCTGCTAACAACAAAAAAACTGCAAGCATTAGCTAAATGACTGATCTACGTGTAGAACTGAACAACTCTTTACAACAACAACATGATAAAAGACTTTAGCTACAGTCCTTTGAAGCTTGTGGCAAAATAATTAAACTGCATAATCCTTCTGGCATCATGGAATTTTGCTTTAAAATCATCAGCATGCAACAGTACAAAAGCTTCAAGTACTAAGCATCTACTAACAAGAATGTATGATAAAAGTTGTCATGAAAAATGTTTTACTTACCAAAACACCACTGACAAGAGTCACCTCAAACATGATGGGAAGAAGATTAAATACTAAAGCACTTAGGACAAAACTGATACCCCTTGTCCCTCTGTCAATAGCCTTTGATAAAGCTCCTGTCTGTCTGCTCAGGTGGAAAGCCAGATCCAGGTTGTGAAGATGGAGAAAGACATTTTTGGCGATTCTTCGGATTGAATTTTGGGCTACCTTGCCAAATACTGCATTTCGAACTTCATTAAAAAAGGCAGCTCCCGCTCTTGATACACCATCTAACAATACATTCAAGAAAAAATGGGGTGCAAAAACATTAGAATTGTTGCAGTGCAAAAAACAGCAAGGGCTCAGAAAATGTTCGTACAATGAATGAGCATATCACAGAATACTTACACTAAAAGAAACCTAGAAAACATCTAGCCTAGTGAGTATTAATTTTCCCACCACTATGAAAATCCTTCATTGTTATTTACCCCCATAAGGTCCCAGATGTTGAAAGACTTTTTTTCCAAGTAAATACTTTTACTAAATAGCAACCCAAAAGACCCTGATGCTGGGAAAGATTGAAGGAAGGAGGAGAAGGGGACGACAGAGGATGAGATGGCTGGATGGCATCACCAACTCAATGGACATGAGTTTGAGTAGGCTCTGGGAGTTGGTGATGGACAGGGAGGCCTAGTGTGCTGCAGTCCATGGGGTTGCAAAGAGTCGGACATGACTGAGCGACTGAACTGAACTGAGCCCATAAGGTCTTATTATAGATAAATGCACAGTATCTGTTCAGGTTTTGTGATCTAATTCAATTCTTCCAAGAAACAAATGATAAAATTGATATCCTGAAAAATCCAAGTGCTTTGACTAAGCATGCCGCAACTCAGGTCTGAATCTCACAGAGTATCCTTTCTATGGCATGGGGACACAAAGCATTATATTCTTTATAAATTGCAGATCTGTGTCATGGCTACTGAATATAATTTAAAAACATATTAATATACTGCTACTGCTAAGTCATGTAAGTCGTGTCCGACTCTGTGCGACTCCATAGACGGCCGCCCACCAGGCTCCTCCGTCCCTGGGATTCTCCAGGCAAGAACACTGGAGTGGGTTGCCATTTCCTTCTCCAATGCATGAAAGTGGAAAGTGAAAGCAAAGTCGCTCAGTCGTGTCCGACTCCTAGCAACCCCATAGACTGCAGCCTAGCAGGCTCCTCCACCCATGGGATTTTCCAGGCAAGAGTACTGGAGTGGGGTGCCATTGCCTTCTCCGAATACATATATCATTATTTAGCCATTTCCTGTTTAACAACTAACAACAACAGCAAGAATATAACTATAGTCTTACTAAAAAGATATCTTATAAGGAGTCTATTAGAAGTGGCTGTTATGAATTTAATATCTTATTTCAGGTTATTGCTTTCTAGAACTTAGAAACTTTTATTATATAATTTTTGGAAAGTATATAGTACAAAGAACATTTAAAAATCACATATCAAAAAAAATTGCACATAACACAAATATCCAAAATGCTAAATTATGTTTGTGGTTAAAGGTCATATGCTCAAGTATGATAAAACCCTCTTGAAGAAAGTCAACACCTGTAGACAGATTAAAGAACCACACATACAGCCAATCAGAACTGCTGTTGCCATGGTTGCAACTGTATTTGGTGCATCACTCAGGTTCAGCATGTTTCCCGACATCTGGTTGAGGCTGTCTACAGCATATTTAAACATGAAGGGAACCACAATATTCATGGCCTAAAAACATAAAAGTAGCAATTATCCATCATATACAAATTATTTTTTTACAAAAGTATAAATATTTACCTTAAACTAGCATTTATGGGAATGTTTAGATAGTAACCATTTACCATGGAATCATTTTTCCTAGTTTATAAAGACAAAATCTTTGGCAGTAGGAGAGCTGTCATTTCAGGATTCCTACCTCACACTGACTGCCATGTTAATATTCACTTACAAGCTATGTGCATTAGTCAAATGCTCCTGCCTCCATGAAATCACCCCATCATCCACTCAAAAATTCTTTCTTTGTTATCTAAAATCCTACAGAGCTCATGACAGCAAATTGCCTTATGTTATAGTTACTTGTGTATATATTTTTCTTTTCTACCAGATTCTTGACATTCTGTATCATATTCCTCTTTCTGTCCCATAAGAGTACAATGCTTTGTAGGTAGAAGGTGTTCAATAAATATGTGTAAAATTATTTATTCACCAAAATAATGGTAAAACCAAAATTACACAGCAAAAAGGATCTCAAAAGCAGATAAATTATAAGTATCTGTGGTTGATTCATTCACCACTGGCAGGGGAAAAAGAAACAACACTGATAGATATATTTGCCCCAGAAAAAATCCCTTTGCTCCAATACCATATAAAACAAAACCCAATGAATACCAAGTTAAGCTTTCAAACACCAACCTATTTCTCCATGAGAATACACCAGAAAAAAAAAATAGGGGTACAATGCTTTCATATATTCAAGATAAGTTAGTCAATCACTTACTCACATTTCACATTTTCTATAAAGTTATACTGTTAAAAACACTAACCATCATTTAGAAAAAGGAAGTTGGTAAAGCTGGCCGTTTTCTTTGCAGAAATTAAATTCATATACATTAATAATGTGAAAACAATTTTATAAGACTTAACAAAAACAATGAAATCCCAGTTCTCGTTAGTTCCATTATTATATCATTCATCTTTGATAAACAGAAAGAATATGGTCAATAAATCTAAGATTAGCTACAACTGACAGGAACTATGTAAACCTTACCAATCAAGATTTCAAATGTATAAAAATGTCTTAGCAACCAAGTAGGTACTGTAACATTTAATATCATTAAAATAGACAGCAGATGTTGGAATATTTGTAAAACTCAATGCTATGGAAAAAATTGCTTAAAACTTTAAGATTTACAACTTCCCAAATATAATCTAATAAATAGTTGGTTTCAAGTAACATAAAAATTTCTAAATTCTGATTCCCATATAATCATATATTCTTAGGCATTTTGCTTCTACTTGAAATGGTCTCCTTGCTCAATTTACCTCTCCACTTTGTTCTTCAAAACCCACTTTTAATCTCATTCCTATCGTGACGCCTTCTCTAAAATCTGCAGCCCTTTTGGCACTTTCTATTTTCTAACCTTTCTTTTTTTTATAGTTTAAAGCACAGCATTTATAATTTTTATCATATATTTATCACTCACTTTATCTCCAGGTGCATGTGTATGGATAAGTCAGTGGAAACCTTCTGCAACAAACATTTTGTAAAAATAGCTCTAGGAGTAGCAATGGTGCCTAGGTACCTATCACAAAGGTGAGAGCTGAATGAAATGGGTATTACCTCCAAAACTGAGAAAACTCAGGTTCTATGATTTTTAATGACTTGTTTAGTAAGCAGCGAGGCTGGAATTAAAATCCAGGTCTACTTTGAAATTCAGAATTTTTTCCAGTATACCATAACCATATCAGCAGCTTATAAGGCAGGGCCAATAGTATTTAATTATTTTTGTACCTTAAAATGGCTGGAGAAGGAAATGGCAACCTACTCCAGTATTCTTGCCTGAAGAATCCCATGGACAGAGGAGCCTGGCAGGCTACAGTCCATGGGGTCACAAGAGTTGGACATGACTTAGTGACAAAACCACGACCACCACCCTAAATGGATACTCTTAAGTGTAATACTTAAACCAGTTACAGCAGGTAACAGCTGAAAAGTATTTAAATAAATTTGCACAAGTAATTTAAATAAATTTGAACAGATTCCAGGTTTTCTGTATAATAAGGCTAAATCCCCTCACTTGCATTCCAGTATACCAGGGACTCTTTGGTGGCTCAATGATAAAGAATCTGCTTGCAATGCAAGAGACACAGCTTCAATCCCTGGGTCAGGAACTTCCCCTGGAGAAGAAAATGGCAACCTACTCCAGCATTCTTGCCTGAGAAATCAAATGGACAGAGGAGCCTGGCAGGCTACAGTTCATGGGGTTGTAAGAATCAGTCACGACATAGCAACTAAAACACCACCACACTTTTGAGTGCAAGAAAAAGTAATAGTTACAGCTAGCCTGCAATTCTCACAATGCATAGCCCATTATATCTTTGCCATACTTAGAGTAAATTGTCATTGAAACTAATGTATCACCAAGAAAATTGTGCAATTTTATTTTTTTTGAAAATGTATTTACATTTGGTCAAATTGAGAGCATCCTTATAAGCATATAAAGAATTTGAATGTCATCTGTCTGTAGTTAGCATGGTGCTAAGAACATACACTACCTGTAATGATAATTGTTGATTACTGTCAGTTTCCCTATAAAAGTAATTTTTAAAAGAAAAGGAAAACCACCAAAGAAATGGAAAAGATTACATGTAGATGTTATCTACATGTAGACCATTAGTATACCATTACATGTGGTTTCCACTGATCTTGTGATATTTTGAGGATGTGTTTAGTTGCTCAGTCATGTCTGACTCTGTGGCCCCATGGACTGTGCCAGGCTCCTCAGTCCATGGAATTTTCCAGGCAGGAATACTGGAGTGGATTGCCATTCCCTACTCTGGGGGTTTTCCTGACCCAGGGATCAAACCCACATCTCAGATCTCCTTCTTCGGTGGGTGGATTCTGGGACTGGGGGTGGTGGTGGTGGCAAATACTGATTTCCCCCTAATATTCTGCCTTCAGCAGAACTAGGCTTAAATCATCTCAGACAACTGTGATTTTCTAACTGTTCATTTTGAAATAATTATAGGCTGACAGAAAGTTGCGGAAGTAGTAGAGAGACTCATAACCCTTCACCCAGCATCTCCTAATGATGGCATCTATTATATAGCTGTAGTTCAATATCAAAATCAAAAATGTACATTGGCACATTGCTGTTAACCAGGCTATAGAACTCATTCAGTTTTCATCATTTTTAAATGTGTATTAGTGTGTGTGTGGTTTGTATGTGTTATCTATATGGTTCTATGCAATTTTATCCCATGTTCAGATCCATGTAATCATCACAACAATCAAGACACAGAACTGTACCATCACCACAAAAGAACTTCCTTATGCTACTTATTTATATTCTTTCATCAAAGATGATACATCTATCAACAGCTCATCTCTTTTTACTGCTGAGTACTAGTCCATGGATGTAGCAGAATTTATTCAACCACTCACTCATATCTGAAGGATATTATGGTTGTTTCTAGTTTGGGGCTATTATTAATAATGATGTAATGAACATTTTCATACAGGTGGTCATATGTTTTCATTTCTCTATGATAAATGCCCACCTGGGTAATTGGTAAGTCATACAGTTAACAATACTCTTTCATAGTGGCTGGTACCACTTTATATTACTATAAGTAAAGTATGAATGATCCAATTCCTGTGCATCCTCACCAACATTTGGTATCATCACAGTTTTTAAAAATTTTGAAACTATTTTAATAGGTGTATAGTGATATTTCATTGTGGTTTAAATTTGCATTTCCATAACAGCAAAGATGTTGAACATCTTTGCATGTACTCTGTGATTCATATACCCTCTCTGATAAAATATGTTGGTGTCTTTTGTGCATTCTATATTCGGATTGTTTTTTGCTACTGAAATTTTAGGAATTCTTTATATTCTAGATATAGCCCTCTGTTGGTTATGTGATTTGTAAATATTTCCTTCCAGTACATAGCTTGTCTTTCATCTTACTGAGGCACCTGAATTCCTATCCACCTAGAGTCATGAGTCCCTTTCCCTAGGAAACACTGGAGGCCAAGGTAAGACTTTCCTTGGACTTTCAAACCCATTTGCAGAGCAGTGCCACGAGAGGCCTGCTAAATAGAAAGATTTAAATGAGGTTCAGTCTAATAGTACCCCAAATGCCCAGGTTTCCATTAAAAAATCACTCATCATCCCAAGAATGCCTAAGATAGCAACTTGAATAAGAAAATACAATGGACAGAAATATTAGAACTACCTGACTAGAATTTCAGAGTAGCTATCATAAAAGTACTTCAAAGAACATTTATAAACATGCTTAAATCAACAAAAATAGAATGCCTCAGCAAATAGAGATAAAAGAAGCAAATGAAAAAATCTGAAACTGAAAAATATAACAAGTAAAAAAGCCTGAATGGATGGGATCCATGGCAGAATGAAGAGGACAAAGGAAAGAAAATGTAAACTTAAAGATAGAACAATAGAAATTACTGAATATGAACAACAGAGAGAAAATAGACTTAAAAAAAAAACAAAAACAGTAAACAAGACACAGAAGCCTAAGGGACCATAAGAAAAGATCTAGCATTCCTTTTCAGAGTGCCAGAAGAATAAGAGAAAAAGTGTGAAACTAGAAAATGTATTCAAATAAACAAAAACTCCTCTAATTTGGCAAAGACAAACCTAAGAATTCAAGAAGCTGAGCAACCATAAATAGGGATATATCCAAAGAAATCCACACTTAGACATATCAAAATTAAACTTCTGAAAGTTAAAGACAAAAAAACTACTAAAAGAGCTAGACACAAATAATACATTAAGTACAAGAGAAAAACAATTTGAAGACAGAAGATTTCCAGGGAGGCTAGCAGGAAGTAGCATTTTTCAAGTGGTAAAAGAACTGTCAACCAAAATCCTATCACCACAAATTAGCCTTCAGAAATGAAGGGAACAGCAACACCTTCTCAGAGTAAAGAAAACTAATAAGAATTAATTAACAGCAGACCTGTTCTAAAAGAAAAGCTAAAGGAAATTCTTCATATTCAGGGTAATGCTAATTGAAGCAGTATGAATCCCAGAACATTAGGACTGAAGGAAAAGTAACAGAAATGGTAAATATCTAAGCAAATATAGTAGCATATTCTTAAGTTCTATAAAATACATTTGATGGTTTAGAGCAAAAATTAAAACACTGACTAATGGGGTTTTCAATGTATGCAGATGTAACACATAAAATGATTTGTAAACATAAAGGGGGTCTTAGAGGGTGGTAAGGGTTTTACATTTCACTTGAAGTGATAATGTACTGATTCTGAGTAGACCGTGAAAAGTATATTATAATTCCTAAAGCAACTACTAAAAACTTATACAAAGAGATAGAGCAAAAGGCACAAGAGATAAAATGGGATAGTAAAACCTGTTCAAATAATGCAAAATATGGTAGGAAAGGTGAAACAAAGCAACAAAATAAAAAGACAACTAGCAGGAAACAAATAATAAAATAGAAGACCACTATTTTCAATAGCTAGGACATGGAAGGAACCTAGTTGTTCATCGACAGATGAATGGATAAAGAAGTCATTGAACATATATGCAATGGAATATTACTCAGCCATAAAAAGGAACACATTTGAGTCAGTCCTAATGAGGTGGATGAACCTAGAGCCTATTTTACAGAGTGAAGTAATTCAGTAAGAGAAAAACAAATATCGTGTATTAATGCATATATATGGAATCTAGAAAAATGGTACTGATGAACCTATTTGCAGGGGAGTAACAGACATGCAGACATAAGAGAACAGATTTGTGGACACTGGGGGAAGGAGAGGGTGAGACAAATAGAGAGAGCAACATTGAAACATATGCATTACCACATGAAAAACAGATAGCTGGAGGGAATTCCCTGTTCCCAAGGAAGCAGTTCAAATCTGGTGCTCTCTGACTACTTGTGGGGGGGGGCAGGGGGGTGGTGGCAGGTGGAGGGAGAATGGAGTGGGATGTGGGAGGGTTAAGAGGAAGGGGAAATATGTACACCTATGGTTCATTCATGTTGATATATGGCAGTAACCAACATAATATTGTAAAGCAATTATTCTCCAATTAAAAATAAATAAATTAAGATATACAAACTCAACTCAGGTCAGCTCTCAAAAATAAAATGGTAGCCTGAACTCCAAATACATCAGTAATTACCAAGACAATTATCATTATAATGAGCAATATAAATAAACAATTATTAATGTATCAATAAACAAGCAATGAACAACTGGAAACCAACACTTTAAAAAATTTACAACACCCCTTCCCACAAAAACAAATCCTTAAGTATAAACCCAGGGTTTCTCATCCTTCACTACTAACATTTAGATAATTTTTCTTATAGGAGGGGTTGTTCTGTGTACTTCAGGATGTTTAGTGTCTAACCTCTACTGATCACAAGCTAGTAGCACTCCCCAGCACTGTGCAAATGTGACCAATAAAAGAGGCGGGAATACCAGACCACCTGACCTGCTTCTTGAGAAATCTGTATGCAGGTCAGGAAGCAACAGTTAGAACTAGACATGGAACAACAGACTGGTTCCAAATAGGAAAAGGAGTACATCAAGACTGTATATTGTCACCCTGCTTATTTAACTTCTATGCAGAGTACAACATGAGAAATGCTGGACTGGAGGAAACACAAGCTGGAATCAAGATTGCCGGGAGAAATATCAATAACCTCAGATATGCAGGTGACACCACCCTTATGGTAGAAAGTGAAGAGGAACTAAAAAGCCTCTTGATGACAGTGAAAGTGGAGAGTGAAGAAGTTGGCTTAAAGCTCAACATTCAGAAAACGAAGATCATGGCATCCAGTCCCATCACTTCATGGGAAATAGATGGGGAAACAGTGGAAACAGTGTCAGACTTTATTTTGGGGGGCTCCAAAATCACTCCAGATGGTGACTGCAGCCATGAAATTAAAAGACGCTTACTCCTTGGAAGGAAAGTTATGACCAACCTAGACAGCATATTGAAAAGCAGAGACATTACTTTGCCAACAAAGGTCCATCTAGTCAAGGCTATGGTTTTTCCTGTGGTCATGTATGGATGTGAGAGTTGGACTGTGAAGAAGGCTGAGCACCGAAGAATTGATGCTTTTGAACTGTGGTGTTGGAGAAGACTGTTGAGAGTCCCTTGGACTGCAAGGAGATCCAACCTGTCCATTCTGAAGGAGATCAGCCCTGGGATTTCTTTGGAAGGGATGATGCTAAAGCTGAAACTCCAGTACTCTGGCCACCTCATGCGAAGAGTTGACTCATTGGAAAAGACTCTGATGCTGGGAGGGATTGGGGGCAGGAGGAGAAGGGGACGACAGAGGATGAGATGGCTAGATGGCATCACTGACTCGATGGACGTGAGTCTGGGTGAATTCCGGGAGTTGGTGATGCACAGGGAGGCCTGGCGTGCTGCGATTCATGGGGTCGCAATGAGTCAGACACGACTGAGCGACTGAACTGAACTGAACTGAACTGAAAGTGTTAAAGTGTCAGTTGCTTAGTTGTGTCCAACTCTTTGTGACCCATGGACTGTAGCCTGCCAGGCTCCTCTGTTCATGGAATTCTCTAGGCAAAAACACTGTTGTGGGTTGCCATTCCCTTCTCCAGGGATCTTCCAGACCCAGGGATTGAACCTGGGTCTCCTGCACTGCAGGCAGATTCTTTATTGTCTGAGCTACCAGGGAAGCCCTAGATACTGCCAAATGTCCCCTGAAGGGCAAAATCACCCCTAATTGGGAACCACTGATCTAATCAAATATGTACAGTATCTATATGCTGAAAGCTATAAATACATATGAAATAAATTACAGACGATCTAAATAAATGGGGAGACATACTGTGTTCATCAACTGTAAGAATCAACATAGTAAGGGGCATCAATTTTCCCTAAATTGGTCTAGAGATTTATTAAAAATCCATTTAAGAGTCCCATCCAGCTTGTTTGTAGCAATGATTGAAGAAAAGAAACTAGAAAAGCCAAAATAATTTTGGAAAAAAAATCAGAAGAACCATACTATCTCTCTTTAAGACGTACTATAAAACTACAATATGGAAGGCATTGTGATGTTGATGAATGGAGAGACACATAGATCAAAGAAACAATTCAGAAAATGATGACATCCAACTATCTATCTGAGAAAGAATAGTGGCTCCCTAAATATTTCCATGTACTAATATCCAGAACCTAGAAGATGATACCTTACATGGTAAAATGGACTTTGCAGATGTGATTAAAGAATATGAGCTGGGGAGAGTATTCTGGATTATCTAGGTGGGCCACATATAATCAAAAAGGTCCTTATAAGTGGGAAGTAGGAGGGCCAAAATGAAGAAAAAAATGATATGACTATAGAATCCAACAGTTAAGAGTCAAGAAGACTGAAGTTGCTGTTAGCTTTAAGATGGAGGAAGGGGCCTCAAGCCAAACGATCAGGTGACTTCTAGAAGCTGGAAGTGAAAGTGAACGTTGTTCAGTTGTGTCCGACTCTGGGACCCAATGGACTATACAGTTCATGGAATTCTCCAGGCCAGAATACTGGAGCGGGTAGCCTTTCCCTTCTCCAGGGGATCTTCCCAACTCAAGGATCAAAACTGGGTCTCCCACACTGCAGTGGATTCTTTACCAGCTGAGCCCTAAGGGAAGCCCCAAGAATACTCGAGTGGGTAGCCTATTCCTTCTCCAGCAGATCTTCCCAACCCAGGAATTGAATGGGGGTCTTTTGCATTGCAGGCGGATTCTTTACCAATTGAGCTATCAGAGAAGCCCAGAAGCTGTAAAAGGCAAGGAAACTGATCCTCTCTCAAGAGACTCTAGAGGGAGCACAATCCCGCTAAATGCCTTTATTTTGATCCAGTGAAATCTAATTTTGGACTCCTGACCTTTAGAAACATAAGACAATAAATTCGTGTTGTCTAAGTACTAAATTTTTGAAAAGTTGTTATAGCAGCAATAGGAAACAAAGAAAATTCAATGGGGAGAAGAGAGCCTTCATGTAGGAACAACCAGACAAAACCATGAAACTTCACTTAAATGCAAAGCAATAATTGATGCAAAATGGAGCACAGATCTAAATGTAAATATAACTTTTAGATGAAAACACAGGGGAAAATCTTAATGACCTTAAGTTAGGCAAATAGTTCTTAGACATAACAACCAAAACATAATCCATAAAGAAAAAAATGATGAACTGAAATCTATTAAAATTTAAAACATTTATTCTATAGAAGATACTATTAAGGGAACTGAAAAACAAGCTATACACTGGGAGAAAATATTTGCAAATTATATATCTGAGAAAGGTCTCATACAGAATATATAAATAACTCACTAAACTCAACAGTAGAAACAACAGTCCAAATAAAAAATGGACAAAACATTTGTACAGACACTTCATCAAAGTGGACATGGATGGCAACAAAGCACAAGCAAAGATATTCAACATCATTAGCCATTAGAGAAATGTATATTAAAGCCACAAGAAAGCACTATGCCTGATGATACCAAGGGTAGTACTAGGTTTGTGCAAACGTAATCACAGTTTTAGACCATGAACTTTATAAATCATTATAACTAGGCTCAAATACATCTTTATTAATCAAAATAAGAACCATTACAATCAATACATTTTTGCCAATGAGAAATTAGTTTCTTCATTCTTATATCATAAAAATCTGTGCTTCAGGATTCAACAAACTTTTTGGAAAGTATTTTCTGTGCCTGCTGGTTGTGGAATCATTTTCCCTGCAAAAATGGTGTCAAAATACTTGAAGAAGTAGTAATCAGTTGATGAGAGGTCAGGTGAATATGATGGACAAGGCATAACTTTGTAACCAAATTCATTCAACCTTTGAGGCACTGGTTGTGCAACGTACAGTCAGTCTTCTCCTTTGTCATGGAGAAGACTTGGGCTCTTTCTGTTGACCAATGCTGGCTGCAGGCATTGCAGTTTTTGGTGCATCTCACTGATTTTGCTGAGCATATTTCTCAGATGTAATAGTTTTGTCAGGATTCAGAAAGCCGTAGTGGATCAGACTAGCAGAAGAACACCAAACAGTGATCATGACCTCATTTTGGTGCAAGTTTGGCATTGGGAAATGCTTTGGAGCTGCTTCTTGGTTCAACCGCTGAGCTGGTTATCATCAGTTGTCATATAAAATCCACTTTTCATCACGTGTCATAGTCTGATCAAGATATGGTTCATTGTTGTTACACAGAATAACAGAAGACGACACTGCAAAATGACAACTTTTTTTTGATTTTCTGGTTACCTCATGAGGCATCCACTTATTGAGCTTTCTCACCTCTCCAATTTGCTTCAAATGCCAAACGACTGCAGAATGGTCTACACTGAGTTCTTCAGCAACTTTTCATGTAGTTGTAAGAAGATCAGCTTCAATGACTGCTCTCAACTGGCCATTGTTAATTTTCAATGGCCGGCCACTATGCTCCTCATCTTCAAGGCTCTTGTTTCCTTTGCAGGAACTTTTTGAACCACCACTGCACTGTACCTTCATTCGGTGTTCGTGGGCCAAACCCAGTGTTGATGTTTTGAGCTCTCTGCTGCTTTACAACTCATTTTGAACTTGAATAAGAAAATCACTTGAATTTGACTTTTGGCTAACATCATTTCCAGAGTTAAAAGTAAATATAAAATAAACAGGAAGTGATATGTTATCGGAAGAGAAGACTCTACACATGGACATCACCAGATGGTCAACACCGAAATCAGATTGATTATGTTCTTTGCAGCCAAAGATGAAGAAGCTCTATACAGTCAGCAAAAACAAGACCAGGAGCTGACTGTGGCTCAGATCATGAACTCGTTATTGCCAAATTCAGACTTAAACTGAAAAAAGTGGGGAAAACCACAAGACCATTCAGGAATGACCTAAATCAAATCCCTTATGAGTATACAGTGGAAGTGCGAAATAGATTTAAGGGACTAGATCTGACAGACAGAGTGCCTGATGAACTATGGACGGAGGTTCCTGACATTGTACAGGAGACAGGGATCAGGATCATCCCCAAGAAAAAGAAATGCAAAAAAGCAAAATGGCTGTCTGGGGAGGCCTTACAAATAGCTGTGAAAAGAAGAGAAGTGAAAAGCAAAGGAGAAAAGGAAAGATATAAACATCTGAATGCAGAGTTCCAAAGAATAACAAGAAGAGATAAGAAAGTATTCCTCAGCAATCGATGCAAAGAAATAGAGGAAAACAACAGAATGGGAAAGACTAGAGATCTCTTCAAGAAAATTAGAGATACCAAGGGAACATTTCATGCAAAGATGAGCTCGATAAAGGACAGAAATGGTATGAACCTAATGGAAGCAGAAGATATTAAGAAGATGTGGCAAGAATACACAGAAGGACTGTACAAAAAAGATCTTCATGACCCAGATAATCACGATGGTGTGATCACTTACCTAGAGCCAGACATCCTGGAACGTGAAGTCAAATGGGCCTTAGGTTGGCCACCTCACGCAAAGAGTTGACTCATTGGAAAAGACTCTGATGCTGGGAGGGATTGGGGGCAGGAGGAGAAGGGGACGACAGAGGATGAGATGGCTGGATGGCATCACTGACTCGATGGACGTGAGTCTGAGTGAACTTTGGGAGTGGTGATGGACAGGGAGGCCTGGCGTGCTGCGCTTCATGGGGTCACAAAGAGTCGGACACGACTGAGCGACTGAACTGAACTGAAAAACATCGTGGGGATTCTTCTCGGGTGGTCCAGTGGTTAAGAATCCACTTTGCAATGCATCAGACACAAGTTTGATCCGTGGTTGGGGATCCCACCTGCCACAGAGCAACTAAGGCCTCGGGCCACAATAGAGTCCAGGCACCACATTGAAGGCCCTGAAGGACACAACTCAGACCCACTGCAGCCAGATAAATAAATAAAGATTGTTTTAAAATAAAAAAAAAAAATGGGCCTTAGGAAGCATCACTATGAACAAAGCTAGGGGAGGTGATGGAATTCCAGTTGAGCTATTTCAAATCCTGAAAGATCATGCTGTGAAAGTGCTGCACTCAATATGCCAGCAAATTTGGAAAACTCAGCAGTGGCCACAGGACTGGAAAAGGTCAGTTTTCATTCCAATCCCAAAGAAAGGCAATGCCAAAGAATGCTCTGAGTACCGCACAAACTGCACTCATCTCACACGCTAGTAAAGTAATGCTCAAAATTCTCCAAGCCAGGCTTCAGCAATACATGAACCATGAACTTCCAGATGTTCAAGCTGGTTTTAGAAAAGGCAGAAGAACCAGAGATCAAATTGCCAACATCCACTGGATCATGGAAAAAGCAAGAGTTCCAGAAAAACATCTATTTCTGCTTTATTGACTATGCCAAAGCCTTTGACTGTGTGGATCATAAGAAACTGTGGAAAATTCTGAAAGAGATGGGAATACCAGACCACCTGACCTGCCTCTTGAGAAACCTATATGCAGGCCAGGAAGCAGCAGTTAGAACTGGACATGGAACAACAGACTGGTTCCACATAGGAAAAGGAGTACATCAAGGCTGTATATTGTCACCCTGCATGTTTAACTTCTATGCAGAGTACATAATGAGAAATGCTGGCCTGGAAGAAGCACAAGCTGGAATCAAGATTGCCAGGAGAAATATCAATAACCTCGGATATGTAGATGACACCACCCTTATGGCAGAAAGTGAAGACGAACTAAAAAGCCTCTAGATGAAAGTGAAAGAGGAGAGTGAAAAAGTTGGCTTAAAGCTCAACATTAAGAAAACTAAGATTGTGGCATCTGGTCCCATCACTTCATAGGAAACAGATGGGGAAACAGTGGAAACAGTGTCAGACTTTATTTTGGGGGGCTCCAAAATCACTGCAGATGGTGACTGCAGCCATGAAATTAAAAGACACTTGCTCCTTGGAGGAAAAGCTATGAGAAACCTAGACAGCATATTAAACAGCAGAGACATTACTTTGCTGACATAGGTCCATCTAGTCAAAGCTATGGTATTTCCAGTAGTCATGTATGGTTGTGAGAGTTGAACCATAAAGAGGGCCAAAGAACTGATGCTTTTGAACTACTGTGCTGGAGAAGACTTGGATTCCATGGACTGCAAGGTAATCAAACCAGTCTATCCTAAATGAAACCAACCTTGAATACTCATTGAAAGGACTGATGCTGAAGCTCCAATACTTTGACCACCTACTGTGAAGAGCTGACTCATTAGAAAAGACCCTGAAATTGGAAAAGATTGAAGGCAGGAGGAGAAGGGGACCACAGAGGATGAGATGGTTGGATGGGATCACCGACTCAGTGGACATGAGTTTGAGCAAAACTCTGGGAGATAGCGAAGGACATGGAAGCCTGGCATGCTGCAGTCTTGGGGATGTAAAGAGTCAGACACGAATCAGAGACTGAACAACAAATGACTATTATTGTACCTAAAGATAACAGACTTCACTGAGTTTAAAATCTGAATTAATTGAAAAGAGTTCTTCTTAAAAACCCAGTCATTATCCTAACTTGATTCTAACTTTGCCTTATTAAAATGTTTTACTGCACAGTGATGAACTGAGGTGGCTTGCTATTGTTCATTCGCTAAGTCGTGTCCAACTCTTTGCGACCGCATGGACTGTAGCACGCCAGGGTTCCCTGTCCTTCACCATCTCGTGGAGCTTGCTCAAAGTTATGTCCATTGATTGGGTGATGCCATGCAACCATCTCATCCTCTGTTTTCCCCTTCTCCTCCTGCCCTCGATCATTCCTTGCATCAAGGTCTTGTACCAAGTTTTCCTATTTTTCTTTCCTTCCCCCCCTTCATGTCACAGTGCTGTTTATCACTTATGACTATCAATGTACCTAACATGTCTTCATCCTCTTTTCAATTTACTAGGAACTGAGAACTAAGCTTACCAGAAATATGTATCAATAAGAGCCAAAGGACTCTGATGAGCTTCTTTTATAGTTTATTTTGCTTTGTTACATCCAATGATCCTGCATCTTACACTGGTTTCAGGAGTGAATTCCATTAAGATGAGGCTGTTATAAGTCTGATCCATAGATAAATCAAACATTATCATATAATTTTCTGCCGACTGCACAGAAGAGTTACATAAATTAGGGTCCTAAACATTGAAAATACTACTCCAAAAGTGGCTTATATCAGCCTGAGTTTCATTATTAGAAAATGTCATGATATTTCATAGCTATAGCAATAAACGAAACATAATTCTTCTTATTCTTACCTTTGCTCCACCTAAAAATCCCAAGGAAATGGCAACTCTAGCTCGTAGATCTGGTCTGTCTTTGGGCCATACATAAGAGAGCATTGCTTTTATGATTTTCCGAGTATCAACATCTTTTAACTGTTGGAAGAGAGAACACAGCAGAGAGTATAACATGTCATTCAAATATAAGTATAGTTTAGTAATGTAGGATTATATAAATATTTGAAGAAAATACAAAAAACATTACAAATATAACTTTTATTCTGAATCTAAGGTCAATATCCTTTAAACTGAAACTAATTCAATAGATTTGAAAAAGCTACTTATTTCTCTTTGTTTCTTACTTTAAGCTATAGCCATCCTCATATTGCCAGAAAGTTATTCGTGTACTGTACATTTATTTCTTATCTACTAAGCTATCAAAATATTATATAAAATTTTAGAAACATTTCTATATTTTCATCTTCATGGTCAAAACTTTAGGTATACACACACATACATACATACACATACACACTATATGTTTATATAAAATATTTTGGAACCCTAAATCCAAACTCATGATAGAGCAGAGTTACAGTGTTTAGTAAAGTACGAGTCTTGGGATTGACTATATAAAACAGAAGCTGGGTTAGGGTTATTTAAAAATTTCAACAAAACCATATTTTTCCAATCATACTTAATCTGACTTAAACCTACTGTACATTTTTCTTTTTCCCAAGTTCCCAAGGCAATGTTCCCATTAATAAATCTTTTTATTTTAGTTTCAGCATTTGGAAACAGAATATTAAGAATCAAAAGCACACTTTTCAAAGCCAAAATAAGATCAGTGTGTGTGTATACACACATACACACTCTCTCAAACTACTATTTTAGTTGGTGAAATAATCCCCATTTTAAAACTTGAGGTATCTACTCAGTTTCTCGAAAACATATTAAAAAAGAAAAATAAGTTAATGCTCATTGTTGGTGAAAGTGTATGGAAATAGGTACTCTAATAACTGTTAATGGGAGAGTGCACTGTAATAATCTTTCCACAAAGTAATTTGATATCTGCCATTAAGCTTTGAAAATAATTCTGCCCTTTATGTCAAGAATTCTGGGAACTTAATGCTTTAAAAAAATATATGAATATTCTCCAAGATGAATCAATCTTACTTCCTGAAAATCTCTTGAATTTGTCTAGTTCTATTTCCACCACAAACGTAATCTATCACCATTTCTCACACAAACCACTGCAACAATCTCCTAATTGATCTCCTCCCATCCACTCTGCTCCTTGTCCAATTAGTTCAGCCTGCAAAGAAATATTCTCAGTTTAAAACTTTTCAATGGTATCCTATCACTCTTAGGATTAAGATCAAAGTCCATAACATGGCTTTGGCCTGGCCCCTAGCAACCTCTTTAGTCATATCTTATACAACTGATTTCAGTGTTCATGCCACATTATACCTTTCTTTCAGCTCCCAAAATAGACTATAATCTGGCCTGCCATGGGGCCTTTGCACAATACCTTTCACTCTGTCTACAATAATCTCTTTCTCTCTCTCTGTAATACCAACTCACCCTCAACTCCTTCCAACTAGTGAAAACTGCCAGCTCATGCAGCACTTCCTCAATGAGGTCTTCTTCCTTAATCCCAGTCAGGATCCTTGGCTCTATTCTCTCACAAAACAGTATTCCTTTTCTTTCAGAGAATCCATTTCAGTTATAAACTACATATATAGCAATGTGATTACCTGATTAACTGCTCTCCTGCGAGAATGTAAATTCCACATGAGTAGTAACTTTGTGCTTTGTGCTCACTGTTGTTGTTGTTCAGTCGCTCAGTTGTGTCTGACTTTTTGTGACCCCATGGACCACAGCACACCAGGCTTCCCTGTCCTTCACTATCTCCCAGAGTTTGCTCAAACTCGTGTCCATTGACTTGATGATGCCACCCAACCATCTCATCATCTGTCACCCTCTTCTCCTCCTGCTCAGTGTTGTAACTCAATACTATATACAATGGCTGACACACAGTAGGCAGTCAGTGAATATTTATTGAATAAAGACATGAAAATTTAGCTAAAAGGATGTTTATTTCCATGCTGCTTTGATAGGGAAAAAACTGGGTTTAAACTAAACAATCACAATGGGGAATTATGTAAATAAGTCACAGTGAATGCATACAGCAAAATATAGCTATTCAGAAATATATACAGTGACACAGAAACGTGTTAAGTGAAAAAACCAGAGTACGAAATGTATTTTCAGAGGACAAAATGTTATATGTGTATGAGTTTTACACATGCATACAAGTGGGTCTGGAAAGCAATACCCTTAAAGTGTTAACATTAGTAGCTTGAGTAGATGGAATCATTGATGATTTTTTTATATTCTTTTTGCTTTCTTGTTTTCTGTAGATCACATACAATAAGAAGAAAATGTAATTCATTTTGAGAGGGAAGAGTTAGATAATTTCAAGTAGATCTGCACAGCAAAGAATCAAGGGAAACTGTCAACATAAACCCAGGACAACATATTATACAGGGCAGTTTTTATATTATAGTTATTTTATCCAAGGCTCAGTATACTATTTTTCTAGTCTATTTTATTCAGTTTATGGAGTAAATAGTAAAAGAAACAAAACTGTCCATATTTATTGAAAACAAGATTACCTTCTTGAGCTGGTTTAAATAAACTGGATTACAAAGACAGGAAATGCTGAGAGTATAATTCTTAATGCTTTATTTTATACACACATATAATCACACGTATGAGCTTTCATAACTGGTAGGGTATTTTAAAAAATGGAATAAGGCTGTAATTTCAAAATTCATGTTTCAAATTGAACTATTACTAAATAAAAATAATTTAATGTTTTATAACACAACCTGGACATTTCAACCACTCTCCCATTTCACAAGTTTCATCTGTCATATTTTTCTTGCTGGAATAATGGAAAAAAGGCCTTGTTTCCATATATATTTAGAAACACTCTTTCCTGTCAAAAACCTTCTACAACACATCTCAAAATTTCTTCAATAAGGACACAGAGAAGTTATGGCTAAGAGCAAGAAAATTATCCTAGTTGGCTTAATAGTGCATAAAATGTCACCACTTCATTCAACAAAATGGGTTCTGAAGTTGTGTAATCATGCATTATGAGTCCATTAGGCTGTAAGTACACGCCTTTCAGTTGCAGTGTAGATAATCAACTACAAAGTTTGGAAAATAATGTCTTTTTTTAAGGACAGGCCAATTCAAACAGCCATTTCAGAGGCTGAGGCACATTTTTAAAGTATTTTAAACCAACTTATTACTGCTGCACAAGAGTAAAATAAAACTGAAGGCCTTAATATAGATCCTGAAATACACCACCTTTCAAAATTACCACAGTTAATTCATACTGGACACCCAACAGTAATCTTGAAAGACAAAAGATTATCTAAGCTAAAAAAAGATTAGTCACAGCTTAGAGACCGAATCAGATATAATCTTCACATCAACTAATCTTTTCACTTCAGACTGAGCAACACAAATAACATATACACCATTTTAAGATCACATTATTAAAGAAATGTGAAGAAGGTAGGAAATGGTCAAGAATGACAAGAAATTGAATTATCTGAAAACACACCATCTGAGGTGTAATTATAGCATGGGGGAAAAACTCCAATTTTCTTAAGAAAAGAAAATTCTTTCTCAGGGTAAAAATTCCTGAAGTAATCAACGTAGTTTTTCTTTAAGCCTTGTTTACACATAAACAGAAAATATGAAATTTTATGAAATTCTTTACCTTTTCTGTTTATAATTTTCACAATAAATACAATTTAAAAGTCATTTAAAAGACATAACCATGATAACTACATATCAGACAACAAAAGTTCTCTAAAATGAACGCTAAAGAAATATCATTAAAAAGGCCTGTAAAAGTAGCAGTCAATCTACTTTCTTACCCTGCTAATATATGCAATGTGGCCTTCCTGCCATAGCTAGATAGCCTCAAATTCAAAACACGAACCCGATATTTTAAGTCCCATTAAACTAGAAAACTACTACTATATTAGTATGAGGAATAAAAGTTTTTAGAAAGGTCTCAACTTTATACTCGGAGAAGGCAATGGCAACCCACTGCAGTACTCTTGCCTGGAAAATCCCATGGGTGGAGGAGCTTGGTAGGCTACAGTCCATGAGGTCACGAAGAGTCAGATACGACTGAGTGACTTCACTTTCACTTTTCACTTTCACTTTTCACTTTCATGCATTGGAGAAGGAAATGGCAACCCACTCCAATGTTCTTGCCTGGAGAATCCCAGGGACGGGGGAGCCTGATGGGCTGCCGTCTATGGGGTAGCACAGAGTCAGACACAACTGAAGTGACTTAGCAGCAGCAGCAGCAACTATATACTGGAATTAGCTAGCTATAATAGAGGGAAACAATTAGATTCAGAATAAAACCACAAGAGTAACTAAAGAAGGAATTCAAACTGGCTCACTAAGATCTTTGAATGGTTAACAAAATTGTACCTATTTTTTTCCCCTAGAAAGCATTTTTGGAAGAAACGGTTTGGAGACATCAAAAAGCTGTCAAAGAAGAGATGAAAGTACGTGAAAACAAGTTAGACAAAAAGAAAACAGCAGGTGTCAGAGAAAGAAGTTTAATTAATAATAGAAACAATGTCCATAAATATTTAACTAATGAATTAACTGTTCTTAAACACATGAGGACAAGTTCTAAGAGGAAGACCTAACTGTATTCAATTTATCAACATACAGTTATCTTTAATATCTGAAAATTTTGAATACCTAAATGCTTGATTTATTAAGTTATCACAACTTTGCACAGATTTATAAATATTTACTTATTTGGTATTAATATACAGTTTAATAAGCTTCATGTGGCTGAGCAGATAAGAAAAATAATAAAAGGAATATCTACTTGTACAGAGGGAGCTGAAACTGCAATCATAGCACGGTAAGCCAAAACAAACATGAACATAACATCAGAAGCACCTGACCCAATAGGGTATAACTGGAAAGCCACAAATTGTACTGCTTATATGCAGCAGTGCTCAATTCAACAGGATGACCTGAGGGAAAGATACAGTTGCTCATAGTCATAAGTGTTGTAAGTGAATGTTCATGTGTGAAAGTCGCTCAGTCATGTCCAGCTCTTTGCTACCCCATGGACTACACAGTCCATGGAAATGTCCAGGCCAGAATACTGGAATGGGTAGCCTTTCCCTTCTCTAGGGAATCTTCCCAACCCAGGGATCAAACCCAGGTCTCCTGCAATGTAGGCAGATTGTTTACCAGCTGAGCCACAAAGGAAGCCCAAGAATACTCCAGTGAGTAGACTATCCCTTCTCTAGCAGATCTTCCTGGCCCAGGAACTGAACTGGGGTCTCCTGCATTGCAGGTGGATTCTTTACCAACTGAGCTATCAGGGAAGCTCTTGTAAGTGAATACCTACAGCTAACAATCATGTAGACAGGACACAAAAAGGACAATTAAAAAAAAATTAAAACACACCTGGAGTAGCTCCCCTGGAAGAATTTTCAGATATTAAAGATAACTGTATATTGATATATTGAATACATTTTGCTTCTTAAGTCATTAACTTCTTATTTCTCACCAGATAAGGCTGTCCAGCACTGAAGCAAGAGCATTTTTTTTCTACCAAAAGTCCATTCATTTAAAGGGAGTGGAGCAATCTGGTCTTTGATAGGAAAATGAAAGAGTAAGAAAAGAGAAAATGATTTGTTGATAAAGACAGCAGAATCACTTTTTCTTCAGCTGATGAATTTATATACGAATTCTAGTTTTAGAGACATTCCTAAATTTCAATAGCAAGAAATATTCTTACAGAATCAAGGGCATTTGTTTAGAAGGAAACTAGTTAGGGTAAAACTTATGGAAAGGAAGAAAAATATACCAAAAAATTCTGGATGCTATTTGTTTTGTATAAATGTGAGTCATAGGCTGGATGTTTTCTCCATAAAAACTAATTAAGCAGAGATTTTGGAAATGCCCACAATTTTAAGGATAAGCAAACTGTCCAAAGAACTCTTTTCAATCCAAGCTAAAGATAACTAACTGCAATTAAAGGAATAATTTTAACCACTACTTCAATAATCTCAGGGATAACAGTAGCTTGATAAAAGCCAGGCAAAAGATAAGAAACTTGAGTAGATATTTCACAGAAAAAAACTAGAAAGTACATGGAAAACTTTCCCCACATTATTGGAAATATAAGTATAATGAATTTATGGGTGGAGGAGGAAGATATATTAATTGTCAGGAAAAGCTTTGCATTAATGTTACTTTCTCTACACCTTAAGGTTTGTTTTCTAGGCTCTGTTGGTCTGAAGCTGCAATGAAGAACTTATCTGGCAGTGAAAAGGCCCCAGGGAAAAAATGGCTTATTCTATGAGATGGAGTGGTACCCAAGTCAATTTAATAGTTATAATTAAAAAAAAAAAAACTATGAAGTTGAATTATATTCTCAATGGCCAGTCAGTGAAAACTCTATCCCAAAAGGAGGTCAATTTGAGAAATCAAATAAAGATCACAAGGCTGCTTGATGATGGATGTTATCAGAGCTGCAAAAAGCCTCTCCATGTCATCCAGGTATTCCTGTACACTGGTCTGTGTGTCAACTCATTTTAACAAGTTTGAGAGCTTACTATTCCAGTCTCTCCCCAATCTTCAATTTTTTAATATCCTAAGTTGCTATTTCACTTGATTATACCAATATTTATATCAAAGCCTGTGACTGCTCTAGTAAATGCTCATCTCTCTTTTAATACTACTAGCTTCTGACAGTATTTAATCAATGAAGATATCTTTATACTTAAAAATGAGATAATGCTTTCACTGTCAGGGATAACAGTAGCTTGATAAAAAGCTAGGTCAAAAGATAAGAAAAAGCTGAGCAGATATCAAATGGAAAAATTTACAAAGTAGCTAGAAGACTTTTCCCACATTATTAGGGATAAAATGTCAAGGAAAATCTGGGAAGTAGCCCTTATATTAAGTTCTGCATTATTCACTTATTTATTCAGTTCAGTTTAGTAGCTCAGTTGTGTCTGACCTTTGCGACCCCATGAACTGCAGCATGCCAGGCCTCACTGTCCATCAGCAACTTCCGGAGTCCATCCAAACTCATGTCCATTGAGTTGGTGATGCCATTCAACCATCTCAACTTCTGTCATCAGGGTCTTTTCAAATGAGTCAGCTCTTTGCATGAGGTGGCCAAAGTATTGGAGTTTCAGCTTCAACATCAGTCCTTCCAATGAACACCCAGGTCTGATCTCCTTTAGGATGGACTGGATGGATCTCCTTGCAGTCCAAGGGACTCGCAAAAGTCTTCTCCAACAACACAATTCAAAAGCATCAATTCTTTGGTGCTCAGCTTTATTTATAGTTCAACTCTCACATCCATACATGACCACTGGAAAAACCATAGCCTGGACTAGATGGACCTTTGCTGGCAAAGTAATGTCTCTGATTTTTAATATGCTGTCTAGGTTGGTCATGACTTTCCTTCCAGGGAGTAAGCGTCTTTTATATTCATGGCTGCAGTCACCATCTGCAGTGATTTTGGAGCTCCCAAAAATAAAGTCAGCCACTGTTTCCCCATCTATTTGCCATGAAGTAATGGGACCAGATGCCATGATCTTAGTTTTCTGAATGTTGAGTTTTAAGCCAACTTTTTCACTCTCCTCTTTCACTGTCATCAAAAGGCTCTTTAGTTCTTCTTCACTTTCTGCCATAAGGGTGATATCATTTGCATATCTGAGGTTATTGATATTTCTCCCGGCAATCTTGATTCCAGCTTGTACTTCTTCCAGCCCAGTGCTTCTCAAGATATACTCTGCATATAAGTTAAATAAGCAGGGTGACAATATACAGCTTGACATACTCCTTTTCCTATTTGGAACCAGTTTGTTGTTCCATGTCTAGTTCTAACTGTTGCTTCCTGACCTGCATACAGGTTTCTCAAGAGGCAGGTCAGGTGGTCTGGTATTCCCATCTCCTTCAGAATTTTCCATAGTTTCTTGTGATCTGCACAGTCAAAGGCTTTGGGATAGTCATTAAAACAGAAATAAGATGATTTTATGGAACTCTGTTGCTTTTTCAATGATCCAGCAGATGTTGGCAATTTGATCTCTGGTTCCTCTGCCTTTTCTAAAATCAGCTTGAACATCTGGAAGTTCACAGTTCACATATTGCTGAAGCCTGACTTGGAGAATTTTGAGCATTACTTTACTAGCATGTGAGATGAGTGCAACTGTATGGTAGTTTGAGCATTATTTGGCATTGCTTTTGTTTGGGATTGGAATGAAAACTGACCTTTTCCAGTTCTGTGGCCACTGCTGAGTTTTCCAAATTTGCTGGCATATTGAGTGCAGCACTTCCACAGCATTATCTTTTAGGATTTGAAATAGCTCAACTGGCATTCCATCACCTCCACTAGCTTTGTTTGTAGTGATGCTTCCTAAGGTCCACTTGACTTCACATTCCAGGATGTCTGGCTCTAGGTGAGTGATCACACCATCATGATTATCTGGTGTCAGGTGCCGTGTTAGGCATTACTGACAAAATGGAGGCATGGTCCCAACCCCCTCTCTGTCCCACAGGCACAGACCCGGGATGAAGGAGTTAGGCCTTGTGATTCTGACTTTTTTTTTTTCCTCTCCTCGGCTGAGTTGACTGAAAAGGAGTATTAAGGTGCTTATTGTTCTTGAGAGGAGCATGAGAAGGCACAAAGCCTTCTGCAGCTGTGCTCAGAGAATAATTCATAAAGTTAATCATTGACATTTGTTCAAGGACTTTTACAAAAGAGTGTTCCAAGAGGAGCACATAAGCCACAGCTTGAGGCCATGGAAAGGTTCTGAAGCCTATTTGTGAGGAAAATATTTATGGCAAAGGAGTTTACTGAATTTAGGGCTTAGAAATAATTAAAATAGTTAGAAGTTAAAGATTTAAGGAATGTTGTAATGTTAGCATATTTTACTATAGTGTATAGAGGTTAGGAATTTTAGAGATACTAATAGCTAGAAGCCTTTTTAAGATATAGTGAGCTCAGGATGTTAGGGGCAAACAGGATTTAGAAAGATAAGAAATAAAGTGAGGAATGTAGCATGAGTTACAATGTAATCACAAGTTAACTATAGGACACATAAGAAGTAGATAATAGATGGTAAAGCTGATTCCGAGAGAATCACTGAAGCAGGAACTCTGTTTGAAGGGCAACAATGATTTATGGAGATAAGAAATCTGGGTGAGGGGGAACTGAAAATGTCAAACATCTGACCTAATGCTTTTGTAAAAGTATAAAAGAAAATCTTAAACTTGAAATAAATGTGCAGTCCAAGAAAATTGAGAGGCTGCGTTGTTACTTGCTGACACCGTCCCTCCCTTCAGGTTGAATCCCTGGCTGCTGGAGCTGGACTCTGGCAATCTGGGTTGTGAAGATCTTTTTTGTACAGTTCTTCTGTGTATTCTTGACACCTCTTCTCATACCATTTCTGTCCTTTATTGAGCCCAACTTTGCATGAAATGTTCCCTTGGTATCTCTAATTTTCTTGAAGAGATCTCTAGTCTTTCCCATTCTGTTGTTTGCCTCTATTTCTTTGCATTGATCGCTAAGAAAGGCTTTCTTATCTCTCCTTGCTATTCTTTGGAACTCTGCATTCACATGGGTATATCTTTCCTTTTCTCCTTTGCTTTTTGCTTCTCTTCTTTTTTAAGGCCTCCTCAGACAGCCATTTTGCTTTTCTGCATTTCTTTTTCTTGAGGATGTATTTATTAGTACAGGATTATCTTTCTGGAGTAGAAATGGCAACCCACTCCAGTATTCTTGCCTGGAGAATCCCATGGACAGAAGAGCCTGGCAGGCTATAGTCCACAGGGTTGCAAAGAGTCGTACATGACTGAGCATGAATGCACAGGATTATAAAAATAAATGTACTAATAGATGCTTCTTTATCTAAATATACTAGTATCTAGTATATATCTAAATATACTAATTTAGATACCTAAATTAGTATGGTGGTTTAGTTGCTAAGTCATGTCCAACTCTTGTGACCCCATGGACTGTAGCTCGCCAGGCTCCTCTGTCCATGGGATTTTCCAGGCAAGAATACTGGAGTGGATTGCCATTTCCTTCTCCAGGGGATCTTCCTGACTCAGGAACTGAACCCAGGTCTCCTGCATTGCAGGCAGATTCTTTATTGACTAAGCTATGAGGGAAGCCCCTAAATTAGTATAGGATTATCTAAATATACTAATAATCTAAATACTATCTAAATATACTAATTATCTAAATATACTAATAAGATTATCTAAATATACTAATAGATGCCTCTTTAAAAGAGGGGCATAAAAAAGTTTAAATGCAGAGGTAAAGTCCCAAAAATCCTTTAAAAATTTGAAGATTCTATTATAAAACAAGCAATTCTTTAATTCATCTATTTAAAAAAGAGGAGCTTCCAAATAGTGAAACTGCCACTCTTTTTTCACAACCCCTTTACTATAGCCACAATGGGTAAACAAATGATTTGAATGCCTTCTGAGCAGAATTATTAATGCTTATTAAAAGTTTGGAACATACAAGTACAAATGCACAGAAAGTAAAGTGATAAAAATTTCAGTTGGTTATAAGGTAAAATCTATAATTTGTAGAGTGATAAAATTTCTATATGGTACTTTAGATATTCTGCCATCTAAACTCTTAAGTTTCTGGGGACTTCCCTGGTGGTTCAGTGGTTAAGAATCCATCTGCCAATGCAGGGGATACAGGTTCAATCCCTGGTTCCACATGCTATGGCATAACTGAGCCCGTGTGCAACAACTACTGAAGCCCTCACACCCTACAGCCCATGCTCCGCAACAAGAGAAGCCATTGCAATGAGAAGCCTATGCACCACAACTAGAGAGTAGCCACCACTTGTTGGAACCAGAGAAAGCCAGCAAGCAGCAACAAAGGGCCCATGCACCACAATGAAGACTCAGCACAGACAAAAATAAATACATAATAAATTAAAAAATAAACTGTTGAGTTTCTCAATAGCAGGGACTATGTCTTTTTCATTATTGTATCTCCAGTTACTTAACATAGTTATGCACAAGGCAGGTATTCAATAATACATATATCTAAAATGAATGAATAATAGTAGAGTATAGGACTTATAATAATCTCACATTGTAGTAACAGCAGGTAATATTTACTGAACATTTCCTGTGACAGGCACTATTCAAGAGCTTTGAATGGTGTGAATCATCCAAATTCCCTTTGCTGTGTTTATCATCCCCATTTTAAAGATGAAGAAACTGATACATACAGAGATTAAGTAACTTGCTCAAAGTCTTTCCAGTAGGAAGTGATGGAGCCAAGATTCAAATCTAGGCAGTCAGTCTCTCCAGCTCAGGCTGTTAAGTAAAACTCCATACTACCTCTTCTGACATGAGTTTGAACACGCTCTGGGAGATAGTGAAGGACAGCGGAGCCTGGCGAGCTGCAGTCTATGGGGTTGCAGAGTCAGACACAACCTAGTGACTGATCAACAATAATAACACTGCCTCTTTTCTGGTGTGACTTCATGCTTTATTGTTCTCTGATTACTTTTAGCTAATGAGGCTGAAGTAACACAAAGAGGGCAGGGAACAAAGGAAAAAGAGACCAAATATAAAGATTTACAATGAGTTTTGCTTTGCTTTTACTTTCTTGGAGAATAAAGAATCTATCTTGAAGTCTACATTGCTTGAGTCTAAGAGACATGACTTTTCCTGCATTATTATAGATAATGCTTATATATATATATATATATATAGATATATATATATAGATAATGCTTTTCCTGCATTATTCAACATATTTTTGGTATGTTTAGAGCATTACTTATAAACTATCCTTAAGAGGCCTTGCTGACAATCTTGAAAGCTGACAGACTGATGCAAACAATATGGTGTCATGCCATATCCATATATCAATAATATATATTAAACAAATTTCAGTATTTATTTTATTTTTTAAAATTCTAAATGGCATTGAAACATGTATAATATCATATGTGAAACGAATCGCCAGTCCACGTTCAATGCATGATACAGGATGCTCAGGGCTGGTGCACTGGGATGACTGGGATGACCCAGAGGGATAATATGGGGAGGGAGGTGGGAGGGGGTTCAGGATGGGGAACACGTGTACACCCGTGGTGGATTCATGTTGATGTACGGCAAAACCAATACAATTAGCCTCCAATTAAATAAATTTATATTTAAAAAAAATGACAATCAGGACAAATGTTAATATGCAAAAATGGGAAAGAAACATGAATGTGATGTGTTTTAAATTCTGTGAGAGAAGCTACATGGGGGATTAAAGAAACAGGGAGAAAAGCACCAGAAAGGTTTTCTTACCAATCACCTCCCACCAATAAAATACTAAAATTTATTTACTTCTCTGAAATTTAGAGAGTGTTTTTACATAAAATTTGTTCACTTGCCACTAACCCTGAAAATATCATTTCTGCTTAAGAGATACCATGTATATACTGGTTGGGTCAAGTTAGAGAAGAAAATAAAGGCAAACTTAGAGAAAGAAGGTCAGACGGAGAATTGTATAACAGTATTCCAATGACAGTTCCACTCACTTAGAAAAAGTGTAGTGCACTTTCAATCTTTTGATTTCAGTGAACTTACTGTTTAATCTTGTCTGTATAATGATAATGATAAAGAACATGGATAATTAAATAAATGGATGGTGTAAATGGAGTATTTTCCATGAAGCTAGGGGAAATTCTAGAATCTTTCTAAACCAAGAATATAGAAGGGAAAATGTTATCATTAACACACACACACACAACTTGTAAGAGCTAAACATAATTTATCTCATAAGGATAGATGATAATAACATATAACCTCAACAAATACTACTTAAAATAAAGACTAAAATGTTTAGTTTGGTAACTAACTTTTTTATTTTTTAGTCAGTCATGACATTTTTTGTCTCAAGCCTGAGAAAAACTCATCTACATAACCATATGGTTTTATATTAGAAAATCTGCAGTTACATGAGTCAATCAAAATATTCTGGAACATAATAATTATATATATATATATATATATGTATATGTATATGTATATGATTATAGCTATCTTCCAATCAGCTATAAGAATTTTAAGGTACTTGTTATTGTCTCTTACCCCTTCTTTCGGGTCTGTGTGGAGTCCTCCTCCTGCATGACCATGCCAACATGTCCTCTTTTCTATCAGTGGCCATGCCTGGAGAGCCTAGTTGAAGATAATACCAAGCCATCCATTAGCTATTAAAGAATCTCAGATCTTTAAAAATTTGACTTAGGCAGTCTAATCTGATGAATGTCCCCCCAAAAAATTCAGAGGCGTAGCTTTGAGCCTAGCATAGCTAAGTAAAATACCTTCATAATAAGCTTACAGATACACTTACACAAAGAATATTGAGATATAACAAATTACTCATACAGAAGTTACTTTCTCTAGTTTTTGAAATTAATATTTAAAAGATTTAACTTGTAATGTACTTCTATTTGATTTATACCAGCTTTCTTATTATCATTTGCTACTAAGTACTGTGTAATCCTTAACTCTTATCACTGGCAAGTATATAATAAAGTTAATTAACTGTATCCCACGTGCTTTCCATGTGTATAACATTTTTGCTTTATAATTCAATATAGTTGATTCTTTATAACTCATTTTTATTATTCTGACTTGCATATATATATATATATAGAAACAAAGTATCTTTAACCACATCACAGTCTATCTTATGTTACAGTAATTTGTATAAATCTTTTGTTTTTACTCCTACATGGTAAATTTCTTAAGACTATGGACATTCTCTCATATCCTTGTATCTCCTATGGCCCATACCACCATACCACGCATCTGTGTCTTGCAGATGTGCTTGTTGAATTAGTTTATAAAACAAACCTATCTACAAATTTCTCAACTAGTCTTGAAAATATCCAAACATCTTACCTTTTATAATTTTTTAAAAAGCCCTAGATTACTTATCAGTCTGAAAAAATTTTTAATCATTTGGAAAATATACAATAGTTGAAAAGATAGTAAAGATTAAACTTTTTAAAATTTTAGGCTTGCTAATTTGAAAGTGTTTCCTCAAAAAATACTTAATGAAGTACACAGATATAATAATGCTTCTTCAGTAGCCATAATAATAATTAGTGAACAAAGGCATACTTCTTTACAATCACAACTGTGTATCAATACTGAATCCTAAGAGTATCAGCTCAGGGCCAAGCTATGAAAGTGGAATTACAGAAATCAAAAGTACCTTCTTGTTCTCATCAGTTGAGACCCAAAAAATAATTGCCATAAATGGGTCACTGATTTTTGGATCAACAATCGTAAAGCATTTTTAAAGGAAAAACATCAAAAAGTAATATTTACTGTGACAATGTCATTTTGTGACTTTTTTTTCCCTTTAAAAGGCTAATAAGCTATATCAAGGGGTCTGGTAAATAACTCACAAGATAATGAGGTCATCAACAAAGCAAAATATTTTATATATTTATAAAATAAAAATAAATAGTAGTGCCTAAACAATGAGAAGATCAAGCACATTCTCTCTTAACTTAAAACTTTAATAATGGAAAACCTAATTCATATCTACAGCTTCTGCATAAATCAGAACAATGCCTTGTACCTTAATGGGAAATAACTGTTAAACAGAAAGAAAAAATAAAGGAAGTACTACTCAGGAGCTAGACTGTCTTCTAATTTTCTTGTCTTTCTATCTTAAGAGATTTATTTGTCTCATTTTAAAGCACTGAGAATTTTTAAAGGTGTCTTTCACTTACATTAGCAATGAAAATCAACCCTCATTAACATGTAAACTCAGCATTACCTATCCCACGGACTCTAATAAGCTTAGAGTCCCTTGATATTCTGCTATATGAACATCTTCTAAGGTAAAAAGAAACTTTTCTCACTTAAAAAATGTACAGCATTCCATACATCACATACAAATTACCAGGATAAATTTAAGCATCAACAAGCTGCCATTACATTTATAAAAGTTTTCTAAAAGTGTTACTCTTGTTGGCATTGATCTCGAAAGATTCAAATATATCTCTCCAGGGGTAGAAAAATATCAGGATTTCTTTCTCCATTTCCAGTAGCAGAAATATATCTTGTTATTCATCTTGCCAGTATTTAGAAAAAAAATGAAAAGGAAAATTATTTGAAAAATATGTAATATAAATTAGAAAATGCTCAAAGGGCTTACACATTTTTCCTAGCTATATGTAGAAGAAATGTCTGCTTCATCTTACCCTTGTAGCATCTAATAACTCTCTTGAATTGTCTTTTCCTAGTCTCCGCCATGTAGTATGTCTTAATAACTCTGAGATCTGCTGAAGAGAATAAAAAAAGAGGTCAGAAATTTCAGAGTGGACAGTTAATATTCAAATATTTCTTTTATAGCCCAGGTGCTGTGCTGTGCTTAGTCACTTAGTCATGTCCAACTCTTTATGACCCCAAGGACTGTAGCCTACCAGGCTCCTCTGTCCATGAGGATTACTGTTCATAAACATGCATAAACTAAAACCATAGCCAATATGAGAAAGATGCTTCTAACACATATCTAAAATGGCAAAAAATATGTGGTCCAGATATAAAGTAAATTATATTACCCATTAAAAGTATCAAACTGTACTTTCCATTTGCCCTCTTTCTCCCTAGGTTTCTCTTTGTTTCTGAAAGCCTCTGAAGTCTTCAACCCCATTTCTTAAATGGTTTCTCTGCCCTTATCAAACACTCCTCCCTTTACTGAACTTTATTATGTGCTCCTTCTTTAGTCTTAATTCTGAATGCTAAATTTACATAATGGTCATATGATCAGTTTTGTTAAGGTTTATAACCAGGTGATAGACTCTTGGGCCAATCTGTTGTGTTGATAATACTCCAAAAGTGGAGTTGAAAGAAAGCAGAAAAAATGAAAGTGAAAGTGAAAAGAAAGTGAAGTCGCTCAGTCATGTCCGACTCATTGCGACCCCATGGACTGTAGCCTACCAGGCTCCTCTGTCCATGGGATTTTCCAGGCAAAAGTGCTGGAGTGGATTGCTATTTCCTTCTCCGGGGGATCTTCCCGACCCAGAAATTGAACCCGGGTCCCCCGCATTGCAGGCAGATGCTTTACTGTCTGAGCCACCAGGGAAGCCCCAAATGGACATACATCCTTCTAAAATGCACCATCAATTTAGTGAAGAAAAATTGCATCTTAGGTTAAGAATCTCCCAAAAAGCAGGTAATACGTGGGCTTTCCCTAAGCTACAAATGAGTTGTAGAAATGATTAATGTTTTCATATAAAAGTCAATGCTGTACACTGCAAAAGAGCAAAAATTAAATCAACCAAAAAAACAACCTCCATACACACACAAAAAAGCTAATCAAATTATTGAGAAAATTAGTTGCTTTCTAGAATGTAACCAGTAGGAGCAGTTTCTGTTTGTGTCTACTTGTAAACAGGGACTTCCCAGGTGGTGCAGTGGTAAAGAATCTGCCTGCCAATGCAGGAGATGCAAAAGAAAAGGTTCAACCCCTGGGTCAGGAAGATCCGCTGGAGGGCATGGCTACCCACTCCAATATTCTTGCCTGGAAAATCCACAGACAGAGCAGCCTGGCAGGCTACAGTCTGGGGCGTCGCAAAGAGTCGGACACAACTGAGCACATACTTGTAAATATATAGGCATTCCCTAAATTATAAAAATTTCAAAAATACTAATAGCTATTTGCACTGTCTTGCCAAGCCCAAGCTCCTACAACATGCGATGCACCCTCAAATCTGTACAAGACTTCTACTGTGAATGATGCCTTTCTGGTGCTTATGTCAATTGTTCTCCTTACAGCTTTTTACCATGCTAAGACCTCAAACAAGCTTAACTCCCTCACTGTCCTATTTTTCATAACCCCCCAGTTCAAGTAACTATAAATCAAGTAAGATATCGCACATGTTTACACATGCATATACAATTTAATCTTCTTTGCCTTTCAAAATTTGCCCTGTTATCTCATGATGACTATCTATCTTCTTTATTCTCTCTCAAAACACTGCCTCTATATTGTCAATAAGCAAAAGATAAATGTTTCTGATACACTCAAATTAACAACAAAAACATACTTTCGAAAGTGACATTAGTCAAAATAAAGAAAATTTACCATAAAATCTACGTAAGCCCCTGAAAGTACCCATAAAACCCCTTCAAATTTTCTAGCTATCTATCCTTCTCTAATCAAACCATATTTCCCTTATGCATCAGGATTCAATGTAAATACTTTTTAAATGTCCATATTCACAAAGAACTTCATACTAAGACAGCATTGTAAAATTATGAACTATTTCAGGCATATAAAAAGCTCAGAAAATAATGAATACAATATGTATTCACTACCCCACTTAAGAAATAACAGATAAAAAGAAAGACCTTGACATGCTCCTCTACAATGTCATCTCTTTCCTGATCCCCAGAGAAAATCATTTAAAACATCTTTCATTGCAAAAGCAAAAACAACAGTCACATAATGTGTTAACTCCTTTTGAGGGCTAGTCCCATCACTATTTAAAATATAATCTCTACAAAAAAAATGCTCTGATTTCCAAACAGACTTACAAACACTTCTGAAACAATGTATTTGTAAGTTAGGGATTACCTCTACTATTAAAAGGACTTCCCTGGTGGCTCAGATGGTTAAGCATCTGTCTACAATGTGGGAGACCCGGGTTCGATCCCTGGGTTGGGACGATCCCCTGGAGAAGGAAATGGCAATCCACTCCAGTTCTATTGTCTGGAAAATCCCATGGACAGAGGAGCCTGGTAGGCTACAGTCCATGGGGTCGCAATGAGTCAGACACAACTGAGTAACTTCACTTTCACTTTCTACTATTAAAATGCTGGAGAAAAGAGTTTATAGCAAAAAAAATTACTTAAAAATGGAGAAGGCGAGAGAGGGGACATATGTATACCTATGTCTGATTCAGGTTGATGTTTGGCAGAAACCAACACAATTCTGTAAAGCAATTATCCTTCAATTACAAATTAAATAAATCTTTTAAAAAGTCAAAAAATGAAGAAGGGCAACAAGAGAAAACAAGATGATTAATTCTTTAAAACTTGATTAGAAAATTAGAGGGTTGAACTAGATGCTCTAAGGTCCCTTTTAACTCTAAAATTCTGTGATTTTTATGGAATAAAATGATAATGCTGCAGTTATTAACTGAATTTTAAAAAGCTTAACTAGGATTATACTTATTTCTTCAACAAATCTAGCATCTGATTTTATTTATAACCCCACCCCTCAAAAGATACACACAAAAATAAACCATATATTACTGAAAATAATAGACATGACCAATGTACACAGATACTATACAAATGCAGTATACTGGAAATAACAATCTGCCAGTCTGATTGAAGAGGCAGACAGGTTAAAACACTGGAGAGTCATGTTTATTTTACCTAAAAAAGAAGAAATTCTGGCAGAGCCTAAAAGTCAAAGATTCTGTGGCATCCAAGCATAATAATGTATGCTCTCATTTTGATCAGCACTATTTGTCCACTAATTAATATAAATATTAATCTTTGACAGTTGCATAGGCACAATATTTTACTATGTGTAGACGTTCAATTATTACTTACAAAAATATTATCAACACTAAAACCATCAACCTAGTAGACAGAACTACCTCCATGTAATGAGACTAAGACTCAAGCAAGCAAACCTATTTCAATTACATTTTTCCTTTAAGATAAAAATTACATTTTACTAAAAAATAATCCTATTGGGCTTCCCTGGTGGCTCAGTGGTAAAGAATCCCCCTGCCAATGCAGGAGACACAGGTTCAATCCCTGATCTGGAAAGATACCACAGCCGTGAAGCATCTAAGCCCGGGCACCACAACTACTGAGCCCCTGCTCTAGAGGTCACCATGCCACAACTACTGAAACCCACTCGCCCTAGAGAACAAGCTCTGCAAGAGAAAAGCCACTTCAATGAGAAGCTTGTGCTCCACAACTAGAGAGTATCCCCTGCTCACTGCAACTAGAGAAAAGCCAATGCAGCAATGGAGACCCACCACGGTGAAAAAATAAATTAATTAATTAAACCAAAAAATAATCCTATTATATAATGTTTTTAGTGACTATTAAATATGATTGTATCCTTTTTATTTATTTGCTGCACAGTCTTTAGTTGCAGTGAGTGGGGGTTACTCTCTAGTTGTGGTATGCATACTTCTCATTGCAGTGGCTTTTTTTGTTGCAGAGCATGGGCTCTAGAGTTCTCAGGCTTCAGTAGTTGCAGCACATGGGCTCAGCAGTTGTGGCTCCTGAGTTCTAGAGTACAGGTTCAATAGTTGTGGTGCACAGGTTAAACTGCTCCACAGCATGCGATATCTATCCCGATCAGGGATCACATTGACAGGAGACGTGGGTATGATCATTCTTTACCATTGAGTCCCCAGGAAAGCCCAAATGTATCCTTTTTAGAATAGTTATTTTTCATAATACAAGTTATGTTCAGTGTTTATGGCACTTTCAGTTCAGTTCAGCCGCTAAGTCGTGTCCGACTCTTTGCAACCCCAATGAATCGCAGCACGCCAGGCCTCCCTGTCCATCGCCAACTCCCGGAGTTCACTCAGACTCATGTCCATCGAGTCAGTGATGCCATCCAGCCGTCTCATTCTCTGTCGTCCCCTTCTCCTCCTGCCCCCAATCCCTACCAGCATCAGAGTCTTTTCCAATGAGTCAAATCTTCCCATGAGGTGGCCAAAGTACTGGAGTTTCAGCTTTAGCATCATTCCTTCCAAAGAAATCCCAGGGCTGATCTCCTTCAGAATGGACTGGCTGGATCTCCTTGCAGTCCAAGGGACTCTCAAGAGCCTTCTCCAACACCACAGTTCAAAAGCATCAATTCTTCAGCGCTCAGCCTTCTTCAGTCCAACTTTCACATCCATACATGACCACAGGAAAAACCATATCCTTGACTAGACGAACCTTTGTTGGCAAAGTAATGTCTCTGCTTTTGAATATGCTATCTAGGTTGGTCATAACTTTCCTTCCAAGAAGTAAGCATCTTTTAATTTCATGGCTGCAGTCACCATCTGCAGTGATTTTGGAGCCCCCAAAATAAAGTCTAACACTGTTTCCACTGTTTCCCCATCTATTTGCCATGAAGTGATGGGACCAGATGCCATGATCTTAGTTTTCTGAATGTTGAGCTTTAAGCCAACGTTTTCACTCTCCTCTTTCACTTTCATCAAGAGGCTTTTTAGTTCCTCTTCACTTTCTGCCATAAGGGTGGTATCATCTGCATATCTAAGGTTATTGATATTTCTCCCGGCAATCTTGATTCCAGCTTGTGCTTCATCCAGCCCAGAGCTTCTCATGATGTACTAATAAGCAGGGTGACAGTATACAGCCTTGATATACTCCTTTTCCTATTTGGAACCAGTCTGTTGTTCCATGTCCAGTTCTAACTGTTGCTTCCTGACTTGCATATAGGTATCTCAAGAGGCAGGTCAGGTGGTCTGGTATTCCCAACCATTAACAAATGTTAAAAAAAATTCTTAGCACAGAGGCCTTGTAAACATAGATGGCATACTGGACTTGGCCCAATGGCCATTAACTGCTGATAACCTGCTCTTGATGATTTCTAAAATCCCTGCAGCTTCTAAGGATTCTCACAATGACACAGCAAAACAAAACACTTTCAGAAAAAAATCACTATCATAAAAAATAAACTCATGAACAAAAATTATCCACAGAATTCCCCTTTTTTTTAAATCAATTTTCCTTTTTGTCTACCAATTTTTACATCTCTGAGGGCATAACATCAGCAGCAGGCCTATTTAGTAGTTTGCACAAAATTCTTCATATATTTGTTTAGGCAACTTCTGTGAAGAAAGTTTAGACTTCATTCCCCATTTATATAAGAAACTCTTTGTCATTACAAAACCTGTTAACTTTTTCATATGTTTCATCTAAGTGATGGGAAATTCCATGCTGTTTACTAATAAAGTAATAAAGAATTACAAGGCATTTGCCAAATTCAGGGCAATAAAACCTAATGACTCAATGTTAACAGGTAAAAAAAAAAACAAAAAAAAAAAAACAAAAAAACACACAAAACTTCAGAACCAGTTCATTTTTAAATCATGAAATTAGGGAGAAAATACACAAAGAGAACCTTATCATATTAAAAGTAATTCACCAAGGGCATATTTTAGAGACATTTAATTAGTGGATTATTTCACTGGGCTGACTTCCAAGAACTTTAGGAAACTGGTATAAATCTCTGTGCTTCTAAGATTCCTAGCCCTATTGTGTTTGTGCACAGAATGGAGACATTACTACACACAGTGCAGCTGCAATGCTGAGATAATATGAAAGAAGTTGAGAAAGTAGAATTGGACCTATTTTTTGCTACTTTACAGTTTCAACTTCCATGTTTTTATATTTATTAATATGGACTTTGGAGAAAATTCTGAAGTACATTTCTTAACTCTAAGTTTCATTGTGGACAATGTGAATCACTAGCAAATCTGACACTTTTGTTTAGTAATATTTTTGTATAAATGCTCTCATTATGTTTGCTGCTTTTTACGGATATATCAGATTGCCACTGGTGAGCAAATTACCTGGGGAAATTACACAAAACTCATACAGGATAGAGTTTTCATTTACTTGCATCATTCTGCAAGGCTCACTTATGCAGGTCGTATACAAAATAGTTTTCTTTATGTGCATTCCAAAAAAATCTAATAACAGGCAGTCCTTTGGTAGAAAAGACATAATCTTTGCTTATAACATAGGTAAAGATTTAAAATATTGATATAAACATAAAACCAACTCCCAGACATATAAATGATACCTAAAAAGCTTCAGATGACCACTAGATGAAAAAGGTATTTTAAGGAAGGTATTTGGTTTTGTGTATTTTAAATCCCTTCAGATTTATTCATATTTAGTTTCTTTCTTGCATGCTAAAAGTTAAGTTCTACTATAGAGGTTGGTAAACACACACAGTTGGGGCTGATAGCAATCTGCCATTCCCTTCAACATAGGTGTCTCCTCTTTATCGTTTTGCTACCTCTTTTTCTCTCTCTTATAATGTGCTAGTAGATTTTTCTTTCTCTTCTATCTGCCTATTTTGTTAACCATTAGTTTAGTTCTTATCGTGGCACTCAAACCTGAGAAGGTTGCTAGCCTCTACTCCATTATCTCCTCATGGTCTTATCGAACAGAGACAAGATGGAGAACACAACTGTAATATTTCTGATAACAAAATTATTGTACAAGAAAACTTAGTTTTACAGAAGAAAAAAAATGAACCTTTTCAAAAGATACTTCACCCCTTCAAATATACATACACAAAAATTTCTTAATTTTGCTGTCTTTCATTTCTCTCTTTGAGCCCTGAAAACTGTTAAAGAGTTTTTTTCTAAAACTATCCACTCTTCTTCTCACTTGCACTTTGAAAATTCATAAGGTGACCATAATTCATACAATGGCTAGAACATTTATTCTCATATAATGTCAGGAAGAAACTAACAGCTCTCTTACAAATATTTTACGGGCTTTATTTTTCCAAATGTCTTCAAGAGAAGCAACCTAGAGCCTTAAAGTCACTTTAAAACTATTTCAAGAGTAAACAAATCTTGCTCTAAACTGCCATATTAACATTCTTAAGTTGGATACACAGTTGCAATACAAAAAGGTTTTTATCTTACACACCGTACACAACAAATTTAAATAAGTGTTCATTACGTTTTCGAAGTTTATAAGCTAAAGCTAACAGATGTGGGCAAAAATATCACAGAAAGACCAATGCAAAGGTAGGATATAGCTTGATCACCTTTCCACCATCATTCACCCAAAAACACCCTTAAATTTTAGTTCATTCCTTGAGATGCGTAGCCCAGAATAGAACAGCAGATTAGCTGAGGGCCAGAGTACTTAGCATTTTACCCCTTTTTGTATTTTAATTTGGATTTGTTTGCTGAGATACTTTTGCATTATGAAGCAACATGGATTATAAGCAGCTATGCTGTCTACAGCCATACCACCCTGACTTCACCTGATCTTGTCAGATACTGGAAGCTAAGCAGGGTCTGCCTGGATAGTACTTGGATGGGAGAAGCAGCTTTACTATAACCATTATAGTATAATCTTAACTATAACCATAATAAGAAGCACAACAGCTACCATTCACTAAACAATCATTATTTGGCTGGCCTTTTGCCTAATACTACATTATCTCATTTAATTCTCACTACATGGACATCACCAGATGGTCAACAATGAAATCAGACTGATTATATTCTTTGCAGCCAAAGATGGAGAAGCTCTATACAGTCAGAAAAATAAGACTAGGAGCTGACTGGCTCAGATCATGAACTCCTTATTGCCAAATTCAGAGTTAAATTGAAAAAAGTAGGGAAAGCCACTAGACCATTCAGTTATGACCTAAATCAAACTCCTTATGATTAAACAGTGGAATTGAGAAATAGATTTAAGGGACTAGATCTGATAGATAAGAGTGCCTGATGAACTATGGACAGGGGTTCAAGACATTGTACAGGAGACAGGGATCAAGACCATCCCCATGGAAAAGAAATGCAAAAAAAAAAAAAAGGCTGTCTGGGGCGGCCTTACAAACAGCTGTGAAAAGAAGGACATGAAAAGCAAAGGAGAAAAGGAAAGATATAACCATCTGAATGCAGAGTTCCAAAGAATAGCAAGGAGACATAAGAAAGCCTTCCTCAGCGATCAATGCAAAGAAATAGAGGAAAACAACAGAATGGGAAAGACAAGAGATGTCTTCAAGAAAATTAGAGATACCAAGGGAACATTTCATGCAAAGATGGGCTCGATAAAGGACAGAAATGGTATGGACCTAACAGAAGCAGAAGATATTAAGAAGTGGCAAGAATACACAGAAGAACTCTACAAAAAAGATCTTCACGACCCAGATAATCACGATGGTGTGATCACTCACCTAGAGCCACACATCCTGGAATGTGAAGTCAAGTGGGCCTTAGGAAGCATCACTAAAAACAAAGCTAGTGGAGGTGATGGAATTCCAGTTGAGCTATTTCAAATCCTGGAAGATGATGCTGTGAAAGTGCTGCACTCAATTATGCCAGCAAATTTGGAAAACTCAGCAGTGACCACAGGACTGGAAAAGGTCAATTTTCATTCCAATCCCAAAGAAAGGCAATGCCAAAGAATGCTCAAACTACCGCACAATTGCACTCATCTCACACGCTAATAAAGTAATGCTCAAGCCCGGCTTCAGCAATACGTGAACTGTGAACTTGTAGATGTTCAAGCTGGTTTTAGAAAAGGCAGAGGAACCAGAGATCAAATTGCCAACATCTGCGAAAAAGCAAGAGAGTTCCAGAAAAACATCTATTTCTGCTTTATTGACTATGCCAAAGCCTTTGACTGTGTGGATCACAAGAAACTGGAAAAGTCTGAAAGAGATGGGAATACCAGACCACCTGACCTGCCTCTTGAGAAACCTGTATGCAGGTCAGGAAGCAACAGTTAAAACTAGACATGGAACAACAAACTGGTTCCACATAGGAAAAGGAGTACGTCAAGGCTGTATATTGTCACCCTACTTATTTAACTTCTATGCAGAGTACATCATGAGAAACGCTGGACTGGAAGAAACACAAGCTGGAATCAAGATTGCCGGGAGAAATATCAATAACCTCAGATATGCAGATGACACCACCCTTATGGCAGAAAGTGAAGAGGAACTCAAAAGCCTCTTGATGACAGTGAAAGAGGAGAGTAAAAACGTTGGTTTAAAGCTCAACATTCAGAAAACGAAGATCATGGGATCCGGTCCCATCACTTCATGGCAAATAGATGGGGAAACAGCGGAAAGAGTGTTAGACTTTATTTTTTTGGGCTGCAAAATCACTGCAGATGGTGATTGCAGCCATGAAACTAAAAGACGCTTACTCCTTGGAAGGAAAGTTATGACCAACCTAGACAGCATATTAAAAAGCAGAGACATTACTTTGCCAACAAAGGTCCGTCTAGTCAAGGCTATGGTTTTTCCTGTGATCATGTATGGATGTGAGAGTTGGACTGTGAAGAAGGCTGAGCGCTGAAGAATTGATGCTTTTGAACTGTGGTGTTGGAGAAGACTCTTGGGAGTCCCTTGGACTGCAAGGACATCCAACCAGTCCATTCTAAAGGAGATCAGTCTTGGGTGTTCATTGGAGGGACTGATGCTGAAGCTGAAACTCCAATACTTTGGCCACCTCATGCGAAGCGTTGACTCATTGGAAAAGACTCTGATGCTGGGAGAGATTGGCGGCAGGAGGAGAAGGGGATGACAGAGGATGAGATGGCTAGATGGCATCACCAACTCGATGGACAAGAGTTTGGGTGAACTCCGGGAGTTGTTGAGGGACAGGGAGGCCTGGCGTGCTGCAATTCATGCGGTCGCAAAGAGTCGGACACGACTGAGCAACTTAACTGAACTGAACTGATAATCCTACAGGGTATCGACTATTATTACTATTCCCATTATACAAACTAGATACTGAGGCTCTGAAAGACTACCATGCTCAAATCCATACAGCTAGTAAGTGGTGGAATGGAGACGGACATTTCTGACATTATCAGTACTAACAATATCAACATTGTCATTGGATCTAGTGAGTTTACTCTAGATCATGGGAAAAGCAAGAGAATTCCAGAAAAACATCTACTTTTACTTTATTGACTATGCCAAAGCCTTTGTGTGAATCACAACAAACTGTGGAAAATTCTTAGAGAAATAGACATACCAGACCATCTTACCTGCCTCCTGAGAAATCTTTATGCAGGTCAAGATGCAACAGTTATAACTGGGCATTGAACTACAGATTGGGGCCAAATTGTGAAAGGAGTACATCAAGCCTGTATATTGTCACCCTGCTTATTTAACTTCTCTGCAGAGTACATCATGAGAAACGCTGGGCTGGATGAAGCACAAGCTGGAATCAAGATTGCTGGGAGAGATATCAATAACTTCAGATATGCAGATGACACCACCCTTATGGCAGAAAATGAAGAAGAACTAAAGAGCCTCTTGATGAAAGTGAAAGAGGAATGTGAAAAAGCTGGCTTAAAACTCAACATTGAAAAAACAAAGATCATGGCATCCAGTCCCATCGCTTCATGTCAAATCGATGGGGAAACAATGGAAACAATGACAGACTTTATTTACTTGGGCTCCAAAATCACTGCAGATGGTGACTGCAGCCATGAAATTAAAAGACGCTTACTCCTTGGAAGGAAAGTTATGACCAACCTAGACAGCATATTAAAAAGCAGACATATTAGTTTCCTGACAAAGGTCTGTCTAGTCAAAGCTATGGTTTTTCCAGTAGTCATGTATCCATGTGAGAGCTGGACTATAAAGAAAGCTGAGTGCTGAAGAATTGATGCTTTTGAACTGTGGTGTTGAAGAAGACTCTTGAGAGTCCCTTGGACTGAAAGGAGATCCAACCAGTCCATCCTAAAGCAAATCAGTTCTGAATATTCTTTGGAAGGTCTGATGCTGAAGCTGAAGCTGAAGCTCCTATACTTTGGCCACCTGATGCAAAAAACTGACTCATTGGAAAAGACCCTGAGGCTGGAAAAGATTCAAGGCGGGAAGAGAAGGGGACGACAGAGGATTAGATGGTTGGATAGTACCACCGACTCGATGGACATGAGTTTGACTAAGCTCTGGGAGTTGGTGATGGACAGGGAAGCCTGGCGTGCTGCAGTCCATAGTGTCACAGAGTCAGACATGAATGAGCGACTGAACTGAACTGAACTGAATTTACTCTTCCTGATGGATAACCCTGAAATGCCTAGGTTAATTTTTCTGTTGTTAACAAGGAAGACATTCCATTGTTTGTTTGCTTTTTTTTGGTAAAAAATATCAACACAACTGTGTGTTAAACATAAAGGGCAACATCACCAAAAGTGGCTTTTGGTGGATGTTGGTGAAACTTCACAAAAGTGTACGTGCACTAAAACAATGATTAAGCTGTCAAAAACTGACAAAAACAATTTTTCTAAAACTTCTGGAATCAACCAAAAAATGTACAGCAAGTAGGGAATTGCATAATGAGGAAAGAAATTGCTAAATTTCAGCAGAGAACATTATGACATTTGTGCATACTCACCTACCATATCCCATTCCCCAGATCAGAGGTATCTCTCATTCCTCATATGGCTGGCTGCTACTAGAGGTTGAAATGTGAGGCTCCTTGCTCAAATAATTATGGATGTGTTTTTTAAACTGTCTGGCAGCTTGCTCAGGGGCTTACCTTGTTGTGCATCCTTCAGAACTCTCTTCGGGCTGGAAGTGTTTAATGTTGTTTATTGTAAAGCATATAAAATACACATACTAGCTGCAGATGCCTGGAGCAAGAGATAATGGGGCAAGCAGGAGAAAGAATATAAGTCTAGGAAGAGAGTCTGGGGCAGGAGGTACATGGGAAAATAAGGACTTCATAAGAGTAGAAATGTTATATTTTTTAAAAAGTAATGAAAGATAAATAAAGGAACACAAAAGTATATTAACATTATTTAATATGATGTGGATAGTGACTACAGCCATAAAATTAAAAGATGCTTGTTCCTTGGAAGAAACGCTATGACAAACCTAGACAGCACATTTAACAGCAGAGACATTACTTTGCCAACAAAGGTCCATATAGTAATAGCTATGGCTTTTCCAGCGGTCATGTATGGATGTGAGAGCTGGACCAAAAAGAAGGCTGATTGCTTATTGGCCTTTTGGCTAAGATCACATGTAGAAAGCTGGCTGCTAAAGAATTGATGATTTTGAACTGTGGTGCTGGAAAAGACTCTTGAGAGTCCCCTGGACTATGAGGAGATCAAACAAATCAATCCTAAAGGAAATCAACCCTGAATGTTCATTGAAGGACTGATGCTGAAGCTGAAGCTCCAATACTTTGGCCACCTGATGCAAAGAGCTGACTTATGGGAAAAAACTTTGTTGCTGGGAAAGATTAAACACAGGAGGAGAAGGGGACGACAGAGGATGCAATGGTTGGATGGCATCATCAACTCAATGGACATGAGTTTGAGCATCCTCCAGGAGATAGTGGAGGACAGGGAAGCCTGCAGTCCTTGGGGCTGCAGAGAGTCAGACACAACTGAGTGACTGAACAACAACATTGACCAAAACACTTTTATGAGAATTCCATAGTACAGTGAAGAAGCTGAAGTAACCCCCAACAAGGACAAAGTCAAGAACAATGCAATGAAACAAAATGACCAAATTCACTTTATCTACATGAGCCCCTCCCCCAACCCAGCAGAGCTCAGTGCCAAGACAGATTACTCAGACTTGCAACTTCTCCTTCAGGGGAAAAGAGGGCATGCAACCTGTCACCCACATCTCAGAACTATAGAGTGCTGCCCAAGGTATTGGATTCTCTCTCAGCTTACTCAGAATGCTGATGGACCAGAACAGTTTAGATGCTTGCAGGCAGCTATGAACATAGGAAACCTGGCATGGCTTTGTGTAATTGGAAGGAGGCATGCATCCTGAGGCTTCCCTTCTGACAGTGAAGGAGAGAAGTGCAAGAAACATGTGTTCAATATACAACTTTCAGAGTGCTGCCCAAGAGACTAGTTTCTATCTCCCCTCATTTGAAGCTCTGACAGAACCAGCATAGTTTGGATTCCTGGCAAATGCTGAGAATGATGGTAAGTGGAAAAGCAGTGTGCTGTGGGTAGCATACTCAGCTTTATTAGAAGGTTCACAACTTGAGACTTCTACTTTTGAAGGGAGAGAAAAGAGTGGACCCTGCATCCAATATTCTGATTTTTCAGGGGGCTGTCCTAGAGACTGGTTTCTGTCTTGACCAACTCAGAGTGTAGATTAGACCTGGCATATAATAGATACCTGGTACAGCTAAAAACAAAAAAACTACCTTGATGATATACAACTGTTTCAGAGAACCAGCAATACAGCATACAGACACCAGAGCAAGCAAGAGATTATGAGGTTATGAAAAGAGAAACCAACAAATCACTCTAATTAGAAATCTACAAACACAGGTTGCCAGAATTTTGAGCTGGGATGACTGGTGTAGGTCTTTCCCTGTCAGTGCCAGCACATAAAAGACTAGATGACATGGCTATTTCTTCAAAGGTGCAGATATCAATACAAAGCTAAAAGGAACACAAAAAGGGGGGAATAAGGTCCAATCAAAGGGACAAAATAAAGCTCCAGAAACTGATACTAATGAAATCAAGGTGTATGACTATCCTGACAAAAAGTTCAAGATAACTGTCATAAAAATGCTCAATGAAAAAATTGCTCAATGAGGTTGGGAAAATTACGGATGAATGAGACTATCAAGAGAGAAAATATAAAAAAGAAAATAAATTTGGAGGTATTTAATACAAAAACTGAACTAAAAAATTCAATGCCTGGGTTCAACAATATATGCAATATGCAATATATATGATCAGATTTGACCATATAGAAGAATCAGCCAATAATGAAGAAAGGTCATTTGAAATTATCCAGTCAGATTAAAAATGAAAAAGAATGAAAAAGAACACAGAAGGATTAAGGAACTTAAATGACCACATAAAATGAATCACCCTTCATATTATGGGAATCTCAGAACTAGAAGAGAGAGAGAAAGATACATAAAGGGATTATTTAAAGGATAAGAGCTGAAAACTTGCCAAATCTGGAAATGGAAATGGACAACCAGACTCAAAAAGCCTAAAAATGACCACTAAAGATGAATCCAAAGAAGACTCAAAAGAAGTTCACATCACGACATTATAATCAAACTATCAAAAGTCAAGGACAAAGAGAATTTTTTCCAAAGTGAGAATTTTAAACACAGAAAGATTAAAGTGACTCATCACATAAAAGGGAGCCCCCAACAGGACTTATAGCAGACTTCTCATCAGAAACTTCACAGACCAGAAGGGAGTGAAATGATGCATTCAAATTGATGAAAAGAAAAAAAAAAATGCCTACCAAGAATACTATACCCAGTAAAACTCTACTTCAAAAAATGAGAGATAAAGACTTACAGATAAACAAAAACTGAGAGCATTTGTCAATGCTAGACCTGATATAAGTTATCATAAGGGAATTCTTCAAGTTGAAACAAAAGGACACTAAACAACAACATAAAAACATGTGAAACTATGAAGCCAGCTGGGAAAAGTAAAGACATAGACAAAGAAATGCTACAACAATGTAAAAGTGGTACAAAGATCACTTTTTCTAGTATTTGAGTTAAAAAAAACCCATAAATAATAACTATAAAAAGATATAATTCTGATATCAAAAATATAAAGTATGTGGGAGATAGTAAAACTAGCTTTTATAAATGATCAACGTGAAGTTGTTATTAGCATAAACTATACTGCTATGTTTAATGAAAGTTCATGATAACTACAAAGAAAATGCCTATAGAATATACATAAAAGAAAACAAGGATCAAAAAATATTACTACAAAAAACAAAGCAACCAACCAAACACAAAGGAAACAAGGAAAGTGGGACAAATGAGCTTTAAGACAGAACACAATTGACAAAAATGGCAATGGTAAGTTCTTATCTATCAGTAACTACTTTAAATTTTAATAGACATTCTCCAACCAAAAGACATAGAATGGCTAAATGGATTAAAAAATCAGTATCTAACTATATGCTGTCTTACTAGATACTCACTTTAGACTTAAAGACACATTTAGGCTAAAAGTGAAAGGACAGAAAAAAATATATTCCATGAAAATGGTAACTGTATCAGACCAAATAAACTTTTACCCAAAAACTGTCATGGGAAACAAAGCAGGACATAATATAATAATAATAAAAGTTTCAATTCACCAGGAACATGTAACAGTTATAAATATATATATACCCAACATTAGAGCACCTAAATACATAAAGCAAACTTTCATAGAAATAAAGGGAAAAATACATAGTAACGTATTAACAGATTTTAATATCACACTTTCAATAACTGATAAACATACATATATTCAACATGAAATGAGGGAATGTGAACACTACCACAGACCAGATGGACCTGACTGACAAATGAAATTGTTTCACCTAACAGTACCAGAACAGACATTCTTCTCAACTGCACAAAGAACATTCTCCAGGATAACCACGTATTAGGTCAAAAAACAGATCTTAACAAATTTAAGAAGATTAAAGTCATACAAAATATCTTCTCTGTTCTAAATAAACTGAAATTAGAAATTAATAGGAGAAGGAAAATACAAATAGAAACCACAGTAAAATCACTTTACACCTGTTAGGAATGGTCATTATAGAAAAACAAAACAAACAAGAAAACAAGTGTTGGTGAAGATGTGGAGAAACTGGAACTCTGTGGACTTCTGACAAGAATGTAAAATGGTGCAGCTGCTACAGAACACTATATGGAGGTTTCTCAAAAAATTCAAAATTAAACCACCATATGATCCACCAATCCCAGATCTGAGTATTCATCCTTAAGAATTGAAATCAGGTACTTGAAGTTATATTTGCATGCCCATATTCACTTCAGCATTTTCAGTATTGCCAAAATTCTGGAAGCTATCTAAATATTCATAGATAGATAACTAGATAAAGAAAATATGATATATCCAAACGGTGTAGTATTTTTCATCATTAAAAAAGAAATTGGGAATTCCCTAGCAGTCCATTCATTAAGAATCCATGTTTTCACTGCCTCGTGCCTGGGTTCAATCCACAGTTGGGGTACTAAGATCATAGAAGCCATGTAGCATGGCCAAAAAAAAAGGGAAAAGGTATCTTGTCATATGTGATGACATGAATGAACCTGGAAGATATCATGCTAAGTAAAATAAGCCAGTTGCAGAATGACTAATACTGCATAAAACTCCTTATATGAAGTATCTAAAGTAGTCAAACTCACAAAAGCAGAAAGTAATGTGGTTATCATGGACAGGGAGAAGTGGGAAATGGAAAGTTGATGCTCAATACACATAGTTTCAGTTATGCAAAATGAAAAAGTCCTAGAGATTTCTCATAAAAGAGTGCAATTAAAATTAACAGTACTGTACTACACACCTAAAAATTTTTTAAGAGGGTAGATCTCAGTCTACATGTCTTTTTTTTTAAATCACGATAGAGGAAAAAATAGTTTAAAAATTTATGGAGGAGACGACAACACAGTAGAGGCATAATATTTTCATCTTGAATTCTCATATTACAAACAGATAACTATACAAAACAAAGAACAGAACTTATGAACAAAATACACAACAAAACTAGGACACAGTAAAGTCCCCTTGCACCTCATAACACAACCACAAGGAGAGTTTGGTTCAGCAACATGATCTGCATGGTAATGGCAATTCCATTGCAATAAGCAAATACCATATGCAGACCTGAGACCAGGAAAATACCATATAGTACTCACCAGAAAACACATCGGCCAAATAAGGAACAATAGGTGAAACTAGAAGGGCTTTGGTCCATTCCACTAGTGGATGAATGCAAAGAGTATCCGATAATTAGTTCTAAAGGAGGTGGAACAGCCTAATCCCATGAATGCTAAAAACTGACCAACAAAGGCTCCTTTTGAAGACACAATTCTTAACCCTGGTGGTCCAGTGGTTAAGAATCCACCTGCAAATGCAGGGGACCCACGTTTTATTCCTGGTCCAGAAAGATTCTCCATGATGCAAGAGAACTAAGCTATGTGCCACAACTACTGAGCCCACACTTGAGCCCACAAGGCACAATTACTGAGCCCATGTGCCTGAAACTACTGTAGCTGGCATGCCCTACAACCTGTGCTCTGAAACAAGAGTAGCCATTACAATGAGAAGCCTGCGTGCCACAACTAGAGAGCAGCCCCTGTTCACCACAATTAGAGAAAGCCTGCATGCAGCAACAAAGACCCAGTGCAGTCCAAATAAATAAAAAAATAAATTAAAAAAAGACACATTGAGGACAAACTGCATGAAGTGGAATTAAAATTGAGCAGAACTAGGGCAGAAAGGAAAAGAAGACCCAGAAAAAGGTAACAATGGGAGAGACCAAATATCACCAAAAAAAAAAAAAAAAAAAAAGGTGAAAAAAAATTTTAAAAAGCTCCACAAAGTTAGAAAAGCTAGCTGAACCAAACTTCCTTCTAAAATCTGAGCCAGAACAGTGTGGATATTCCTTAAAAAACTGGAAATAGAACTGCCATAGAACCAGCAATCCCACTACTGGGCATACACACCGAGGAAACCAGAATTGAAAGAGACACGTGTACCCCAATGTTCATCGCAACACTGTTTATAATAGCCAGGACATGGAAGCTACCTAGATGTCCATCAGCAGACGAATGGATAAGCAAGCTGTGGTACATATACACAATGGAATATTACTCACCCATTAAAAAGAATATACTTGAATCAGTTCTAATGAGGTGGATGAAACTGGAGCCTATTATACAGAGTGAAGGAAGTCAGAAAAACACCAATACAGTATACTAATGCATATATATGGAATTTAGAGAGATGGTAACGATAACCCTATATGCGAGACAGCAAAAGAGACAATGTATAAAACAGTCTTTTGGACTCTGTGCAAAAGGGCGAGGGTGGGATGATCTGAGAGAATAGCATTGAAACATGTATATTATCATATGTGAAACAGATCGCCAGTCCAGGTTTGACGCATGAGACAGGGTGCTCAGGGCTTGTGCACTGGGATGACCCTGAGGGATGGGATGGGGAGGGAGGTTCAGGATGGGGAACACATGTACACCCATGGCTGATTCATGTCAATATATGGCAAAAACCACTACAATACTGTAAAGTAATTAGCCTCCAATTAAAATAAATTAAAAAAATAAATAAAATCTCAGCCAAAGTAATTTCATATGAAAATCAACAGATGGGCAGAGTCAAGATGTCAGTGAGGGAAGACACGGAATCTGTGCCACACCTAGGATACCTAACAGGCACCAGTGGGGAACTTCCTGCAGATAAGTGGACAAGAAGAGACCCAGAGAGAACAGGTACCAGGTAGGAGGAAGTGGAGAAGCTAGAGGCCTGGGGACCAGTGATTGAGGAGCCGCTGGAGGAGGGTGAGCAGTTTTGGTACTGAAAGAAATTTGGGTGCCTGGGGTAGTTTGGGCACCTTTGGGCCCTGGGAGCAGGCTGTCTGCTCACCTGGGAAGGGTTGTATCCTTGGGGATTGAAGATCTACTGGGAAAAGCCCAAGGGGTTCCCGCTTTCACTTTGCAGGAGTGAGAGGCTGCTGGGGAAGGGGAGTAGTTTTGATGCCATAAGTGTTTTGGGTGCCAGGGGCAGTTTGGGCACCTTTGGACACTAGGAGCAGTGTGCCTGCTTGCCTGGGAGAGGTTGGGATCCTTGGGGATTGGAGTATCCACTGGGAAAAGCTCCTGGGTTCCCCTTTAACTTTGCTGTGACTGAGGGGCTGCTGGGGAAGGGGGAGAAGTTCTGGCACCAGAAGCAATTTAGAAGCTTCTAGGTACTGAGAGAGATGTATCTGCTCCACTGGGAGAGAGAGAGATCTCTGAAGGGATAGAAAGATTCACTGGGTAAGCCCATGGGGTTCCCCTTTCATTTGGCCCTGGGATACATTCTGGAGCCCAGGGGCTTGAACATCTGCCCTCCAGGGCCCTCTCTATTCACCTGCAGAGCCCTTTGCCCTCTGGGGCATACTACACTCTTCAGGGACCTCTCCACCGGGGGAGGCTCCTGCAAGGAGATAAAAATGCCTGCTGGCTTGGGAAGTCACCTGCAGGGTTGCAGGAATAGGGAACTGCCTAGTGTCACTCTCCCAACTCAGCCCTGGAGCCTCCTAAGGCCCCCAGGCTGAGCCCTCTGCCCTTCTGGACCACCTCCCCCCTCCAGGGCCCTCCTCCAGGCCCAGTCCTTTGCCATTTGGGATCCCCAGCCCCAGGGTCCCCCTCTATTCTCTGGTTTCCTCCCACCTCCTAGGTCTCCATCCTCTTCAGGTCCCTTCACCCTTCCAGAGGCCCTGTCTGCCTGCTGGACTGGCCCTCCACCATCCAGGACTCCCCTCCACACATTGAAAAGCAAAAATAACATACAAAGGAGTCCTGAAAAGGCCAACAGCTAATTTTTCAGCAGAACCTCTGCAGGCCAGAAGGCAGTGGCAGGATATATTTAAAGTGATGAAAGAGAAAACCTACAGCCAAGATTACTCTACCCAGCAAGGACCTTATTCAGATTTGAAGGTGAAATAAAAAGCTTTATAGAACAACAAAATTTAAAAGAATTCATCACAAAAAAAGAAAAAGAATTCAGCACCACCAAATCAGTCTTACAACAAATGCTAAAGGAAATTCTCTAGCAGGAAACACAAGAGAAGAAACAGATCCACAAAACCCTAAACAATTAAGAAAAATGGCAATAGGACCACACATATCAATAATAACATTAAATGCAAATAAATAATTGCTCCAACCAAAAGACACTGACTGGCTGAATGTATACAAAAACAAGATCTGTGCACATGCTGCCTCCAGGAGACCCACTTCAGATGTAACGACACACACAGACTGAGAGTCAGGGGATAGAAAAAGATATTCCATGCAAATGGGTACCAAAAGAAGGTGGGAGCAGCAATACTCATATCAGAAAAAATAGATTTTAAAATAAAAACTGTCACATGAGATAAGGAAAGACACTACACAATGATCAAGGCATCAAACCAAGAAGACAAAGCAATTATAAATATTTATGCACCCAATATAGGAATACCTCAATACATATGAAAAACACTAACAGACATTGAACACCTCATACCAGTGGCAGATCATCAAAACAGAAAATTAATAAGGAAACACAAGCACTAAATGACACATTAGACCAGATGAACCCAACTGGTATATTCAAGACATTCCATCCAAATGAAGAAGAATACACTTTCTTCTCAAGTGCACCTGGAACTTTCTCCAGATAGATCACATCTTGGGTCACAAATCAAGCCTTAGTAAATTTAAGAAAACTGAAATCATATCAAGCATCTTTTCTGAACACAATGATATGAGGCAAAATATGAATTACATGGAAAAATTGCAAAAAAAAAAAAACCAAATGGAGATTAAACAACACACTTCTACATAACAAGAGGTCACTGATGGAATCAAAAATACCTAAAAACAAATGAGAGTGAAAACACGGTGACCCAGAACTATAGGATACAGAAAAAGCAGTTCTAAGAGGGGAATTTAGCAATACAATCCTACCTCAGTAAACCAGACAAACATCAAATAAAGAACCTGTCTTTACACCTAAAGCAACTAGAAAAGGACAACAACAACAACAAAAAACCCTCCAAAATTAGTGAAAGGAAAGACATTGTTAAGACTAGAGCACAAATAAATGAAAAAGAAATTAAGGAAATAACAGCCAAGTTAAATAAACTTAAAAGCTGGCTCTCTGAGTAGATAACCAAACTTGACAAATCACACCCAGACTCATCAAGAAAATAAGGGAGAGGACTCAATTAAAAAAAAATTATAAATGAAAACGGAGAAGTAACAACAGACAATGTAGATACAAAGGATCATGAGAGACTACTGTGAGCAACTATACTCCAAAAAAATGGGCAAACTGGAAGAAATGTACAAGTTCCTAGAAAAGTACAACCTTCCAAAACTGAACCAGGAAAAAACCAGAAATCATGAATGGACCAATCACAAGCACTAAAATCGAAACTGTGATAAAAAATCTTCCAATTAAAAAAAAAACCCAGGGCCTGATGGTTTTACAGATGAATTTTACAAAAAGTATAAAGAAATAAAACTTATCCTGCTCAAATTCTTCCTGAAAATTAAACAGGAAGAAAAATTCCCACTCATCCTAGGAGGGTATCATCACCCTGATATCAAAACCAGACAAAGATACAACCAAAAAAAAAAAAAAATTGTGGGCCACTATCACTGATGAACATAGCTGCAAAAATCCTCAAGAAATTTGAGCAAACAGAATCCAACAGCACATTAGGATGATCATACACCATGCTCAAGTGGAATTTTCCCAAGGATGCAAGGATTCGTCAATATCCACAAATCAATCAATGTGATACACCATGTCAACAAATTCAAAGATAAAAAACAAATGGTCATCTCAACAGATGCAGAGAAGGCCGTCCACAAAACTCAACACTCATTTATGATAAAAATGCTCCAGAAAGTAGCCCTAAAAGGAACTTACCTCAATATAATAAAGGCCATATACAACAAACCCACAGCAAAAATCATTCTCAATGGTGAAAAACTGAAAGCATGTCCTCTAAGATCAGGAACAAGACAATGGTGTCCACACTCGCCACTATTATTTAGCATGGTTTTGAAAGTCCTAGCTATGGCAAGCAGAGAAAAAGAACAAAGAAATAAAAGGAATACAGATTGGAAAGTTAGTAAAACTCAATCACTGTTTGCAGATGACACGAAAACCCTAAACAATCCATCAGAAAATTACTAGTTAATGAATGTATTAAAGCTAAAGGATATAAAGTTAATACACAGAAATCCATTGCATTCCTATACAAAAACATATAAAGATCACAAAGAAAAGTTAAGGAAACAATTCCATTCACCACTGCAACAAAAAGAATAAAATAGCTAGGAATAAACCTACCTAAAGAGACAAAAGACCAGTATATAGAAAACTATAAAACACTGATGAAAGAAATCAAACATGACACAAACAGTTGGAGAGATATACCTTATTTCTGGACTGGAACAATCAATATAGTGAAAATGACTATACTATTTAAAACAATGTACAGATTCAATGCAATCCCTATCAAACTATCAATGGTATTCTTCACAGAACTAGACCAAAGAACTTCACAATTTGTATGGAAACAAATAATACCATGAAGAGCCAAAACAATCTTGAGAAAAAGAATGGAATTGGAAGAATCAACTTTCCTGACTTCAGTTCACTTCAGTTGCTCAGTCATGTCCGACTCTTTGTGACCCCATGGACTGCAGCACGCCAGGCTTCCCTGTCCATCACCAATTCCCGGAGCTTACTCAAAGTCATCTCCATTGATTCGGTGATACCATCCAACCATCTCATCCTCTGTTGTCCCCTTCTCCTGCCTTCACCTGTTCTCAGCAATAGGGTCTTTTCCAACAAGTCAGTTCTTCACATCAGGTGCCCAAGGTATTGGAGTTTCAGCTTCAGCATCGGTCCTTCCAACGAATACTCAGGACTGATTTCCTTTAGGATTACTGATTTGATCTTCTTGCAGGCCAAGGGACTCTCAAGTGTCTTCTCAATCACCACAGATCAAAATCATCAATTCTTTGGTGCTCAGCTTTCTTTATAGTCCAACGGTCACATCCATACATGACTAATAGAAAAACCATAGCTTTGAGTAGACAGACCTCTGTCGGCAAAGTAGTGTCTCTGCTTTTTAATATGCTGTCTAGGTTGGTCATAACTTTTTGCCAAGGAACAAGCGTCTTTTAGTTTCATGGCTGCAGTCACCATCTGCAATGATTTTGGAGCCCAAGTAAATAAAGCCTGTCATTGTTTCCCCAACTACTGGCCATGAAGTGATGGGACTGGATGCCATGATCTTAGTTTTCTGAATGTTGAGTTTTAAGCCAACTTTTTCACTCTCCTTTTTCACTTTCACCAAGAGGCTCTTTAGTTCTTTGATTTCTGCCATAAGGGTGGTGTCATCTGCATATCTGAGGTTATTGATATTTCTCCTGGCAATTTTGATTCCAGCTTCTACTTCATCCAGCATGGCATTTCTCCTGATGTACTCTGCATATGAGTTAAATAAACAGGGTGACAATATACAGCTTTCACATACTCCTTTCCCAACTTGGAACCAGTCTATTGTGCCATGTCCAGTTCCAACTGTTACTTATTGACCTGCATACAGATTTCTCAGGAGGCAGGTCAGGTGATCTGGTAGGTGGTAAATATATATTTCAAAATGATGGAGCAGAAGGACATATGCTCATCTTCTCCTGCAAGAACTCCAAGATAAAAACTCGCTGCTGAACAACCATCGACAGAAGAAAGTTGGATACCGCGAAAAAACTATACACCATGTCCAAGGGCAAAGGAGAAGCCCCAGCAAGATGTTCAGTCAGTCAGTCAGTTCAGTCGCTCAGTCGTGTCTGACTCTTTGCGATCCCATGAATCGCAGCACCCCAGGCCTCCCTGTCCATCACCAACTTGCAGATTTCACACAGACTCACGTCCATCGAGTCAGTGATGCCATCCAGCCATCTCATCCTCTGTCGTCCCCTTCTCCTCCTGCCCCGAATCCCTCCCAGCATCAGAGTCTTTTCCAATGAGTCAACTCTGCATGAGGTGGCCAAAGTACTGGAGTTTCAGCTTTAGCATCATTCCTTCCAAAGAAATCCCAGGGCTGATCTCCTTCAGAATGGACTGGTTGGATCTCCTTGCAGTCCAAGGGACTCTCAAGAGTCTTCTCCAACACCACAGTTCACAACCATCAATTCTTCAGGGCTCAGCCTTCTTCACAGTAAAACTCTCCTATCCATACATGACCACAGGAAAAACCATAACCTTGACTAGACGAACATTGTTTAGCAAAGTAATGTCTCTGATTTTGAACATGCTATCTAGGTTGGTCATAACTTTCCCTCCAAGGAGTAAGTGTCTTTTAATTTCATGGCTGCAGTGATTTTGGAGCCATCTGCAGTGATTTTGGAGCCCCCCAAAATAAAGTCTGACACTGTTTCCACTGTTTCCCCATCTATTTCCCATGAAGTGATGGGACCGGATCCCATGATCTTCATTTTCTGAATGTTGAGATTTAAGCCAACTTTTTCACTATCCACTTTCACTTTCATCAAGAGGCTTTTTAGTTCTTCTTCACTTTCTGCCATAAGGGTGGTGTCATCTGCATATCTGAGGTTATTGATATTTCTCACGGCAATCTTGATTCCAGGTTGTGTTTCTTCCAGCCCAGTGTTTCTCATGACGTACTCTGCAGAGAAATTAAATAAGCAGGGTGACAATACACAGCCTTGACGTACTCCTTTTCCTATTTGGAACCAGTCTGTTGTTCCATGTCCAGTTCTAACTGCTGCTTCCTGACTGGCATACAAATTTCTCAAGAGGCAGATGAGGTGGTCTGGTATTCCCATCTCTTTCAGAATTTTCCACAGTTTATTGTGATCCACACAGTCAAAGGCTTTGCATAGTGAATAAAGCAGAAATAGATGTTTTTCTGGAACTCTCTTGCTTTTTCCATGATCCAGCAGATGTTGCCAATTTGATCTCTGGTTCCTCTGCCTTTTCTAAAACCAGCTTGAACATCTGGAAGTTCATGATTCACGTATTGCTGAAGCCTGGCTTGGAGAATTTTGAGCATTACTTTACCAGCGTGTGAGATGAGTGCAATTGTGAGGTAGTTTGAGCATTCTTTGGTATTGCCTTTCTTTGGGATTGGAATGAAAACTGACCTTTTCCAGTCCTGTGGCCACTGCTCAGTTTTCCAAATTTGCTGGCATATTGAGTGCAGCACTTTTACAGCATCATCTTTCAGGATTTGAAATACCTCAAGTGGAATTCCATCACCTCCACTAGCTTTGTTCGTAGTGATGCTTTCTAAAGCCCACTTGACTTCATGTTCCAGGATGTTTGGCTCTAGGTCAGTGATCACACCATTGTGAATATCTGGGTCGTGAAGATCTTTTTTGTACAGTTCTTCTGTGTATTCTTGCCACATCTTCTTAATATCTTCTGCTTCTGTTAGGTCCATACCATTTCTGTCCTTTATCGAGCCCATCTTTGCATGAAATGTTCCCTTGGTATCTCTAATTTTCTTGAAGACATCTCTAGTCTTTCCCATTCTATTGTTTTCCTCTATTTCTTTGCATTGATTGCTGAAGAAGGCTTTCTTATCTCTTCTTGCTATTCTTTGGAACTCTGCATTCAGATCCTTATATCTTCCTTTTCTCCTTTGCTTTTCGCTTCTCTTCTTTTCACAGCTATTTGTAAGGCCTCCCCAGACAGCCATTTTGCTTACCCAAGTAAGATGGTAGGTGTTGCAAGAGGGCATCAGAGGGCAGACACACTGAAACCATACTCACAGAAAACTAGTCAATCTAATCACACTAGAACCACAGCCTCGTCTAACTCAATGAAACTAAGCTATGCCCATGGGGAAACCCAAGATGGGCGGGTCATGGTGGAGAGGACTGACAGAATGTGGTCCACTGGACAAGGGAATGGCAAACCACTTCAGTATTCTTGCCTTGAGAACCCCACGAACAGTATGAAAAGGCAAAATGATAGGATACTGAAAGAGGAACTCCCCAGGTCAGTAGGTGCCCAATATGCTACTGGAGATCAGTGGAGAAATAACTCCAGAAAGAATAAAGGGATGGAGCCAAAGCAAAAAGAATACCCAACTGTGGATGTGACTGGTGATAGAAGCAAGGTCCGATGCTGTAAAGAGCAATATTGCATAGGAACCTGGAATGTCAGGTCCATGAATCAAGGCAAATTGGAAGTGGTCAAATGAGAGATGGCAAGAGTGAATGTTGACATTCTAGCAATCAGCAAACTAAAATGGACTGGAACGGGTGAGTTTAACTCAGATGACCATTATATCTACTACTGTGGGTAGGAATCCCTCAGAAGAAAAGGAGTAGCCATCACGGTCAACAAAAAAGTCCAAAATGCAGTACTTGGATGCAATCTCAAAAACGACAGAATAATCTCTGTTCATTTCCAAGGCAAACCATTCAATATCACAGTAATCCAAGTCTATGGCCCAACCAGTAATGCTGATGAAGCCGAAGTTGAACAGTTCTATGAAGACCTACAAGACCTTTTAGAACACCCAAAAAAGATGTCCTTTTCATTACAGGGGACTGGAATGCAAAAGTAGGAAGTCAAGAAACACCTGGAGTAACAGGAAAATTTGGCCTTGGAATACGGAAGGAAGCAGGGCAAAGACTAATAGAGTTTTGCCAAGAAAATGCACTGGTCATAACAAACACCCTCTTCCAACAACACAAGAGAAGACTCTACACATGGACATCACCAGATGGTCAATACCGGAATCAGACTGATTATATTCTTTGCAGCCAAAGATGGAGAAGCTCTATACAGTCAACAAAAACAAGACCAGGAGCTGACTGTGGCTCAGATCATGAACTCTTTATTGCCAAATTCAGACTTAAATTGAAGAAAGTGGGGAAAACCACTAGACCATTCAGGTATAACCTAAATCAAATCCCTTATGATTATACAGTGGAAGTGAGAAATAGATTTAAGGGCCTAGATCTGATAGATAGAGTGCCTGATGAACTATGAATGGAGGTACGTGACATTGAACAGGAGACAGGGATCAAGACCATCCCCATGGGGGGGAAAAAAAAAAGGAAGATGGTAGGAGGGGCAAAATCACGTTTAGAATCAAACCCCAAACCCGCCAGAGATGCTCAGAGGGCTCAAACAAACCATGTGCGCACCAGGACCCATAGACCCCACAGAGACTGAGCCAGAATTGTTTGCGTGTCTCCTACAGAGGTACCGGTCAGCAGTGGACTGCTGCAGTGGCAGGGCCTCTGGATCAATTAGACCTGGGTAAGGGATAAGCCCTCTTGGAGGAGGTCGCCATTAACACCACCACAGAGCCATCAGAACTCCCCTGCCAGAGCTGGGGAGACATGCTGTTGGAGCGCACAAACAAAACCTGTGCATACAAGGTCTCAGGAGAAAGGAGCAGTGACCCTACAAGAGACTGAGGCAGACTTGCCTGTGAGTGTCAAGGAGTCTCCGGCAGAGGCATGGGTCGGCAGTGGCGTGCTGCAGGGTTGGGGGCACTGAGTGCACCAGTGCCTGCATGGGACCTTTTGAATCTTCATTACCTCCACCATATTTTGGCCCCAGGTCAAACAACAGGGAGGGAACACAGTCCCACCCATCAGCAGAAAACTGGATTAAAGATTGACTGAGCATGGCCCCGCCCATCAGAACAAGACCCAGTTTTCCCCTAAGGCAGTCTCCCCCATCAGGAAACTTCCATAAGCCTGTTCTCCTTCTCCATAAGAGTGCAGACAGAATGTAATCACAGTCACAGAAAACTAACCAATCTAATGACATGGACCACAGCCTTATCTAACTCAATGAAACTATGAGCCACTCCGTGTACGACCACCCAAAATGGTCAGGTCATGGTGGAGAGTTCTGACAAAACGTGGTCCACTGGAGAAGGCAATGGAAAACCACTTCAGTATTCTTGCCTTGAAAACCCCATGAACAGTACGAAAAGGCAAAAACATAGGACACTGAAAGATGAACTCCCCAGGTTGGTACGTGCCCAATATGCTACTGGAGATCAGTGAAGACATAAGTCCAGAAAGAATGAAGAGACAGAGCCAAAGCAAAAACACCACCCAGCTGTGGATGTGACTGCTGATGGAAGTAAATTCCTGACTTCAGACTAGTACAAAGCTACAGTTACCAAGACAGTATGGTACTGGCACAAAAACAGAAATATAGGCCAGTGGAATAAGATACAAAACCCAGAGATAAACACACACACCTATGGACACCTTGGGGGCTTCCCTCGTAGCTCAGTTGGTAAAGAATCTGCTTTCAATGCAAGAGACCCAAGCTCGATTCTTGGGTTGGGAAGATCCGCTGGAGAAGGGATAGGCTACCTACTCCAGTATTTTTGGGCTTCCCTTATGGCGTAGCTCGTAAAGAATTTGCCTGCAATGCGGGAGACCTGGGTTCAATCCCTGGGTTGGGAAGATCCCCTGGAGAAGGGAAAGGCTACCCACTCCAGTATTCTGGCCAGGATAATTCCATGGACTAGACAGTCCATAGGGTCCCAAAGGGTCGGAAACAACTGAGTGACTTTCACTTTCACTATGGACAGCTTATCTTTGACAAAGGAGGCAAAAATACACAATGGAGAAAACACATTCTCTTCAACAAATGGCACTGGGAAAACTGGTCAACTACACGTAAAAGAATGAAATTAGAACACTTTCTAACACCATACAGAAAAATAAACTCAAAATGAATTAAAGACCTAAACTAAGACCAGAAACTATAAAAACTCTTGGAGGAAAACAAAGGCAGAACACTTTCTGACACAAATCACAGCAAGATCCTCTATGACCCACCTCCAGGAGTAACATGCTGCTGCTGCTGCTGCTGCTAAGTCGCATCAGTCGTGTGTGACTCTGTGCGACCCCATAGACAGCAGCCCACGAGGCTCCCCGTCCCTGGGATTCTCCAGGCAAGAACACTGGAGTGGGTTGCCATTTCCTTCTCCAATGTATGAAAGTGAAAAGTGAAAGTGAAGTCGCTCAGTCATGTCCGACTCCTAGCGACCCCATGGACTACAGCGCACCAGGCTCCTCTGGTCCATGGGATTTTCCAGGCAAGAGTACTGGAGTGGGGTGCCATTGCCTTCTCCCAGGAGTAACATAAATAAGAACAAAAAGAAACAAATGGTACCTAATTAAACTTAAAAGCTTTTGCACAACAAACGAAACTATAAGCAACATGAAAAGACAACTGTCAGAATGGGAGACAATAGTAGAAAGTGAAACAACTAACAAAGGATTAATCTCCAAAACAGGCTCAATCAAAAAGTGGACAGATGACTTAAACAGACATTTCTCCAAAGAACACATACAGATGGCTAGTAAACACATGAAAAGATGTGCAACATTGTTCATTATTAGATAAATGCAAATCAAAAGCACAATGAGGTATCTCCTCACACTAGTTAGAATGGCCATCATCAAAAAGTCTACAAACAATAAATACTGGAAAGGGTGTGGAAGAAAGGGAACCTTCTTACACTGTTGCTGGGAATGCAAACTGATACAAACAATATGGAGAATAGTATGAAGATTCCTTAAAACACTAGGGATAAAACTACCATATGGCTCAGCAATTGCACTACTGGGCATATACCCTGAGGAAACCATAACTGAAAAAAGACCCCATGTACCCCAATATTCATTGCATGGAAGCAACCTAGATGTCCATCAGCAGAAAAACAGATAGGGAAGCTGTGGTACATATTATTTATACACAATAGACTATTACTCAGCTATAAAAAGGAATGCATTTGAGTCAGTTCTAATGAGGTCAACAAACGTAGAGTCTATTATACATAATAAAGTTAAGTCAGAAAGAGAAAGACAAAAATCATATATTAACACATATATATGGAATCTAGAAAGATAGTACCAATGATCCTATGTGAAGGGCAGCAAAGTAGACACAGACATACAGAACAGACATCTGGACACACTGGGAGAAGGAAAGGGTGGGATGATTTGGGAGAATGGCATTGAAACATATACATTACCATATCTAAAACAGATAGTCAGTTGGAGTTTGATATATAGTGGGAGTTTGATATATGACACAGGGAACCCAAAGCTGGTACTCTGTGACAGTGGGGGATAGGGTGGGGTGGGAGGTGGGAGGGAATCCAGGAGAAAGGGGACACATGTATGCCTATGGCCAATTCACGTTGATGTATGGCAGAGGCCATTAGAATATTGTAAAGTAATTATTGTCTAAATAAAACAAATTTAAAAAGAAGACAATATGGTACTGGCAGAAAAACAGAAATATAGACTAAAGAATACTCAAACTACCACACAATTGCACTCATCTCACATGCTAGTAAAGTAATGATCAAAATTCTCAAAGCCAGGCTTCAGCAATATGTGAACTGTGAACTTCCAGATGTTCAAGCTGGTTTTAGAAAAGGCAGAGGAACCAGAGATCAAACTGCCAACATCCACTGGATCATCGAAAAAGAAAGAGAGTTCCAGAAAAGCATATATTTCTGCTTTATTGACTATGCCAAAGCCTTTGACTGTGTGGATCACAATAAACTGTAGAAAAATCTGAAAGAGATGGGAATACCAGACCACCTGACCTGCCTCTTGAGAAATCTGTATGCAGGTCAGGAAGCAACAGAACTGGACACGGAACAATAGACTGGTTCCAAATAGGAAAAGGAGTACGTCAAGGCTGTATATTGTCACCCTGCTTATTTAACTTCTATGCAGAATACATCATGAGAAACGCTGGGCTGGAAGAAGCACAAGCTGGAAACAAGATTGGTGGGAGAAATATCAATAACCTCAGATATGCAGATGACACCACCCTTATGGCAGAAAGTGAAGAGGAACTCAAAAGCCTCTTGATGAAAGTGAAAGTGGAGAGTGAAAAAGTTGGTTTAAAGCTCAACATTCAGAAAACGAAGATCATGGGATCCGGTCCCATCACTTCATGGGAAATAGATGGGGAAACTGTGGAAACAGTGTCAGACTTTATTTTTTTGGGCTCCAAAATCACTGCAGATGGTGATTGCAGCCATGAAACTAAAAGACGCTTACTCCTTGGAAGGAAAGTCATGACCAACCTAGACAGCATATTCAAAAGCAGAGACATTACTTTGCCAACAAAGGTCCGTCTAGTCAAGGCTATGGTTTTTCCAGTAGTCATGTATGGATGTGAGAGTTGAACTGTGAAGAAAGCTGAGCACCGAAGAATTGATGCTTTTGAGCTGCGGTGTTGGAGAAGACTCTTGAGAGTCCCTTGGACTGCAAGGAGATCCAACCAGTCCATTCTAAAGGAGATCAGTCCTGGGTGTTCATCAGAAGGACTGATGCTAAAGCTGAAACTCCAGTACTTTGGCCACCTCATGCAAAGAGTTGACTCACTGGAAAAGACTCTGATGCTTGGAGGGATTCGGGGCAGGAGGAGAAGGGGACGACAGAGGATGAGATGGCTGGATGGCATCACCAACTTGATGGACGTGAGTTTGAGTGAACTCCGGGAATTTGTGATGGACAGTGAGGCCTGGAGTGCTGCGATTCATGGGGTCGCAAAGAGTCAGACTCAACTGAGCAACTGAACTGAACTGAACAACATAGAAAGCCCAGATATAAACCCATTCACCTATGGGCACCTTACGTTTGACAAAGGAGGGAAGAATACACCATGCAGAAGATAGCCTCTTCAATAAATGGTGCTGGGAAACTGGACAGCCATGTGCAAAAGAATGAAACTAGAACACTTTCTAACACCACACACAAAAATAAACTCAAGATGGATTAAAGAATTAAATGTCAGGTCAGAACTACAAGACTCTTAGAGGAAAACACAGGCAGTATGCTCCATGACATAAATCACAGCAAGATCCTCTGTGACTCACCTCCTAGAGTAATGGAAATAGAAAGAAAAATAAACAAATGGGACCTAATTAAACTTAAAAGCTTTTGCAAAGCAAAGCAAACAGTAAATAAGGTTAAAAGACAACCCTCAGAAGGAGAGAAAATCACTAGAAATGAAACAACAGGATTAATCTCCAGAATATATAAGCAGATCATGCAACTCAAAACCAGAAAAAAAAAAAAAAACAACAGCCCAATCAAAAAACGAGCAGAGTACCTAAAGAGACATTTGTCCAAAGAAGTTATAAAGAGAGCCAATAAACACATGAAAAGATGCTCAACATCATTGATTATTAGAGAAATGCAAATCAAAACTAGAATGAGGTATCACCTCACACCAGTCAGAATGGCCATCATCAAAATTCTACAAACAATAAATGCTAGAGAGGATGTGGAGAAAAGGGAACCCTCCTACAGTGTTGGTGGGAGTGCAAACTGATTCAGCCATTACGGACAACAGTTAAGAAGCAACAGTTAGAACAGGACATGGAATAACATACTGGTTCCAAATCAGGAAAGGAGTACATCAAGGGTGTATATTATCACCCTGCTTATTTAACTTATATCCAGAGTGAAAGTGAAAGTGAAGTCGCTCAGTCGTGTCCAACTCTTTGCGACCCTGTGGACGGTAGCCTACCAGGCTCCTCCATCCATAGGATTTTCCAGGCAAGAATACTGGAGTGGGTTGCCATTTCCTTCTCCAGAGGATCTTCCCAACCCAGGGATGGAATCTGGGTCTACCACATTGTAGGCAGACGCTTTACCGTCTGAGGCATGATGTGCAGAGTACATCACGTGAAATGCTGGGCTGGATGAAGCACAAGCTGGAATCAAAATTGCCAGGAGAAATATCAATAATCTCAGATACGCAGATAACACCACACTTATGGCAGAAAGTGAAGAACTAAAGGGCCTCAATGAAAGTGAAAGAGGAGAGAGAAAAAGTTGGCTTATAACTCAACATTCAGAAAACTAGATCATGGCATCCAGTCCCATCGCTTCATGGAAAATAGATGGGGAAACAGTGCAAACAGTGACAGACTTTATTTTTTGGGGCTCCAAAATCACTGCAGATGGTGACCACAGCCATGAAATTAAAAGATGCTTGCTCCGTAGCAGAAAAGTTATGACCAACCTAGACAGCATATTAAAAAGCAGAGATATTACTTTGCCAACAAAGGTCCATTTGGTCAAGGCTATGGTTTTTCTAGTAGTCAAGCATGGGTGTGAGAGTTGGACTATAAAGAAAGCTGTGCACCGAAGAATTGATGCTTTTGAGCTGTGGTGTTGGAGAAGACTCTTGAGAGTCCCTTGGATTACAAGGAAATCCAACCAGTCCATCCTAAAGGAAATCAGTCATGAATATTCATTGGAAGGACTGATGCTGAGGCTGAAACTCCAAATCTTTGGCCAACTGATATGAAGAACCAACTCTTTGGGAAAGACCCTGCTGCTAGAAAAGATTGAAGCCAGGAGGAGAAGGGGATGACAGAGGATGAGATGGTTGGATGGCATCACCAACGCGATGGACCTGCATTTGAGTAAGCTCCAAGTGTTGGTGGTGGACAGGGAAGCCTGGCGTGCTGCAGTCCACGGGTCACAAAGAGCTGGACACAACTGAGCAACTGAACTACTACTACGTTACATAGTTACACATATTTTTGTATCATATAATGAAATAAAACGTATTAAGATAGTATGTGCTCTGAATAATCATTTAAAAATCACACTAGCTCTAAAAAAACCATTATCACTTGCTATTCAGAGTTTTTCTATCATATGTGCCAACTTAAACTAAAATATCAAATTTAACATTAAGGGATTAATAAACACTGATATGGTGATTACTCAGATATAGGTGCTCATTAATGGAATTAATAGCCTTATGAAAAAGACTCCAGAGAATTCCTTAGGCCTATCTACCATATAAGGATACAATGAGAAGACAGCTATTTATGAATCAGGAAGTGGGCCCTCCCTCAACAAACAGTGAATTTCTGGGTACCTTGATCTTAGACTTTCCAGACTTCAGAAGTGTGAAAAATAAATTTCTGTTCCTTATAAGCCATTAATCTACGGTATTTTATTACAGCAGCCTCAACTCAGACAACTTCAAATAAACAACCTTAATTTTCACTTCAAGGGTTGACAAAGAAAAAACTAAATCCAAAAATAGCAGAAAGAAGGAAATAATGAAGACTTGAGCAGAAATAAATAAAATAGAGAACATTTTTTTAAAAAAATAGAGTGAATTCCCTGGCTGTCCAGTGGTTAGGACTCAGGTGTCTCACTGCCAGGGGCCCAGATTCAGTCCCTGGTTGGGGCCACATGGGGTGGCGAAAGAACTTTTTACTTAGAAAAAATAAACAAACTGAGAAAATATTTGTAAATCATATATGTGATGAGGTTTAATATCGTGAATAAAGAAATCCTACAAGTTAGCAACAACAACAAAACCAAACAATGCAATCAAAATCTGAGTAAAAGACATCAATAGACATTTATTCAAAGAAGATACACAAATGGGCAATAAGCATATGAACAGATGCTCAACATCAGGAAATATCAGAGGAATGTAAATGAAAATCACCATTAGATACCACTTCATACCCCTTAGGGTGGCTATTATCAAAAACCAAGCAAACAGAAACCAAACAAACAAAACCAAGAAAATAACCACTGTTGGAAGGACAATGAGAAATTGAAATCCTTGTGCATTATTGCTGAGAGTGTCAAATGGTGCAGTCACTGATGAAAATGCTATGGCAATTTCTCAAGAAATTAAAAACAGGGTTCCTATATAATCCAGCTGTTCCACTTCTGGGTATACAACTAAAACAATTCAAAGCAGGGACTCAGGCATTTGTACATCCATTTTTATAGCATTATTACTCACAACAGCCAAACGGTGGAAGCGACCTAAGTGTCCACTGATTGACGAATGGATAAACAAAATGTACTATGTGCATAGAGTGTTATTCAGCCTTAAACAGGAAGGAAATTCTGACACATATTACAACATGAATGAACGATAGACATTATACCAAGTAAAAAAACACCAGTCACAATAAGACAATATAAATAGTCTATGATTCTACTTATATAAGGTACCTAGTGTACTCAGAGACAGAAAGCACAAGCACATGTTGTTTTGTTGCACTTCACAGAATTAAAAAAAAAAAATTGAAGGTTTGTGGCAATCCAGTATTGAGCAACTCTTACTGGCACCATTTTTCCAACAGCATTTGCTCACTTTGTTTGTCTGTGTCGCACATTGGTAATTCTCACAACATTTCAAACCCTCCACCAACAAAAAAGTTATGACACACTGAAGGCACAGATGACGGTTAGGATTTGGGGCAATAAATTATTTCTAAAATTAAGACATATATGTTTTTAACACTTAATGTTATTGTACACTTAACAGACTATAGTGTAAATAATAACTTTTATATGCATTGAGAAAATAAAAAATTCATGTGACTCGCTTTTTTGATATTTGCTTTATTGTGGTGATCTGGAACCAAACCTGCTGTATCTTCAAGGTATGCCAATAGAATAGTACTTGCCAGAGGTAGGAAAGGGCTTCCCTGGTGGCTGAGTTGGTAAAGATCTGCCTGCAATGCAGGTGACCTAGGTTCCAACCCTGGGTTGGGAAAATCCCCTGGAGAAGGGGACGGCTACCCATTCCAGTATTCTGGCTTGGAGAATTCCATGGACTCTCTATAGTCCATGGGGTTGCAAAGAGTTGAACATGACTGAACGACTTTCACTTTCAGAGGCAGGGAAACGGGGAGAATAGGGGGTTAGTTTGTACTCAGTGGGTATAGAGTATCAGTTGGGGAACATGAAAAAGTTCTGGAGATGGATGGTGGTAATTACTGCACAACAATATGAATATACTAAATGGAACAGAACTGTGTACATTTCAATATGGTCACAGTGGTAAACTTAATGTTACATATATTTAACCACAAAAAATAACCAAAAACAACTGGAGAGGGGAGCTACACCATGCAACACATGGGATCTTAGTTCTCTGACCAGGAATCGAATTTGTGCCCCTTGCAGTGGAACTGTGGAGTCTTAAATGCTGGACCACCAGGGAAGTACAAAAGAAGCAAAATTTTTAAAAATACCAGAATTTATAGGATAGAGTGGAAACAGTGCTCAGAAAGAAAGCTATAGCACTAAATACACATTAAAAATGAAGAAAGGGACTTCCCATGTGATACAGTAGATAAGAATCGGCTTGCCAATGCACAGGACACAGATTTGATCCCAGGTCTGGGAAAATTCCATGTACTGCTGAGCAACTAAGATTGTGCACCACAACTATTGATCCTGCTCTCTAGAGCCTGTGAGCTGCTACTGAGCCCACTCTCCACAACCAGAAAAGCTAACACAATGAGAAGCCTGCACACCACAATAAAGAGTAGCCCCTGCTCACTGCAAATAGAGAAAGCCTGCCACACAGCTACAAAGAACCAGTGCAACTAAATTAAAAAAGTACAATTATTTTAAAAATGAAAAAAGATATCAAATAAATAACCTAACTTTACACCTTAAGTAACTATAAAAAGAAGAGTAAAAACCTAAGGATACCAGAAGGAAATAGTAAAAATTCACGTGGAGATAAAGAAAAAAACAATAGAGAGAATCAACAAAAGCAAAAGTAGGTTCTTTGAAAACAGCAATGAAATTGACAAACTTTTAGTCAGAATGACAAGGAGAGAGACAAGTAACTAAAATTAGAAATGAAAGTCAAAACATTACTACAGGCCTTACAGAAATAACAAGGATAAATAATTGTATGCCAACAAATTAGACAATGGGGATAATGAGGACAAACTCCTCTCATAATAAAAATTACCAAACATAAATTACTCCAAGAAGAAACACAAAATATGAGGAGATTCACAACAAATAAAAACACTGAATCAGTAACACAAAAATTTCCAACAAAGAAAATCCTAGACTATATCACTTTGCTGGTGACTTCCACCAAGCACTTTAAAAAGAAATAATTTAAATCCTCCTCAAACTCTTCCCCAAAAACTGAAAGGAAAGGAACACTTTCGATCTCATTCTTAAAACTAACATTACTCAGATGCGTTTGTGCTCAGTTGTGTCTGACACTTTATGACCCCATAGACCATAGTACACCAGGTTCCACTGTTCATGGGATCTCCCAGGCAAGAATACTGGAGTGGATTGCCAATTTCTCCTCCAGGACATCTTCCCATCCCAGGAATCAAACCTGCATCTTCTCTGTTTCCTGCATTGGCAGGCAGATTGTTTACCACTGAGCCATCTGGGAAGCCCATAAGAAGAAAACTAAATACCAAAATCCCTTATTAATATAGAGGTAAATAGTCTAAACAAAATACTAGCAAACTGAGTCAAAAAGTATGTTAAAAAGATTACATACAATATTCAGGTAGGATTTACCCCAGAAAAGCCCGTGGTTTAACACAAGAAAATCAACAAACATACTACACCACATTAATACAATAAAGGGGAAAGAAACACTTGATCATCACAACTGATATAGAAAAACAGCTAACATACCCAACACCTTTTTGTGATAAAAACATTCAGAGAACTGTGAACAGAAGGAAACTGCTTCAGCATGATAAACCATGTAAAAATGACAGCTAACATCATACTTTGTGGTGAACTGAGTGTTCTCCTTAAACATGGATGACAGCTTTTAACTACTGCTACTCAATACTGTACAGGAAGATCTAACCAAAGCAATTTAGGAAAGATAAAAAAGGTGGTTGAGGATGGAGAAAGTTAGAGGACACACATTTCAACACCAACTGTAAACTTACAATAATTGAAAGTGCAGGACTGACATAAGGATAGACATAAACACTAGTGGAATAGAATTCAGAATCCAGAAATATACCCATACACTGATGGAAACTAATTTTTAAAAGGAAGTCAAGTGCATTTCATGAGGGAAAAAAAGTCTCAAAGAATGATACTGTAACAACTGAATATCCACATGTAAAAGGATGAAGCTCCACTCCTACCTCAATCATATAGAAAAAGAAGATCTGAAACCATAAAACTCAGAAGAAAATATAGAGGGAAATTGTCATTACTTCAGATTAGGCAATAAAAACACTAGTAGCCAATAAATACATGAAAAGGTTCTTAACCTCATTAGTCATTTAAAGAAAGGCAAATCAAAACCACAATTCAGTATGACTTCACATTCATTAGGATTGCTATACTAAAAATCTACCCCCCGCAAAAAAATTCCAGAAAATAAGACATGTTAAAATAAATATGAAGAAACTGAAACCTTCTCACATTGCTAGTAGAAATACAAAATGATTCAACTGCTGCAGATAACAATTTTGCAGGTCTTGAAAATATTTAAACACAGAATTACCATATGACCCTGTGATTACACTCCTCGATATGTACACAAAAGAACTGAAAACAGAGTCCCTTGGACTGCAAGGAGATTAAACTAGTCAACCCTAAAGAATATCAACCCTGAATATTCATTGGAAGGTCTGCTGCTGAAGCTGAAGCTCTATTACTTTGGCCACCTGATGCAAACTGTCAGCTCACTGGGAAAGACCCTGATGCTTGGAAAGACTAAAGGTGATGGAGAAGAGGGCAACAGAGAATGAGATGGTTACATAGCATCACCAACTCAACAGACATGAATTTGAGCAAACTCTGAGACAATGGAGGACTGAGGATCCTGACATGCTATAGTCCATGATGTCTTGAACTGTTGGACATGACTTAGCAAGTGAACAACAACAGGAACATACATTATCATAAATCATCTTAAATATAAATGGATTAAATGTTCTAACAGAAAGACACAGACTGGCTGAATGCTCACACACACACACACACACAAAAACTGTTTATATACTGTCTACAAGAGACCCACTTCAGACATAGGGACACATATAGATGGAAAGTAAGGATACAGAAAAAAGATCCTTTCATGCAAATGAAAATCAAAAGAAAGCTGGAGTAGCAATTTGCATATCAGATAAAATAGACTTTAAAATGAAGACTATGACAAGAGACAAGGAAGGACACTACATAATGATGAAGGTACCACTCCAAGAAGAAATAGAACAAATTTAAATATTTATGCACCCACAATAGAATTATATCAATATGTAAGGCAAATACTAACAGCCAAAAAAGAGGAAATCTATAGTAACACAATAATAGTGGAGGACATAAACACTCTACTTATACCAATGGATAGATTAGACAAAAAATTAAGGAAACACAAGTGTTAAAAGACATATTAGAACAGGTAGACTTAACTGATATTTATAGGACATTCTATGCAAAAACAGCAAAATATACGTTATTCTGAACTTCACAAGAAATATTCTCCAGGATAGATCAATCTTAGGACACAAATCCAGCCTCCATAAATTTAAGAAAATTACAATCATATTAAACATAGTTTCTGACCACAACACTGTAAAATTACAAATTACAAGAAAAAAAAAACTGTAAAAAAAAAAAATACAGACATATAGAGGCCAAACAGTATGACACTAAATAACCAAAAGATCACTGAAGAAACCAAAGAAGAAATCAAAAAATACTAGAGACAAAAGGTTATTTTTGATGATGCAAAATCTGTGCAATACAGCAAAAGCACTTTTAAGAGGTACATTTATAACAATACAATACTACCTCAAGAAACAAGAAAAATCTCATACTAACTTCACACCTAAAGCAACCAAGACAATGAAGAATCAAAAAAAAAAAAAAAAGTTAGCAAAAGAAATAAAAAAAAACCAGAGCAGAAATACACGAAATAGAAATAAAACAATAACAACAAAAGATCAATGAAACTAAAAGTTAGTTTTTTGAGGAGATAAACAAAATTGATAAATCTTTAGTAAGACTCATTAAGAAAAGGAAAAGAGAGGAGACGTGAATCAATAAAATTAGAAATGAAAAAGAAGTTACAACAGACACCACAGAAATACAAAGGGATCATAAGAGACTACTACAAGCAACTGTATGTCAATAAAACCGACAACCTGGAAGAAATGGACAAATTCTTAGAAAAGTACAACCTTCCAAGACCGAACCAGGAAGAAATAAAAATTATGAACAAACCAACCACAAGCACTGAAATTGAAACTGTGATTAAAATCTTCCAACCAACACAAGTTCATGACCAGATGGCATCACTGGTGAATTTTATCAAATATTCAGAGAAGAGTTAACACCTACTCTTCTCAAACTCTTCCAAAAAATTGCAGGAGATGGAACACTCCCAAATTCATTCCATGAAGCCACCATCACCCTGATGCCAAAACCTGACAAACATCACAAAAAAGATTACAAGACAGTATCACTGATGAACATAGATGCAAAAAGCCTCAACAAAATACTAGCAAAACCGAACCCAACAACACATTAAAAGGACCATACACCCTGATGAAGTGGGGTTTATCCCAGGGATTCAAGGATTCTTCAATATATGCAAATCATTCAATGTGTTACACTATATTAACATATTAAAGAAAAACCATATGATCATCTCAATAGATGCAGAAAAAACTTCTGACAAAATTCAACCCCTATTTATGATTAAAAAAACATCCCAGAAAGTAGGCATAGAGGGATCTGACCTCAACACAATAAAAGTCATATGTAACAAACTCACAGCAAATATCATTATCAATGGTGAAAAACTGAAAGCATTCCCTCTAAGATCAGAATAAGACAAGAGTGTCCACTCTCACCACTATTATTCAATGTAGTTTTGGAAGTCCTAACCACAACAATCAGAGAAGAAAAAGAAATAAAAGGAATCCAGAATGGGAAAGAAGTAGTAAAAACTCTCACTGTTTGCAAATGACATGATTCTCTGCAAACAAAATCCTAAAGATCCCATCAGAAAACTACTACAGCTAATCAATGAATTTAGCAAAGCTGAAGGATACAAAATTAATACATATAAATACCTTGCATTCCTGTACACAAACAATGAATGTTTAGAAAGAGAAATTAAGGAAACAATCCCACTTACCACTGCAACAACAAAAATACCTAAAAATTAACCTTCCTAAGGAAGCAAAAGACCTATAAGCAGAAAAATTAAGATACTGATGAATGAAATCAAAGACGATACAAACAGATGGAGAGATACACCATGTTCTTGGATTGGAAGAATCAATATGGTGAAAATGACTATACTACCCTAAGCAATTTACAGATTCAATGCAATTTCTATCAAATTACCAATAGCATTTTTCACAGAATTAGAACAAAAAATTTTATAATTTGTACGGAAACACAAAAGACCCAAAATAGCCAAAGCAATCCTGAGAAAGAAAAATGAAACTGGAGGAATCAACTTTCCTGACTTCAGACTATATAGCCATAGGCATCAAAACAGTATGGTACTGACACAAACAGAAATATAGATTAATGGAACACGATGGAAAGCTCAGAGATAAACTGACACACCCAGGTCACCTAATCTTGACAAAGGAGGCAAGAATATAAAATGGAGAAAAGACAGTCTCTTCAACAAGTGGTGCTGGGAAAACTCAACAGCTACATGTAAAAGAATGGAATTAGAACACTCCCTAATACCATACACAAAAATGAACTCAAAAGGGATTAAAGACCTAATGTAATGCCAGACACTATAAAACTCTTAGAGGAAAACAGGCAAAAGACTTTCTGACATAAATCGCAACAAGATCTTTTTTGACCCACCTCCTAGAGTAATGAACATAAAAACAAAAATAAATAAATGGGACCTAATTAAACTTAAAAGCTTTTGTACAGCAAAGGAAATGACAAAGAATAATGAAAAGGCAACCCTCAAAATGAGAGAAAATATCTGCAAATGAAGCAATTGACAAAGGATTAACCTCCAAAATATACAAACAGGTCACACAGCTCAATATCAAAAAAAGCAACAGCCCAATCAAAAAATGGGCCCAAGACCTATATAGACACTTCTCCAGAGAAGACATACAAATGGCCAACAAACACATGAAAAGATGCTCAACATCACTAATTATCAGAGAAAACAAATCAAAACTACAATGAATTATCTCATGGTGGTCTGAATGGCCATCATCAAACAACAAAAATTGGAGAGAGTGTAGAGAAAAGAGAACCCTCTTATGCTGCTAATGGGAATGTAAATTGATACAGCCACTATGGAGAACCTTATGCAGAACACTATGGAGAAGAGTATGGATAAAACTACCATATGATCAAGTAATCCCACTATTGGGCATATACCAAAGAAAATCATAATTTAAAAAGATATATGCATCCCAATGTTCACTGCAGCACTATTTACAATAGCCAGGACTTGGAAGCAATTTGAATGTCCATCAACAGAGGAATGGGATAAAGAACGTGTGGTACATATATACAATGGAATATCATTCAGCTATAAAAAGGAATGAAACTGTGTCATCTGCAGAGATGTGGATAGACCTAGACACTGATATACAAAGTGAAGCAAGTCAGAAAAAGAAAAATATGATAGATTAACACATGTTGTATATAGAAAGATGGTATAGATTATCTTATTTGCAAAGGAGAACTAGGGACACAGAGAACAAACATAAAAATACCAAGGGCAAATGGAGATGGGGGAGGGCATAAGTCAGATGAATTGGAAGACTGGGATTGACATATATACAGTACACTGCATAAAACAGATAGCTAATGAGAACCTACTGTATGGCACAGGAAACTCTACTTGATGCTCTATGGTGATCTAAATGGGAAGGAAATCCAAAAAAGAAGGGATATATGTATATGTATGGCTGAGTTACTTTGCTGTACAGCAGAAACGAACACAGCAGTGTAAAGCAAATATACTTCAATTTTAAAAATTAAAAAATACTTTGAGACAAAAGTGAAAACACAACATACTAAAACTTATGGGCTGCAGTGAAAGTAGTTCTAAGGCAAGTTTACAGTAATACACATTGGGGAAAAAGAAACAACTGAAATAATCAACCTAACTGTACACCTCAAGCAACTAAAAAAATCAGAAACTAAGATCAAACTTAGCAGAAAAAAGGAAACAATACAAATTAGAGCATAAATGAATAGAGAAGAAGAGAACAATAGGAAAGATTATCAAAATTAAAAATTGGTTCTTTGAATCCAAAACAAAATTGATAAACCTTCAGCTAAACTAGCCAAGAAAAAGAGACTCCAAATAAACAAAACCAGAAATGAAGAGACATTATCACTGATATCACAAAAATACAAAAGATCTTAAGAGTTATACACCAACCAATCCAATTGGACAACCTAGAAAAATGGATAAACTCCTAGAAACATTAAATCTACCAAGACTGATCAGGAAGAAACAAAAAATAGAGCATAGTGACTATATAATAATATTGTACTTTATAATATTAACTTAAACAACAAGGGTCTGAACTGTGAGGGTACACTTACACAATCTGTGGTTGGTTGAATCCACAGATGCCAAACCATGGATATGGAGGAAATGCCTAAACAGAAACCCTACTGTATGTTACCTGCAGATTTTGAACTGTGCAGATGGTTGGTTCCTCCAGCCCCTACATTGTTCAAGGGTCAAGTGTATATTTGAGAGTTGCTAAGAGAGTAAATTTGAAAGTATTTATCAGAAGAAAAAAACACTATGTGAGGTGACAGATGTTAACTAATTATGCTAATCATTTCACAATATATACATATATCAAATAATTGTTTTATATCTTTAATACTGTTATGTGCCAATTATATCTCAATAAATCTGAAGAAGAAAAAATTGAAAACAGGAACTCAAACAAGTATAATACATGTACATTCTTGTCTATAACAGCACGATTCACAATAGTCAACAGGTAGAAATGGCCCAAAGATCCTCAACAGATGAACGGATTAAAATTGTGGTATATGCATGCATATACAAAGAAATAATATCCAGCCATTAAAGGGATGAAATACTGACACATTCTACAATATAGATGAATATCTGAACTATTATGCTAAGTGAAAAGAAGCCAGACCTAGAAGGTCACATATTGTATGATCCGATTCATATGAAATATCTAGAACAGATAAATCAAGAGACAGGATGCAGACTGATGGGGCCTGGTGGGTGGTAGGAATGGGGAAAACTACTTAACAGATAAGGAGTTTTACTTTGGAGCAATGGAAATGCTTCAGAGTTAAAGGTGATGGCTGTACTACACTGTAAACGTATTAAATGTCACTGAATTATTGAATTTAAAATGGTTATTTTCATATTATACAAATTTCACCTAGTAATTTTTTAAAAGTAATCAAATATGGAATTATATTAAGGGCATTTAATCAGAAGTAACAAATGAAAAGCTGGACACACATTTCTGAAGATAGTTTATCAAATAAAATAATAATCACAATTAAATGGTTTTCCCAGTCTTACATGAAATTAATTACCATTCCTAGCTTTGTTATCAAAACCAGTAAATACGTTTATTTGTGGATCCTGGCAGTCCCTAGAACTTAGAACTGATTACTTTTTTAAAATACACAGTCATCTAGCATCTAGATCTTCATTTCTACATACCATTTTCCAATAAAAGGCACAAGATTGCTGGTAGAAATGGATGATTTCAACACCAGGTCAGGGAAAATACAAGATGAATTTGGACACTGAGTGGTGTCAGAAAGTAATGAAGCAATGAAAAAGGATAGAGGTTGTTCCAAAGGACAAACAAGAGCCAATCTAAAGGAGCTTCTAGTGGCCCAGAGCTAGGACAACTAGAGCAACAAAATAAAAGTTGAGATTATTAAATTATAATCCATAGAATATATTTTATTAACATCTCTGAGTTCACCCTCATATAAATAAGTGAATAACTAAATGAGGGAGAAGGGAACAGCTCTTCTTTACAAAAGATGTCCCATTAACAATTGTAAAATGAGGAAACAAAAAAACTGTATTTATTAGCTGAACATCACAGTAATAACTGTTGTAGGTACGCTAACAGGACCTGGTGAAAGTTTAAGGAGAAACATGGTATTTGCGTATTCTCAAAGAATCTACCTCAAGGTGTTTTTTAATTACAAAGGAGAAAATAGTACTTCTCACTGGAGAAATCCAGTAGACATCCCCTTAATCATGCAATGGAGGTTAACATCACCAGTAATAAGACATATCAATACCACGTATCCTCTGATATTCTCGATGTTGTTCAGTTGCTCAGTTGTGTCTGACTCATCGCGAACCCCATAGACTGCAGCACGCCAGACTTCCCTGTCCTTCACCATCTCCCAGAGCTTGCTCAAACTCATGTCCATTGAGTCAGTGATACAATTCAATTATCTTGTCTTGTCGTCCCCTTCTCCTCCCGCCTTCAATCCTTCCCAGCATCAGGGTCTTTTCTAATCAGTAGGCTCTTCACATCAGGTGGCCAAAGTACTGGAGATTTGGCTTCAGCATCAGTCCTTCTAATGAATATTGAGGGTTGATTTCCTTTAGGATTGACTGGTTTGATTTCCTTTCAGCCCAAGGGATTCTCAAAAGTCTTCTCAAACACCAAAAAGTCTTCTCAAAAGCATCAATTCTTTGGCCCTCAGTCTTCTTTATGGTCCAACTCTCACATCCATACATGACTACTGGAAAAACCATAGCTTTGACTAGACAGACATCTGTCAGCAAAGTAATGTCTCGGCTTTTTAATATGCTGTCTAGGCGATTTGTCATGGCTTCTCTTCCAAAGGAGCAAGTGTCTTTTAATTTCATGGCTGCAGTCACCATCTTCAGTGATTTGAGAACCCAAGAAAATAATGTCACTGTTTCCATTGTTTCTCCATCTCTTTGCCATGAAGTGATGGGACTGGATGCCATGATTTTCGTCTTTTGAATATTGAACTTTAAGCCAGCTTTTTCACTCTCCTCTTTCACCCTCATCAAGAGGCTTTTTAGTTCCTCTTTGCTTTCAAACATAAGGGTGGTGTCACCTGCATATCTGAGGTCATTGATATTTCTCCCGGCAATCTTGATTTCAGCTTGTGTTTCATCCAGTCTGATATTTCTCCTGATGTACTCTGCATAAAAGTTAAATAAGCACGATGACAATATACAGCCTAGATGTACTCCTTTCCCAATTAGGAACCATTCTGTTGTTCCATGTCCACTTCTAACTGTTGCTTCTTGACCTGCATACAGGTTTCTCAGGAGGCAGGTCAAGTGGTCAGGTATTCCCATCTCTTTAAGAATTTTCCATAGTTTGTTATGATCCACACAGTCAAAGGCTTTAGCGTAGTCAATGAAGCAGAAATAGATGTTTTTCTGGAACTCTCTTGCTTTTTCTATGATCCAACAGATGTTGGCAATTTGATCTCTGGTTCCTCTGCCTTTTCTAAATCCAGCTTGAACATCTGGGAGTTCTCAGTTCATGTACTGTTGAAGCCTAGCTTGGGGAATTTTGAGCATTACTTTGCTAGCATGTGAAATGAATGCAATTATGGGGTAGTTTGAACATTCTTTGGCATTGCCCTTCTTTGGGACTGGAATGAAAACTGACCTGATATGATGCAGTGAAAAGGACATAGCATGTTTTACTGCTTAAGACACTGTAATATGGCTTCTACCACCATATCACCATAAATACTAAATAAGCTGCTAACTGCTAAATTCAGTAACACTTTGCATATTCATCTTACATACCCTCTCTGTCATATAATACTATTGACCATTCCCTCCTTTCTGTTTTCTTTTTTTTTTTTAGATTTTCTTTCATGTGGACCATTTTTAAAGTCTTTATTGAATTTGTTACAATATTGCTTCTGTTGATTACGTTCTGGTTTTTTGGCTGCTAGGCATGTGGTTTCTTAGCTCCCCAACCAGGGATTCAACATACAACCCTCTGCAGTGGAAGGTAAATTCTTAACCACTGGACTGCCAGAAGTCCCCCCTCCTTTCTATTGATAAAACACTCTCACTTCTTGGTTTCTAGCATACCAATCAATCCCTATTCCTTTAATGTCTCTGGCCACTGCATATTCTCCTTGTTGCTCTATTCTTTCATTTAAATTTTGGCAGTCTCATGAGTGTCTTCCTTAGCCCTCTATTTTTTTCTCCTTCTACATAGTCTGCAGAAGTTATCCATGGCCGCTATAAAAAAATTACCTCCATGATGATTCTCAAACTTTACTGCAAGTCTAAATCTCTTTCTAGAGTACCGACCCCATATATACAACTGTTAGACATTTTCATCATGATGTCTCCTAGATAGCTTCAACTCCACATACCTCAAGCTGAAATCACCATTTTCTCCAACTTCTCAAATTTGCTGCTCCACATCTTAGTTAATAGCATCATTATCCATCTTGCTGCCTAAGCCAGATACCCAGGAAGTATACTCTTTATTTTTTTCTTTACTCTCTGTATTGAATCACACAGTAACTCCGGCCCATTTTACCTCCTAAATAACTCTATAAACATTGTCATAATCTCCCTTGAGATTCCCATCCCTTCTCTCCAATATTACCATTAAATTCTCTGAAGTTCCATCAAGTCAAGTGTCTCCCTATCTTCAACCTTGTCCATTTTCAATCCACACTCCAAACTACAGCTTTTACAAAGAAGACATGTTGTTTAATATCTTTTGCCCTGAAATACCCTCTTCTCTTTCATCAACCAGACCAGTATCTACCTACACAGCCTTCAATACTCATTCATAATTCTTTATTTAGAAAGTCTTCCCTGACTTCTCTAGACTGAGAGTGGTTCCCGTCAAAAACCCTACACATACCTCTACTAAAGCACTTAACATGCTTTATTTTAAACAGCTAGTTACCTGTTTTCTCCTCTAAATTGTGATTTCCTAGAGGGCAAAGGCTATGCCTTGTTCATAGTTGTAGCTCCAGTACCTAGTACAATGTCTGACAAATGGCAGGTAAGCAATAAATGTTTGTTAAGACTGGCTGAAGATGGTATAATGTTCTTTTTGTAAATGTAAAGCTGTAATACGCAGTAATAAACTCTAGAAACATTAGTATGATTTTGCTACTTTTGTATGTATGACAATATTCTAAGCTAGTAATACTAACATATAAGAATTCATTTAAAAGATAGTTTTACAGTAGGCTTATTTAAATGCTATTCATTAAAGCAATAGATTATAGTTACACAACAGGTCCTAAATAAGAAGTAAAATTTATCAGTTTGAGTTGTGGAAAACAGAGCTAGCAAGATGAAGGGGAAAGAGATGAGTGAAAGGACTTGGATTGTAGTGTCACTAATTAGCTGGACTTTAAGCAGCATTCAAAACAGAAACAATGATAGTAGCCTAACCACACGAGCTGTATAGGTAGTCCTCACAAAATCCATTACCAAAAATAATGTTTTATTACAGAACCATAAGTCAAAATTGCAACAGCAAAATTTAAAGCACTTTACAATTCACAAACTGCTTTCACAGCTATCATTTCACTTGATTCTCCCCAGAATAGTGGGTGATAGGTAAGTTTTATTCAAATGTCCATCATATAGCCTAAAAACATTGAGACTAAGGCAAAGTAGCTAAGACAAAGTAATACTCTCATGCTTCAAAATCTTTCATAATCCTTCAAAACCTTTCAGAATCGTTTCATGACATTAGACTGCTTGGTGACAAATCCCAACAACTCTTCCTCATGATAGGCAGTGCAGGCCCTTATCACTTCTCTTCTATATTACTTCAATATCCTCCTAACTGATGTCCCTATCTCCAATCCCTGTCTATTTCCAATATGTCCTTCAAACTGCAAGAAGAATCATATTTCTAAAAGAAATTTGATCATATCATCCCTACTTCAAATTATTTTCTAGGCCAGCCATGTCCAGCAGAACTTTCTATGATTATGAAAATGTTCTGTATCTATGTGGTCAAATAGCCACCCAGACACATGTGGCTACTGAACACTTAAGATATGTCTTATGTGACTAAGCTACCAAGTTTTAAATTTTATTTAATTTTAATTGAAATTTAAATAGCCACATGTGGCTAATGTCTACTGTATTGAAAGTACAGCTCTAAGCAATTAGGAATCCCTTTTTTTTTTCTGATCCTGGTGAAGACCAATGAATAAATAAATAAATAGGTTATACTAAAGTGTTAGAGAAGAGCTGCCTTTTTCTTTTTTCTTTTTTTTTCTCTATGTTTTCTAATCTTTCAGTAGCTGGTATGTACTATTTTGGTAATTTTTTTTTTTTTGTAAATACAAGAACTTTATTTTGAAAAAAGAAGCATGAGTATAGATCTTTACTGAAGTGAAGTGAAGTGAAGTGGCTCAGTCGTGTCCAACTCTTTGCGACCCCATGGACTGTAGCCTACCACGCTCCTCCATCCATGGTATTTTCTAGGCAAGAGTACTACAGTGGGTTGCCATTTCCTTCTCCAGAGGACCTTCCCAGCCCAGGAATTGAACCTGAGTCTCCCACATTGTAGGTAGACACTTTACCATCTGAGCTACCAGGGAAGTTATAGATCTTTATTAGGCAGCATCAAATATGTAGAATACCTATGTTACACAAATTGAAGAAACTGCTGAAATGAAGAGGAAATACTGGGAAACAATATTCAATAAACCTCCAATTGCCTAGTAAAGTGATAATCAAAACTGGCTAAATCTAAAAGCTACAGAATATTTCCAGGAAAGCTTCTTAAACTTGTTAAAGACTGTTTTACATGTTAAAAATTAATCATTAAGTCATATGCAAGAATGCTAAAATAAAATGTATTACTAGTAGACAAAACAGAGTTCATATGAAAATATTAATACAACCTATCAAAAAGATCAGAGCACCAACTGAAAAATTTAAATATGAAAATTTTGTAATTATAAAAACAAGTTTACTAAATGCCGAACTAGAATAACAAGTGAAAGTTCCTTTTTACTGTCCTTTGGCATCCCAATCTATCTCCTCTCCAGAAGTATGTTTGCAGTATACTATTCCAGCTTTTTATGTATTTACATACACACATGCTATCATGGACTGAATTGTGTCTCCTCCAAATTCCTGTTCAAGTTCTAACTCCCAGTATCTCAAATGTGACTGTATATGGAAATAGGACCTTTAAAGAGGTTAATTAAGATTAAACAGGGTCATTAGGGTGGACCCTAATATATGACTGGCATACTTAAGAGAAGAGATTAAGACACAGACATGCACAGAAGAAAGACCTTGTGAGGAAATAGAAGGCAGCCATCTAACAAGGCAAGGAGAAACGTCTCAGAAGAAATCAACCCCACCAACACCTTATCTCAGACTTCTAGCCTTCAGAAATGTGAGAAAATAAATTTCTATTGTTTAAGCCACCTAGTCTATGGTACTTTTGAGGCAGGAGGCACATGGATCGCCTTAGGGTAAAGCAACTGGAGATTCATTCCCTATGGATCAAAACTCCAAGACAATAGCAGGACAATTAAGGGAGAAGGCTGGGCCCTGCCCAGACCACGTACTTCTCATTCTCAAAGTCAGGAGCCCTCCCCAACCACACATGCACAGAAAAGTTCCTTGGAGGCCAAAGGGGAGTTATGTCAAGGGATGTTCCCTACCCATATGCCTTTTCAGTAAAATCCCTCTTGGCTAAAAGATGTGATCCCAACCACATAGGATCCTGAGATATACCACATATGGACTGTGAACCAGGCAAATCAAAATGATTGGCCAAAGGAAACCTGGAAAAAATACCCCATAAAAGTAACTCAAACTGCCATCAGGGCACGACTAAGGGACTCCCCCTCTGAGTGCCCATGTGCCTATCCACACAGATTGTACTCTTTTCCTCTTAATAAATACTTAACTTGCTTCACTGCTTTCCATATTTGTGGGAATTATTTTTTGTAAAGCCGAAGATCCAGGGCCCTTGTCACTGACCACCAGTCTTGTGGCTAGGATCTGGTGCTTTCACTGCCTTGACCCAGCCCAATCTCTGGCTAGTAACCCAGCCCTGCTCCAAGCCATGGCAAGCTGAGGCCACCCGAGATCACTTTGTTACAGCAGCTTAGCAAACACATACGTACAGACAGCTGTTAAGCCACCATAGTTAAGAGTGGCTGAAGAAAGAGTTCACACTTGGCAGATATTTGTATACTTAAAAACATGTATATATTACAATGACAAATTACTCAAGATCAGTTAAAAATAATTTGATAAGTAAACCAATAGAAGCTTCAACTTCTCTTTTCTAGTATGCTTTTAAAGGCATGAAAAAAAATTAAAAGCATGATAAGTTAATTTAAAAAAGCCTACACTCTTAGGATATAGTTTCTCTACTCTAACATCTCTCACCCCTGGATGTGGTAAAGAAAACTTAAAGAACCAATAAACTAATAAATAGCCTGCAGTTAAAATTGCTACAAGCAGTAAAATTTTATATATCTTATCCCTCAAAGAACTCCATCTTGTAAGTCATTTTTTAAGCAAAAGACGCCTACTAATAAAGTAACTCAAAAATTTTGAAAGCATATAAGCTTTGGTTATCAAGCAAACACTAACATTCAGTGATGCTACCGTACCACAGTACCACCTAGTGACAGAAATGCAATGGACAAACTTAATAGGTTGCCCTAAAGTTTAATAATTCCACAATTTGATTATGATTTTGCTGAAATATACACTTTATGTAGAAATGAGCCTTCTATTCTGATGCATGGTGCTGAAATACACCCTTTACATAGAAATGAGCCTTCTGTTCCAATGTATGGTACTAAAGCAAACATTATTTATTCCATGTTAGACTTTGTTTTGATTTGGTTATAGGGTTTAATCACTCATTTCATTAGTATTCTCTGAGTGCTTGCTACATGTGAGACACTATGCCCTGTTGTGAGGAAGATAAAACAAGGTGATTGGAGTGTACCTGTCTTTTAGGTTCATAAAATCTTATCTTCTCCACAAGACACACATGATAACTGTATTAGTAGAAAAAGGTGTTATAGGAATTCAGAGAAGGAAAAAATCAATGTCTTACAAGCTTATAAGGAATGGTTCTATTGGCATAAATTGGTCCTTGAGCTAAGATTTGAACAAAAGAAAGGAGTTAGAGAGAGGACATTTCAGACAGAGGGTATGATATAAATGAAGGAACAAAAACAAAAAAGCACAAGGTTCAAGCAACAGTGAACAATCCAGGATGGTTGGAGGGGCAGGGTATTTATAGGGAAATAGTTAATAATATGGCCAGCAAGATAGGTGAAAATTCTTTAGGGCCTTGAAGAGCAGGCTAAGGTGTAGAGTCCACTGAAGTCCACAAGCAGGGACGTGATACTTAACAGAGTCATGTTTCAGAAAGAATAATCTGGATGTTTTTTGTGTGGGATGGGATGAAAGGATGAATGCCTAAAGGTAGTGAGGAAAGCTGTGCATAAACTTACGTAGACCTAAAACTAGGGCAGAAGTTGAGAGTCTGAAAAGGAGAATAGGCCATTGCTACTACAATGAGGTATTCACCTACCTCACAGGGCTACTGTGAAGATCAAAGGATATAATAAAATATTTGAAAAGTTTATTTGCTCACTAGTGACAAACTTACAATGGTGTGGAGAGAAGAAAAGAAGACTTTAGGGAGATTTTAGAAAAAGAAGGAGGAAAAAAAATGATTAAAAGACCTAATTTTGGTAAAGACTGAGTACTAAGGAAAATAATGCCTATAAGTAAACAGAAACAGGATCTAAAATTTGTTGTCTCAGCAATATATAAATTATATACATGTAAGAACTGGAATTCAAGGGGAAAATGGAAGATAAGAAGTGAGACTGTGGGTATTTTTCTCATGTTTCTATTAGATGTGATTTTATACAGTTAAAAAGAGAAATGTATAAATAAAATAAAAAAGGAAAATTATAAGAATCACATACAGAACAGGCAACTTTGCCTCTATTATATAGTCTATTTTATAACACGGCAAGAACACACTCCACACTCCTTTGAAAAACCAACAACTTTAAGGTCACAACACTGGAGGGAGAGGAGCTAAGATGGCGGAGGAGTAGGACGGGGAGAATACTTTCTCCCCCACAAATTCATCAAAAGAACATTTAAACGCCGAGTAAATTCCACAAAACAACTTCTGAATGCTGGCAGAGGACATCAGGCACCCAGAAAAGCAACCCATTGTCTTCAAAAGGAGGTAGGAAAAAATATAAAAGACAAAAAAAGAGACAAAAGAGGGAGGGACGGAGCTCCATCCCGGGAAGGGAGTCTTAAAAAGAGAGAAGTTTCCAAACACCAGGAAACCTTCTCAGTGCCGAATCTGTGCTGAGCCTTGGAAGCACAGAGGGCAACATAACAGGGAGGAAAAATAAATAAACAATTAAAACCCGCAGATTACGAGCCCTATGGTAACTCCCCCAGTGGAGAAGCAGCGCAGACGCCTGCACACGCCACTAGCAAGGGGGGGCTGGGCAGGGAGGCGCGACATGGGCTGCATCGCTTAGAGTAAGGATCTGGCCTGAATACCCTGAGCGCTATCTGAGCAAAATAATTTGGGCTAGCAAACCAGACTGTGGGATATCTACCACGCGAAAAGCCAGCCCTAACCTAAGATACTGCCAGGCCTGCGCACGGAACAAAGGACTGTACAGAGATAGCCGGCTGCAGACCGTCCCCCTCTGGTGACAGGCAGCCAGAGCCGGAAGGGGGCAATCGCAGCCCCAGAGACGTTATCTACAAAACTGAAAGCAGGCTTCTTTGCTAACTAAAACTTCTTGGGGGTCTGGAAGGTCAACATCTGCCTGAGAAGGTATGCTGGTTGTACACCTAGTTAACCAAGCGGCAGGCAGGAGATAAGTTGCAGCAGTTGTGCTCGCCAAACACCTCATCACCTGAGCTGCTCGGACCAGGGAAGGGCACAAAACGCAGGCCCAACCGAGTCTGCACCTCTGAGGACTACCCGAGTGCCTGAACCTGAGCAGCTTAGACCTGGGAGGTGCAAGCAGCCCTGGGCCGGCTGCAGATGGTTCCCGGTGGAGCAACCTAGAGCCTAAGCAGTGTGGGCAGGGAGGCTACACGGGCCATGAGCAGGGGCAGGCCCAGTGTGGTTGAGGTACTGCGAGCACACGCCAGTGTTATTTGTTTGCAGCGTCCCTCCCTCCCCACAGCGCGACTGAACAAGTGAGCCTAAAAAAAAAAAAAAAAAAGTGTCCACCACTGTCCCCTTTGTGTCAGGGCGAAAACCAGACACTGAAGAGACCAGCAAACAGAAGAAGCTGTAACAGAGGGAACCACCTTGGAAGCTACAGGCAATAGATTAAAACCCTGTGGTTAGTATTGAATACATAGGAAGGGGGCCTATAGATCTTGAGAAATATAAGTTGGACAAAGGAACTAGCTGAAAATGAACTGACCCCACAATGCCCACAACAAAATCAGAGAAATTCCTAGATATATTTTTACTACTTTACGATCTGTCTTTTTTTTTTAATTTTTAAAAAAATTTTAAGTCCTCTATTATTCCTTTAATTATCACTTTTATAACCTATTACTTTGCAAAAAAAAAAAGAACCTATTTTTTTTTAAAAGCAAACTTCATATGTATATTTTTTATAATTTTTGTGACCTTGTTTTTATTTTCTTTTTTTATTTAACACTGTATTTTTGAAATTCCAAACTCTACTCTAGATTTTTAATTTTACCTTTTTGGTGTTGATTATCAATTTTGTACCTATTTTTTTTTTTAATAATTTTTGTGACTTTTTTCTCTCTCTCTTTCTCTTCTTCTTTTATATAACATTGTATATCTGAAATTCCAAACACTACTCTAGATTTTTAATTTATGCTTTTTAGTATTTGTTATCAATTTTCTACCTATATTTTCTTTATAATTTTTGTGACTTGGTTGGTTTTTGTTTGTTTGTTTTTTTCTCTCTTTCTTTTTCTTCTTTTTTTTAACATTGTATTTTTGACATTCCAGACTCTACTCTATATTTTTAACTTTTGCTTTTTGGTATTTGTTATCAATTTTGTACCTATATTTTCTTTACAATTTTTGCGACTTTGTTTTTTTTCTCTCTTTTTTTTCCTTATTCTTTTCTTTAACATTGTATTTTTGAAATTCCAAAATCTACTCTAGATTTTTAATTTTTGCTTTTATGTATTTGTTACCAATTTTGTACCTTTAATAACCCAATCTTCAGTACCCATTTTTCACTAGGGAGCGAGATTACTGGCTTGACTGCTCTCTCCCACTCTGGACTCTCTTTTTTCTCCACCAGGTCACCTGTGTCTCCTCCCATAACCCCTCTCTACTCTACCCAACTCTGTGAATTTCTGTGTGTTCCAGACGGTGGAGAACACTTAAGGAATTGATTACTGGCTGGATCTGTCTCCCTCCTTTTCATTCCCCCTTTTATCCTCCTGGCCACCTCTGTCTCCTTCCTCCTTCTTTTCTCTGTATAACTCCGTGAACATCTCTGAGCAGTCCAACTGTGGAGTGCACATAAGGAAGTGATTACTGGCTAGCCCACTCTCTCCTCTATTGATTCCACCTCATCTCATTCGGGTCACCTCTAACTCCCTCCTCCCTCTTCTCTTCTCCATGTAATGCTGTGAACCTCTCTGGGTGACCCTCACGGTGGAGAAACTTTTCATCTTTAATGTAGATGTTTTATCAACGGTGCTGTATAGAAGGAGAAGTTTTGAAACTACTGTAAAAATAAGACCGATAACTGGAAGCAGGAGGCTTAAGTCCAAACCCTAACTCCAGGGAACTCCTGACTCCAGAGGAACATTAATTGACAGAAGCTCATCAAACGCCTCCATACCTACACTGAAACCAAGCACCACACAAGGGCCAACAAGTTCCAGGGCAAGACATACCAAGCAAATTCTCCAGCAACATAGGAACACAGCCCTGAGCTCCAAGATACAGGCTGCCTAAAGTCACCCCAAAACCATAGACATCACATAACTCATTACTGGACAATTCACTGCACTCCAGAGAGAAGAAATACAGCTCCATCCACCAGAACACCGACACAGGCTTCCCTAACCAAGAAACCTTGACAAGCCACCTGTACAAACCCACAAATAGCGAGGAAATGCCACAATAAAGAGAACTCCACAAACTGCCAGAATACAGAAAGGACACCCCAAACTCAGCAGTTTAAACAAGATGAAGAGACAGAGGAATACCCAGCAGATAAAGGAACAGGATAAATGTCCACCAAACCAAACAAAAGAGGAAGAGATAGGGAATCTACCTGATAAAGAATTCCGAATAATGATAGTGAAGTTGATCCAAAATCTTGAAATCAAAATAGAATCACAGATAAATAGCCTGGAGACAAGGATTGAGAAGATGCAAGAAAGGTTTAACAAGGACCTAGAAGAAATAAAAAAGAGTCAATATATAATGAATAATGCAATAAATGAAATCAAAAACAATCTGGAGGCAACAAATAGTAGAATAACAGAGGCAGAAGATAGGATTAGTGAATTAGAAGATAGAATGGTAGAAATAAATGAATCAGAGAGGAAAAAAGAAAAACGAATTAAAAGAAATGAGGACAATCTCAGAGACCTCCAGGACAATATTAAATGCTACAACATTCGAATCATAGGGGTCCCAGAAGAAGAAGACAAAAAGAAAGACCATGAGAAAATACTTGAGGAGATAATAGTTGAAAACTTCTCTAAAATGGGGAAGGAAATAATCACTCAAGTCCAAGAAACCCAGAGAGTCCCAAACAGGACAAACCCAAGGCGAAACACCCCAAGACACATATTAATCAAATTAACAAAGATCAAACACAAAGAACAAATATTAAAAGCAGCAAGGGAAAAACAACGAATAACACACAAGGGAATTCCCAAAAGGATAACAGCTGATCTTTCAATAGAAACTCTTGAAGCCAGGAGGGAATGGCAAGACATACTTAAAGTGATGAAAGAAAATAACCTACAGCCCATATTATTGTACCCAGCAAGGATCTCATTCAAATATGAAGGAGAAATCAAAAGCTTTACAGACAAGCAAAAGTTGAGAGAATTCAGCAGCACCAAACCAGCTCTCCAACAAATACTAAAGGATATTCTCTAGACAGGAAACACAAAAACGGTGTATAAATTCAAACCCAAAACAATAAATAGCAACGGGATCATACTTAAGAATAATTACCTTAAACGTATATGGGTTGAATGCTCCAACCAAAAGACAAAGACTGGCTGAATGGATACAAAAACAAGACCCCTACATATGTTGTCTACAAGAGACCCACCTCAAAACAGGGGACACATACAGACTGAAAGTGAAGGGCTGGAAAAAGATATTTCATGCAAATAGAGATCAAAAGAAAGCAGGAGCAGCAATACTCATATCAGATAAAATAGACTTTAAAACAAAGGCTGTGAAAAGAGACAAAGAAGGTCACTACATAATGATCAAAGGATCAATCCAACAAGAAGATATAACAATTATAAATATATATGCACCCAACACGGGAGCACCGCAATACGTAAGATAAACACTAACAAGTATGAAAGGAGAAATTAACAATAACACAATAATAGTGGGAGACTTTAATACCCCACTCACACCTATGGATAGATCAACTAAACAGAAAATTAACAAGGAAACACAAACTTTAAACGATACAATAGACCAGTTAGACCTAATTGATATCTATAGGACATTTTATCCCAAAACAATGACTTTCACCTTTTTCTCAAGCGCACATGGAACCTTCTCCAGGATAGATCACATCCTGGGCCATAAAGCTAGCCTTGGTAATTTCAAAAAAATAGAAATCATTCTAAGCATCTTTTCTGACCACAATGCAGTAAGATTAGATCTCAATTACAGGAGAAAAACTATTAAAAATTCCAACTATGGAGGCTGAACAACATGCTGCTGAATAACCAACAAATCACAGAAGAAATCAAAAAAGAAATCAAAATTTGCATAGAAAGAAATGAAAACACAACAACCCAAAACCTGTGGGACATGGTAAAAGCAGTCCTAAGGGGAAAGTTCATAGCAATACAGGCATACCTCAAGAAACAAGAAAAAAGTCAAATAAATAACCTAAGTCTACACCTAAAGCAACTAGAAAAGGAAGAAATGAAGAACCCCAGGGTTAGTAGAAGGAAAGAAATCTTAAAACTTAGGGCAGAAATAAATGCAAAAGAAACAAAAGAGACCATAGCAAAAATTAACAAAGCCAAAAGCTGGTTCTTTGAAAGGATAAAGAAAACTGACAAACCATTAGCCAGACTCATCAAGAAACAAAGGGAGAGATATCAAATCAATAAAATTAGAAATGAAAATGGAGAGATCACAACAGACAACACAGAAATACAAAGGATCATAAGAGACTACTATCAGCAATTATATGCCAATAAAATGGACAACGTGGAAGAAATGGACAAATTCTTAGAAAAGTACAACTTTCTAAAACTGGACCAGGAAGAAATAGAAAATCTTAACAGACCCATCACAAGCACGGAAATTGAAACTGTAATCAAAAATCTTCCAGCAAACAAAAGCCCAGGTCCAGATGGCTTCACAGCTGAATTCTACCAAGAATTTAGAGAAGAGCTAACACCTATTCTGCTCAAACTCTTCCAGAAAATTGCAGAGGAAGGTAAAATTCCAAACTCATTCTATGAGGCCACCATCATCCTAATACCAAAACCTGACAAAGATGCCACAAAAAAAGAAAACTACAGGCCAATATCACTGATGAACATAGATGCAAAAATCCTTAACAGAATTCTAGCAATCAGAATTCAACAACACATTAAAAAGATAATACACCATGACCAAGTGGGCTTTATCCCAGGGATGCAAGGATTCTTCAATATCTGCAAATCAATCAATGTAATACACCACATTAACAAATTGAAAAATAAAAACCATATGATTATCTCAATAGATGCAGAGAAAGCCTTTGACAAAATTCAACATCCATTTATGATAAGAACTCTCCAGAAAGCAGGAATAGAAGGAACATACCTCAACATAATAAAAGCTATATATGACAAACCCACAGCAAACATTATCCTCAATGGTGAAAAATTGAAAGCATTTCCTCTAAAGTCAGGAACAAGACAAGGGTGCCCACTTTCACCATTATTATTCAACATAGTTTTGGAAGTTTTGGTCACAGCAATCAGAGCAGAGAAAGAAATAAAAGAAATCAAAATTGGAAAAGAAGAAGTAAAACTCTCACTGTTTGCAGATGACATGATCCTCTACATAGAAAACCCTAAAGACTCCACCAGAAAATTACTAGAACTAATCAATGATTATAGTAAAGTTCCAGGATATAAAATAAACACACAGAAATCCCTTGCATTCCTATACACTAATAATGAGAAAACAGAAAGAGAAATTAAGGAAACAATTCCATTCACCGTTGCAACGAAAAGAATAAAATACTTAGGAATATATCTACCTAAAGAAACTAAAGACCTATATATAGAAAACTATAAAACACTTGTGAAAGAAATCAAAGAGGACACTAATAGATGGAGAAATATACCATGTTCTTGGATTGGAAGAATCAATATAGTGAAAATGAGAATACTACCCAAAGCAATTTATAGATTCAATGCAATCCCTATCAAGCTACCAACGGCATTCTTCACAGAGCTAGAACAAATAATTTCACAATTTGTATGGAAATACAAAAATCCTCGAATAGCCAAAGCTATCTTGAGAAAGAAGACTGAAACTGGAGGAATCAACCTGCCTGACTTCAGGCTCTACTACAAAGCCACAGTCATCAAGACAGTATGGTACTGGCACAAAGACAGAAATATAGATCAATGGAATAAAATAGAAAGCTCAGAGATAAATCCATGCACATATGGACACCTTATCTTTGACAAAGGAGGCAAGAATATACAATGGATTAAAGACAATCTCTTTAACAAGTGGTGCTGGGAAAACTGATCAACCACTTGTAAAAGAATGAAACTAGAACACTTTCTAACACCATTCACAAAAATAAACTCAAAATGGATTAAAGATCTCAACGTAAGACCAGAAACTATAAAACTCCTAGAGGAGAACATAGGCAAAACACTCTGCGACATACATCACAGCAGGATCCTCTATGATCCACCTCCCAGAATATTGGAAATAAAAGCAAAAATAAACAAATGCGACCTAATTAAAGTTAAAAGCTTCTGCACAACAAAGGAAACTAAAAGCAAGGTGAAAAGACAGCCTTAAGAATGGGAGAAAATAATAGCAAATGAAACAACTGACAAACACCTAATCTCAAAAATATACAAGCAACTCCTACAGCTCAATTCCAGAAAAATAAATCACCCAATCAAAAAATGGGCCAAAGAACTAAATAGACATTTCTCCAAAGAAGACATACAGAGGGCTAACAAACACATGAAAAGATGCTCAACATCACTCATTATCAGAGAAATGCAAATCAAAACCACTATGAGGTACCATTTCACGCCAGTCAGAATGGCTGTGATCCAAAAGTCTACAAGTAATAAATGCTGGAGAGGATGTGGAGAAAAGGGAACCCTCTTACATTGTTGGTGGGAATGCAAACTAGTACAGCCACTATGGAGAACAGTGTGGAGATTCCTTAAAAAACTGGAAATAGAACTGCCTTATGATCCAGCAACCCCACTGCTGGGCATACACACTGAGGAAACCAGAATTGAAAGAGACACGTGTACCCTAGTGTTCATCGCAGCACTGTTTATAATAGCCAGGACATCGAAGCAACCTAGATGTCCATCAGCAGATGAATGGATAAGAAAGCTGTGGTACATATACACAATGGAGTATTACTCAGCCATTAAAAAGAATACATTTGAATCAGTTCTAATGAGGTGGATGAAACTGGAGCCTATTATACAGAGTGAAGTATGCCAGAAAGAAAAACACCAATGTAGTATACTAACGCATATATATGGAATTCAGAAAGATGGTAACAATAACCCTGTATATGAGACAGCAAAAGAGACACTTTTGGACTCTGTGGGAGAGGGAGAGGGTGGGATGATTTGGGAGAAAGGCATTGAAATATGTATAATATCATGTATGAAATGAGTCGCCAGTCCAGGTTCAATGCACAATACTGGATGCTTGGGGCTGGTGCACTGGGAAGACCCAGAGGGATGGTATGAGGAGGGAGGAGGGAGGAGGATTCAGGATGGGGAACACATGTATGCCTGTGGCGGATTCATTTCGATATATGGCAGAACCAATACAATATTGTAAAGTTTAAAAAAAAAAAAAGATCACAACACTGAATATCAATGTATTACTGTATCTTCAATTTAATAAAAACAGGTTTTTATGCATCTGCATTTTCCTAGAGGGGAAGTTCATAGCCTTTATTATATTCTCAAAGGACCTATTGCTCTAAATAAAAGTTTAGAACCACTATTATGAACTTTTATCCCCCCTACTATTAATTACCAATTCAAATCAGTATGTCAATGGTTTAGAGAATGTTATTTATTCAACTATTTCAGAATGAGGGGTCCTCTGAATTCCTCTTCTCAATCCCCAGTGCCACTTCTGCAAGTGGCAGAAGACCTTTGGACCTAGAAAGGTTTTAAGACGTTTTTATTTCCACTCCTATCATTCACAGCCCATGTTTAAGCTTCATCTTTTGTGTGTGTGTGTAGTTCAAAAAAAAGTATTTTTATTTTTTTAAATTTTTTTATTATTTTTTTTACTTTACAATATTGTATTGGTTTTGCCATACATCAACATGCATCCACCACGGGTGTACACGTGTTCCCCATCCTGAACCCCCTCCCACCTCCCTCCCCATACCATCCTCTGGGTCATCCCAGTGCACCAGCCCCAAGCATCCTCTATCCTGCATCGAACCTGGACTGGCGATTCGCTTCTTATATGATATTATACATGTTTTAATGCCATTCTCCCAAATCATCCCCCCCTCCCTCTCCCACAGAGCCCAAAAGACTGTTCTATACATCTGTGTCTCTTTTGCTGTCTCGCATACAGGGTTGTCATTACCATCTTTCTAGATTCCATATATATGCGTTATTTTATAAAAATTTTTATAGAAATGCTGCTATTCTCCACCACTTCCTTAGAACCTTTTCTACTTTCCCAGATGATTTTAGAACCTAGCTTACTTTTCCTCCACTCTAATTCCACCTCCCCAACACTGGAAAATACTACACTCAGCATCAATCTCAGTTCTCCTACTCCTATACTTAGATCAATAAGTAGTATCAGAAGAGATAGAATACAGTTTTACCCCATCAAAAATTCATGTGAACTTCAATGTAGCCTATGTTGTTCCTAGAAAACTACTACCAGTAATAAACTGGGCTCACAAAGTAGAGGTAGTATATATTCAAAGGGATCAGTCAGTCAGTTCAGTCACTCATCAGCTCCTTGTCACCAGCAGAAAACCTTTTGTAAAATGAGTGTTTGATTGCATTAAACTCCCTCTTCACCAATCTTACATATTGACCTTCCTCCATTGCCTCTTTGGAGCAGTTTCTCAGAGCTATCTGAGGTGCTGTCTCCCAAGCTCTTGTCCTCATTTGTGCATCTTTTTTTGTCGACAGTTATGGCGACTGATGAAGGGACCCACAGTGGACTTTCCTCTTTCACCTGAACTCCATGAGGATCAGAGCTTTGGTACCAGCAGCAGCCTCTTGCACCCATCTGATGCCCCAGGGAGTGCAGACGAATTTGGGTAAGACTCGCCTGGTTCTCAGATCTCCCATATTAGTTGAAAACCTTAATTTTACTTGGTGGTGGAGCAGGTTACCTATCCCCTCCCAGGCAAAAGATACTTGCAGGGGAAGGGCAGTTGAAATATACCAGGGCATACCTACTCAAGGTCCACATGCAAAGTGGGGCTTGGAGTGGGGATCAGTTGAAATATACTGAGAAATACCTGTGTAACTGAAAGATACTTGGTGGGAAGGGTCTGGATGAAAGAACACGGGGGTGGGGGAGTGCTGGTTCAAAGATACCAGGGAATACCCACCCAGTGGAAAGGTACTGAGGGGGAGGCGCTAGTTGAAAGATACCAAGGTTGCTCAGTTGGAGGAGACTGAATGGTCTGTGCTGAGTAGTTTGCATGCCAGGTAAGAGACTGATGTAATGCTTTTCCTCAGTTTGGCTGCATTAATAGAATTTGTCAGGATAAAAGTGAAAGGTGAATTTTATCCATGACAAGTTCAATTTAAAATGCGAAATAGATCCTCTCAAATACAGAAACAAGGGGCATCAGAAAGCAGCTTCTAACACTCCAGCCAGGGTTAATGAAGTGAAAGTTGCTCAGTCGTGTCCGACTCTTTGTGACCCCACGGACTTAGAACTTGGTTCTACGTTCATGGAATTCTCCAGGCCAGAATACTGGAATGGGTAGCCTTTCCCTTCTTCAGGGGATCTTCCTGATCCAGGAATAAAACCGGGGTGTCCTGCATTGAAGGCAGATTCTTTACCAACTGAGCTATCAGGGAATCCCAGCATTATGTGCAAACAAAACTTATACTTGCAAGTACCTAGTTAATTGGGGAAATTATACTAAAGGAAATCTCAACCTAAAATGTCCAAATTGGGATTCTTATGATATTCCAAGGAGAAGGAAACGGCAACCCACTCCAGTGTTCTTGCCTGGAGAATCCCAGGGACAGAGGAGCCTGGTGGGCTGCCATCTATGGGGTCGCATGGAGTTGGACACAACTGAAGCGACTTAGCAGCAGCAGCATGATATTCCAAAATTGCTATTTTTACAGGCACCATTAGAAAAAGCCAGCTGTAAGATCAAACAGACTGAATGGATTGCTTACTTTGCTATCTAGAAGGTTCTGAAAGAGGAAACAACACAGTAACTTCTTTTCAGGAAACCAAGAAGAAATTGCTTATAACTACACTGGAGCTAAAAAAGGCCACTAACTCTGCCAGGTCACAGGTGTAGTGGGACTGGGAACTCACATTTGGGGAATTTATGCCATTTGGTTTTTGGCTTCTGGGCATCTCTTTGCCATCCTCTTGGGGAACTGTCATTTGGCTTTTGGTTTCTGGGCATCACTTTGCTGTTTCTTCTGTTAGGCTTTTGACTTTGGGGCATCTCTTTGTCTTTTATTTGGAGTGATGTAGGAGACAGGACGGAGAAGGCAATGGCACCCCACTCCAGTACTCTTGCCTGGAAAATCCCATGGACAGAGGAGCCTGGTAGGCTGCAGTCCATGAGGTCACGAATAGTCGGACACGACTGAGCAACTTCACTTTCACTTTTCACTTTCATGCATTGGAGAAGGAAATGGCAACCCACTCCAGTGTTCTTGCCTGGAGAATCCTAGGGACGGGGGAGCCTGGTGGGCTTCCATCTATGGGGTCGCACAGAGTCGGACATGACTGCAGTGACTTAGCAGCAGCAGCAGCAGCAGACAGGAAGAATAAAAGAAAAGCAGGCCATGGGAAGGGCCACAAAAGAAATTTATAATTATTGATAAACTGGATGTTATATGGCATGAGACTCTTGGAACAAGTCCAGAGGGAACAGTTCATTATCTTGAAAACAAGATATGATTCTGGAGTCGGTAAACCTACCCCAGACTGTTTCTCAACTGGCGTCTCAGAGTCACATGTTTTACGTATCTGGTGGAAAATCTATAGATAAGAATATCAGTCTTAGTTACTGATTTGTTACTATTTCCTAATTGCTCAATGGTTAATGATCATTTTGTTCTTTGGCCCTGAAAGCCACATGAGTTATAGTTTAACTCCCCATATATTCTTTCATTCATGGCTGAAAGTATAATAAAGCTGGCTTGGACTCAGTTTCAGCACCTTCACCTTGGAGCATTGTTGGTCCCCTGATCCTCGCTTTTCTCTGAATTCTTGTGTCTCGTTTCTCATTCTCTCACCATACTGCACTTTCGCCTGTTTGTTGAGCTTGTCTCGACAGAGTGTGACTTCTGGTGGTAAGGTACTGGTTTGGTTTGGTTACTTTCGTTTGAGTGTACAGATATTAGGTACAAATTGTTCGAGATAAAATGGAAGCACTTCCTGTAAGGTTCCACACCACACCCGGGACCTCTTTGGGAAAAATTTTAAATGACTGGTCAACCTATAGCTATGATCGCATGACAAAGAAAAATCGCCTAAAATTATCAGACCTTTATTGCCACAGGATGGGAAAATGGACTAAAGTTCCCTTATGTCCAGGTTCTCCTATAATCAACAGTCTAGGGCTGCTCAAACTAAGACTTCCACTTGCCCATAGGGGCAATCCCTGCTGGGACCAGGGTAGACCCTTACTCTCAAGGACAATTTGAGCACTATCTGGCCTAAATTTTGGTTATGAAACTATGACTACAGAAAAATAAAGATGATTTTTGACAGTGTGGTCACAATATTCTTTAGACTCCAAAGAAAGCTTGAAAGAAAAATTATCTCTTTAAAACTTCTGCCCTAAGAGAATAACTCCTATTATACCTTGAGGACCAGAGCTCTCTGAATCACTTATCTTATTTAGACCATCTCTGAATTCCTTAGACTGAAGGAAAAAAAGGGAACAAAGCCTTTTTAAAATTTTCCTATTCCAGCTGTTATTTACAATTCAGTTCAGTTGCTCAGTCATGCCCAACTCGTTGCGACCCCATGGACTACAGTATGCCAGGCTTCCCCGTCCATCACCAACTCCCAGAGCTTGCTCAAACGCATGTCTGTCAAGTCAGTGATGCCATCCAACTGTCTCATTATTTACAATTAGTGGGTTTTATATTGTGATACGTGATTTATGACTAAGTTTACAAGATGAAGCTCGATCTTGCAGTGTGCCTGCCAGGATATGTGTATGTCTCAGTATGTGTTTTTGTCTTTGGATAATATTGCTGAGGTTAATTTGTAAATGAGTTCTAATAATCTTATTGGCCTAAAGAAAAGTAAGCAGTTACAAACCAAACAACTCTAAATACAAGAGAAAACAACGTAAATGAGTTTTAGATTCACGTGAACTGGGAAATATTCAGTATTAAATGAGTAACTTATTAATGTTTATTTGCTGATCTAACTAATATAGACAGGTCTAAGAATTATTAACATTTTTAAGCACAGTATTTTCATTGTGCCTAGGTTTAATATACAAATATGTCAGCAAGGAAAGTAACTCAAGTGAAGAAACTTTTAAGGAAAGAAAATGTAAATGATATAAGAGCTTTGAGATAAACTCTATTAAGAATAATTACACTTTAGGAATGTTTGTCTAAAATACTCTGTCCAGATTTTGGTAGCCTCAATTTCTAGTGGTGTGCTAAACTAAGTGATGAAAGTTTATTGAATAGCTAGGTTATTTCCAAACAAAATAAGATTCTGAAACAGTGACTACTGAAAACGAATTTCCTCTTACAGAGAAACTAAAGAGATTTTGGACTATTAATGAATAATGTTTGGTGCCATCCTGAGACGTTTCCTATAAGAAAGAAAATGAGTTTGTTGTTGTTGTTGTTGTTGTTGTTTTTAGAAATTATCACTGGCAGGGCAGTCCCAAGATGGCAGAGGAATAGGTCAGGGAGACCACTTTTCCCGCCACAAATACATCAAAAGATCATTGCAAGTGCAGCAACTCCCACAGGACAACTTCTAAATGCTGGCAGAGGATCCCAGAAAGGCAAACCAATCTCCTCAGAATGAGGTAGGGCAAAGGATGAAGACAGAAAGGGAGACAAAGGATTTCAGGACAGAGGTCCATCCTGGGGAGGGTGTCATGAAGGAGAAGTTTCCAAACAATAGGAAACCCTTTCACAGGCAGGGTCAGTGGGGAACTTAGGAACCACAGAGAGAAGCATAACTGAGAAACTTCACCACAGAAATTGTGCCAAATGGCAATTAACAGTTGAGAAGTGACTCACAAACTCATGTCCACCCATATCAAGTGGGGTCTGCGTATGGAGGCGTGGGCTGCATTGTCGGTCCTCAGGGAAAGGACCAGGGTTGAATGCCATGAGAACACTCAGAGGGGGCTAATGTGACATACCACAGACAGAAAGGGGAAAACCGTGGGATCACCAGAGAAACAAAGGACCATTACCAAAGGAAGGCTCTAACACCACACTCTGACTCCTGGCACGCTCACAGAACAAAGGATCGCACCCTAGTCAATACTGAAGTGGGGAAAGCTGGCTGCCATTTACGGCCTCAGAGGCAGAGAGACAGGCGCACAACAGCCAGAGGCAGAAGGCAAGGGGTGGCTGCAATCTCAGCCCCAGAGATGGCATCTGCCACCAAGCTGTAAGCAGATCGCTAGTTGCTACCCATGTCTTCCCAGGATCTTGGACAGCTCAGATCTACCAGGAGTCAGGAGTGTCACAACCTAAGACCAGCTCCTCTGAGGAGACACATGGTCCACCTGGGACTATGCCCTTGCAGCTCACCCGGGAGCCCAAGTGGCTTTTCACTGGGAGGTGCATGCTCACCTTGGGCTGTGGCAACGCCCATGTGCTTCAGTCACTGCCAGTGCTCCACACATACGCCAGTGGTGTTTGCAGTGTCCCTCCCTCTCCAGAGCACAACTGAGAATTAATCTCCAAAATATTCAAGCAGCTCATGCAGCTCAATACCAGTAAAGTAAAGAACCCAATCCGGAGAAGGCGATGGCACCCCACTCCAGTACTCTTGCCTGGAAAATTCCATGGACAGAGGAACCTGGTGGGCTGCAGTCCATGGGGTTGCTAAGAGTCGGACATGACTGAGCGACTTCACTTTCACTTTTCACTTTCATGCACTGGAGAAGGAAATGGCAACCCACTCCAGTGTTCTTGCCTGGAGAATCCCAAGGACGGCGGAGCTTGGTGGGCTGCCGTCTACGGGGTCGCAGAGTTGGACATGACTGAAGCGACTTAGCAGCAGCAGCAGCAAAGAACCCAATCAAAAAGGGGCCAGAAGACCTAAACAGACATTTCACTAAAGACAACATCCAGATGGCTAATAATCACATGAAAAGATGCTCAAAATTACTTATTAGAGAAATGGAAATCAAAACCACAATGAGGTATCATCTCACACTGGTAAGAATGGTCATCATCAAAAAGTCTACAAACAATAAATTCTGGAGAGGGTGTGGAGAAAAGGGAACCCTTTAGCACTGTTGGTGAGAATGCAAATTGATATAGCCACTATGGAGAACAGTATGGAGATTCCTTAAAACACTAGGAAGAAAAAAAATCTTATGACCCAGAAATCCCACTACTGGGCATATAACCTGAGGAAACCACAACTGAAAAAGACACATGCACCCCAAAGTTTATTGCAGCTCTATCAATAGCTAGGACATGGAAGCAACCTAGATGTCCATCAGGCAATGAATAGATAAGAAAGTTTTTATACCTATACACAATGGAATATTACTCAGCTATAAAAAGGAATGCATTTGAGTCAGCTCTAATGAGGTGGATGAACCTAGAGCCTGTTATAGAGTGAAGTAAGAGAAAGACAGATACCATATGTTAATGCATATATACAGAATCTAGAAAGTTGGTACCAACATCAACCATATTGATGTATGACAAAAACCTATGCTTTACAATATTGTAAAGCAATTATCCTCCAATTAAATGTTTTAAAAAAGAAATTATCACTGGTATTTATGTTCACCAATCTACAGAATGCTAATATAAATGACAATTCATGGTTGCTTAAGGAAAGTAGGATGTGTCTTTTCAGTATGGCATGAGGAATGGAATTGCATTTATGAAGGGAAAAGGAAGTAGGTGTGACTTACACTTGGCTGTTTCAGGAGGGGAAAGCAAACTAATGGAGTAATGGGTACAGAAAGTAATAATTTTTGTGGAAAGTGGACCCTGAGAAAAGAGTTCCGTGCATGGTCAGTATTAAGTTTAATAGCATTTGCTACTGATCAAGAGAATAAATACACCTAATTTCACAAGACACGGTAATATATACCCCAGTTGTTGTTAGTTGGGGCTATGATACTGTAATAATATTTTTTAAAATTTATATCCAGAGAGGAAGTTATTCATGATGGTTTTGTGCCAGCTGTTTTTAGGGTTTTGGATCACATTATAGATATTTAGAACTATTATCCTGTGACTTATGTAGGACACCTAATATGCTGAGTATCTGGCACTTGAAATCCTGTTTTTATTGCTGGAGGTCCACATCTGTGGTTGACCTCTGTTGTTTTAAAAAATAAACGAAAATGTAAAACTCTGAAAAAATAAATGTAATTAAGTTTGCTTTTAAATGAATTTAAAAGTAAGCTGGTATAAAAACTTGAATTTGGGTTTTCTACCTGTTAATAAGAGTACACACTTTCTTCAGATGGTGAACTGCCTTTGATAATAGATTTACATTTCTTTTCCTCTTAAATGATCTGTTCTGTATTTACTTTTGCAATCCTTTATTGTTACGTTGGCTAAGTGAATAGCTATTGTTTCAGAATGACCTATGATCCTATCTGACTGAGTGTTCTAAACGCTTTGGATATTTATTGACAAACCTTCCTAAATCAAATTCTAATGAAGCACTTTTGAATTCTAGCTAACTTTGGGATGTTTCAGAGGGCCCCTGAAACATCCCAGAGAGATTAAACCAATTAGGTTCATTTGGTATGTTGAATTACATGGGAAGTATTGTCAAATGAGTAATAAATCTCAGGTTATATTAGACAGTAAATGTTACTGATATCCTAGAAATTATATGGAGTTCCTAAAATTCTGATATGTCCTGGTAAAATATTATCAGTCATAATTCTAGTTATATCTTAAAGTTTTGTCACAGCACTAACCAACTTTCAAAATACTGCTTCCTTTTCAAGAAGATTTACAGAAAGGACTTTTGGATAAATTCAAGTTTCTGAACTGGGTAAGGCATTAAAGGATTCTCAAGGGAAACCTGATGGCTTCACAAAGATTAACAAAAGGACTGAATGAACTGGTGAATATGCTTATAACTTTTATGGCTTCTACCTGAAAAGTTACTGATTTGAATCTGTGTTTTCCAGGTATAAGGAAACCTTCCCCTCAAACTGATTACGACTTACAGCAATTTGGTAAAATGATATTTTTGTAAGCAAAATTGAAACACTATATTTTCTCTCTATCTGATCCCTCCAGAGATTGGAAACTCTTAGGTTTCCTGTACCTTTATCAGATAACTTAGGAAGGCTATCTCACTAACAGGTACAGAAAGCTCAAGAAACTTTGGAGACCTTGAGAAGGGAGGAATTCACCTAGATCTGTCAAGTAAAATCTGTGATAAGCCTTTGGTGTGACTTTCCTAGCCCTGAGAGGATTTAAAAAAAAAAAAAAAAGTTCAGTCTGAGATTCTTTTTCTTAATTAATTTATTTTAATTGGAGGATAATTACTTTACAATATTGTGATGGTTTTTACCATACATCGACCAACATGAATCAACCATGGGTGCATATGTGTCCCCCCATCCTGAACGCCCCTCCCATCTCCCTCCCCACCCCATCCCTCTGGGTTGTCCCAGAGCACCAGCTTTGAGTGCCCTGCTTCATGCTTGCACTGGTCATCTATTTTACATATGGTAATACATGTTTCAAGCTACTCTCTAGAATCATCCCACCCTCGCCTTCTCCCACAGAGTCCAAAAGTCTGTTCTTTACATCTGTCTCTTTTGCTGCCTTGCATATAGGATCATCATTACCATTTTTCTAATTCCATATATATGCATTAATATACTGTATTGGTGTTTCTCTTTCTGACTGTATAATAGGCTCGTTTAATCCACCTCATTAGAACAGACTCAAATGCGTTTCTTTTTATAGCTGAGTAATATTCCATTGTGTATATGTACCACAACATCTTCATCCATTTGTTGGCCAGTGGACATCTAGGTTGCTTCCACGTCCTAGCTATTGTAAACGGTACTGCAATGAACATTGGAGTACGTGTGTCTCTTTCAATTCTGGTTTTCTCGGCATGTATGCTCAGCAGTGGGATTGCTATGTTGTATGGCAGTTCTATTTCCAGTTTTTTAAAGAATCTCCACACTGTACTCCCTTGTGGCAGTACCAGTTTGCATTCCCACCAGCAGTGTAGAGAGTTTCCTTTCCTCCACACCCTCTCCAGCATTTATTGTTTGTAGACTTTTTGATGGCAGCCATTCTGATCAGCATGAGATGATACTTCATTGTGGTTTTGATTTGCATTTCTCTAACAATGAGTGTTGTTGAGCATCTTCTCATGTGTTTATTAGCCATCTGTATGTCTTTTTTGGAGGAACGTTTGTTTCCTTCTTTGGCACACTTTTTGATTGGGCTGTTCTTTTTTCTGGTATTGAGCTGCATGAGCTGCCTGAATATTTTGGATACTAAGTCTTTGTCAGTTGCTTCATTTGCTATTATCTTGTCCCATCCTATAAGGCTACCTTTTCATCTTGCTTATAGTTTCCTTTGTTGTGTAAAAGCTTTTAAGTTTAATTAGGTCCCATTTGTTTATTTTTGCTTTTACTTCCATTACTCATGGAGGAGAGTTATAGAGGATCTTGCTGTGATTTATGTCAGAGAGTGTTCTGCCTATGTTTCCCTCTAAGAGTTTTATAGTTTCTGTTCCTACATTTAGATCTTTAATCCATTTTGAGTTTGTTTTTGTGTATGGCGTTAGAAAGTGTTCTAGTTTCATTCTTTTACACATGGTTGACCAGTTTTCCCAGCACCACTTGTTAAAGAGACTGTCTTTTCTTCATTGTATATTTTTGCCTCCTTTGTCAAAGATAAGGTATCCACAGACTATAAAAGTTTTAGCAAAGCAAAAAAAGGAAGTCTGTGATCAATTATGGTTATAAAATCATTAGGCAAAGTTTACTGAACCCAGATTTATTTCACAAACAAACTAGTTTTAATTTGGTTATATCTGGTAAAAACAATGATAATTTTAGGTAGAAAAAGCTGTTTCAATTAACATTAAATTCCAATTAATGGAGGTCTGTATCTGCTAAGACTCATTTCCTGGATAGTTCTTTGCTGTTATGGTATATTAACATAAAACTTAATTGACTTATTAAAGGACATCCTAAGTTTGTTTTTGAAGTTTATCTCAGCAATCTATCTTTGGATGAAGACCAAATGCCTCACAACCTGCAACTAGGACTAGAAAATGACATAATTTAAGGGACTGTCTCCAACCCGGATGGAAAGATTTTTTATCAAGTATTCTTAACTACCTCATGCACAGTGAAACTGAAGGGAAACGGATTCTTGGGTTCATATTTCACACTTAAAAAGGGCCCAGACACAAAACTGGACTGTAGAAGAGGACTGCTGATCTCAAACTCACTTTAAAATCACACTTGAATAGAGGAGGAGCTACACTCACACCAGGATGAGAAGACAACAACATCAGAAGTAGAGAGCTTACCCAAAATGCTGGCCTTGATTCATATGATCATTTATAATGTTTTCTTGACTTCTTGGACTTTTGCTTATAAATCAAATATTTTCTATCATGGACATGAGACTGCTGCTGCTGCTGCTAAGTCGCTTCAGTCGTGTCCGACTCTGTGTGACCCCATAGACGGCAGCCCACCAGGCTCCCCCATCCCTGGGATTCTCCAGGCAAAAACACTGGAGTGGGTTGCCATTTCCTTCCTCAATGCAGGAAAGTGAAAAGTGAAAGTGAAGTCGCTCAGTCGTGTCCGACTCTTAGCGACCCCATGGGCTGCAGCCCACCAGGCTCCTCCATTCATGGGATTTTCCAGGCAAGAGTACTGGAGTGGGATGCCATTACCTTCTCTTGGACATAAGACTATGCTAGTTTTAAAACTCAACCCAATTACTGGGTTTATGGCCAATTACATATGTCTAGTACTTCTGGGTTACCTTGGTGGATTTCCCCCCTTCAAAGCTCTGACTGGACTGCCCCTAGGAAATTTATTTTAGAAGACAGTTCAATCCTGTTCTGTCTACTTATGATATTACTAGACAGCATCCTGTCACCTGGCCAATTAATAATATCTGCTCTGACCCTGGCCATAGATTTAAGTTTTCTCTTAGGGTCAGTCAAAGTCAATCAGAGCAACAAGCTAAGTCTCAATCAAAAACTGTAACTTCTCACCTACTAAAAGGAAAACACTCACAATTATAGGATAAATCCACATAGTTAACACCAGGCAATGGTCATTTAAGTTTAAAAGCTCTTCTATGTTGGAAACAATGAAATCATACTAAGAATGATCAAGTTAGTAACATTATGAAACTAGGCTGGTGCCTTATTACCTTAGAGACAGTGATGGGTATGGAACTGACAAGGTCAGGCGATCAGGGATTCACTGGATTGCATCTAATGGAACTTGGTGGATTGTGGTACTAATTTACGGCCTTGGCTTCTACTGGGATAGATAGGAAGGTGTAGTTTGGGATTTCCCTGAACTCAAGGTTATATACAAAACAAATTAGAGGTAACCCCAGATAATCTACCACTGATACGAGTCTGATGAGTCAAGAGATCTGTATTCTATCGGTATGACCATTTAGCAGCTATTTTTTGTGCCTTCAATAGGACTGGAAAATGTAATTGACCACACTGAAGCCTTAACAACTTTCACTCAACAAGCTTTAAACAATAGTAACCAGGCTATTAGCCTACTGAACTCTGAGGTCTCTATGATAAGGAAGGCAATGCTACAAAACTGCATGGCCCTTGACATCCTTACAGCATCTTAGGGAGGCACCTGTGCCATAATTCAAACTGAATGCTGTGTTTTCATACCTGATGAATCCTCTAGGATTCAAATGTAACACATTTGATGAACCACATGAAAAACCAGATCTCTGCCTTGAGTGACCCTTTCCCTAGTCTTGGTCATCTTTTAAAAAAAACTTGTTTGGTGTGGGAGGCTCATGACTGAAACATTTCCTTATAATTCCATTAATGTTATTAATTATATTATTTGTATCTTGCCTGTTTTACAAGATAATATATATACTGACTCTTGTATTACCAAGTGTATAATTGAGCCTCTAACAAAAATGATGATGACTAGACTTGAGGCAGTCGATCAAATGTTTAGCCCAATATGTGATCAATGACTGTAACAGTGTAGCTTTAGATATGGGAGGATGTAATGAGAGGGAATATTTTCCTGAATCATAACTAGAAGACAGGTGTCCAGAGATCTTTGACTATTAAAACCTGGTCCAGTAATATCACATTGAGTGACCTATCAGCAAAATCTTCTCAAGAACTAGGAATGAGCCTTGCTAGCAATGTGGGACAAAATGGCCATGAAATGCCTCCCAAAGTATGGTCAAATTTATTACCATCAGGAGGCCTTGTCAACCACAAATTAGCATTTGCCTGTCAACTACAAATTGGCACTTGCCAAGTGCATTCACCATCAACTGAACAACAAGAAGGACATTTGCCATCCACCTGTGCTGCTGCAGCTTCTGACCTCTGACACTCCCTGAAGAGAATTCAGGGTGGAGAGTGAGGCACGCTGTCCTCCAGGAAAATTGGTGGAACAAGTTTCTATAGACAGATATTTTCAGGAACTGGTTTCAAGACCCCAATCTTTGCATCTCCTCATATCTAGAAAAGCTCTAAATCCCTTCATGATGACATCAGCTCCTCGTGACTAGCAGAAAACCTTTTGCAAAATGAGTGCATGATTGCACTGAACTCCCTCTTCAGAAAAATCTTATATATTTACCTTCCCTCTCTGCCTCACTCAAGAAGTCTCTCAGAGCTATCTGAGGTGCTGACTCGCCATCTGCAGTCCTCATTTTGCCCCAAATAAAACTTAACTGGCAATTCCCATGACTGCATCTTTTTTAGTCAACAGAAACCTGCAAAGAGATCCATAGACACATGACAGTAAAAATAATGAAAGTCAAAAAAAGGGGGGAAATCCTGAAAGTTCAGTTCAATACAGTTGCTCAGTTGAGTCCAACTCTTTGTGACCCCATGAACTGCAGCATACCAGGAGTCCCTGTCCATCAGCAATTCCCAGAGTTTACTCAAACTCATGTCCATTGAGTCGGTGATGCCATCCAACCATCTTATCCTCTGTTGTCCCCTTCTCCTCCTGCCCTCAATCTTTCGCAGCATCAGGGTCTTTTCAAATGAGCCAGTTCTTTACATCAGGTGGCCAAAGTATTGGAGTTTCAGCCTCAATATCAGTCCTTCCAATGAATACCCAGGACTGATCTCCTTTAGGATGGAATGGTTGGATCTCCTTTCAGTCCAAGGGACTCTTAAGAGTCTTCTCCAACACCACAGTTCAAAAGCATCAATTCTTCTGTGCTCAGCTTTCTTTATAGTCCAATTCTCACATCCATACATGACCACTGGAAAAACCATAGCCTTGACTAGACGGACCTTTGTTGGCAAAGTAATGTCTCCGCTGTTTAATATGCTGTATAGGTTGGTCATAACTTTCCTTCCAAGGAGTAAGCATCTTTTAATTTCATGGCTGTAGTCACCATTTGCAGTGATTTTGGAGCCCCGAAAAATAAAGTCAGCCAGTGTTTCCCCATCTATTTCCCAAGAAGTGATGGGACTGGATGCCATGATCTTAGTTTTCTGAGTGTTGAGCTTTAAGACAACTTTTTCACTCTCCTCTTTCACTTTCATCAAGAGGCTCTTTAGTTCTTCACTTTCTGCCATAAGAGTGGTATCATCTGCATATCTAAGGTTATTGATATTTCTCCTGGCAATCCTGTTTCCAGCTTGTGCTTCCTCCAACCAAGCGTTTTGCATGATGTATTCTGCATATAAGTTAAATAAACAGGGTGTGACAATATACAGCCTTGCTGCTGCTAAGTCGCTTCAGTCCTGTCTGACTCTGTGTGACCTCATAGATGGCAGCCCACCAGGCTCCCCTTCCCTGGGACTCTCCAGGCAAGAACACTGAAGTGGGTTGCCATTGTCTTCTCCAATGCATGAAAGTGAAAAGTGAAATTGCTCAGTCGTGTCCAACTCTTTGCAACCCCATGGACTGCAGCCTACCAGGCTCCTCCGCCCATGGGATTTTCCAGGCAAGAGTACTGGAGTGGGTGCCATTGCCTTCTCTGATACAGCCTTGACGTACTCCTTTTCCTATTTGGAACCAGTCTGTTGTTCCATGTCCAGTTCTAACTGTTGCTTCCTGACCTGCATATAGGTTTCTCAAGAGGCAGGTCAGGTGGTCTGGTATGCCCATCTCTTTCAGAATTTTCCACAGTTTCTTGTGATCCACACAGTCAAAGGCTTTGGCATAGTCAATAAAGCAGAAATAGATGTTTTTCTGGGACTTTCTTGCTTTTTCAATGATCCAGTGGATGTTGGCAATTTGATCTCTGGTTCCTCTGCCTTTTCTAAAACCAGCTTGAACATCTGGAAGTTCATGGTTCACATATTGTTGAAGCCTGGCTTGGAGAATTTTGAGCATTATTTTACTAGTGTGTGAGATGAGTGCAATTGTTCAGTAGTTTGAGCATTCTTTTGCATTGCCTTTCTTTGGGATTGGAATGAAAACTGACTTTTTCCAGTCCTGTGGCCACTGCTGAGTTTTCCAAATTTGCTGGCATATTGAGTGCAGCACTTTCACAGCATCATCTTTAGGATTTGAAATAGATCAACTGGAATTCCATCACCTCCACTAGCTTTGTTTGTAGTGATGCTTCCTAAGGCCCACTTGACTTCACATTCCAGGATGTCTGGCTCTAGGTGAGTGATCACACCATCATGATTATCTTGGTCATGAAGACCTTTTTGTACAGTTCTTCTGTTTTCTTGCCACCTCTTCTTAATATCTTCTACTTCTGTTAGGTCCATACCATTTCTGTCCTTTATTGAGCCCAACTCTGCATGAAATGTTCTCTTGGTATCTCTAATTTTCTTGAAGAGATCTCCAGTCTTTCCCATTCTATTGTTTTCCTCTATTTCTTTGCATTGATCACTGAGGAAGGCTTTTTTGTCTTTCCTTGCTATTCTTTGGAACTCTGCATTCAAATGGGTATATCTTTCCTTTTCTCCTTTGCTTTTCGCTTCTCTTCTTTTCACAGCTATTTGTAAGGCCTCCTCAGACAGCCATTTTGCTTTTAGCATTTCTTTTTCTTGGGGATGGTCTTGATCCCTGTGTCCTGTACAGTGTCACAAACCTCCGTTCATAGTTCATCAGGCAGTCTATCTATCAGATCTAGTCCCTTAAATCTATTTCTCACTTCCACTGTATAATCATAAGGGATTTGATTTAGGTCATACCTGAATGGTCTAGTGGTTTTCCCCACTTTCTTCAGTCTGAATTTGGCAATAAGCAGTTCATGATCTGAGTCACAGTTAGCTCCCGTTCTTGTTTTTGCTGACTGTATAGAGCTTCTCCATCTTTGGCTGCAAAGAATATAATCAGTGTGATTTAGGTGTTGAACATCTGGTGATGTCCGTATGTAGTCTTCTCTTGTGTTGTTGGAAGAGGGTGTTTGCTATGCACTGTATTGGCAAAACTCTATTAGCCTTTGCTCTGCTTCATTCTGTATTCCAAGGCCAAATTTGCCTGTTACTCCAGGTGTTTCTTGACTTCCTACTTTTGCATTCCAGTCCACTATAATGAAAAGGACATCTTTTTGGGGGTGTTAGTTCTAGAAGGTCTTGTAGGTCTTCACAGAACCATTCAACTTCAGCTTCTTCAGCATTACTGGTAGGGGCACAGACTTGGATAACCATGATATTGAATGGTTTGCCTTGGAAACAAACAGAGATCATTCTGTCATTTTTGAGATTGCGGCCAAGTACTGCATTTTGGACTCTTTGTTGACTATGATGGCTACTCCATTTCTTCTAAGGGATTCTTGCCCACTGTAGTAGATATAATGGTTATCTGAGTTAAATCCACCCATTCCAGTCCATCTTAGTTCACTGATTCCTAGAATGTGGATGTTCACTCTTGCCATCTGTTTGATCACTTCCAATTTGCCTTGATTCATGGACCTAACATTCCAGGTTCCTATACAATACTGCTCTTTGCAGCATCGGACCCTGCTTCCATCACCAGTCACATCCACAACTGGGTGTTGTTTTTGCTTTGGCTCTGTCTCTTCATTCTTTCTGTAGTTAGTTCTCCACTGATCTCCAGTAGCATATTCGGCACTTACTGACCTGGGGAGTTCATCTTTCAGTGTCCTATCTTTTTGCCTTTTCATACCGTTCGTGAGTTCTCAAATACTGAAATGGTTTGCCATTCCCTTATCCAGTGGACCACATTTTGTCAGCACTCTCCACCATGCCCCGTCCATCTTGGCTGGCCTTACATGGCATGGCTCATTGTATCATTACACTATATAAATGTACATTTTTTCTATTTTCTTCTTTGTACTGATTTAAAAATCAATCATATAAAAATATTTATATAATGTACGTTATGCTATGCTAAGTCACTTCAGTCGCGTCCAACTCTGTGCGACCCCATAGACGGCAGCCCACCAGGCTCTGCCGTCCCTGGGATTCTCCAGGCAACAATACTGGAGTGGGTTGCCATTTCCTTCTCCAATGCATGAAAGAGAAAAGTGAAAGTGAAGTCACTCAGTCGTGTCAGACTCTTAGCGACCCCATGGACTGCAGCCTACCAGGCTCCCCTGTCCATGGATTTTCCAGGCAAGAGTACTGGAGTGGGGTGCCATTGCCTTTGAGACTATAACATAGAGACATGCAATACGCTTGCCAATAACAGCACAAAGGAAATGGGTGGCAGCATAGCTGTATTGGGCTAAGGAATGAATCCAGATAACTCAAACACAAGAGAACAAATGAAAGGAACCAGAAATGATAAATATGAAGGTTAAAATAACAAACGCCATAAATATTTATTTACCCTCCTTTCTTATCTCAACTTCTTTAAAAGTCATAAAATTATATAAAGTCATAATTCTCACAATATATTGTTAGGACTGTAACATTTATAGATGTAATATATAGAGAAGTAAAGCAACAAAGTGGGGGAAGGAACCAGAACTATGCAAAAGTAATGTTTCTATAAGTCACTGCTGCTGCTGCTGCTAAGTCACTTCAGTCGTGTCCGACTCTGTGCGACCCCATAGACGGAAGCCCACCAGGCTCACCTGTCCCTAGGATTCTCCAGGGAAGAACACTGGACTGGGTTGCCATTTCCTTCTCTGGTGCATGAAAGTGAAAAGTGAAAGTGAAGTCACTCAGTCATGTCCCACTCTTAGCGACCCCGTGGACTACAGCCTACCAGGGTCCTTCATCCATGGGATTTTCCAGGCAAGAGTACTGGAGTGGGGTGCCATTGCCTTCTCCTAGAATTAAGTTATAAAATACTTAGAAGAAAACCTAAAGGTAAATCTCCATTACCTCAGATTTGGCAATGGATTTTTAGCTATAACACGAAAAGTATGAACAATAAAAGAAAAAAAAATAGATAAATTTGACTTCAACAAAATGAAAAACTTCTGTGCTTCAAAGTACACTATCAAGGAAGAAAGAGACAATCTACACAATGAGAGAAAACATTTGCAAATCATATATCTGATAAGGGATTTGAATATAGAATAAGGACTCTCATATCTCAATAGTAAAAAGAACAATAATCCAATTAAACATTGGGTAAAGGACCTGAATTGCCATTTCTCCAAAGAATACATACAAATGGCCAATAAGCACATGGATAGTTGCTCAACATCTTTAGTTATCAAAGAAACACAAATCAAAACCACAAGGAGACATGACTTCACACCCACCAAAATGGCTAGACTAAAAAAGTCAGATAACAACTAATAGCTAGGATATAGAAAAATTGGTACCCTCAGACACTTCTGATGTAAAATCCTGTAGTCACTCTGAAAACCAGTTTGGCAGCTTTATAAAGAATTAAACATAGAATTACCATATGACCCTACAAATCTACTCTTATGTGTACACCCAAGAGAAATGAAAATATTATGTCCATATAAAACTTGTATATAAATATTAAGCACCATTATTCATAACAGACAAAAGATGGAAACAACCTGAATGACTATCAATTGATGAATGAATAATCTTACATCCATACCATCAAATATTATTCAGCTATAAAAAGAAATGAAGTATTTAATGCATGCCATAGCATGGATGAACCTTGAAAACATAATGCTAAGAAGCCAGTCTCAAGACCAAATATTAAAAGATTCCATTTATGTGAAATGTCCAGAATGGACAAGTCTATAGAGACTGAACATAGATTAATGTTGTATAGGTCTGGTGGGGAAGGGGGAATGAGGGTGATAGCCAAAAGGTTTCTTTCTGAGGTAATGAAAATGTAAAACTGACTGTGGTGATGGTGGTATGTATTGCTGAATATACTAAAACCCATTGAATATAATAAACCCATTGAATTGTACACTTTAAGTGGGTGACTTTTAGATATGTGAACTAATCCCAATAAAGATGTTTTTAAAAAAATGAAGAAAGTACATTATCAGTGTCAGGATCAAGAGTTAAGAACTCATTTAACATAGATTAAAAAAGCACTATGGATTACGTATATGATGCCTCAGTTTCTACCACATCAATATTAATGAAATAAATCAAAAATTCTTTCAAAACTTAAGTCTTTTTAATATGAATTAGTATAATAGAGAGGCAACTGTATAATAATCATTATAATTTAGGTCTTATCATATGAAATCTTTCCATTTTAAGAAAAAATTTTTTCTTAATAAATAAACTCAAATAAATAATAATAAACTCAAAATGGATTAAATACCTAAATGTAAGGCCAGACACTCTAAAACTCTTATCTTAGAGGATAAGATAGCCAGAACACTGTGACATAAATCACAGCAAGATCTTTTTTGATACACTTCCTAGAGTAATGAAAATAAAAATTAACAAACAGGACCTAGTTAAAAGCTTTTTGCACAGGAGCAGAAACCATGAACAAAACACAGAATGAGATGTGACAGACAAGGAATTAATCCCCAAAATATACAAACAGCTCATGCAGCTCAATAGAAAAAAAAAAAAAAACAATGAAAATATGGGTGGAAGACCTAAACAGACATTTCTCCAAAGAAGACATACAGATGGCCAAGAGGCACATGAAAAAATATTCAACATCACTAATTATTAGAGAAATGAGAATCAAAACTACAATGAGGTATCACCTCACATCAGTCAGAATGGCCATTATCAAAAGGTCTACAAACAATAAATGCTGGAGAGGACTTCCCTTGTGGTACAGTGGATGGGAGTCTGCCTGCCAATGCAGGAGACACGAGTTCAATTCCTTGTATGGGAAGATTCCACATGCAGTGGAGCAACCAAGCCCATGCACCACAACTACTGAGCCAACACACTAGAGCCTGCAAGCCAGCACCACAACTACTGAAGCCTGTATGCTCTGGGGTCCACGAGCCACAACTACTGAGTCCACACGCCACAACTACTGAGGCCCTTGCATGTAGAGTCTGTGCTCTGCAGCAAGAGAAGCCACTGCAATGAGAAGCCACTGCAACAAAGAGTAGCCCCCACTCGCCACAACTAGAGAAAGCCTGCACACAGCAACAAAGACCCAGCTCAACCAAAAATTAATTAATTTTAATTAACTAATTAAAATTAATTAAATTAACTGGGAATGTAAATGTTAACAGCTGCTGTGGAGAACAGTATGGAGGTTCCTTAACTAAAAACAGAGCTACTATATAACCCTTCAATCCTGCTCCTGGGCAAATATTCAGGAAAAAACATAATTCAAAAAGATACATGTACCCCAATATTCATTGCAGCACTATTTACAATAGCCAGGGCATGGAAGCAACCTAAAGGTCCATCAACAAAGGAATGAATAAAGAAGATGTGGTACATATATACAAGGGACTATTACTCATCCATAAAAAAGCACAAAATAATGCCATTTGCAGCAACATGGATTAGACCTAGACACTGTCATACGGAGTGAAGGAAGTCAGAGAAAGACAAATACCATGTGATACTGCTTATATGTGGAATCTAAAAAAATGATACAAATGAACCTATTTACGAAAAGGAAATAGAGTCACAGATGTAGAAAGCGAACTTATGGTTACTAGGGGAGAAGGAGGTAGGCATAAACTGGGAGATTGGGACTGACATGTACAAACTGCTATATTTAAAATGGATAACCAACAAGGACCTACTGTATAGCACAGGGAACTCTGCTCAATGTTATATGACATCCCGGATAGGAAGGGAATTTGGGGAAGAATGGATACATATATGCATGGCTGAATCCCTTTGCTGTCCACTTGAAACTATCACAACACTGTTAATCAGCTATACTCCAATATAAAATAAAAAGCTTAAAAAAATAAAATAGACAACTAATAACCTATTATATAGTACAGGGAACTCTACTCAATATTGTAATGACCTATATGGGAATAGAATCTAAAAATAATAGATATATGTATATGTATAACTGATTCACTTTGTTGTACAGCAGAAACTAACACAACATTGTAAATCAACTATACTTCAATAAAAAACTATTTTTTAAAAATGAAGAAAGTATCAGTGTCAGGATCGAGAGTCAAGGACTCGTTAAACAGAAAAAAGGCACTATCGATTAAGTATATGATGCAATTTCTAACATATCAATATTAATGAAATAAATATAAAATTCCATCATTCAAAATTCTTAAGTTCTTTAATATTAATTAGTATAGTAGAGAGGCAAGTGTATAATAATCACTATAATTTAGGTCTTATCATATGAAATGTTCCCATTTTAAGAAAAAACTTTTAAGCATTTCCCTCTATGAATAGTGGTCTAGTATAATAATTAGATTATGGGTTCCCCAGGTGGCTCAGTGGTAAAGAATCTGCCTGCCAAGCAGGAGATGCAGGTTCAATCCCTGGGTCAGAAAGATCCCCTGGTAAAGGAAATGGCAACCCACTCCAGTATTCTTGCCTGGAGAATTCCATGGACAGAGGAGCTTCGTGGGCTACAGTCCATGGGACTGAAAGAGTTGGAAACAACTCAGTGACTAAACAATTATTAGATAAGTATCTTTATGACTCAACATACATTCACTGTGTGATTAGTGTCTGTCACAGTCTTAATTACCCTTATATAAATATCTAACACACAAAAGGCAATAAACAAATGAATGGCCTTAATGGCTGTCATTTATCTATACTAGAACTTAGTCTCCTCATCTGCAAAATTAGAAGGCCTGGATATGATCTTTTCTATAGTAGTACCATTCAATAGAAATTTCTACAATAATGGAAACATTCCATATCTATATGGCTACTCAGTCTTTAAAATGTAACTAATGCAACTGAGGAATTAGATTTTTAATTTAAACAGCCACATGAAGCTAGCAACTAACACACTATACAGCACAGCTCTAGGGCATAATCCTGTGTGAAAAACACATTTCCCAATACATCACTGTAACCACATACAAGTGGGAATATATATGTGTGTGCATGGCTCGGCTTAAAAGAAAAAAAAAGAACTCCCATATGATCTAGCAATTCCATTTCTGGGAATATATACAAAGGAAATGTAAACACTAACTCTAAAAATATCTGCACCCCCATGTTCATAGTAGCATCACTTACAATAGCCAAGACATGGAAACAACCTAAGTGTCCATCAATGGATGAACTGACAAAGCTATGAGATCATGCATGCATGTGTGCTAAGTTACTTCAGTCATGTCTGAAGCTTTGTGACCCTATTGACTGTAGCCTGCCAGGTTCCTCTGTCCATGGGATTCTCCAGGCAAGAACACTGAAGTGGGTAGCCATGCACTCCTCCAAGGGATCTTCCCCACCCAAAGATCAAACCCGCATCTCTTAAGTCTTCTACACTGGCAGGTGGGTTCTTCACCACTAGCACCACCTACTAAGCCCCAGGAATGACACACATACACTCATAAAACAATACTTTCCTAAATACATATAAAGCATTGATATTTTCTTTCCTATTCTACTAAATTTCATTTAAAAACAGTGCTGATCCAACTACTAATATGACTTCATAACACAGCACTAAGGTTCCTTTCAGCTCTAAAATACACTATACATACTAATGATTTGTTCTAAAATTATGCACTCAGTGTTTATTTTGTAATCTTAACCACAAGTAACTAATTAATCTGAAAATTTGCCTCAGGTTCTATCAGGGTCCACTTTAAAAGCCTTATAATCATTCATTTCCCTGTTAAACCCACATTTTCAAACAAGAGGCAAGAGTTGCGTGCCTTTAAGTAGAAAACAATGGTAACATCTTTTCCTTGCTTTTTACACTTCAGAAATGGTAACCAAAGGAAATGGCAGGATATAGAAGAGAGAGTGGAGGAAACTGTGGGGATAGTGTTCATGTAAAGAGAAAGCTAACTTTTTTATTGCCATTACTTCCTCTGAAACTCTTAATGACTTCTCCTTCCCCCTCATTCTTGGAGCCTGAAAGTCCTACAAATTTTATCTTAACTTCATGTGGCTTATTAGAGGACTAGAGAACAAGACTGGTTCCCGAGAGATCACATGTTACACATTTCAACTACAAAATGCTTTAAAAAAAACTTTACTAAAAGGATCTGATTTGCTTCTCTAGCCCAATCTGCCATCTCCTATCAAGAACTCCAGTTCATGCTCTCTCACCTGTGGGCCTTTGCACATGCTATTCCCTCTTTAACTAACTTCTAATTTTTCAGATCTTGGCTTAGATATCAGTTACTCAAGGCAATTTTCTCCACCTCAAGATTAGTTTTGATGCCTCTCATGTATATTCTTCCAGTACTTTGTACCTTCCCCATCATTGCACTACTGTATTATAATTGTTTTAAATATTTATTGACAAAGAATAAAAACTTAAGAGGCTGTTTATCATATAAAGCTGACATTTTAATGATCCAGATGAACAAGGGATGCCAATTAAGCTTTTTGTCAATTATAGGCAATAAAAAGATATACTGAAGTACAAGCATTATAAAAATAACAATTTAAAAAACTATTCTAAAATGAAAGATAATAATGAATACAAATATTAAGATGCACTGTAGCCACAGCTACATTCATTAGCTAAAGATAAGATTATGGCTTCCAAAATGACCTGTGTACACATAGGAACACTATTTTCAGATCAAAGGATAAAGGTGTTTACATATAAATTTAGGGCGGTCTATATTTTGGAGACAGAGATAATTACGGTTTGAGCCTATCAAGGAGCACTGTCAGCAAGGGAGCTAACTGGAGCTAATTCAATTTGCCGCTTGTTTATAGGTAGCTTGTAATCTTCCAGCGCCTTCCAAATTGCTACTTCCCGCTGAGTAAAACCTCAAGCATTGGCAAATTGGTCCCAAACTCTATTACTAACTTTGGAAAGTAGCCCAGTTTTCCTTGCATTTAGAAAAGTAAGCTGCCTGGGAATGGTGTCTTAGTGTGTGTGTGGTAGTCGCTCAACCGTGTCCGACTCTTCGCGACCCCATGGATTGGGGCCCGCCAGGCTCCTCCGTCCGTCGGATTGTCCAGGCAAGAATACTGGAGTGGGTAGCCGTTTCGCTTCTCCAGGTATCTTCCCCATCCAGGAATTAAACCCTGGTCTCCCGCATTGCAGGCAGACTCTTTACCGTCTGAGGCACTAGGAAAGACTATGATGGTGTTTACCCTGCCTCTTAAATTCAGAGGAAAAACTGGAAATTATGAGCGTCACTAGTATGTCCCGTTCCCACTTACTGTACCCTAAAGATTTTCTTCACCCTCTCCTCACATTTCTAACCCTAATTTCCTTCACTAATGCTGCTCCAAGTCAGCCCTGACCTTTCTTCTTTGCACTGTCTCTGACTCAAAGATACAAGAGCAATCTTTTCCCTATAGGTCCCCTTGTCCTTCACCCTACACATTCCAAGTGAAGGGCATCTCACCTGAGAGATTCCAGCAGTTCCCGAGCTGCGGAGCTGATGTGACCTCCACTGCGGACCTGGGCCCCGGAAAGAGACTAGAGGCCGAATCAGAATCACGGCGTGCCGGCGCTTTTCGAAAGCAACCGCCGCAGCTGCCCAGCGCCAGGAATGTATCGCGAGCAGCGCCATCTTGAGCGAGGAAAGAGGAACCGAAGTAGAGGATTGTGGGACTCTGGCGGTCGGAACTCACTACTACCTTAGTCCTTCTCCCCTTCCCTCCCAGGCGGAGACCGGAAATAGCTTCTCTGTGAAGATTCAGCCACTTTAGCGTAACTGCTTCCCCCACCCGCCCCCCGGCTGGTTTTCGAGTGTTTTTCTTACGCAGCCGGGAATATCGGAATAACATTGTTTTTCTTAGCTTCGATTTGTCAGATAAAACACTGGATGCGCAGTTAAATTTGAGTTTCAGATAACAGTGGATCATTTCTTAGTATAGTTAGGTCCCAAAACCGTATTTGCTAAATCCAGCAACCATATCTGGTCAGTCATCTCACTCTTCTGCCGACTCCAACTCGGTGCCGGGATCCGCTCTCTCCATTTTCCCTCTAAATATTCTCATCACTCTCCTGTGTACTACTGCTTAGAGCAGATTAAACTACAGATATTGATGTCCCCAGGGAGAAGCTTCATCTGTGAGATACACTGTGAGATTCACTTGCTGTGTTGTTGTTTAGTCGCTAAGTCGTGTCCGACTCTTTTGTGACCCCATGGACTGTAGTCCGCCAGGCTCCTCTGTCCATGGGATTTTCAAGCAATAATACTGGAGTGGGTTGCCGTTTCCTTCTCTCTGCGATGTTGTAAGCGCTTTCATTTGGCTGATTGTTCTTCGCACAAACTTTGGAGCAGTTTTCCATTGGTTTTCTGTTGCTCTTGGGAGGGTTTTATACGCACAAACACACACACCCCTTTACTCTGCTAATTTGCCTCTGTACCTCTTCCTTTTGGTTTCTGCAGTATCTAATTATTGTGAAGCAGCTAGATTTGCTGAAGGATGGTAAAATGAAAATGTATGCAGAGAAGTTCATGTTTAAAGACGCATTTATATTCTTTTGTCACCACTATCATCCAACAAAATGATGTTGAAATAGGTTTATGGTTATCTAGGAAACTATATTTCTAAGCATAAATGCTACCTGAAACCCTGGAGACGGTAGTGTGGTTTGCAATATACTATTCACTGCTGCATTCTCAAACTTTCGCACAAGACAGGCAAATAATTATGAACTAGCTATGTAGAGGCACCGTGGACTAATGATAAGTCTGATAAAGACAAAGAATATGCATGACCCGTGCAGTTAGCTTTACTTTGTTTCAGGATTCATATTAGGCTCCAGGTTTCCAGAGAAGAAGATGCTTGAAAGGAATTATTTACAGACTAAAGGAATTGTTTAAGACGGAAGTTTCCAGTTGAAAGGAATTCCATGTGAAGGAAATAGCATGTTTAACAACAAGAAGGCATGAGAAGACATCTCCAGGTTTGGGAGTAGGGAGTGTGTGGCAGAGTAGTAAGAGATGGGCCTGGGTAAGCAGAGATGGTAAAGGGGCTTGTATTTCATTCTAAGAAGTTAATGCTTGATTCTATATGAGTGAATGGTTTTAATCAGTAAGAAAGTGAAAGTTGCTCAGTCCTATCTGACTCTTTCTGACTCCATGGACTATATAGCCCACGGAATTCTCTGGCCCAGAATACTGGAGTGGGTAGCCTTTCCCTTCTCCAGGGGATCTTCCCAACCCAGGGATTGAACCCAGGTTTCCAACATTGCAGGCATATTCTTTACCAGCTGAGCCACAAGGGAAGCCCTTAATTGGGAATGCAACATGATTAGATTTATATGTTCATTAAACCACTCTGGCTTAGTAAGGTTGTACTGGAGGGAGTTCAGACTGGAGTAATGAATTTAAGGCAATTGTCATAAAATAAAGGCCTGAACCTGGCAGTAGCAAGGGCAGTAGGTCAATTCCAGAGATATTATGGAGATAGAATTGACAGAACTTAGTGACTAATTTGATATTTCTGGCTTCTCATTGTCTAGTTGACAAATCAACAGTGGCTTCTTTCATTAATGTCTACCTAAATCATCATTAATAAACATTTATTCAGCATCTATTCTGTGTTAACCAGAGAAGGCAATGGCAACCCACTCCAGTACTCTTGCCTGGAAAATCCCATGGATGGAGGAGCCTGGTGGGCTGCAGTCCATGGGGTCTCGGAGAGTCCGCACAACTGAGCGACTTCATTTTCACTTTTCACTTTCCTGCATTGGAGAAGGAAATGGCAACCCACTCCAGTGTTCTTGCCTGGAGAATCCCAGGGACAGAGGAGCCTGGTAGGAGGCTGTCTATGGGGTCACACAGAGTCGGACACGACTGAAGCGACTTAGCAGCAGCATTCTGTGTTAACAACACTGTACACTAGAGAAGCCCTAGATTCTACCAATGATTTCTATAATAGCTGAGTATTGCTACTGAATCTTTCTACCCAAGTAAAGTATTGTCCAGTAATGCTCTAATTTAAAAAAAAAAAATTCAGGAACCTAGGGATTCCCTGGTGGTCCAGTTGTTAGGGCTTTGTGCTTCTACTTCAAGGGGCATGGGTTTGATCCCTGGTCAGGGAATTAAGATCAGGCATGCTTCAGGGTGGAGCCAAAAAAAATTTAAAACTGTGGGAACCTATACAATATATATTTTGTGGTAGTCTGTCAGATATAATGTGACAAGATAATATCTTAAATTTATGTACTTTCGGAAACACACACATTATCTTTCTGGATCTTAGTAACATTTTTGTGGGTATTTCTTGTTGCTAGTAGATAAAGAAGACCAGGGCCATGTTGTGTTAGAGTCAGCACTAGAACCGTAGTATTCAAACTACTATTCCACTGTTTTTTACACTAAAGATGTTACCCCCACTCAAATGCAAGATTTAATTGAAAGTCTCTATGGGCCATAGAGAATTCTCAGATTTTAAATAAGGCATAATCTCAGAAGTCTGAAACATCTGATCCTACAGATGATTTCTCAGGAGTGTTGAGATGTTTCATTACAATCACCTAAGGCATTATTGTCATGGAGCAACAGTTGTAAGGTTTTTGACTGGAGTCACAACATTTTTACCAAAGTAGTTTTATTGTAAGTCAACTCCTCTGATTAAGAAATGTAAATAACATTGAAATAAGAAAGTAGTTACTCTCTGATGAGCTAAAGTGAATCACATATGAGCCAAATAAACCAAAGAAATTTTCCAGTGCACCCAGAAATAGAACATGAAGCATAACAAGAGTTGTGCACTGGGGAGAACTGCAGCAATAGGCCAACTTGGCCTGCAGCAACTTGACACATATGTGTTGGAAATAAACTGGAGAGAGGAACACACAATAAAAGTCACTATAAATAGCTGTCGAAATTCATACCTTATTAATTCTCACATCAAGCCTGCAGAATATGTATTATTTATTCATATTCCCATATTTATGAGGAAACAGGCTGGGTCAGGTTGTAATTTGATAGAGGTCACAGAGCTAATGGGACAAAGACCAAACCTAGGTTTCATGACTCTGAATACGGTGCTCTTTTCACTTAATTACACCTGAAATGTGGAAGAAACACTTGAGTACTTCAAGAATGCCACAGTAGTCTTTTCTAGTTCTAGAAAATGACAAAACTTATTCCTACCTCAGTGCCTTTGCATTTACTTTCCCACTGTGGTCATGTATGGATGTGAGATTTGGACTGTGAAGAAGGCTGAGCACCGAAAAATTGATGCTTTTGAACTGTGGTGTTGGAGAAGACTCTTGAGAGGCCCTTGGACTGCAAGGAGATCCAACCAGTCCATTCTGAAGGAGATCAGCCCTGGGATTTCTTTGGAAGGAATGATGCTAAAGCTGAAACTCCAGTACTTTGGCCACCCCATGCGAAGAGTTGACTCATTGGAAAAGACTCTGATGCTGGGAGGGATTGGGGGCAGCAGGAGAATGGGACGACAGAAGATGAGATGGCTGGATGGCATCACTGACTGGATGGACATGAGTCTCAGTGAGCTCCGGGAGTTGGTGATGGACAGGGAGGCCTGGCTTGGTGCGATTCATGGGGTCGCAAAGAGTCAGACACGACTGAGCGACTGATCTGATCTGATCTGATCTACCTGGAACTTTCCCCTCTACCTGGAACTTCTTCCTTCCTGGAGGCTTTTTAATGACTCAAATATCACCTGTTTAGAGAAGCTTTTCAAAAGCATCTTATCTAAAGAAGTCACCCCCTGATCCTACCACTCTCTATCATTGCTTTGGTTTTGTTTTTTTTGCTCTAAAATCTTGCTATTCTAAGAGTGTTCCACAGACCACTAGCATTGGCATCACCCAGGATGTCAGTAAGAAATGCCGAATCTCAGCCGTCCCCCCGCCAGACTAATGATTCAGAATCTGCATTTTAATAAGAATTCCCCAGTTTATTCATGTACACATTAAAATTTGAGAAGCACATATCACTTTCTGAAACTAACTTGATTTTGTGAATTTTTAATGTTAAGAAATATTTCATCGTAACTGAAGATTGTGAAGGAGAAGATAATGGACACCCACGTACCTGTAACCTGGCTTAGTCATATACTAACATTTTACTATATTTGCTTTATATTTTGAAAAGAATAGTTTAGTGAAGACGCCTGTGTTAGCCCTCTCTAGCCCTAGTCTCTTTGTCCATGTAGATTTATTCCGGTTTTATTCCTTTATATTACTTTGGTGGAGTTTGGAAAGGGGACAAATAGATTTGAATAATTCACCATGATTATCATGATGTCTTACATTTTTTTATGAAGTGTGTATATACTTAATACAGTGGTTTAATGAACATACAAATCTAATCATGTTTCTTTCCTGATTAAAACCATTCACTTGCTATAGGATCAAGCATTAACTTCTTAGAATGAAATACAAGCCCCTTTACCATGGACAAGGATTGTACAAGAAAATTATATGTCAGTTTTAAGACTAGATCTTGGTTCCCCCACCAGAGATTGAACGTGAGCCCCCTCAGTGGCTTCCCTGATGGCTCAGTGCATAAAGAATCGCCTGCAATGCAGGAGACACAGCAGATGCAGGTTTGATCCCTGGGTCCAGAATACCCCCTGGAGGAAGAAATGGCAACTCCTCCAGTATTCTTGCCTGGAGAATCCCATGGACAGAGGAACCTGGCGGTCTGCAGTCTATAGCATCACACAGAATCAGACATGACTGAGCAGCTAAGCACACACATCCCTGCAATGGAGTGCAGAGTCCTGACCACTGGACCACCAGGGAATTCCTTGATAGACAAATTTTAAAAGATAGATATTATATAGAAACAAGATGTTGAAAACATCAGAAAATATATTTAATAAAATTCAACACTCATCCAAGATTTTAAAACTCTTTAGTCTTCTCTAAATTGGTAAAGGGTATCTCTCCCACCATAAATGAAAATGTATTTCAAGTATTTAACTTAATGATGACAATTTAGTAGTGTTTTCCTTAAAGATGGGACTATGCCAAAAAGGTGCTCACTTACCCACTACTATTTGACATTGTATTAGATGGAAGTACTGGTCAATGCAATAAATGAGAAATAGAAACAAAAGGTATAAGGATTGAAAGAGAGAAAATAGCAGTAAACTATAGATTATTTTTCCAGTTTAAAAAAATAATCTATTGATAAACTAATAAAAAACAATATAGTTATACAAGGTTGCTAAGTAGAAGGTTAAAAAATAATCAGTACCCTGTAAAGGATATAACAATTTTTTAACTCGTCCAAATTTTCTACAGCTTTGCTACTTATTTGTGTGCTTTGTTCTACTAATATCAGTAGTAAAATGTAGCATCGTGGATGTAGATTTGTCAATTTCTTCTTGTAATTTGGTCACCTATTGTATATGTTAAGTTGATATTTTTAGTATAAGGTGCATACAGGTTAATGATTGTTTTATCTTCATGGTGGCTGAAAAATTTATTAAGTCATTTCCTTTTTATTAATAATATTTTTCACCATGAGTTCTCTTTTGTCTGATACTAACATCACCATTTCATTGCCTACTATATTTTTTCTACCCCTTTATTGTTAGCCCCTCTTGTTTGATGGTTTTAGGTATGCCTTTGTAGCAACACACACATGAATGTGTTTTTATATCCATTCTGAGAGTCTCTTTTAATAGATACCTATGATTAGTGGAAAATTCTGAAAGAGATGGGAATACCAGACCACCTGACCTGCCTCTTGAGAAACCTATATGCAAGTCAGGAAGCAACAGTTAGAACCGGACATGGAACAACAGACTGGTTCCAAATAGGAAAAGGAGTACGTCAAGGCTGTATGTTGTCACCCTGCTTATTTAACTTATATGCAGAGTACATCATGAGAAACGCTGGGCTGGAAAAAGCACAAACTGGAATCAAGATTGCAGGGAGAAATATCAATAACCTCAGATATGCATATGACACCACCCTTATGGCAGAAAGTGAAGAAGAATTAAAAAGCCTCTTGATGAAAGTTAAAGTGGAGAGTGAAAAAGTTGGCTTAAAGCTCAACATTCAGAAAACTAAGATCATGGCATCCGGTCCCATCACTTCATGGCAAATAGATGGGAAACAGTGGAAACAGTGTCAGACTTTATTTTTTGGGGCTCCAAAATCACTGCAGATGGTGATTGCAGCCATGAAATTAAAAGACATTTACTCCTTGGAAGGAAAGTTATAACCAACCTAGATAGCATATTCAGAAGGAGAGACATTACTTTGCCAACAAAGGTCCATCTAGTCAAGGCTATGGTTTTTCCAGTGGTCATGTATGGATGTGAGAATTGGACTATAAAGAAAGCTGAGCACTGAAGAATTGATGCTTTTGAACTGTGGTGCTGGGGAAGACTCTTGAGAGTCCCTTGGACTGCAAGGAGATCCAACCAGTCCATCCTAAAGGAGATTAGTCCCGTGTGTTCATTGGAAGGACTGATGCTGAAGCTGAAACTCCAGTACTTTGGCCACCTCATGTGAAGAGTTGACTCATTGGAAAAGACCCTGATGCTGGGAGGGATTGGGGGCAGGAGGAGAAGGGGACAACAGAGGATGAGATGGCTGGATGGCATCACTGACTCGATGGACGTGAGTCTGGGTGAACTCCAGGAGTTGGTGATGGACAGGGAGGCCTGGCGTGCTGTGATTCATGAGGTTGCAAAGAGTCGGATGCGATTGAGCAACTGAACTGAACTGAACTGATGATTAATTTACATTTATACATTAACTATAAACATATTTGGGCTGATTTCTATTATATTATTTTGTATTTTATTTTTGCCATAGTTTTTGTTTACTTCTTTTTCCTTTCTTTTCTTCCTTCACATGAATTTATTGAAATTTGCCCCCCTACTGGTTTGAAAGTTATGTATGTTATTTACATTTCTTTCAATGATTACTCTTATAACTTTAAAGATACTTATGTTACTATACATTTTTCTAACACAGTCTAAAAGTAACATTTCTAGCCTTCTACCAAAAAATAAAAGAATTTTGGAACTCTCTAGTTTCCCCTTCTATCCTCCTAGTTACAGTAGTTTAGATTTTTATTCTATCTACCTCTTCGAATTAATTATTATCATGATTTTTTATAGTTAATACTTATTTAGGTATTTCAACATGATTCACTGATGTTTTTGTTCAACATTGCCTAATTCCATCACACTTTTTACTTCTGATTTCATTTTCAGTCTTGCTGGAATGCATCCTTTCAGTTCAGTTTAGTCGTTCAGTCATGTCCGACTCTTTGCGACTACATGGACTTCAGCATGCCAGGTTTCCCTGTCCATCACCCATCGCCATCACCATGCATCCTTAAGCAGTTATTTTACTGAAGTTGTGTTGTAGTATACTTTGAGTCTTGAGTCCTGAAATATCTTTATTTCACTGATTATTTCACAAGTTCTAAGTCGACAGATTACTTGATTAGATTTCCGTGGGCCTATGTTTTTCCATTATTACATACGCTGGTTTTCTCTTTTGGTGGTAAGAGTCTTTGTATACTTTGTAAATTTTAGTTATGCTCTCTTTTTTCAGAGAGAGTTGTCTCCTGTAAGAGTTCTGCACATACACTGGATTGTAGAGGTGTCACTATGGAGCAGTTTTGTGCTTGTTTCCACAGTGTCCCTATAAAAGTTTGGGGCCAGTTTTTACAGTTTATTCTTTTAGCTTTTGCTTTCTATACAATATATGTAGTATGTATGTGGACCCCACACCCATGCATAGTGGAGATTTTTCATGGAGGACCTACAGCTGAGAATGGATTTCCTGCTTACAAATCCACATTCACAGGCCAAGGGTCAAAGTTTTAGCAGTACTTCCTGTTTCAGGAAGCTCAGTTCCAGCTCACTACCCATGCACTGGATCTGTGGCTTACCATGCATTTCGGTAAGGCATTAAAACTCCAGTCACGTGAGGGTGGAGGAACAGTTTGAATACAAAGAAACATGGAAGAATTTGGTGAGACTTTCATATCATGACTGTGGTAGTTGTTATACTACTTTATGTGTGTATTAAAACTTGCAGAACTATAAACCAAAAGGGTGATTTTATTTTGTACCTAAATTTTAAAAAGGAAAAATAATACCCCAGACTTTGTATTACAACTGTCTGACTCCTCTTAGGAGCATTGAGCTTCAACTCTTGTTTACTCTTCTGATTGCATTTCCTCTTCATTTCTGACACATAGAGAGTTTCTTTGTTTTCAAACTCAATTATGCATTTTTAAAAACTAGGAGGGATGTTATTTTATCCAACTTGTCTATGTGTTTGGAGGGTGTAGAAAAGTGTTTCTCACATCTTGTCAGTTAACCCTGTTGACTCCATTATATACCTCTTGATGACTTGACACTCATACTTTAAGGAAATACAGCCCAAAAATTACTCCAAAAGAAAAAAATAAGGGAAACTGCACAGAGATGCTTATATCAGTGTGAGTCATAATGATAACTTTTGAAAACAATCCCACCTCTTACACAAGCAGTTCAATGGAAAACCTCAATGATAGTTTTATGAAAAGTATATGACTTGTGTTGGTATATGGAAGTGTACATGAAATAATGTTGAATAAGACAGAACACAAAGATATATATATATATAGACAAACACATACATATATGTACACATAAACATATATATATGTGTGTATGTATATATGTATGTGCATGCATACTAAATGACTTCAGTCTTGTCCAACTCTTTGCAACCCTATGGACCATAGCCTGCCAGATTCCTCTGTCCATGGGAATTCTCTAGGCAAGAATACTGGAGTGGATTGCCATGCCCTCCTCCAGGGGATCTTCATGACCCAGGGATTGAGCCAGCGTCTCTTATGTCTCCTGCATTGGTAGGCAAATTCTTTGCCCCTAGCGCCACCTGAGAAGCCCATATGTACATATACATGTACACATAGCCACATTTATTATTATTAGGATATATCAGACCATTGGTATAACATTTTTCAAATGACACAGTACAAAATAAATAATTGATGTTTTAAAGTTATGTTTATCAGTCCCCTTCTTTTTTTTAAGATTTTGTTTTGATGTGGACCATTGTTCAAAAGTCTTCATCAAATTTGTCACAATATTGTTTCTGTTTTATGTTTTTTTTTGTTTGTTTGTTTGTTTTTGGCCATGAAGCTTGTGGCTCCCTGACCACAGATCAAACTGGTACCCTCTGCATTGGAAGGTGAAGTCCTAACCACTGGACCCCATGGGAAGTCCCTTCCCTCTTTGTGAGGGGAACATTTATTGAGCATTTATTCTCTTCTAAGTACTCTGCTTTAACTGGTATCATCTGATTTTGTCCTCTCATAAGCCCATATACAGTAGGTTCTATTATAACCTCCACTTTTCAAATGAAGGAAAGGAAGCTTAGGGGTTACCCAGGAACACATAGCTTAGAAGTGGTTGATATCTAAACCCAGAGGGTCTTATTCCAAAGCACATGCTCCTTACCACTATGCCATTAGAGTGGTTTTTTTGTTTAATTTCCTTTAATTTATTTATTTATTTTTGGCTATGCTGGGTCTTTGTTGCTGTGTGCAGGCTTTCTCTAGTTGCAGCTAGCAGGAGCTAGTCTTCATTGTGATACCAGGGCTTCTCATTGCAGTAACTTCTCTTGCAGAGCACAGGTTTTGGGGCATGCACACTTCAGTATTTGTGGCACACAGATTCAGTAGTTGTGCCTCAAGGACTTAGTTGCTCCACAGCATGTGGAATCTTCCAAGACCAGGGATTGAATCTATGTTCCTTGCATTGGCAGGTGGATTCTTAACTACTAGACCACTGGGGAAGTACTAGAGTGTTTTAATCATAGTTGTTTGTATTAAAAAAAAAATTTAAACTCCTCTATCCATGGGATTTTTCAGGCAAGAATACTGGAGTGGGTTGCCATTTCCTCCACCAGGGAAATCTTCCTGACCCAGGGATTGAACCCACATCTGCTATGTCTCCTACACTGCAGCAGATTCTTTACCACTGAGCCATTGGGGAAGACCCCCCCAAATTTAAAACTCATGCAAAAATGTTATTTTTTAGCCTAATAAAAGTTTAGAGATTTTATTCAATTTTGCTGTTTTACTTCCAGGGGGGAAATCTTCTACAAATTTAAAAATGACCTGGTTCATTTGCATGTTATACAAAATAATCGTATCTTAATCCTTCTCATGTATAATAACAACAGCTATTAATTATTGAGAGCTTAATCTATAGTAAGGACTTGCTATATGGTTTACATACATGATCTCATATAATCTTCCCCAGTGTTCTATGAGGCAGGTAATATTAAGATCAACTTTTATTTTCTGCTTAGGAAAACAGATTTGCAGAAGTTCAGGAACTTGCCCAAAGGTACTTACCTATTAAGAAGCAGAGCCAGAACTCAAACCTAAGCCTGACCCTAAAGTCTGTGCTGTCAACCTAAACTGTAATGTCTCTTCATATGTTTGTCAACATGACTGCAGAGTTTAAGGAGCATGCCAAAGCTGTACTCACTTCCTAATATTGTGGGCAATCCTATGTATTGTAAAGCAGCAACCAAGTTTTCCTTGGCAAAGAATGATCTTGTGGAAATTTTCATGGGACTGTGGGACTCCATGCAGATGGCACAGTAAGAATCATTGTTTTTCTGAAAACTATGTATACCATTGCTCAGAGAATAATCAAATGGATCCCTTAGAAATGTTGCTAGATAGACCATGATTTCAAGTTTCTTCAAAATCTATTTAACTTGCTAATTTCATAGCTCCATGGTTTTACTCTGGTGTTAAGGAGCCAGTGAACTGTGAAAACTTTTTTTTTAATCTGTGTGACATGTAAGTCCATGATGAAGCTGTATGCAGCATGATGTTTTTAATCTTTCAGAACTCATTTCAGTTTCCATCTTAAAGTGCCGGATCCAAAGGCCAGAAGAGTGAAATGAGAAAATGAGAATTGAAAAATCAGAGAATGTTATCTGGGAAAATACTTTAATGAGGCATGTTACAAAGGGGTTGGTAGATTTGAGTATGACATCAGTTTTTAGGCTGAGCCTGATGAAGATTCCTTTCAGATCTTAATGTAACATCTTGAATCTAATATCTCTGGCTATTAAAACTCATGATTATGTGACTTCTTGTTAATCAGAAAATCATTGCTCTCCTTATATTTGAATGAGATTTTCCAGCAAAATCAGATTTTTAAAAAGATCCATTAATTATCCGGGCAACTGCAATAATTATGACACAATGTCACAATTGTGTCTCTATGACACAATCATGGAGCAGGAAGGGAACACAGGTACATGGAGGCAATACTGGATGGTATGACTAAAAAAAGAGTCCGTATGACATTGTAGTCACTTCCTGTTGCTTCATAACAAATTAGCACAAATTTGGCAACTTAAAACAACATACATTTACTAATTCACAATTTCTGTGGGTCAGGAATCTTAGTACAAATCAGCTGCATATTCTGCTCAGAGCCTTACCAAGATAAAATCAAGGTGTCAGTCAGGTCTGCAGTCTCACCTGAGATGTAGAATCCCTCCGTCTTCCTAGCTCCCTGACTGTTGGCAAAACTCACTTCCTTGCAGTTGTATGACTGAATTCATTGTTTTCTGATGGATGTTGGCTGGGAACTACTTTCAGTTTCTAGAAGCATCCTCAGGTTCTTTCTAGGTGACCCCCTTGATAAGCAGTGAGCTTAGTTGCTTTTTCAAGGCCAGCAAGAGAATCTCTTTTGCTTATTTCTTAATTGAGATAAAATTGGTGTGTAACATTGTATTAGTTTTAGGTGTACAAAAAACTGATATGGTATAAAATTGCAAAAGTGATTATCACAATAAGTTTAATTAGCATCCATCTCCCCACATAGTTACTAATTTTTTTCTTGTGATTAGAACTTTTAAGATCTACTTTCTCAGTAAGTTTCAAACAAGTATTCAACACAGTATAGATAACTACAATCACCATGCTGTATATTACATCCTCATGACTTATTTATCTTACAACTGGAAGTTTGTACCATTTGACCATCATTTTACTTAAACTCTTTCTTTCAGGAAAGGCCTGAATCCCCTTTTAAAGGGTTTGCCTGATTACATGAGGCCCAGTCTGAATAATCTCTCTTTTGATTAACTTAAAGTCAACTGATTAGGGACCTTAACTACACCTACACCTTCTTCATCTTTGCCATGTAACATAACCAAATCGAGAGAGTGCTATCCCATCATATGCACAAATTCTTCCCATACTCAAAGGGAAGGAATTATACAGGGCATGTACACGAGAGGGCAAGAATCTTGGGGCCCATCTTTAAACTTTGCCTATGATGAAAAACTGGAGTTCAAGATCAAGTTGTAAATTAATACTTAAGTCTGCAGAAAAACATATACATGAATGCTCATAGCAGCATTATTCATAACAGCCAAAAATACTTATCAACTAGTGACTGGATAAATAAAGTGTGATATATCCATATAATGGAATATTATTTGACCATACAAAGGAATGAGGTGTTAATACATTACAACATGGATAGACCTTGAGAGCATAATGCTAAATGAAAAAATTCGAAACACCACATATTGTATGGTTCCATTTTTATGACATTCCTAGAATAAGCATATCTAGACAGAATATAGACTAGTGTCTGCTTAAGACTTTGGGGTTTGGGGTAAGTGCTGGAGTGGCTGCTAATGAGTATGAAGTTTTCTTTCTGGGATAAAATGTTCTAAAATAGATTGTGGTGATGATTGTACAACTCTATGAATAAAGTAAAAGCCACTGAATTATATTCCTTATATAAGTGAATTAGATGGTGTGCTCGTGCATGAATACTCAGTCATGTATGACTTTTTGCAACCCTGTGGGCTGTAGCCTGTGAGGCTCCTCTGTCCATGGGATTCTCTAGGCAAGAATACTAGAATGGGTTGCCACTTCCTCCTCCAGGGGATCTTCCTGACCCAGAGAACAAACCTGTGTCTACTATGTCTCCTGCATTGGCAGCCAGATTCTTTACCACTGAGCCACCTGGGAAGCCTGGATTAGATGTACATGAATTATATTTCAATAAAATTGTTAATAAAAGATCAAGTTGTACTATTTGATAACTTCTTTGAAATTCAGGAATTTAAACTTAGTTTTCTCATCCTTAATGGATATAATAATACCTACTTTACAAGGTTGCTGTGAGGATCAAATGATATAATTATGGAGATTGTTTTGTAAATTGCAAATTGCTATACAATTTTTTATTTGTTTATTTATTTTTGACTGTACCACATGGCATGTGGAATCTTGGTTCCCTGAGCAGGGATTGAAATTGGGTCCTCTACAATAGAAGCATTGAATCAACCACTGGATGGCCAGGGAAGTCCAGTGCTATACAATTTTAAAAAATCATTATTATGTAGTCTATAACTCTGCAAGGGACTTCCCTGGTGGCTCAGATGGTAAAGCCTTTGTCTACAATGCTGGAGACCCAGGTTTGATACCTGGGTCGGGAAGATCCCCTGGAGAAGGAAATGGCAATCCACTCCAGTACTATTGCCTGGAAAATCCCATGGACAGAGGAGCTTGGTAGGCTACACTCCATGGGGCTGCAAAGAGTCGGACACAACTGAGCGACTTCAGGAGAGGCGGCAGTGAGGAGATACCTCTCGTCCAAGGTAAGGAACAGCGGCTGCACTTTGCTGGAGCAGCCGTGAAGAGATACCCCACGACCAAGGTAAGAAAAACCCAAGTAAGACGGTAGGTGTTGGAAGAGGGCATCAGAGGACAGACACACTGAAACCATACTCACAGAAAACTAGTCAATCTAATCACACTAGGACCACAGCTTTGTCTAACTCAATGAAACTAAGCCATGCCCGTGGGGCCGCCCAAGACGGGTGGGTCATGGTGGAGAGGACTGACAGAATGTGGTCCACTGGACAAGGGAATGGCAAACCACTTCAGTATTCTTGCCTTGAGAACCCCACGAACAGTATGAAAAGGCAAAATGATAGGATACTGAAAGAAGAACTCCCTAGGTCAGTAGGTGCCCAATATGCTACTGGAGATCAGTGGAGAAATAACTCCAGAAAGAATGAAGGGATGGAACCAAAGCAAAAAAAAAAACACCCAGTTGTGGATGTGACTGGTGACAGAAGCAAGGTCCGATGCTGTAAAGAGCAATATTGCATAGGAACCTGGAATGTCAGGTCCATGAATCAAGACCAATTGGAAGTGGTCAAACAGGAGATGGCAAGAGTGAATGTCAACATTCTAGGAATCAGTGAACTAAAATGGACTGGAATGGGTGAATTTAACTCAGATGACCATTATATCTACTACTGCAGGCAGGAATTCCTTAGAAGAAATGGAGTGGCCATCATGGTCAACAAAAGAGTCCGAAATGCAGTACTTGGATGCAATCTCAAAAATGACAGAATGATCTGTTCATTTCCAAGGCAAACCATTCAATATCACAGTAATCCAAGTCTATGCCCCAACCAGTAACACTGAAGAAGCCGAAATTGAATGGTTCTATGAAGACCTACAAGACCTTATAGAACTAACACCCAAAAAGATGTCCTTTTCATGATAGGGGACTGGAATGCAAAAGTAGGAAGTCAAGAAACACCTGGAGTAACAGGAAAATTTGGCCTTAGAATACAGAATGAAGCAGGGCAAAGACTAATAGAATTTTGCCAAGAAAATGCCCTGGTCATAGCAAACACCCTCTTCCAACAACACAAGAGAAGACTCTACATATGAACATCACCAGATGGTCAACACCGAAATCAGACTGATTATACTGTTTGCAGCCAAAGATGGAGAAGCTCTATACAGTCAGCAAAAACAAGACCAGGAGCTGACTGTGGCTCAGACCATGAACTCCTTATTGCCAAATTCAGACTTAAATTGAAGAAAGTAGGGAAAACCACTAGACCATTCAGGTATGACCTAAATCAAATCCCTTATGATTATACAGTGGAAGTGAGAAATTGATTTAAGGGACTAGATCTGATAGATAGAATGCCTGATGAACTATGGAATGAGGTTCGTGACATTGTACAGGACACAGGGATCAAGACCATCCCCAAGGAACAGAAATGCAAAAAAGCAAAATGGCTGTCTGGGGAGGCCTTACAAATAGCTGTGAAAAGAAGAGAAGTGAAAAGCAAAGGAGCAAAGGAAAGATACAAGCATCTGAATGCAGAGTTCCAAAGACAAGCAAGAAGAGATAAGAAAGCCTTCCTCAGCGATCAATGCAAAGAAATAGAGGAAAACAACAGAATGGGAAAGACTGGAGATCTCTTCAAGAATATTAGAGATACCAAGGGAACATTTCATGCAAAGATGGGCTCGATAAAGGACAGAAATGGTATGGACCTAACAGAAGCAGAAGATATTAATAAGAAGTGGCAGGAATACACAGAAGAACTGTACAAAAAAGATCTTCATGACCAAGATAATCACGATGGTGTGATCACTCACCTAGAACCAGATATGCTGGAATGTGAAGTCAAGTGGGCCTTAGAAAACATCACTACAAACAAAGCTAGTGGAGGTGATGGAATTCCAGTTGAGCTATTTCAAATCCTGAAAGATCATGCTGTGAAAGTGCTGCACTCAATATGCCAGCAAATCTGGAAAACTCAGCAGTGGCCACAGGACTGGAAAAGGTCCGTTTTCATTCCAATTCCAAAGAAAGACAATGCCAAAGAATGCTCAAACTACCGCACAATTGCACTCATCTCACACTCTAGTAAAGTAATGCTCAAAATGCTCCAAGCCAGGCTTCAGCAATACGTGAACCGTGAACTTCCAGATGTTCAAGCTGGTTTTAGAAAAGGCAGAGGAACTAGAGATCAAATTGCCAACATCTGCTGGATCATGGAAAAAGCAAGAGAGTTTCAGAAAAACATCTATTTCTGCTTTATTGACTATGCCAAAGCCTTTGACTGTGTGGATCACAAGAAACTGTGGAAAATTCTGAAAGAGATGGGCATACCAGACCACCTGACCTGCCTCTTGAGAAACCTATATGCAGGTCAGGAAGCAACAGTTAGAACTGGACATGGAACAACAGACTGGTTCCAAATAGGAAAAGGAGTTAATCAAGGCTGTATATTGTCACCCTGTTTATTTAACTTATATGCAGAGTACATCATGAAACACGCTGGACTGGAGGAAATACTAACTGAAATCAAGATTGCCAGGAGAAATATCAATAACCTCAGGTATGCAGATGACACCACCCTTATGGCAGAAAGTGAAGAGGAACTCAAAAACCTCTTGATGAAAGTGAAAGTGGAGAGTGAAAAAGTTGGCTTAAAGCTCAACATTCAGAAAATGAAGATCAATGCATCCGGTCCCACTGCTTCATGGGAAATAGATGGGGAAACAGTGGAAACAGTCTCAGACTTTATTTTTGGGGCTCCAAAATCACTGCAGATGGTGACTGCAGCCATGAAATTAAAAGACGCTTACTCCTTGGAAGGAAAGTTATGACCAACCTAGATAGCATATTCAAAAGCAGAGACATTACTTTGCCAAAAAAGGTTCGTCTAGTCAAAGCTATGGTTTTTCCTGTGGTCATGTATGGATGTGAGGGTTGGACTGTGAAGAAGGCTGAGCGCTGAAGAATTGATGCTTTTGAACTGTAGTGTTGGAGAAGATTCTTGAAAGTCCCTTGGATTGCAAGGAGATCCAACCAGTCCATTCTGAAGGAGATCAGCCCTGGGATATCTTTGGAAGGAATGATGCTAAAGCTGAAACTCCAGTACTTTGGCCACCCCATGCGAAGAGTTGACTCATTGGAAAAGACTCTGATGCTGGGAGGGCCTGGGGGCAGCAGGAGAAGGGGACGACAGAGGATGAGATGGCTGGATGGCATCACTGACTCGATGGACGTGAGTCTGAATGAACCCCGGGAGTTGGTGATGGACAAGGAGGCCTGGCGTGCTGCGATTCATGGGGTCGCAAAGAGTTGGACACGACTGAGAGACTGATCTGATCTGATCTGATGGTGCAGTTGATCCGCTATTGGCACTTCTGGTTGTCCCTGATATGTCATCTCTAGTATGTGGTTACTTACGCAGTCTTACCTGGACACTTTCAAATCTTTGTCCCAACAAGAATCCTGCACCCCTCTTAGAGGCTATTGAGCAGATTCTTCCTACTTTAATTCATCTCCTACATCACGATGATCCAGAAGTATTAGCTGATACCTGCTGGGCTATTTCCTACCTTACTGGTGGTCCAAATGAATGGATTGAAATGATTGTGAAAACTGGGGTTGTACCCCAACTTGTGAAGCTTTTAGGAGCTACTGAATTGCCAGTTGTGACCACTGTGCTCAGAGCCACAGGAAATATTGTCACTGGGACACATGAACAAACACAGGTTGTAATAGATGCAGGAGCACTTGCTGTATTTCCCAGCCTGCTGACAAACTCCAAAACTAATATTCAGAAGGAAGCTACGTGGACAATGTCAAACATCTCAGCTGGCCGCCAGCACCAGATACAACAAGTTGTGAATCATGGATTAGTCCCATTCCTTGTTGGCCTTCTCTCAAAGACAGACTTTAAGACATAAAAGGAAGCCACATGGGCTGTGAATAACTATACAAGTGGCGGAACTGTTGAGCAGATCATGTACCTTGTTCATTGTGGCATAATAGAGCTGTTGATGAACCTCCTAACTGCAAAAGATACCAAAATTGGTCTGGTTATTCTGGATGCCGTTTCAAATATCTTTTGGGCTGCTGAGAAACTAGGTGAAACTGAGAAACTTAGTATAATGATTGAAGAATGTAGAGGTTTGGACAAAATTGAAGCTCTACAAAACCATGAAAATGAGTCTGTGTACAAAGCTTCATTAAACTTGATCGAGAAGTATTTCTTTGTAGAGGAAGAGGAAGATCAAAATGTTGTGCCAGAGACTACCTCTGAAGGCTATACATTCCAAGTGCAGGATGGCTCTGCTGGGACCTTCAACTTTTAGATGTACATCTGAGTCTTAGAGTTGTTCGTTGTGTACTATGCTTTGTATAAGTTTGTCTTACTGTTTCTCTACTAAGAACTCTTTTTAAATGTGGTTTGTTATTGTAGCACTTTTTACAACAAAACTGTACTTGAACAGTTCCAAACTGTACATACTGTATGAAGCTTCTCCTCTCAATGAGTTTCTTATTTCTATGTGGAATTTCATATCTTGCAATGTCCTGTAAATAAAGATTAAATTCAACCCTTTTCAATAAATAACTAAATTAATTAATTAATTAAAATGTCTTTGGATTTTTTATATTGCATCAAGTCTGCAGATTTCTTTGGGGAGAAACATTTTAACATTTTAACAATATTAGCTTGCAATCCATGAACACAATTCATCTTTCCATTTGCTTGAGTCCTATTTAACCACCTTCAGCAATATTTTGTTGTTTTCAGTATACGAGTCTTTCACCTCTTTGATTAAATTTATTTCTAAAATTTTTTTTCTTAATGGTACTATAACACAAAATGATTATTTTCCTAATTTCCTTTTCAGATAGTTTTTCACTAATGTATATAAATTCAAATGACTTTTGTGTGTTGATTTTGTACTCTGTGCTTGTGTACATGCTCAGTTGGTTCAGTCATGTCTGACTCTTTGTGATCCTATGGACTACAGCCCACCAGGCTCCTCTATCCATTGGATTAACCAGGCAAAAATACTGGAATGGGTTGCCACACCCTCCTTCAGGGCATCTTCCTGACCCAAGGATTGAACCCACATCTCCTACATTTCAGGCAGATTCTTTACCAAAAAACCACCAGGGAAGCCCCTTTGCATTCTGTAACTTTAGTAAACTCATTTTTAGTTCTAATAGTTTTTTTTTTTAATGATGTTTTTGGGGTTTTATATATAAAAGGGTTAGTTTTTTTTTCTTACTTTCCAATTTAGATAACTTGTATTTCTTTTTTGCCTAATTACTGTGGCTAAGACTTCTAATACTGTGTTAAATGGAAGTAGTGAGAGGTGAGCATCCTTATCTTAATCTTGCTTTTAAAGGAAAAACATTCAGCTTTTTACCATTGTGTATGATGTTATCTGTAGGTTTTTCATATGTAATCTTTATTATGTAGAGGTATCTTCCATTTGCTGCTAATTTGCTGGAAGTTTTTAACATGAAACTGTTGAATTTTCACAACTGCTTTTTCTCCATCTATTGATATGGTCTTGTGGTGTTATCCTCTATTCTCTGGATGTTGATGTATTATTTGAGTTTGTTACATTGAACCACCTTCATATTCCAGGGATAAATCCCACTTGGTCATGGTATATGAACCTTTTGGTTTGCAGACATCACAGCTCCCACTCCTGTCCAGTATAGAACATGTGGACAAAAAAACCAAACTCTCTGCTTCCCCCCTGGGGAGGGAAAGAGTCAAGCTGTATGTACAATGCCCCCAACTTCTCCAGAGTACTTACCTCCGCCCTGCCAGTCTCAGCTGGGTCCACCACAGTCAAGCAGCCTGGGGAAGAATGGATATGGAAGCTTGGGCTGGCAGACAACATATGTCACTCTGCTGGCTCACCACAAATTGACATGACAAAACCATAGCTGCCAGCTTCTCCTTGGGGAGTCATAGGGTTGATAGAGAATCCCAGAATCTGGCTGGGTTGATTGGTAGGCGTTGTCTCCTGTACGAGTCAGTGTGAAGACCAGGGGAGGTGTCTACTTTGTCCAATGCAAAGATATGAACATGCAGAGAGAGACAATAAAAATGAAAACTCAATCAAAGATGTTCCAAGCAAAGGAACAAGATCAGTCTACAAAAATCAACTCAAATGAAAGGAAGTGATATGATTTACCTGACAGAAAATTCAAAATAGATGTCATTAAAATGCTCACTGAGGTCAAGAGGATTGTAAGTGAGAATTGCAACAAAGAGACAGAAAATATTTTTTAAAAGCCAAATACAAATTAAGGAGCTAAGGACTGTAATAATTACGTGAAAAAATCATTATAGGGGTTCAACAACAAACTAGATCAAAGAAAGAAAGGATCAGTAAATTTCAAGACAATTCATTAGAAATAACCCAATCAGAGTAACAAGAATAAAAAAGAAAAAAGTAAAGGGACTTATGGAAAACCATCAAGACATCCAATATAAGCAGTATGGAAGTTCCAAAAGGAGAAGAGAGAAAGGACCAGAAAGCTTATTCAAAGAAATAATGAGTGAAAAAAGCCCCATATCTTGAGAAGGAAACAGATATCCAGATGTAAAAGTAGCCAAATCATCAAATAAGATGAATTCCCTAAAATCCACAACGAGACACTTTATTATCAAGTTGTCAAAAGTCAAAACAAAGAGAAAGGGGTGGTCCTAAGATACCAGAGGAATAGGATGGGGAGACCACTTTCTCCCCCACAAATTCATCAAAAGAACATTTGAATGCTGAGCAAATTCCACAAAACAACTTCTGATTGCTGGCAGAGGACATCAGGCACCAAGAAAGGCAGCCCATTGTCTTTGAAAGGAGGTAAGACAAAATGTAAAAGATAAAAAGAGAGACAAAGAGGTAGGGATGGAGATCCATCCCAGGAAGGGAGTCTTAATAAAGAGAAGTTTCCAAACACCAGGAAACACTCTCACTGGTGAGTCTGTGGTGAGTCTTGGAATCTCAAAGGGCAACATAACTGGGAGGAAAAATAAATAAATAAATAATTCAGTTCAGTTCAGTCGCTCAGTTGTGTCCGACTCTTTGCCACCCCATGAATTGCAGCACGCCCAGACTCCCTGTCCATCACCAACTCCTGGGGTTCACTCAGACTCACATCCATCGAGTCAGTGATGCCATCCAGCCATCTCATCCTCTGTCATCCCCTTCTCCTGCTGCCCCCAATCCCTCCCAGCATCAGAGTCTTTTCCAATGAGTCAACACTTCGCATGAGGTGGTCAAAGTACTGGAGTTTCAGCTTTAGCATCATTCTTTCCAAAGGACACCAGGGCTAATGTCCTTTAGAATGGACTGGTTGGATCTCCTTGCAGTCCAAGGGACTTTCAAGAGTCTTCTCCAACACCACAGTTCAAAAGCATCAATTCTTCGGTGCTCAGCCTTCTTCACAGTCCAACCCTCACATCCATACATGACCACAGGAAAAACCATAGCTTTGACTAGACGAACCTTTTTTGGCAAAGTAATGCCTCTGCTTTTCAATATGCTATCTAGGTTGGTCATAACTTTCCTTCCAAGGAGTAAGCGTCTTTTAATTTCATGGCTGCAGTCACCATCTGCAGTGATTTTGGAACCCAGAAAAATAAAGTCTGACACTGTTTCCACTGTTTCCCCATCTATTTCCCATGAAGTGATGGGACTGGATGCCATGATCTTCGTTTTCTGAATGTTGAGCTTTAAGCCAACTTTTTCACTCTCCTCTTTCACTTTCATCAAGAGGCTTTTGAGTTCCTCTTCACTTTCTGCCATAAGGGTGCTGTCATCTGCATATCTGAGGTGATTGATATTTCTCCTGGCAATATTGATTCCAGCTTGTGTTTCGTCCAGTCCAGCGTTTCTCATGATGTACTCTGCATAGAAGTTAAATAAGCAGGGTGACAATATACAGCCTTGACGTACTCCTTTTCCTATTTGGAACCAGTCTGTTGTTCCATGTCCAGTTCTAACTGTTGCTTCCTGATCTGCATACAGATTTCTCAAGAGGCAGGTCAGGTGGTCTGGGATTCCCATCTCTTTCAGAATTTCCCACAGTTTCTTGTGATCCACACAGTCAGAGGCTTTGGCATAGTCAATAAAGCAGAAATAGATGTTGTTCTGGAACTCTCTTGCTTTTTCAATGATCCAGTGGATGTTGGCAATTTGATCTCTGGTTCCTCTGCCTTTTCTAAAACCAGCTTGAACATCAGGAAGTTCACGGTTCACATATTGCTGAAGCCTGGCTTGGAGCATTTTGAGCATTACTTTGCTAGCATGTGAGATGAGTGCAATTGTGTGGTAGTTTGAGCATTAAAACCCACACATTACGTGCCTAATGGCAACTCCCAGTGGAGAAGCAGCCCAGACGCTCACATCCATCACTTGCAAGCGGGGGCTAGACAGGGAGGTGCGGGCTGCATTGCTTAAGGTAAGGATCGGGCCTAAATGCCCCGAGGGCAATTTAAGGGAACTAACTTGAGATAGCAACCCAGACTGTGGGATAGCCAGAGAGAGAGAGAAAAAAAAAAGAGAAAGAGACAGAGAGAGAACAATCCCGAGAAAAGCCCTAAGACACTGCCAGGCCCACTTACAGAACAAAGGACTCAGCAGAGCTAGCCAACTGCAGACCGGCCCGTTCCCCCACCGGAGACAGGCAGGTGAGGGCAGACAGAACCAGAAGGCAGCAATTGTGGCCCCAGAGAGGTATCCTCTACCAAACTGCAAGCAGGCTTCGTTGCAAACCAAGACTTTTTGGAATTCTGGACTGTTTATGTCTGCTGCGAGGGTCACAGTCAGAGATCAGCACCCCAGAAGAGACACACGGCACACCTGAGAAGGTGCACACCAGTTGTACACCCAGAAAACCATGTGGCTGGGATGGGGGAGGCAATAAGACGCATTTCCCCCCTGGGGTAACTGCGCTCACCAAACACCTGGTCATCTGAGCTGCTCGGACTTGGGAAGGGACTAAAACGCAGGCCCAACCGAGACTATGCCTTTGTGGAGTACCTGAGAACCTGAACCTGAGTGGCTTAGACCTGAGAAGTGCACGCAACCCAGGGCCCACCTCAGACAGTTCCTGGCAGAGCAACCTAGAGCCTGAGAAGTGTAGACCTTGAAAGCACACACACCATGAGCGAGCAGGGGCAAACCCAGTGTGGCTGAAACACTGCGAGCACTCCCCACACATGCCAGTGATACTTGTTTGCAGTGTTCCTCCCTCCTCACAGCACAACTGAACAAGTGAGCCTAAAAAAGTGACCACCATCGCCCCCTTGTGTCAGGGCGGAAATTAGACATTGAAGAGACCAGCAAACAGAAGCTAAAATAAAGAGGGAACCACGTTGAAAGTGACAGGTGCAATAGGTTAAAACCTGCAGTTAGCACCGACTACATAGAAGGGGCCTAGAGATCTTGAGAAGTATAAGCTGGGTCAAAGAATTATCTGAAAAATGAACTGAACCCACACTGTCCCCAACAGCTCCAGAGAAAGTCCTAAATATATTTTTACTATTATAATTTTTAAATTAAAATTTTTTTAAATTTTAAGTCCTCTCAGTTCAGTTCAGTTCAGTTCAGTCACTCAGTCGTGCCCAACTCTTTGCGACCCCATGAATCGCAGCATGCCAGGCCTCCCTGTCCATCACCAACTCCCAGAGTTCACTTAAACTCATGTCCATCGAGTCAGCGATGCCATCCAGCCATCTCATCCTCTGCCGTCCCCTTTTCCTCCTGCCCCCAATCCCTCCCAGCATCAGAGTCTTTTCCAGAGTCAACTCTTCACATGAGGTGGCCAAAGTACTGGAGTTTCAGCTTCAGCATCATTCCTTCCAAAGAACACCAGGGCTGATGTCCTTTAGAATGGACTGGTTGGATCTCCTTGCAGTCCAAGGGACTCTCAAGAGTTTTCTCCAACATCACAGTTCAAAAGCATAAATTTTTTGGTGCTCAGCTTTCTTCACAGTCCAACTCTCACATTCATTAATTTTCATTTTTATAACCTACTATTACCTTCCCCCCAAAACCCTATTTTTAAAGCAAACTTCATATATATATATATTATAATTTTTGTGACTTTGTTTTGTTTTTTTAATATTGTATTTTTGAGACTCTAACCTGTACTCTTGGAGAAGGCAATGGCAACCCACTCCAGTACTCTTGCCTGGAGAATTCCAGGGATGGCAGAGCCTGGTGGGCTGCTGTCTATGGAGTTGCACAGAGTTGGACGTGACTGAAGTGACTTAGCAGCAGGAGCAACCTCTACTCTAGATTTTTAATCTTTGCTTTTTGGTATTTGTTATCAATTTTGTGCCTTTAAGAACCGAGTCTTCAGTACCCATTTTTATTTGAGAGTGAGATTACTGGCTTGATTGTTCTTCCCCCTTTGGACTCTCCCTTTTCTCCACTAGGTCACCTCTATCTCCTCCTTCTCTTCTCTACCCAACTCTGTGAATCTCTTTGTGTGTTCCAGGTTGTGGAGAACGCTTAGGGAACTGATTACTGACTGGATCTGTCTCTCTCCTTTTGATTCCCCCTTTTCTCCTCCTGGCCACCTCTGTCTCCTTCCTCCCTCTTCTCTTCTCTGTGTAACTCTGTGAACATCTCTGAGGGATCCAGACTGTGGAGAGCACATAGGAAGTGATTACTGGCTACCTGGCTCTCTCCCTGTTTGATTCCCCTTCTTCTCCTCCTGGTCACCTCTATCTCCCTCCTCCCTCTTCTCTTCTCCATGTAACACTGTGAATCTCTCTGGGTGTCCCTCACTGTGGAGAAACTTTTCATCATTAACCAAGATATTTTATCATCAGTGCTGTATAGATGGAGAAGTCTTGAGGCTACTGTAAGAATAAGACTGAAAACTAGAGGCAGGAGGCTTAAGTCCAAAACCTGAGAACACCAGATAACTCCTGACTTCAGGGAACATTAATCGATAAGAGCTCATCAAAAGCCTCTATATCTACACTGAAACCAAGCACCACCCAAGAGCCAACAAGTTCCAGAGCAAGACATACCATGCAAATTCTCCATCAGCACAGGAACATAGCCTTGAGATTCAGTATATAGGCTGCCCAAAGTCACACCAAACCTATTGACATCTCAAAACTCACTACTGGACACTTCATTGCAGCCTGGAGAGAAGAAATCCAGCTCCACCCACCAGAACACCGACACAAGCTTCCTTAACCAGGAAACCTTCAAGACCCACCCATACAAACCCACCCACAGTGAGGGACCTCCACTATAAAAAGGAACCACAAACTGACAGAATACAGAAAGGCCACCCCCAAACACAGCAATATAAACAAGATGAAAAGGCAGAGAAATACTCAGCAGGTAAAGGAACAGGACAAATGCCCACCAAACCAAACAAATGAGGAAGAGTTAGGGAATCCACCTGATAAAGAATTCAGAATAATGATAGTGAAAATGATCAAAAATCTTGAAAACACAATGGTGTTACATATAAATATCCTGGAGACAAGGATCGAGAAGATGCACAAAAGGCTTAACAAGGACCTAGAAGAAATAAAAAAGAGTCAATATCTAATGAATAATGCAATAAATGAGATAAAAAACACTCAGGAGGGAACCAACAGTAGAATAACGGAGGCAGAAGATAGGATAAGTGCAGCAGAAGATAGAATGGTAGAAACAAATGAAGCAGAGAGGAAAAAAGAAAAAAAGAATTAAAAGACATGAGGATAACCTCAGAGACCTCTGGGACAATGTTAATCGCCCCGACATTCGAATCATAGGAGTCCCAGAAGAAGAAGACAAAAAGAAAGACCATGAGAAAATACTTGAGGAGATAATAGTTGAAAACTTCCTTAAAATGTGGAAGGAAATAGTCACCCAAGTCCAAGAAATCCAGAGATTCCCAATCAGGATAAACGCAAGGTGAAACACCCCAAGACACATATTAATCAAATTAACAAAGATCAAACACAAAGAACAAATATTAAAAGCAGCAAGGGAAAAACAACAAATAATACACAAGGGTACTCCCATAAGAGTAACAGCTGATCTTTCAATAGAAACTCTTCAGGCCTGAAGGGAATGGCAGGATATACTTAAAGTGATGAAAGAGAAAAACCTACAATCCAGATTACTGTACCCAGCAAGGATCTCCTTCAGATATGAAGGAGACATCAAAGGCTTTACAGACAAGCAAAAGCTGAGAGAATTCAGCACCACCAAACCAGCTCTCGAACAGATGCTAAAGGATCTTCTCTAGACAGGAAACACAAAAAGGGTGTATAAACTGGAACCCAAAACAATAAAGTAAATGGCAACAGGATCATACTTATCAATTTCATCTTAAATGTAAATGGGTTGAATGTCCTAGCCAAAAGACGAAGACTGGGTGAATGGATACAAAAACAAGACCCCTATATATGTTGTCTACAGGAGACCCACCTCGAAACACGGGACACATACAGACTGAAAGTGAAGGGCTGGAAAAGACATTTCACGCAAATGGAGACCAAAAGAAAGCAGGGGTAGCAATACTCATATCAGATAATATAGACTTTGAAATAAAGGCTGTGAAAAGAGACGAAGAAGGACACTACATAATGATCAAAGGATCAATCCAGGAAGAAAATATAACAATTATAAATATATATGCACCCAACATAGGAGCACCACAATATGTAAGGCAAATGCTAACATGTATTAAAGGGGAAATTAACAGTAACACAGTAATAGTGGGAGACTTTAATACCCCACTCAAACCTATGGATAGTTCAACCAAACAGAAAATTAGCAAGGAGACACACACTTTAAATGACACAATGGATCAGTTAGACATAATTGATATTTATAGGACATTTCACCCCAGAACAATGAATTTCCCCTTTTTCTCAAGTGCACACGGAACCTTCTCCAGGATAGATCACATCCTGGGCCATAAATCTAGCCTTGGTAAATTCAAAAAAATTGAAATCATTCCAAGCATCTTTTCTGACCACAAGGCAATAAGGTTAGATGTCAATTATAGGAGAAAAACTATTAAAAATGCCAACATATGGAGGCTGAAAAACACACTGCTGAATAACCAACAAATCACAGAAGAAATAAAAAAAGAAATCAAAATATACATAGAAACGAATGAAAATGAAAACACAAAAACCTCAAACCTATGGCACACTGTAAAAGCAGTGCTAAGGGGAAGGTTCATAGCAATACAGACTTACCTCAAGAAACAAGAAAAAAGTCAAATAAATAACCTAACTCTACACCTAAAGCAATTAGAAAAGGAAGAAATGAAGAACCCCAGGACAGAAATCTTAAAACTTAGGGCAGAAATAAATGCAAAAGAAACAGAAGAGACCATAGCAAAAATCAACAAAGCTAAAAGCTGGTTCTTTGAGAAGATAAATAAAATTGACCAACCATTAGCCAGACTCATCAAGAAACAAAGGGAGAAGAATCAAATCAACAAAATTAGAAATGAAGATGGAGAGATCACAACAAACAACACAGAAATACAAAGGATCATAAGAGACTACTATCAGCAATTATATGTCAATAAAATGGAAAACTTGGCAGAAATGGGCAAATTCTTAGAATAGTACAAGTTTCCAAAACTGAACCAGGAAGAAATAGAAAATCTTAACAGACCCATCACAAGCACAGAAATTGAATCAGTAATCAGAAATCTTCCAACAAACAAAAGCCCAGGACCAGACAGCTTCACAGCTCATTTCTACAAAAAATTTAGAGAAGAGCTAACACCTATCCTACTCAAACTTTTCCAGAAATTCCAGAGGAAGGTAAACTTCCAAACTCATTCTATGCGGTCACCATCACCCTAATACCCAAAACAGACAAAGATGGCACAAAGAAAGAAAACTACAGGCCAATATCACTGATAAACATAGATGCAAAAATCCTTAACAAAATTCTAGCAAACAGAATCCAAAAACACATTAAAAAGATCATACATCTTTATCCCAGGGATGCAGGATTCTTCAATATCCACAAATCAATCAACATAATACACCAGATGAACACATTGAAAGATAAAAACCATATGATTATCTCAATAGATGCAGAGAAAGCCTTTGACAAAATTCAACATTTATTTATGATAAAAACCCTCCAGAAAGCAGGAAAATAAGGAACACACCTCAACATAATAGAAGCTATATATGAGAAACCCAGAGGAAACATTATCCTCAATGGTGAAAAATTGAAAGCATTTCCCCTAAAGTCAGGAACAAGACAAGGGTGCCCACTCTCACCACTACTATGCAACATAGTTTTGGATGTTTTGGCCACAGCAATCAGAGCAGAAAAAGAAATAAAAGGAATCCAGATTGGAAAAGAAGAATAAAACTCTCACTGTTTGCAGATGACATGATCCTCTACATAGAAAACCCTAAAGATGCCACCAGAAAAATACTAGAGCTAATCAATGAATATAGTAAAGTGGCAGGATATAAAATCAACACACAGAAATCCCTTGCATTCCTATACACAAACAATGAGAAAACAGAAAGAGAAATTAATGAAACAATTCCATTCTCCATTGCAATGAAAAGAATAAAATATTTAGGAATATATCTACCTAAGGAAAGAAAAGACCTATATATAGAAAACTATAAAACACTGCTTAAAGAAATCAAAGAGGACACAAATAGATGGAGAAATATACCATGTTCATGGATTGGAAGAATCAATATAGTGAAAATGAGAATACTACCCAAAGCAAACTATAGATTCAATGCAATCCCTATCAAGCTACACACAGTATTTTTCAGAGAACTAGAACAAATAATTTCACAATTTTTATGGACATACAAAAAACCTCGAATAGCCCAAGCAATCTTGAGAAAGAAGAATGGAACTAGAGGAATGAGCCTGCCTGACTTCAGGCTCTACTACAAAGCAATAGTCATCAAGACAGTATGGTACTGGCACAAAGACAGAAATATAGATCAATGGAACAAAACAGAAAGCCCAGAGATAAATCCACGCACCTATGGACACCTTATCTTCAACAAAGGAGGCAAGAATATACAATGGAGAAAAGACAATCTCTTTAACAAGTTGTGCTGGGAAAACTGGTCAACCACTTGTAAAAGAATGAAACCAGAACACTTTCTAACACCATTCACAAAAATAAACTCAAAATGGATTAAAGATCTACACGTAAGACCAGAAACTATAAAACTCCGAGAGGAAAACATAGGCAAACACTCTCCAACCTAAATCACAGCAGGATTCTCTGTGACCCACCTCCCAGAATATTGGAAATAAAAGCAAAAATAAACAAATGGGATCTAATTAAACTTAAAAGCTTTTGCACAACGAAGGAAACTATAAGCAAGATGAAAAGACAGCCTTCAGAATGGGAGAAAATAATAGCAAATGAAGCAACTGACAAAGAATTAATCTCAAAAATATACAAGCAACTCCTGCAGCTCAATTCCAGAAAAATAAATGACCCAACAAAAAATGGGCCAAAGACTTAAACAGACATTTCTCCAAAGAAGACATACAGATGGCTAACAACACATGAAAAGATGCTCAACATCACTCATTATCAGAGAAATGCAAATCAAAACCACAATGAGGTACCATCTCACCCCAGTCAGAATGGCTGCTAGAGGATGTGGAGAAAAGGGAACCCTCTTACACTGTTGCTGGGAATGCAAAGTAGTACAGCCACTGTGTAGAACAGTGTGGAGATTCCTTCAAAAACTGGAAATAGAACTGCCATATGACCCAGCAATCCCACTGCTGGGCATACACACTGAGGAAACCAGAAGTGAAAGAGACACGTGTACCCCAATGTTCATCACAGCACTATTTATAATAGCCAGGATATGGAAGCAACCTAGATGTCCATCGGCAGACAAATGGATAAGAAAGCTGTGGTCCATATACAGAATGGAATATTACTCAGGTATTAAAAAGAATACATTTGAATCAGTTCTAATGAGGTGGATGAAACTGGAGCCTATTATACAGAGTGAAGCAAGCCAGAAAGAAAAACACCAATACAGTATACTAACGCATACATATGGAATTTAGAAAGATGGTAATGATAACCCTATATGAGAGACAGCAAAAGAGTCACAGATGTATAGAACAATCTTTTGAACTCTGTGGGAGAGGGTGAGTGTGGGACGATTTGGGAGAATGGCATTGAAACATGTATATTTATTATCATATGTGAAACAGATTGCCAGTCCAGGTTCAATGCATGAGACAGGGTGCTTGGGGCTGGTGCACTGGGATGACCCAGAAGGATAGGATGGGGAGGAAGGTGGGGAGGAGGTTCAGCATGGGGAACACATGTACACTCATGGCAGATTCATGTCAATGTATGGCAAAACCACTACAATATTGTAAAGTAATTAGCCTCCAATTAAAATAAATAAATTTATATTTTAAAAAAAAAGAAAAAAAGAGAGTTTTTTGGAAGTATCAAGAGCTAAGTCACTGGCAACATACAGTGGAATCTCCATGAAACAATCAGTGGATTTTTTCAGCAGAAACCAGGAAGACAAGAATGGAGTAGAATGACCCATTCTAAGTACTGAAAGAAAAAAAATAATGCCAAGAATACCATCCCAGTAAAACTGTTCCTCAAAATAAAGGAGTGATATTTTCCCAAACTTAAGCCGAGGAAATTCATCACCACTCAACCTACCTTATAAAAAAATGCTATTGACAAGATATAGAAGCAACCTAAATATACATCAAAACAGAGGAATGTATAAAGACATGGTATACATACAATGGAATGTTACTCAGCTATAATAGAAAATGAAATTTTCCCATTTGTAACAACATGGGTGGACCTGGAGGATATTATGCTTAGTGAAGTAAGTCAGACAGAGAAAAACAAATACTGTATGTTGTCAATTAAAAAATTGGAATCTAAAAAATTACTTAAAATAGCTATAAAATATGTTTAAAGATACACATAGGAACGAATGTAAATTGTGACAACAATAAAGTCGGAGGGAAATTAAAGCGTATGGTTTTTGTCTATGACTGAACTTAAGTTATTAATGTTAGGCTCTTATAAGATATCTTAGGTAACTCCCAAGGTAACCACAAAACATAAATCTCTAGAATTTACATGAAAGAAAAATAGAATTGAATCAAAGCATCCCAATAAAAAAAAAATCAACAAAACACTAAATGAGACATCTCAGTTCTTAATATATCATTTTTATAGGTTCTCTTTTATACTTTTTATACAAGGTATACTCTTTTATACAAGATGGTATAATTTTTTAATACAAGACCTGCCTTTCCTGCCCCACACATCTATGAGGAATTGTTTAGGATTTACAGGAGAGGTTTTATACTCACAAGTTAACTAACTTCATAAGGCTGGCAATATGTATTTGAAAAGTCATTCAAAAATATTGGAAGAAGGGGAAGTAAATAGTAAATAAGGTAAGATATATATCTGAAAAATATCCAAGTAGACATTTTGAGGTCATTGGAAACAACAGAATGAAGTCAAGTATACATCTGAAAGGTGATACAGCTATTCAGTTGGAAAGAAAAGTGAATCACACTATTTGTTCAGAACATTGGTTATCCTTCTAATTAATAGATTTTTTTCAAAAGAAATTTAAAATTACAATGCAATGTTAATAAGCATAACCAATTCAACTTGAATTAAAGAACTGTTGAGTTCATGGCACAAAAGGATTGCCAAAGAGTTCATCAGAGTACTAAGCATTAATAGAAAATTGTATCAGAGTTACCCAGCTCAGTCATAAAGTAGGATTTTTGGTCCACAGGTTAAATCTGGTATTGCAGTTGAGACAGAGGAATATAATCTGGATGAGTCTCTACTATAGGAAATGACTACAATCTGGATTAATCTAAAGACCTGGGCTATAGAAACAAATTGACTTGATCTAACTTAGGTTCCAATCTTGGTTCCTGCACTTTATCTATCACCTGTGTGACATTATCAATTTAATCTCATTACATCTGTTTTTCTATCTATAAAATGGGGATAACAAAATAGAGTCTGCTTCCTAAGGTTGTTGAAAGGCTTAAGTGAGATAACTGAAGCATATTGCATGGAAAGTAGAGTTAATAATTTAATAATAAATTAACTTTTCTGCCTTCTCTCAACTCTACCACTTTCATGTGGCTATAAATTAGGTTCCTAAGTTTCAATTTTCTCACCTGTAAAACAGGAATTATAATACGGAGTCTTAACTGCTTCACAATGTTGAATGAGATAACCTATATAAAAGTGTTCTGTACAGGTAGTATGTATATACATGTGAAGTATGATATTCACTGATACATGAAATTGGTTAACTGCTTCCTGTACTTTTTAGTGAAAGTGAAAGTTGCTCAGACATGTCTAACTCTTTGCAACCCCGTGGACTATGCAGTCCATGGAATTCTCCAGGCCAGAATACTGGAGTGGGTAGCCTTTCCCTTCTCCAGGGGATCTTCCCAACCCAGGGATTGAACCCAGGTCTCCCGCATTGCAGGCAGATTCCTTACCAGCTGAGCCACAAGAGAAGCACACTGAGGGCTCATCTCAAATTTATAACTCAAAAGAATGAACATCGATATCTTAGGAATCAGTGAACTAAAATGGATGGGAATGGGCAAATTTAATCTGGATAACCATTATATCTACTACTGTGGGGAAGAATCCCATAGAAGAAATAGAGTAGCCCTCATAATCAACAAGAGTCTGAAATGCAGTACTTGGGTGCAACCTCAAAAATGACAGAATGATCTTGGTTCATTTCCAAAGAAAGCCATTCAACATCACAGTAATCCAAGTCTATGATCCTACCACCAATGCCAAAGAAGCAGAAGTTGATCAGTTTTATGAAGACCTAGAAGACCTCCTAGAACTAACATCAAAAAGAGATGTTCTATTTATCATTGAGAATCAGACTGCAAAAATAGGAAGTCAAGAGATACCTGGAGTGACAGGCAAGATTGGCCTTGGAGAACAAAATGAAGCAGGGCAATGGCTAACTGAATTCTGCCAAGAGAATGCACTGGTCATATCAAATACCCTTTTCCAGCAACACAAGAGATGACTTTATACATGGACATCACCAAACAGTCAATACCAAAATCAAACTGATTACATTCTTTGTAGCTGAAGATGGAGAAGCTGTATACAGTAAGCAAAAAAACAAGACCTGGAGTTGACTGTGGCTCAGATCATCAGTTTCTCTTAGCAAAATTCACACTTAAACTGAAGAAAACATGGAAACCACTAGGCCAGCCAGGTATGACTTTAATCAAATCCCCTATGAATATGCAGTAGAGGTAATGAATATATTCACAGGATTAGAACTTGTAAACAGTGTGCCCGAAGAACTATGGACTGAGGTTCATAATTTTGTACAGGAGGCTGCGAACAAAACCATCCCAAAGAAAATGAAGAGCAAGACAAAGTGGTTATCTGAAGAGGCCTTACAAATAGCTAAAGAAAGAAGAGAAGCAAAAAGCAAGGGAGGAAGGAAAAGGTATGCTCAACTAAATGCAGATTGCCAAAGAACAGCATAGAGAAACAAGAAGGACTTCTTCAATGAATAGTGTATAAAACTAGAAGAAAACAACAGAAGGGGAAAGACTAGAGATCTTTTCAGGAAAATTGGAGATATCAAGGGAATATTTTGCTTAAAGATGGGCACAATAAAGGACAAATATGGTAGAGACTAGTCAATGCTGAAGAGATCAAGAAGAGATGGAAAGAATACACGAAAGAACTGTACAAAAAAAGATCTAAATGAACTGGATTACTACAATGGTGTGGTCAGCCACCCAGAGCCAGACATTCTGGAGAGAGAAGTCAACTGGGCATTAGGAAGCACTGCTGTTAATAAAGCTAGTGGATGCAATGGGATTCCAGTAGAACTATTCAAAATCCTAAAGGATGATGCCATCAAGGTGTTGCATTCAATATGTCAGCAAATACAGAAGACCCAGCAGTAGCCACAGGACTAGAAAAGGTCAATCCTCATCCCAACTGCCAAGAAGGGTAGTACTAAAGAATGTGCTAACTATTGGACCAATTGCATTCATCTCCCATGTTAGTAAGGTCATGTTTAAAATCTTGCATGCTAGGCTTCAGCATTATGTGAACCAAGAATGTCCAGATGTCCAAGGTGAGTTTAGAAAAGGAAGAAGAACCAGAGATCAAATTGCCAACATTCGCTGGATTATAGAGAAATCTAGGGAATTCTAGAAAAAAATATCTACCTCTGTTTCACTGACTATGCCAGAGCCTTTGACTGTGGATCATAATAAACTGTGGAAAGCTCTTAAAGGGATGGGAATATCAGACCATCTTACCTGTCTCCTGAGAAACCAGTCAAGAAGAAACAGTAAGAACCCTGTATGGAACAACTGATTGGTTCAAGATTGAGAATGTAGTATAACCAGGCTGTCTGCTGTCACCGTGTTTAATCTATATGCTGAGCACATCATGAGAAATGCTGGGCTGGATGCTATAAGCTGGGATCAAGATAGGTGGTAGAAACATCAACAATCACAGATATGTGGATGATATCACTCTAATGGCAGAAAAAACTAAAGAACTTCTTGATGAGGGTGAAGGAGGAGAGTGAAAAAGCTGGCTTAAAACTAAATATTAAAAAAAAAAAAAAACCAAGATCATGGCATCCTGCCCCATTACTTCATGGCAAATAGAGGGGGAAAAGGTGAAATAGTGACAGATTTCCTCTTCTTGGGCTCTAAAAACTGCAGATGGTGACTGCAGCTGTGAAATCAGAAGGATGTTTGCTTCTTGTCAGGAAAGCTATGACAAACCTAGACAGTGTATTGAAAAGCAGAGACATTACTCTGCTGACAAAGGTGCATATAGTCAAGGCTATGGTCTTCCCAGTGGTCATGTATGGTTGTGAGAGCTGGACCGTTAAGTGGAGTGCCAGAAGAATTGATGCCTTTGAACTGTGGTGCTGGAGAAGACTCCTGAAAGTCCCTAGGACAGCAAGGAGATCATATGAGTCAACCTTAAGGGAAATCAACCCTGAATACTTGTTGGAAGGACTGATGCTGAAGCTGAAACTTCAGTATTTTGGTCATCTGATGTGAACAGCAGACACGTTGGAAAAATCCCTGATGCTGGGAAAGATTGAGGGCAGAAGGAGAAGGGCATCAGAGGATAAGATGGTTGGATGGCATCACTGATGCATTGGACATGACCTTGGGCAAACTTTGGGAGATGGTGAGGGATAAGGAGGCTTGGTATGCTGCAGTCCATGCAGTTTCAAAGAGTCTGACATAATTGGGTGACTGAACAGCACTATGTAGATGCATGTGAAGGAAGTCTACTGATACATGCGGTTGGTTTATTGCTTTCCATACTTTTTAGAGCTCATCTCAAATTTATAACTCAAAACCTAAAATGAAGTTTACAGTCATCTCAATTATTACAGGAGACATTTTCTGCTTTTTCTTTATCTGGCTTTGTATTTCCATCAAAAAGTGGGAAACAAAAGCACTATATTCACGTCTGTCAATTTTGCTGTTAGTATCTTTGGTGTAGGCTTCTTTGCTGCTTATTATTGTCCTTTGGTTTTCAAAGATCCATACTACCCACTACGTCTATGACCTCTACAACCACAGAGAATTCTAAGATATTCATCCATTTTTCTTTGTATCTATTCCAGCACCTAGAAACATTCCTGGAAAATAGTAAGGACTCAACCACTATTTGTTAATGGAATGATTTCATGAATCTGTAGGTGTGTGTAAAAAAAGACTGGATTTAAGTTGAAAAGACTGAGGTTCCTGTCTTGGCTCTACTCTATTTTGTGTGACTTTGGAGAAATCACTTTAAGAAAAAGAATTACATAGATATCATCTATAAACGAGGCTTGATAATCCTCAAACTTTTTTTTGAGAATTAAAAGAGAATGTATAGAAGCTCTTTATTGATTATAAACCACCAAATTAAAGGTGTTCTCATAAATCATTAGTGAATTTTACTTCAATAGCATCTTGAATAATTAAACTGACTAGGTAAATAGATTTGCTAATGATTATTGGTTAGTACAGGTAAGTATACGAATGGCTGTTTCCTAAGAGTGAAAACACAAGAACACTGGTGGTTGTACTGCTGTAATTCATATTCTGTGGGACTGAGAACAAAGTCATTTGCCTAATGCGACACTAAACAAAATGACTTCAGTACAGTTTGGGTCGATGTCTCACTGTACTCTGTTTAAATTATCAGTAATAAAAAACAGTATATTTCCATGTTTTCCTTTAGAGTACTCATTGGCAAAGTAGCCATTTAATTGCTCCTGCCCACTTCAAGTTAGCAGATTCAGTTTTTAAACCCAGAGATCCTTTGAGTCATACTCTGTGCTAGGAAAAAAGATGCACAGACTTTCAAAAAGGAATGGGATTATATAGTACAGGGCTGCAATTTTTTTCATCCAATCAAACTTAAGCTGTCTATAATTACAACCAATAGTGTACTGACTTAGAGGGTCAGACACAAAGCAGAGAAAATGGGAGACAAAAAAGGTGAAAAATACCATTAATACCAATACGGAAAGAACAACCAAACAAAGAAAAAATGGAAAAGAGAGCCAGATCAAGACTCAAGTCTTATCAAAGGCCTCGATATTCCTGTTAACCATTAATCATATTTGCTTGAATCTCTGCACGTGTTGGTTATGCTACTGTGTGGAACAAGGAATTTTAAGAATTGGTTTTTGGAGGGCAAAATAGAATTATAGAATGTCAAAATTGGAAGAACATTTAGGGGTCAAATAGTTAATGCATCTCACTTATAGGCGGGCAAAGTCAAGTCCAGAGACCGAAGGGAACTTGTTAAATACTGCTCAGTAATTTTTTAGTAGAATTAGTAGGTTACTGACTTTCAGGCTCTTCAAAAAGGGAGTCAGTAAGTCACCTGCTCTCAAAAAGTACTGCTTTAAAAAAAAAATCAGAATTTCTGGGTTACATGTGAAAAATAAAGATTCTTGGGTCCCACCTCAGATCTACTGAATCAGAATTTTAAAGGTAAGTCATAACAACCTGCATTTGAACAAACTTTACAATTGTTCTAACACACAAAAGTGTTGAAAAGTACTGCCCTAGACGTTACCTCAAGCCTTTATACTGAGACTGCACACTAAAAAAAGTCTTTCCAGATATTTAAAAGAAACAAAGCGGTAGTGGACCTGAAATGCTGTTAGAATTCCCATGGTAACTGTACAGGGTAGGGCTCAACCAATAGAGATAAAGGAAAGCTCCAGCAGCCAAGCACGCTTGGGAAGCTTCAGCTGGTAGAACAGTCTAGTAGAGGGCCGGCTCTTCAGCTGGCTGCTAGGCTTTTAATGTCCTTTTGGTGTCACACAGGCAAGCTTACAGTAGATTGAAAGTGAAAGTTAAATCACTCAGTCGTGTCCGACTCTTTGGGACCCCATGGACTGTAGCCTATCAGGCTCCTCCGCCTATGGTATTTTCCAGGCAAAAGTGCTGGAGTGGATTGCCATTTCCTTCTCCAGGGGATCTTCCCGACCCAGGAATTGAACTCGGGTCTCCTGCATTGCAGGCAGACGCTTTACTGTCTGCGCCGTGAGGGAAGCCCAGTAGATTACAGTAGTTCCTTAAGTTTAACTTTTCTGGCAAGACACAAATTCTGAAAACGTGGGCCTCTGTGTATCACCATTTTATCACCCTCCACTCCTAGTTCTTTCCTGGTTCTATCACTCACTTAAATTCTGCATGGCATCCCTATGGGCTCCTGGAAGACCCGAGAACCAAGCATCCCTAGCCTCACCCGTCTGTCAGGTTCTGTCAAGCAGCCAGGGTAACGCAAAGGGTTAACGAGTGGTGAGCTGCAGAGCGGCAGGGAGCAAAGCCAATCATGTGTTTAAGCGGGCCCTTACGTCTGGTGTGGGCGGGGCCTTGACGTAGCGTAAAAGGGAAGCGGCGGAAGCCAGGGGGTGAGAGGGCAGAGGAGGGTTAGAGGTTGCTAGGAGGCGGGACGTCTGGGAGAGCACAGGAGCTTTGTCCTTTTCTCCCTGCTCTTCTTTATCCGTAGGGATCGGTAGCTGCGGGGGCAGCCCGGGGCCTGGTGTATGGCCACGGAGTTACGGTGTCCGGACTCCATGCCCTGTCACAATCAGCAAGTAAACTCTGCCTCGACCCAAAACCCTGAGCCGCAGCAAGCTGGAGACCTGATCCTGGCCCACGCTGGGGGAAACAGCGATTCCGCGGCCACGCTGACTCTCCTCAGCGGGCACGCCCATTCTAGCGTACCGGCTGAGCTGGACCCTCAGGCCTCCGGCGGCGCCACCTTCAACTCAGAAAACAACGGTGGCACTGGCAACTATGACGCTTCAGCCAGCGATTCCCTCCTAGGGGACTGCGAAATCTCCCGGCAGATCGGGGCCCAGCTTAAGCTTCTGCCAATGAATGATCAGATCCGGGAGCTGCAGACTATCATCAGGGACAAGTAAGCCAGAGCGGAAGGGGTAGGGGAGGTGGAGGGTCTCGCGGGGGTGGGCAGGGATTGGAAGTGAAATTGGCTAAGGTTCTTGGCGTTGGGAAGCTGGTCTGTTGGGATCTGGGCAGGGCCTTTTCTTTGAGGGGCGGTGTCACGTGACACAGGCCTTCTACTCTCTTTCCCAGTACTGGTGCTTAACGTCGCTTTGTGTAGGGAGGAAGCATTTTAGGTAACCTTCGGTTTCCTCTTTATCTCGAGTCATTCCTCAGTCATTCGAATGACTGATTCCTCATTCATTCGTTCGAATGACTGAATGACTGATTCCTCAGTCATTCGAATCAGGTGAACGTGCTATCTGCTCTGTGCCTCTTCACGTGGGCAGCAACAATTTCTGGGTTATGGGTTTACTACGTTGAACAGATACAGGGCAGATAGCGTAGCTCTTTCACTTCATAACGTTTAACAGATTCCCAAATTGTTTCCTTGTCTCCAGTTTTTCTTTCTTCTACATGTTCCCCCGAATTACTGAACAATTAATCTTCTTAATATACTGCTTTGATTAACTAACTGCCCTACTCAGCAGCCTTCTTTGGTTTCTCTGAGCCTACCAAATAAAGTCAGGATACTTAGATGGACATTAAGGCCCTTCTTCATGGTTCCTAGGAACAGTTCTGAAACAACATCCCAACTTCTGCTCGCACCTGGAATTCTCTTTACTTTTCCTCTGTGTGTTCAAATCCTACCTATTCTTCAACATTAAATGTCTACCTCTGCCAAGAAGCTTTCCTTCAATCATTCTTCCTTGCTAATCTTTCCTTTTTAATGCAAGATTCACCATCTGTTTTGTATGCTGTTGTTTTACTTTTATCTCACTTATTCAATTTTAAGCTACTTGAGGGCAGAAATTTTATCTTTTATATGTTTGAATTCCAGCTATGTCTTTCAAGCAATTGTCACTCAATTACTAAAAGTTCTTTGTAGCTCTTAAAGTTATATTTGTGAAAGTACTATTTAAGGGTTTTTAATTAATCAGTGTTGAAAATTGTGGTCTTGTGAACTAATAAAGTAGTGATCTTAAAAAGTAGGAGGCATAGATTTGGCAGTTGTGGTAGTGGGAACTGAAATAAAACTTATCTGTAAAAAAGAAAATAGGATGATTCTTGTTTCTATAGAGCAAGAGTTACTGACCTTGTGTCTTGGACCTTGTGTTGCACCTGTAGATGGGCTTCAGGGCTTTAGCAAACCTTCAGAAATTATCTGGCAAATGTTATTTGTATGTCTGTTTGTAATTTTTAAAAAATAACATCTTTATTGAGCTATATTTATGTACACACAGTACACCTTTTAAAGTGTACAATCCAATGGATTTAAAGTGTGTTCATTGCTTTGTAACCATCACCACATTAAATTTTAGAACGTTTTTATCACCTCAGTAAGAAAGCCCATACCCATGAGCAGTCACTCCCCATTTCCCTCCAACCTACCAAGAGCCCTAGACAATCACTAAACTACTTTGTCTCTACTGGTGTGCCTATTCTGGACATTTCATGTAAATGGAATCATACAACATGTGGCCTTTTGTGACTAGTTTCTTTTATTTAGCCTAGTATTTTCAAGCTTTACCCATCTTCTATCAGTACACTATTTCTTTTTTGACTAAGTAATATTTCACTATTATGGATATACCACATTTTGTGTATCCATTCATCAGGTGATAGACATTTGGGTGGTTTGGTTTCCATTTTTTGGCTAATATGAATAATGCTACTATGAACATTTGCACATGTCTTTTTATGGGATGAGGATTCCTTTGCTTTCATCAGATTTCACAATTTTTATAAAACTTGGAGAGGTCATGGCATTCAGTATTCATATATGACTATATGACAGTATCAATACTTGATTTTATTTCGTTACTCAGAAAAGCCTGGGTGGTATAGTAAACCTGGGCATAAGCAAAATCTTTTTTTCTTTTTTTTCTTCTGAAATTTGGAGGGAGACAGCAGGATCCAGAGTAATCTTAGGGAAAGATGCTTAGCATCTCTGTGCTTCAGCTTTATTATTTGTAAAATGAGTAAGTTCATAATATCTCATGAAACTCCAAGGAGGCTAAAGCAAGATACTGTCTATGAACATTTATTATAAATTCTGAAGAGCTATGTGCATTTGAGGCATTTTAAGCCTTGATGTTTAGATTTGTGCATGGTTCAGATTGCATAAGTGCTGGTTTTTTTAGCTATTAGGAAACAGTAAAAGGAATTTAACTGTGTGTAGAATTCACATTCTTTTTAAAAACTTTTTGTTGGAGTATAATTGCTTTACAATGTTGTGCTAGTTTCTACTGTACCACAAAATGAGTCAGTTATACATATACTTATATCCCCTTTTTTTTTTAGTTTTTCTTCCTATTTAGGTCACCACAGAGCATTGAGTAGAGTTGCCTGTGCTATATAGTAGGTTCTCATTAATTATCTATTTTGTACATCAGTTCAGTTCAGTCGCTCAGTCGTGTCCAACTCTTTGCGACCCCATGAATCGCAGCATGCCAGGCCTCCCTGTCCATCACCATCTCCTGGAGTTCACTCAAACTCACGTCCATCAAGTCGGTGATGCCATCCAGCCATATCATCCTCTGTCGTCCCCTTCTCCTCCTGCCCCCAATCCCTCCCAGCATCAGAGTCTTTTCCAATGAGTCAACACTTCGCATGAGGTGGCCAAAGTACTGGAGTTTCAGCTTTAGCATCGTTCCTTCCAAAGAAATCCCAGGGCTGATCTCCTTCAGAATGGACTGGTTGGATCTCCTTGCAGTCCAAGGGACTCTCAAGAGTCTTCTCCAACACCACAGTTCAAAGGCATCAATTCTTTGGTGCTCAGCCTTCTTCACAATCCAACTCTCACATCCATACATGACCACAGGAAAAACCATAGCCTTGACTAGACGAAACTTTTTTGGCAAAGTAATGCCTCTGCTTTTGAATATGCTATCTAGGTTGGTCATAACTTTCCTTCCAAGGAGTAAGCGTCTTTTAATTTCATGGCTGCAGTCACCATCTGCAGTGATTTTGGAGCCCCCCAAAATAAAGTCTGACACTGTTTCCACTGTTTCCCCATCTATTTCCCATGAAGTGATGGGACCAGATGCCATGATCTTCGTTTTCTGAATGTTGAGCTTTAAGCCAACTTTTTCACTTTCTACTTTCACTTTCATCAAGAGGCTTTTGAGTTCCTCTTCACTTTCTGCCATAAGGGTGGTGTCATCTGCATATCTGAGGTGATTGATATTTCTCCCGGCAATCTTGATTCCAGCTTGTGTTTCTTCCAGTCCAGCATTTCTCATGATGTACTCTGCATATAAGTTAAATAAGCAGGGTGACAATATATAGCCTTGACGTACTTCTTTTCCTATTTGGAACCAGTCTGTTGTTCCATGTCCAGTTGTGACTGTTACTTCCTGACCTGCATACAGATTTCTCAAGAGGCAGGTCAGGTGGTCTGGTATTCCCATCTCTTTCAGAATTTTCCACAGTTTCTTGTGATCCACAGAGTCAAAGGCTTTGGCATAGTCAATAAAGCAGAAAGAAATGTTTTCCTGGAACTCTCTTGCTTTTTCGATGATCCAGCAGATGTTGGCAATTTGATCTCTGGTTCCTCTGCCTGTTCTAAAACCAGCTTGAACATCTGGAAGTTCACGGTTCACGTATTGCTGAAGCCTGGCTTGGAGAATTTTGAGCATTACTTTACTAGCGTGTGAAATGAGTGCAATCGTGCGGTAGTTTGAGCATTCTTTACCATTGCCTTTCTTTGGGATTAGAATGAAAATGTACCTTTTCCAGTCCTGTGGCCACTGCTGAGTTTTCCAAATTTGCTGGCATATTGAGTGCAGCACTTTCACAGCATCATCTTCCAGGATTTGAAATAGCTCAACTGGAATTCCATCACCTCCACTAGCTTTGTTCGTAGTGATGCTTTCTAAGGCCCACTTGACTTCACATTCCAGGATGTCTGGCTCTAGGTCAGTGATCACACCATCGTGATTATCTGTGTCGTGAAGATCTTTTTTGTACAGTTCTTCTGTGTATTCTTGCCGCATCTTCTTAATATCTTCTGCTTCTGTTAGGTCCATACCATTTCTGTCCTTTATTGTGCCCATCTTTGCATGAAATGTTCCTTTGGTATCTCTGATTTTCTTGAAGAGATCTGTAGTCTTTCCCGTTCTGTTGTTTACCTCTATTTCTTTGCATTGATTGCTGAAGAAGGCATTCTTGTCTCTTGCTATTCTTTGGAACTCTGCATTCAGATGCTTATATCTTTCCTTTGCTCCTTTGCTTTTCACTTCTCTTCTTTTCACAGCTATTTGTAAGGCCTCCCCAGACAGCCATTTTGCTTTTTGCATTTCTTTTCCACGGGGATGGTCTTGATCCCTGTGTCCTGTACAGTGTCACGAACCTCATTCCATAGTTCATCGGGCACTCTATCAGATCTAGGGCCTTAAATCTATTTCTCACTTCCACTGTATGATCATAAGGGATTTGATTTAGGTCATACCTGAATGGTCTAGTGGTTTTCTCTACTTTCTTCAATTTAAGTCTGAATTTGGCAATAAGGAGTTCATGATCTAAGCCATAGTCATCTCCTGGTCTTGTTTTTGCTGACTGTATAGAGCTTCTCCATCTTTGGCTGCAAAGAATATAATCAGTGTGATTTTGGTGTTGACCATCTGGTGATGTCCATGTGTAGAGTCTTCTCTTGTGTTGTTGGAAGAGGGTGTTTGTTATGATCATTGCATTTTCTGGGCAAAACTCTATTAGTCTTTGCCCTGCTTCATTCCATATTCCAAGGCCAAATTTACCTGTTACTCCAGGTGTTTCTTGACTTCCTACTTTTGTACATAGTAGTGTATAAATGTCAATCCCAGTCTCCCACTTTCTCCCACCCTCCCTTCCCCAGTTGGTATTGATAAGTTTGTTCTCTACATCTGTGGCTCTATTTCTGCTTTGCAAATAATCAAAGCTACAGTAATCAAGGCAGTATGGTACTGGTACAAAAACAGAAATATAGATCAATGGAACAGAATAGAAAGTGCAGAGAAAAACTCATGCACCAATGGTCAAGTAACCTGTGACAAAGGAGGCAAGATTATACAGTGGAGAAAAGACAGTTTTTTCAGTAAGTGGTGCTAGCAAAACTCTACTGCTCCATGTAAAAGAATGAAATTAGAATACTCCATAACACCATGCACAAAAATAAACTCAAAATAGCTTAAAGACCTAAATGTAAGGCTGGACACTGTGAAACTCTTATAGGAAAATATAGGCAGAACACTCTAAGTTACGCAGCAAGATCTTTTTTGACCCATCTCTTTAAGTAATGAAAATAAAAAAAAAATAAACAAATGGGACTTAATTGAATTTGAAAGCTTTGCATATCTGTAAAGCAATTTTCCTTCAGTTAAAAGAATTTAAAAAAAAAAGCACTATGTCTGTGTTTCCATTGCTTCCCTGCAAATACTTTCATCAGTATCATCTCTCTACATTCCATGTACATTAATATACAATATTTATCTTTCTCTTTCCGACTTACTTCACTCTGTATAATAGGCTCTAGGTTCATCTACCTCATTAGAACTGACTCAAATGCATACCTTTTTATGGCTGAGTAATATTCCATTGTATATATGTACCACAGCTTCTTTATCCATTCATCTGTCGATGGACATCTAGGTTGCTTCCATGTTCTAGCTATTGTAAATAGTGCTGCAGTGAACATTGGGGTACATGTGTTTTTTTCAATTTTGGTTTCCTTAAAGTATATGCCTAGGAGTTGGTTGATGGGTTATATGGGCTCAGTAAAGGACAGAAATGGTATGGACCTAACAGAAGCAGAAGATATTAAGAAGAGGTGGCAAGAATACACAGAAGAACTGTACAAAAAGGTCTTCACGACCCAGATAATCACGATGGTGTGATCACTGACCTAGAGCCAGACATCCTGGGATGCAAAGTCAAGTGGGCCTTAGGAAGCATCACTACAAACAAAGCTAGTGGAGGTGATGGAATGCCAGTTGAGCTATTTCAAATCCTAAAGATGATGCTGTGAAAGTGCTGCACTCAATATGCCAGCAAATTTGGAAAACTCAGCAGTGGCCACAGGACTGAAAAAGGTCAGTTTTCATTCCAATCCCAAAGAAAGGCAATGCCAAAGAATGCTCACACTACTGCACAATTGCACTCATCTCACATGCTAGTAAAGTAATGCTCAAAATTCTCCAAGCCAGGCTTCAACAATGCATGAACTTTGAACTTCCAGATGTTCAAACTGGTTTTAGAAAAGGCAGTGGAACCAGAGATCAAATTGCCAAGATCTGCTGGATCATCGAAAAAGCAAGAGAGTTCCAGAAAATCATCTATTTCTGCTTTATTGACTATGCCAAAGCCTTTGACTGTGTGAATCACAATAAACTGTGGAAAATTCTGAAAGAGATGGGAATACTAGACCACCTGATCTGCCTCTTGAGGAAGCTGTATGCAGGTCAGGAAGCAACAGTTAGAACTGGACATGGAACAACAGACTGGTTCCAAATAGGAAAAAGAGTACGTCGAGGCTGTATATTGTCACTGTGCTTATTTAACTTATATACAGAGTACATCACACGAAATACTGGGCTGGATGAAGCACAAGCTGAAATCAAGATTGCCGGGAGAAATATCAATAACCTCAGATATGCAGATGACACCACCCTTATGGCAGAAAGTGAAGAGGAACTAAAAAGCCTCTTGATGGAAGTGAAAGTGGAGAGTGAAAAAGTTGGCTTAAAGCTCAACTTTCTGAAAACAAAGACCATGGCATCTGGTCCCATCACTTCATGGCAAATAGATGGAGAATCAGTGGAAACTGTGGCAGACTTTATTTTTTTGAGCTCCAGTATTACTGCAGATGGTGACTGCAGCCTTGAAATTAAAAGACGCTTACTCCTTGGAAGAAAAGTTATGATCAACCTAGACAGCATATTCAAAAGCAGAGACATTACTTTGCCAACAAAGGTCCATCTAGTTAAGGCTATGGTTTTCCCATTAGTCATGTAGGGATGTGAGAGTTGGACTATAAAGAAAGTTGAGTACGGAAGAATTGATGCTTTTGAACTGTGATGTTGAAAAGACTCTTGAGAGTCCCTTGCACTACAAGGAGATCCAACCAGTCCATCCTAAAGTAAATCAGTCCTGAATATTCACTGGAAGGACTGAAACTGAAACTCCAGTACTTTGGCCACCTGATGAGAAGAGCTGAATCATTTGAAAAGACCCTGATTCTGGGAAAGATTGAAGGCGGGAGGAGAAGGGGACGACAGAGGATGAGATCATTGGATGGCATCACCGACTCAATGGATGTGAGTTGGAGTAAACTCTGGGAGTTGGTGGTGAACAGGGAGGCCTGGCATGCTGCAGTCCATGGGGTCACAAAGAGTCGGACACGACTGAGCGACTGAACTAACTAATGATGGGTTTTTTTCCTAGTGTTTTTTTTTTTTTTTTTTTTTTAGGAATCTCCGTACCTTCTTCCATGGTGGCTATGTCAATTTACATTCCCACCAACAGTGCGAGAGAGTTCGGTTTTCTCCACACCCTCTCCAGGATATACTGTTTGTAGACTTTTTAATAATGGCCATTCTGACCTGTATGAGGTGATATCTCATTGTAGTTTTGATTAGCATTTCTCTAATAATGAGTGATGTTGAGCATCTTTTCATGTGTTTGTTAGCCATCTGTGTGTCTTTGGAGAAATGTCTGTTAAGGTTCTTTTCCCACTTTTTGATTGGGTTGTTTGTTTTTCTGTTATTGGCTTGTATGAACTGCTTATATATTTTGGAAATTAATCTTTTGTCAGTTGTTTCATTTGCTATTATTTTCTCCCATTCTGTGGGTTGTCTTTTCATCTTGTTTACAGTTTCCTTTGTTGTGCAAAAGCTTTTAAGTTTAATTAGGTCCCACTTATTTATTTTTGTTTTCATTTCCATTACTCTAGGTGGTGGGTCCTAGAGGATCTTGCTTTGATTTATGTCATTGAGTGTTCTGCCAATGTTTTCCTCTAAGAGTTTCATAGTTTCTGGTCTTATATTTAGGTCTTGGTACTGATGAAATTATTTGCAGGGCAGTGATGGAGACACAGACATAGAGAACAGACTTATGAACATGGAGGCAGGGGGAGGAAGAAGAGGGTGGGATGTATAGAGACAATAACATGGAAACTTACATTACCATATGTAAAATATATAGCCAATGGGAATTTGCTGTATGACTCAGGAAACTGGAACAGGGGGTCTGTAACAACCTAGAAGGGTGGGATGAGGGGGGAGATGGGAGGGAGGTTCAAGAGGGGGGGAACATATGGCTGATTCATGTTGATGTTTGGTGGAAACCAACAAAATTCTGTAAAGCAATTATCCTTCAATTAAAAAATAAATTACAAGAAAAAACTTTCGTACAGCAAAGGTAACCATAAACAAAATGAAAGACAACCAGAATGGGAGAAAATATTTTCAACAAAGCAATCAACAAGGGATTAATCTCCAAAATATAGAACTCACATTCTTATTAAAAAAAAAAAAAAAAAAACACGGAGAGAGCCTAGATAATTTTTATCCTGCTATGATACAGAATAGAAAAACTCACTACAATTTTTCATAACCAATTGATGCTAATTTTGATAACTAATTGACATGGAAGCCTGTCATGCTGCAGTCTGTGGGATCATAAAGAGTTGGACACGACTGAGCGTCTGAACTGAACTGGATCAATGTTTAGTTATTTAGAATGGAGACACTTAGTTTTGTTTTTGTTACTCAAATCTGTTTGTTAATAGAGGCCTCTGTTCCTTTATCTTCAAAAATTGGTATCCTCTCACACAAAGAGGATCTGTTGTTTCATCCCCTTTGGGGGACTGGTGTAGAGTGCTGGTGGTTAAAGCAGCTATATTTACATGGCTATAGTTATCGTACCTATCACAGTCTGTCTTCCTTGGACCCTTATGCTCTTCTCTATTTTGATGTGACATTATGTATATGCACTATGGAACTGTCTCATGATGGAAGCCATTGGAGTACTTGTTATTCCTTTTATTGTTCCTGGTCCTTAGTATCTATTTACTGAAGGAATTGCTTTCTAAATTGACTTTGGCATGAAGAAATGGAGTTGAATAAGAGGACTGCATGTTGTAAATACATAAAGCAGGTAATGTTGAGAACATTGCACTGATTTTAAATGTGTTTATTTTTTTGAACTGCACAGTATTTGCAACATAATATGTTGGTTGTATTATTGAATTTCAAAGAAATGGTTTTCTGAGTATCCAGTAATCTAAATATCAAATGATCAGATAATTTACTCAGTCACACAGGTGTCACTGGTGAACTCAGAAAGAAACAACTGCTTCATTTACAGTTTTTGTTGCTGCAATGGATTTAAACCACACATCCTTCCCTTTCTGCCTCCTTTATATATTAAACGCAGCAAAATCTGAGTGTAATGCACAGTTCGCTTGAACATAGTTGATGACTTCATATATAAGGCAGTGCAGTGTATTGAAAAGATCACCCCCTGCACTGCCGTTGTTGTTGTTGTTGGTTTTCGTCTCCTGAAACATTAAAGTAAAGCTGTTTCATGAACTATTGCATGTTTCCTGTATATTTGCCCTCAAAGGGATTTTGCCATGGCAGCAGGCAGCTTGGATGAAAGTTGAACAATCTTATTTTAGTCCATGAAATAGCATTAAAGAAGGAGCGCATTCAGCCTTGTGGACTTTTTTAGTCACCTGATGGGAAGACCGTTAACCTCAGGATGGATGAACATCCTGTGCAGCCATAATATGAAGGCAGCTTGATGTGATTTGAGTCATTTGTCTTGGTAATGTTCTTAACCAATGCTGTTCATTTGAATTGCTTGGGGAGTCTTTTTTTTTTTTTTTGGAACCCATCCTTAGAGTTGAATAGTAGTTGGGTGGAATCTGAGTGCTTATAGCTTTTAAGATACCACATGTGTTTGTGCTGTACTCAGTCTGGGCCACTGACCATGGGAGAATGGCTATTCTCCCTCGTATTGTGATTTCACTGGTTTTGGTTGTGGGGTATAGGCTGAACCAGGGATTCTAAATTGCACAGAGCCAGCCTAGAGAGCCTGGCCTGCCATCACCCTGAGACTGGAGAAATCTCAGAACCCCTTCAACTTGTACAAAACCAAAAAGTCAATCACAGAAAACACTGTGACCTACAAGTTATTTAAATCATGGACATGATTTTGGTTTTCTGTGTGAATTTTCTAACTGGCTTAAGGCCAGGAGTGAGGATGTTGCTTCTTTATACATGTCTCTGTTGTATTTTCCAATGCTGGAAAAGACTGATGCTGGGAAAGATAGAAGGCAGGAGGAGAAGGGGATGACAGAGGATGAGATGGTTGGATGGCATCACCAGCTCAATGGACATGAGTTTGAACGAACTCCGGGAAATAGTGAAGGACAGGGAAGCCTAGTGTGCTGCAGTTCATGGCGTCACAAAGAGTCGGACACAACTGAGCTACTGAACAACTTATTTTTCTACCTGATCTCAAATGTTTGCATTGAACTCTGCCTTGAGGTGTGAATAAATAATGCCACTGTTTTATGAGATTCTTAAGGCTCTAAAGAGCTGTGGTCCTGATGACTTGTATTTGGCAGGTAGCACTCTATAAACTATTTTTTGTTTTTGTTTTTCACATCAGATTAGGTTTGCTCCAAGACTGGGTTTTTTTTTGTTGTTGTTGTTTTGTTTTGTTTTTGAGGGGGAAGGGAGGAGGAGGAAAATAATTTCTAAATCATCTGCATACCATGACAAACATTGGAGCTATTCTTTTTGAATGATAACATAAAAAAGTAGCTATGGTAGTAGAGCTTGCTCTTCCTGATGGCTCAGTGGTAAAGAATCTACCTGCAGTGTAGGAGCGAAGATTTGATCCCTGGGTTGGGAAGATCCCCTGGAAGAGGGCGTGGCAACCCACTCCAGTATTCTTGCCTGGAGAATCCCCATGGACAGAGGAGCCTACCAGGTTATAGTCCATGGGGTTGCAAGAGTGGGACATGATTTGGTGACTAAACTACCACAACCACCATGGAAGTAGAGCTTATGTTTTTTGGATCTTCCACTAAACATTAACTCTTAGTGAAACAGTTTTTTGGTTTAAACTTGCCAGAAAAGCTTCTATTTTTACTTCCCTTTAACCTGTTGCTTAAACAAAAACAAACAAGATCATATTGGGCTAAAACTGAGTCCGAATTAGTTCTTCCTCCTTAGCTTAGGTTGCTCGGTAAATACAGGACTCCCAGTTAAATTTGAGTTCAGATAAACAGTGAATACTTTTTCTTAGTATAAATATATCCTAAACACTGTATGTGACACACTTCTAAAATACAAATTTAGCTGGGTGTCCTGTATTTTTATTTGCTAAATGTGGCAACTTTATGCCCAGACTTAACTTCTCCCACAGCAAATGCTAAAGGCAATCCTTGTGTATAATCCTCATTTTCAAAAATAGTACCTAATTCAATACTTCTAGGGTTTGATTTATTTTTTTTACTTATTTTGAATCTTTTTTTGTATTTACGGGGTTTGATTTAAATTAAATTGTCTTTTAAGTTATGAGTCACAGGTTTTAATTTAATCATTTGAATAAGGTGTATTCTTGTATTAACCTTAATTATATATCCTTTATATTCACAAAGAAGGGCAATGCCAAAGAGTGTTCAAACTACCACAAAATTGCACTCACTTCACATGCTAACATAGCAATGCTCAAAATTCTCCAAGCCAGGCTTCAATAGTACATGAATCGAGAACTTCCAGATGTTCAAGCTGCATTTAAAAAAGGCAGAGGAACTAGAGGTCGAACTGCCAACATCTGTTGGATCATAGAAAAAGCAAGAGAATTCCAGAAAAACATCTACTTCTGCCTCATTGACTGTGCTAAAGCCTTTGACTGTGTGGATCACAACAAACTGGAAAATTCTTAAAGAGATGGGACCTTACCTGCCTCCTGCAAAACCTATATGCAGGTCAAGAAGCAACTATTAGAACCGGACATGGAACAATGGATTGATTCCAAATTGGGAAAGGAGTATGTCAAGGCTGTATAATGTCACCCTGCTTATTTAACTTATATGCAGAGTACATCATGTGAAATGCCAGGCTGGATGAAGCACAAGCTGAAATCAGGATTGCCAGGAGAAGTATCAATAACCTCATATGCAGATGACACCACACTTATGGCATAAATCTAAGAACTAAAGAGCCTCTTGAGGAGAGTGAAAAAGCTGGCTGGCTTAAAACTCAGCATTCAGAAAACAAAGATCATGGCATCCGGTCCCATCACTTCATGGAAAGGAGATGGGGAAACAATGGAAACAGTGACAAATGTTATTTTTTGGGGGGCTCCAAAATCACTGCAGATGGTGACTGCAGCCATGACATTAAAGGACTCATACTCCTTGGAAGGAAAGCTATGACTAAGCTGGACAGCATATTAAAATGCAGACATTACTTTGCTGACAAAGGTCTGTCTGGTTAAAGCTATGGTTTTCCAGTAGTCATGTATGAATGTGAGAGTTGGACTATAAAGAAGGCTGAGTGCTGAAAAATTGATGCTTTTGAACTGTGATGTTGGAGAATACTCTTGTGAGTCCCTTGGACTGTAAGGAGATCAAACCAGTCAATCCTAAAGGAAATCAATCCTGAATATTCATTAGAAGGACTGATGCTGAAACTGAAACCAATACTTTGGCCACCTGATGCAAAGAACCAGCTAGAAAAGACCCTGATGCTGGGAAAGATTGAAGGCAGTAGAAGGGGATGACAGAGGATGAGATGGTTGGATAGCATCTCTGATTCAATGGATATGAGTTTGAGCAAGCTCCGGGAGATGGTGAAGGGCAGGGAAGCCTGGTGTGCTGCAGTCCATGGGGTTGTGAAGAGTTGGACATGACTGAGCGACTGAACAACAACAACAATAAACTCTTTACAAGCCGCATTATAATAGTAGCTTCTCCATCTTAAAAAGGAACATTTTAATGATTTGCCTGCCAGAATCTTTATTTCATTATTTGCATTGTTTGTAAATGCCCATCTGATTCACAGGGAGATAAATATCATTAAAATACACCTAAAAACTGGTTACTTTTTAGTAAACATTCCCTTATTATAGCAAAATATAGATAATAGCTTTATTCAGGGACTTAGCTTCAGGCTGGGGAGAACCTTGGAATTCTTCATCTCTGTAAGCCTCTCTACTTTCATTACTAAAAAAGTGGTATTGATAATAGCAGACTCTACTTGTTAAGATTATATGAGGATTAGATCAGATAATGTATCAAAAGTGCTTAGTACTTAGCACCAAGGAAGCTTTTAACAAATGATGATCTGTGGGAAAGGGAATAATATATGTATATTACTGTTACCTGTTGTTACTTTTGGACCATTTAAGTAAATGCTTGTAAATAAATCTGTATGCTTGTGCGTGTGTGTACAGTTATTAAAATTATTTTTCTTATCAAGAGGTGAGGTTTTCAAGTTTATTTTGAACAGATAAGTAGCATGTAGTGATCAAATGGCAGTTTCTGCTCTAGAAATTGAAGTTGTAATTGCCCCAGGAAAGGATGTCTTCCAAAATACTAGAGAATTCCTCTAGTGGTGGTGGTAGTGGTAGTAGTAGTAGTAGCAGCAAGAGCAAAGTAGTTAGTAGTAGTAGTGAGGTCTAGTAAGAAGAGAGGAGAAGATCTCTACTTGAAGTCTTAATTTTTTCATATTATAAAACATTCCTCTCATAGTTCCATATATTGTGGATGATAAGTAAATACCTATTGGCCCATTTTGAAAGAAAGGTCAGAGATTTCTCCTGATTTCATCTTGGTTTGGGTCTGCTTTGAGATGTCCATGTTTTAAACTATATTCAATTACTGTAGCTTCCCTGGAAACTTTAAAGTGCTTTATACACTGTCTTAAGTAGGGAAGAGTCCGATTTGCCAAATCCACATTGAAGTGAGGATATGGTTTCTGGCGTGATTCTCATTCTTTTGTTGTTTCACTGTGAAATATATATATTTTTTAATGGTATCTTTGGCTTTCATTTTGTTACTACAGATGTGTGGCACTTTTGTTGGGCAAAGTGTCAGGATAAGTTGGCACTTTTCTCAGATATGGTTGTTGCTGCTAAGTCTTTTCAGTTGTGTCCAACTCTGTGCAACCCCGTAGCCGGCAGCCCACCAGGCTCCCCGTCCCTGGGATTCTCCAGGCAAGAACACTGGAGTGGGTTGCCATTTCCTTCTCCAATGCATGAAAGTGAAAAGTGAAAGGGAAGTCGCTCAGTCGTGTCCGACTCTTAGCGACCCCATGGACTGCAGCCTACCAGGCTCCTCCGTCCATGGGATTTTCCAGGCAAGAGTACTGGAGTGCGTTGCCATTGCCTTCTCCGGTCAGATATGGTTAGGTCTGCATTATTAATCCTATTTGGAGTTCACACAACTTAAAAGGTACTCAACATTAATTAGATTTCTGTGCTTTGAATTATGAGCGCCTGGATATCACTGTTTAAATATTTGAATATATTATACAATAATCCAGGGGTGTGTGTCAGTGTGTTTGTTGTTTTGTGATGATCTTGTATTAGATTTTATTTGGGAAAGTTATCAGATACAAAATGATTAAAATGTCTCTCAAAACTTTGTTTACAGTATCACAGATTTTTTTAAAGAATGGTTTTGAGACAGAGGTGAATAGAGTTATGATTTGAAACCAAGTATATGGAGTGAATAAGATCTGGGATCTGGTTTACATTAAAACATCTTTATTAACACATACTTTAGTCCAGTGTTGGGTCTAAAGTAGAGGCCTAGAGATTATATGCAACTTGATTTATCTAACAGGAAATATCTGCTTAATGAAACTCTGGTGTTAACAATGTAAAGGATTTAGATGTGGATATTGAAGAACACTGTGGGTTTTGTTCAAAATGCAACCAATTTACTGTATTCTAGCTTTACTTTAATTTCTAAATTGATTCAAAGTGAATGGAATGAGTCTGAAGTCTGTCAAAAACAGCAGTGTATAGGTTAGTAATTACTGTTTATAGTGGGATGACTGAGTTTTACTGGAAGTTAAATAACTATCAAGAGATGATAGTTCTTATTAGGTTCTCACATTGTGTACTTTTTTTGGAATGTAGAGAAATGTTTATCATGCAAAAGTTGTCAACTGAAGCTGATATTTTTAAGGAGAATGTGAAGATGTTAAAATGTTTCATTCTAAAGTAAAATAATGAATTTGAACAACTCCAATCTCTTAACCTAATATAACTTTTCTTTGTAATATATTTATGTGTAACTGATCAGAAATTAAAGACAAGTATTTCAGGTGTGTTCTCAAAATATATTACTGGATATTTTTTTAAGACTTTTCTTAAAGAATCCAGACTTTCCTACCTTATTGAAAAACTGTGTTCTGGCTGTTTAGACAAGTTTATGTAGGTCTACCAAACAGGGTAGTAGTCTTCAGTATTTTCTTTTGTGTGTGTGTGTGGTTCACTGACTTCTACTTCTTTGACAAGCATGTTGTGAAGACTTATTATAGAAATGAAAGGTGCTGATGTAATAGTATATTTTCATTTGAAAACTGCAATACATAAAATAAAGCCTGTTTTATTTATTTATTTATTTTGGTTGTGCTGGGTCTTCGTTGCTATGTAGGCTTTTTTCTAGTTGCAGTGAGTGGAGGCTACTCTGTAGCTGCCATGTGGGGGTTTCTCATTACAGTGGCTTCTCTTGTTGTGGAGCATGCGCTCTAGGGTGTGTGGGCTTCAGTAGTTGTGGCACATTGGCTCAGTAGTTGTGGCTGCTGGGCTCTGGAGCACAGGCTCAATAGTTGTGGCACATGGGCTTAGTTACTCCACTACATGTGGAATCTTCCTGGATCAGGGACTGAACTGGTGTTTCCTGCACTGGCAGGCAGTTCTTTACCACTGGGCCACCAGGGGAGCCCCTAAAGCCTGTTTTAAATGAGCTCTCTGTGTATAGTCATGTGGATAGAGTTTTCTGAGTTTAGGGAGTATTTATATATAAAGAATACAGACCTAGATGTATATTCTTGCTATATTTTAGAGAGTTAGTATCTGTAATAATGAAAGAACTGTGGTTACTCTAAGAAACCTAACTCCATTTGTGTAAGGGATATTTCATTGCTTTTTCCTGTCAGAGAAATAAATGCAGCTTGAAAAAGAGTTGTGATTAATGGTATACTGAGATAATATATGCTCGCATATGCCATTTTGATGCTATGTTGGGGAATATTTTAGGTATGCAATGGGCAGGCAGATGGGGATTATTACGTATATAAACTGTAAATCAGTCAGATCATTTAAGTTACATGAGAGAAGGAGAAGGAACAATAATACATTTTTACAAAAGAAAAAAATGTCAGCCTTATAACATTTCCCTTTTGGCTGTTTTAACAGTTTGTGGGTGGGTGCAACCTTGGGTTATTATTACTTGGGTACCTCAGGATCTGAAAATACTGACCAGAAGGAATTGTACAGGAAATTGGTAGAAAGATCTATGGAATAAGCTATTTGATTGAAAAATGGAACAATTTATCAATAGTTTGCAAAAGAGGTCTTGTTAATTAGGTTATGTGTTCTTGGAAGCAATAACAAAAATAGACGATTAACTTGTTTGTACAGTTCTCATTCCAGAAAGAATTAGAGGCAAAGTAGATGGTTACTTATGTTGGTAATAAGCATTTTAAATTGGGATGAATGGTGCGTGAGAATGGGGAGAACCTGGTTTTCTTACTGCAATTTTTTTTTCTTAACTTAAGCTCTGGATATGCTGCCATTTTCCAGGAGGAACTTGTTCATCTCCTGGTTGAAGAGTATATACTTGAGCAGTTCAGTGGGAGACTACATGATCTTTTCAATTTCTGTCTCTAATGATATCAGATGAGCATTTTCAATAATATCAAGTCATTCCATTTAGGTTCCTGAATCCTAGTGAAAAATATCATGTCTCAATAATAGTCTATTACAGGTAAGCTTTTATCATGTAATAGGTTTTAATATCTGTGTTACTGTATATATGTTAAGTAATATTTCACTTTAAAGCTCTAATCTAGACTAAAACTTGTACTTTTTTTTTTAGGACAGCCAGTAGAGGGGACTTCATGTTTTCTGCGGATCGTTTGGTAGGTGGATGGAGGTTTTCAATCTTCATTTCATTGTTGTTCCTAGTGTTAGAATCATAGTAGCCCAAGGGGCTTTTTGTTTGAGAACATTCTGAGGTTGAGAGAGATGGTACCAAGTAACATCTTGCTAGACTTTGCAAGTGTTGTTTCTACTCTTTCATTAAAACTCTGCCTCAATTCCATTCACCTCAAATCATTGTCTACGAACTCACTGTCTATAGTTCTGATGTACCACTACTTTTCAAGTGGATCTTGGTAACTTGATCCTCAGTCTTAAGTACCTCTTCTTAGGTCAGTGAAGTGAAGTAAATTAAAAGGAAACCAAAGATGTAAAGAGACCTAGTAGTTACCCTTGTGGTGTCCATAGAATGCACAAAAGCTAATAGCTATCTTATAGTTTACATGGGGATGGATATCTATCTTGCCTCTTATTTTCTGTAGTATCTTCACATGTGGATACTGTCTACACATAGGGAATTCCTGTTAAGAATTGACCAAGCCCAATTCTGTTTAGCTAGTGTCATCTGAGAGGATCTCAGGCCAAACTGGGCTGTCTTAGGTAAGCCCTGTTTACTTCTTGTGTGTATATCTAAGTTTGTTTCGTGCTTGGAATGAGGTTGACAGATGTTCTACTGTGGTTCCTAGTATTCATCACTTCGTGAAATATACATTGAACTCATGTGAGTCAGACACTGTGCCAGACTGTGTTGTAGGTGGGAGGAGATTCAGTGGTAAAGCATAAAGACATGGTCCCTGATCTTGTGTGGTTTACAGTATAAATACTATTCTCATTGTTTAGTCTGGGAAAGAAAGAAAAGTGACTTATTAAGCTTATAGTTATAACCAGATACTAGATAGTAGAAGATAGATTATTAAAGGGAATGTGATGATGTTGTATAGGGGGAGGTATGAAACTCTTCATTTGCATTTTTCCTAGGGAAGTCTTTATTCCAAAAGAGTATAGACAGCACATATTCTACTTTTGACTTTTATGTATTCTTGGTTCAAAGGCCACTTCTATTTGAGCTTCCAGGGGCAGTAAAAATCCTTGGATTGCATCAAGATAAATGTAGTTGACATTCTTGGAGTGATAGGTTATTCTTTTTGCTTTTATCAAACCAAAGGGTTCAAGACAGTTGTGTCAGTGGCTGCTGTGGGGGGAAACAGAGATCTTGGTGTTCACTGATAGAAAATGATTTCTCTCTCTTTCTTCCTTTTGCTCTCCTTGTGCCATTTTCCTATAGAACATAGGAATTAAGATCATGGTTATTATCAAATGCTTGCTTGAAAGGGCAGGCATTATATCTTAGTCAAATGAGATAATAAGGACCCGGGGCAAAATTCACCTGAGTGGATGGTAATTTTGGACCTCTCTGTTCTCTGAAGTTAGATGTGAAGGTCCTGATATTGGGGGTGCGGGGTGTGGAAGGTCAGTTGTGGTTGTGGTAGGGACTGGAGCTGTTGAGGTTTCTGATGATGGGGATTTCTAGTATACTGTCTCTTCTAGCACAGGGGTCCTGTTATAGTTGACATTAATTCTGTCCTGAATTTGTCAGGATTGGCTTTCCTGGCACTCAGATTTTGAATTTTAACTCTTGAGAAGAGGTTAAACCCTTCTTCTGGTTTATGTTCTCCTGTAAATCTTGGACACACTAATTCTTGTCCCAAAGTTGGAGGAGATGGGCAGGTGGTAAGACTCTTTGGAGGAGTATTACTAGAAGGAAAACAAGGCTCTTCAAAGAAAATGATCCTCATCTTTCTTTGTACTTTGCTCATAAGAAACATTAATCTCTACAGATGGTGGTGGCTAGAGGTGAGTATGCACACACACACACACACACAGTATTCATGAGGTTCCTGGACCCTCTGGTACTCCAGGTTGACACAGTGCAGCCCATTTAACATTTATCATTTTAACAGCAGCAGGGTGTTTTGTTGTGATAACAGAGCATAGGGCTTGACATTTCTCCTTGCTGTTCTTAATCAGTAATGTAATACTGATTGGAGAAAATGTGCTCTACAGACTCAGCACTGCCTTTTTGTAGTGGCCTCTGGATGTTCATAGGAATATCTGATGGGTTTTGGAGGATATTCCTTGTAGTTCTGATGGATTCTTTGCTCTGTACACATTAAGATCATTAGGAGCCTTTTTTCTTTAAGCTGGGAAGTCCTAATACATTCAACTGTATCCTACTTCAAGCTCAGTAAATTGGTTCAGTTCCATCCACTCATTTATTTCCTCCTAAGAAATTCAGGATTTATTTCGCATCATGGTGGGCCTTTGTTAAAAAGCATCCAACTTAACAATTTCAAAGACTAAATAAGGCAAAGCAGTTCCCAGTGGGCACTATTTCCAGTTACCAGAAGTGTATTATGTCCAAGTGTTCCAGCCATGACTCTTGCACTTGCTGTGGTTTTGCATTTCTCATAATATAGCCTGGACTAACTGAATGATAATCAGAAGGCATACTTGAGACTTTTAGTGACAATCACGTGCCTCACCAAGGTTGGATACCTAGCAGCAAGCAGCCTGACATTTGGTTCTATCTCTGAATCTAACAGAAAATCTAACAGGTCCAGAAAAACATCTACTTCTGCTTTATTGACTATGCCAAAGCCTTTGACTGTGTGGATCACAAAAAAATGTGGAAAATTCTTCAAGGGATGGGAATACCAGACCACTTGACCTACCTCCTGAGAAATCTGTATGCAAGTCAAGAAACAACAGTTAGAACTGGACATGGAACAACAGACTGGTTCCAAATCAGGAAAGGAATATGTCAGGGCTGTATATTGTCACCCTGCTTATTTAATTTATATGCGGAGTATATCATGCAAAATTCTGGGCTGGATGAAGCATAAGCTGGAATTAAGATTGCTGGGAGAAATATCAATAACCTCAGATATGCAGATGACACCACCCTTATGGTAGAAAGCAAAGAGGAACTAAAGAGCCTCTTGATGAAAGTGAAAGAGGAGAGTGAAAAAGTTGGCTTAAAACTCAACATTCAGAAGGCTCAGATCATGGCATCTGGTCCCATCACTTCATGGCAAATAGATAGGGAAACTGGAAACAGTGAGAGACTATTTTTTTGGGCTCCAAAATCACTGCAGATGGCGACTGCAGCCATGAAATTAAGAGACGCTTGCTCCTTGGAAGGAAAGTTATGACCAACCTAGACAGCATATTAGAAAGCAGAGACGTTACTTTGCCAACAAAGCTCCATCTAGTCAAAGCTATGGTTTTTCTAGTAGTCATGTGTGGATGTAAGAGTTGGACTACAAAGAAGTCTGAGTGCCGAAGAATTGATGCTTTTCAACTGTGGTGTTGGAGAAGACTCTTGAGAGTCCCCTGGACTGCAAGGAGATCCAACCAGTCCATCCTAAAGGAAACCAGTCCTGAATATTCATTGGAAGGACTGATGCTGAAGCAGAAATTCCAATACTTTGGCCATCTGATGAGAAGAGCTGACTCATTTGAAAAGACCCTGATGCTGGGAAAGATTGAAGGTGGGAGGAGAAGGGAACAACAGAGGATGATATGGTGGATGACATCTCCGACTCAATGGACATGAGTTTGAGTAAACTCCGGGAGTTGGTGATGGACAGAGAGGCCTGGCATGCTGCAGTCCATGGGGTCACAAAGAGTAGGACACGACTGAGAGACTGAACTGAACTGAACTGAATCTAACACATGAGAGGGTCGCCCTTCCTACTGCTACTGCTAAGTCGCTTCAGTCATGTCCAACTCTGTGCGACCCCATAGATGGCAGCCCACCAGGCTCCCCGGTCCCTGGGATTCTCCAGGCAAGAACACTGGAGTGGGTTGCCATTTCCTTCTCCAATGCATGAAAGTGAAAAGTGAAAGGGAAGTCTCTCAGTTGTGTCCGACTCTTCGAGACCCCATGGACTGCAGTCCACCAGGCTCCTTTGTCCGTGGGATTTTCCAGGCAAGAGTACTGGAGTGGGGTGCCATTGCCTTCTCCGGCCCTTCCTACTACTGTAAGTTAAATCCTTGCCTAGTATGTTGCTGACTTTTGCCCGGTGTTAAACTCCTGAGGCTAACAGCTAACAGGAGATTCTTAGCAAATTCTCAAATTATTCTTCCTTTGACTCTCTAGATCAGACTTGTTGTGGAAGAGGGATTGAATCAGCTGCCATATGAAGAATGCATGGTGACCACTCCAACAGGTAATCAGGGCTGTTACTCTCATATTCTCATAAAAATTCTGTGGTGGAATTGGGGGAAAATGAGAAGAAAGCAGTCTGAGTAAATCAGTATGCAAAATGAGCCATCTGCATGGAGCTGTTCTTTTAAACAACTTATTAAATTTGGGGACATTTAGTAAAGAAATTTATGTGAATGACTTTTGTTCATAGCTTGTTTGTCAGTTTAAGTTAAAGGTTAATAAATATTCTTCAACATTCGGATGTTACCTTTGATGATGGCACATTGGGACCAGAGCTAAGAATTGCTGTCAGCTTACCTTCACCTTTGTGGGGAAGATGCTGGTGTTAACAAATGTGTGGGGTGGTTTAGCAATGGAAGCTCCAGGTAAAAAAGAAAAGTAAAAAAGAAAATAAAAACGATGAGGATTGGAGAAGAGTATTTAGATTTGTTCTGCTCTAATAGAGAACAGTCAAGGATCCCTATTTTAGGGATTTGAAATTCTGATATGGTTCTTTATTAAATAATGGAAACTGTTATATCCAAAGGTTGATTTTGTGAAAATTAGGGATTAACCTTGCTGCATCAAAATTGATACAAATTCAGTCTGAGATCAAGGCATGAATGTGTCTTGATAATTACTTCAGTCTTTCTCTTCTGCTTTTAAACACAGAATGCAGGTTAATAAAAGTGGACAGGAATAAGGAGGTTCTCTGCTGTGGCTCACAGCGGGCTCCTAGTTTGAATTTATGGGGTTTCTAGCATTCTTGGACAGAGAAGGCAATGGCACCCCACTCCAGTACTCTTGCCTGGAAAATCCCATGGATGGAGGAGCCTGGTAGGCTCCAGTCCATGGGGTCGCTAAGAGTCAGGCACGACTGAGCGACTTCACTTTCATGCATTGGAGAAGGAAATGGCAACCCACTCCAGTATTCTTGCCTGGAGAATCCCAGGGACAGAGGAGCCTGGTGGGCTGCTGTCTATGGGGTCGCACAGAGTTGGACACGACTGAAGCGACATAGCAGCAGCAGCAGCAACATTCTTGGAATGCAACAATTCTCCTCTAAATTCAATTTAAGAAACGTGTATGTAATTATCATAAGGCTTATTCCTGCTCGATGAAGTCTACCTCTCCCAATTATTCCCACAGGCTTCTTATGAAGAATTAACTATGAAAAATCATGACTCTTCCTATTGGTTTCACAGGGAACCTAAGATGTTATACAGTGTGTTTGGACAAGAGTTGTTCTGTGCCCATCTACTTTAAACCATAGATACTTTGTTAAATAAATAGTTGCTCCAATGATGAAAGATAAATTATTTGGTTTTATTCCCCAACAGGGTACAAGTATGAAGGCGTGAAATTTGAAAAGGGAAATTGTGGGGTCAGCATAATGAGAAGCGGTAGGTTTGTGTATGTGTGACTTTGTCTCTCTGCATTCTTAGATACAGTTGCTGTTTTCTGAGAGGCAGGCTTGTCTCCTGAGCTTAAATCTCACCACCTGTGTTGTCTATCCTCATAGTGCCTTTGAATCATGGCCCATGTATTGCCGAGTTTGGCTAATTTTAATTGCAGAGCATCTTCCCTAGTGGTGTGTCCCCATGGGCAAGCCAGCTTTGAAAAATTCAGAGGAGAGTGGAAGAATAGGAGGATGTAATGATACTATCTTGGAGAGAATAGGGAAGCTTGAAGATTGATGGAGTATGTAATAGCACAAATTCAGACCTGTAGAACTTTGAGCACTCGACTAGAGAAAATCTTTGTTCTGGTTTTTAAATTTCTTTTGTGAGGAACAGTCCTACCCTGTCAGGAGCTGGACTGAATGGCTTGTTTAATATTTTTAGTTTTATGTTTGCTGAGTATGTGATTATGTAGGCAAAAGAACTTAACTGTGATTAACTCTAAGTATTTCCAATTGCTAGTCTAATGTGTTTGTGTTTGAGTCCAACCAATTGCCCTTGTAAATTAACCTTTGTGCAGCAAAATCACATGCCTATAACTAGGACCTATACCTGTTACATGGGGATGATTATTTCCATTCAGCAACTTAATTCATTAATTATTCTTTGTACAAGATCCAGGGTATGGTAGAATCCCCACTTGCTTGCATTGTAAACAGATGAATTTTTTTCCCTTTGGCTGAACCTTGTGCATATGGGATCTTAGTTGCCCTGCCAGGGACTGAACCCATGCCCCCTGCACTGGGAGTGTGGAGTCTTAATCTCTGGACCACCAAGAAAGTCCCCGGATTTTTCTTTTTTCACATATAAACATTCCCATTGCTTCTCTGGCTATGAAGTTCTGTTTGTGAACAACTGGATATCTCAAATAAAACAGGAGCTTTAAGCTCCTTTTTTTAAAATAGAAAGTAGCTCTTAAGTAATGATAGGATTTTCAGAACAATGCTGTTCAACCTTTTAAAACTGGTAAAGACAATGGAGATGGACTTTTAAGGCACAATTTCTTCTGTTTTAGTCCAGCTTCTGCCCTAAAGGCAACAGCATGGTCCTTGCACCCCTAGTGTATACCAGACGACCTTGGAGTGATGCATAGAGAGGGTGTTTTTAACTTTAGTAGCTCTTGGTTTATTTCCATATCTATTAGAAAGAAACTTTTTATATTTTCACTAGTGATATACAGTTTCCTCTTAAATGTAAACAAAAATAATTAATTTAAAGAAAAATATTAAGTAAATAACTGTACAAGAAGAATTTTGATGTGGCCTGAAATCTTGAAGATGATGTGAGAATGATTGACTTTTAGCAAACACTTCCTTAAATGAATTCAGACTCAAAAATAGCTTTACCTTCAGAAACCAAGGGGATAATGGTGGTTTTGGTTTGGATCCCTGGGGGAAGAAGGAACAGCATATTACTTTTTCACTGTTTACCAGCCAAGCCTCTGCCACTGAAGTCATTGCTGGGGCTACATGATATCTCTTGATGTCAGCTTGATCTAAATGGAGAGCCTTTGGTCTACAGCCCTCATTCTTCCATAATATTTTATATTTTTATCTGATGAAAGTAATACAGTGTCCTTAAAATAATAGAATTAAAATGTTCCTGATATAGAAAAGTTCAGAGAGCAGCTTAAACACTTTATTACCTGTAATCATGGAAGCATGACAACTCTAAAACTTGTAAGCCAGCAGTAAAGTTAGCTTATCCTAGTTTCGTTGACCAGCCCTTAACCTAGTTTCATTGACCTGAACTAAGTATAAAATCATATTTTATCAGAAGTGGAAGCTATTAGCTTAAGAAGAATTGCTTCCATTTTGACAGTGTCTTTATTGTGTTAATAATAGTCACAAGCTCTTCTTTGGCTTATTCTCAGACTTTCACTCTATCTACTCTTAATCACTCTTTCTTTTTTATTTCCTACTTCAAGGTGAGGCCATGGAACAAGGTTTACGAGACTGCTGTCGATCCATACGAATTGGAAAGATCCTGATTCAGAGTGATGAGGAGACACAAAGAGCCAAAGTATATTATGCCAAGTTCCCCCCAGACATTTACAGAAGAAAAGTCCTTCTGATGTATCCAATTCTCAGTGAGTTGTTTGCATTTAATTTGTAACCTTTGATTAGGGTTAAAATTCAGCTTAGTGCCTACCTTCTAGGTACCCTTCTTTAAAAATGAAACTGTTTCTAAATGTGTTCTTTTTTTGTTTTTCTCAGTTGGATTTGAAGTTGCCCTGGGCAGTTCTCTGGGGAATTTTTATTGTGTAATAAGAAAATACACATTAGTCAAACTTTATTAGCTCCAAAAAGCTTCTATTTTAAGATTAACAGATTGAAGCAAAAGATTTAATGAGGCAAAATATATAGAACACGGAATATATATTAAAATATGTCCCTTTTCTAGCTCAGAGTATAGCAATGGTTTTCTCAAGGATTTATTCTCTTTGGAGGTAATATTTTTTTCTCCTATTCTAGTCTTTTCCTATGCTTGCTCAGATCCTAGAGTTGGGGGTAGCAGGTGGGTATTACATTTGATATCTCAAATACTGAATGAATTTAGGGCTTGTGCATTTGAAAGCTGAAAAGTACATGGGTTATGTCTGTTGTTGAAAATAACATCATTTATAAAAAATGGGCATCTTCAAATGAAGCTTTATCTAGGAGTATCTTATGTTAGATTACTAAACTGCTTTTACTTTGAAGCAACTTCAAAGGTATTTTGAGATGAATGTTAAAGTTTCCAATGCATTTGATTTTCATTTGATTTCAGGTACTGGAAATACTGTAATTGAAGCTGTAAAGGTTCTCATAGAACATGGAGTTCAACCTAGTGTTATTATCCTACTCAGTCTGTTCTCCACTCCTCATGGTGAGTTCAACAAGAGGCAGCATCTGGGGCTCTGGATGGTCATGGAGTGGTTAAGTGTGCATCTGTCCAACCATTCATCCTGAAGAAAAGTTCATTTGCTTTCACATTAATTCCTAACTGAATTTTGATAATTATAACCTGTGTTTGTCATCTCTAAGCTTAGTTGTAATACTTTACACCATTCAACCACTCTAATGTTCAAATTCAAATGGAAAAGTATGAACTAACCACACTGAAGGGAATTGCAGTTGTTTTCATGGTGGCCCTGTTTGAGTAGAGCTTGCTGGTGGCTGAAAGGTCCCTATTTCTCTGGCTTCCCACCTGAGCCTGAGAAATGCTCTCAAACAGCAAGAAAATCAAGGTTCTAGCTAGCCCTGTGGTCTTTCTGAAGTAAGCTTTGTAGTATGAAGCAAAGAGCAGAAGTTTTTAAACTTAGACTTCTGCTCAAAGGGCATGATGAAAGAACTTGTGTTCTTCATTTACTGAGAGAGGTAAGCCTAATTTAAGACACTGGGTTTCTTTGCCATAAGACAATTATGAAAGTATCCTAAAAAAAAAATCATAAAGGCATGTAGAAATTCAGTGTTTAGGATAGTCATTGAAGAGACTATCATTTTCATGTAAGAAAAAATTTGAAAGTATATAAGTGACTTACTTGGAAATAGTTAAATAAATATACAGTTGACCCTTGAACAATGTGGGTTTGAACTGTGTGGATCCACTTATATGTGGATATTTTTCAGTACAACACAATCCATGGTTGGTTGAATTCATGTATGTAGAGGAACTACAGATACAGAGGGCTGACTGTAAGTTATATGTGGATTAGCCTCCATGTTGTTCAAGGATCAACTGTATGTAATATAAAACTGTTAAATCGTGTTTTTGAAAAAATATTTAATGATGTCAGAAAATCTAAATGTAAAAGCAGAATGAACGATAGCTTTAGTGAGGCTGACCACTCAGCCATCACCACAATCTTCTGTTGACTTTCAGAACTATGAGTTAGGCTGCAGACTTTTTTAAGAGTTAGAAAAGGAGTGACTTTAGCCTTGCATATAGGAAGGTCATATCCAGGACCTGCTTACAGTTTTCCTCATGTTTGATCAATCTATTTTTAGCAACTTTATTGAGATATAATAGACATACAATATATCACATATTTAAAATGTAAAATTTGATACGTTTTGACATCATTGCAACAAAAAAAAAATTTGGTCAGTCAAAACAACAGAAGCACAACAGCATTAGAATAGGATAAAATGTCATCACTAAATTTAGAGATGACTAATACAAATTATTATGACTACCAAAATCTGACTTGGGTTTAACATGAAACCTAATAAGTCTTTCCTCAACATGAGAGGCTAGACAGATGCACAATACTAATTCAATTTTTATTTGAAATTAATAGTGGTTGTCTTAGGGTGGTGGAATTCTAAGTGACTTATGTTATTTTTTAAGCTTTTTTTTTATTTTCCAAATGTTCTACAATGAATTTGTATTTGTTTTATAAGAGAAATGTGTTGCTTCTAGTTAGAGCATTTCCTCATTTCCAAAGGTTCCGTATCTCAGTCAACCATGAAGAGGCTACAGAAAAACCACTTGAGAGAGTCACACTTAGTAGACCATTGATTATTTTGCTGTTTCATAATGAGAAATTACCTGTAGTTCAAATGTTGATGGTTACAAAGGCTGATTTGCTTGGTCATCTGTCTATATAACAGAGGTAGCATTGTAAATTTTGAGATCACCAAATAATTATTGGGTTTTCTGTCTTTGGGAGTAGAAAAGTAACTGTGTTAGTTCTTTTTTTTAATTTTTTAACTTTATAATATTGTATTGGTTTTGCCATACAATGACATGAATCCACCATGGGTGTACATGTGTTCCCCATCCTGAACGCCCCTCCCACCTCCCTCCCCGTCCCATCCCTCTGGGTCATCCCAGTACACCAGCCCCGAGCACCCTGTATCATGCAACGAACCTGGACTGGTGATTCGTTTCACATATGATAATTTACATGTTTCAATGCCACTCTCCCAAATCATCCCACCCTCGCCCTCTCCCACAGAGTCCAAAAGACTGTTCTATACATCTGTGTCTCTTTTGCTGTCTCGCATACAGGGTTATTGTTACCATTTTTCTAAATTCCATATATATGCGTTAGTAGAATAGGATACTCATTCTTTGACATTATAGATGAAAAAATCTTCCTCTGTAGCATCCTTGCTATGGCTTTTTAGTTTGACTGGGATCCAAGCTAGTCCCTGTCTTTTCCTCCTCCACCTCCTCCCCGCCCAGGCTAGAGTTATAAATTCTCAAAAAGTAGCTTTCTGTGATATAATAAAAAAGTCTTTGCACTTGTTTCAATGTGTTCCAATTGAGAAACCATCATCTAATGTATGATCCTGTTTCCAGAAGGACTGTATTCTATCAGCTGCCTTTAAAATAAAACAAATGACTCGTTAGGGGAAAAGTTGCTATAACTGAATATATTTTTCATGTATCGAATACAAAACAGTTTGATTCTAAGAATTTATTAGTGAATGGGTGGAAACATAGTCTGACTACTATAAAAACTTTTCAGGTATCAGAAATTATATAAATAAGAGATTAACCAAGTCTAACTGTTTGTCCAAAGGTTATTGCTCTCTGTCTTCTGTCAGTAGTAGACCTATTGACTGACCATAAAATTACTGAATTCTAGGTAATGTTATTAAAAAAAATCCCACCATAATGACAATTTTTCTTTTATTTTTGAAGGTGCCAAATCAATCATTCAAGAGTTTCCGGAGATCACAATTTTAACTACTGAAGTTCATCCTGTTGCACCTACACATTTCGGACAGAAATACTTTGGAACAGACTAAGTTATTGAAGGAAAATTATTCTTCTGTGTAATATTACAGTTATGTTTTGAGTTTCTACCTGTTTGGCTAATTCACTTAAGGGATGACATAGAAAATTGTGTTAAAGATACTTTATAATGTTTGGAAGTAGGTATAGTAAAAAGGAAATACTTGAGTTTTTTTTATTATTATTTAGTTATTTCTTGACTGTTGGTACCAAATTCAACAATGAAGCACATACAACTCTGAAAATGCTTTAATAATGCTCTTATACAAATTGCTGATTCCTCAGTGCATTGAAACTGTTCCCTAATTTATGAATCTCAGTTTAGAGGTTGCTTGCAGCCACAAATAAAACCCAAATGGAAGTCAGTTCATTGGCCCACTATAGTTTGCATTTTGTTTAGTTTGCTTTTAGTTCTAGGGAGATTTCATGTATGTGGCTGTTGTTACCTTCCCCTACTCTTTACTTTGTGGTACTATACATGTTGGTAACTTGGAGAGAATGAAAAAAGAATACCTCCTAGAATTTTACATTTCCACTAATATCCTCACTCAATTGGCACTCTTCAGTTAAGCCATTATGTTCTTCGTGGCTCGTTTCCTACCCTATGCATTGTTGGTAGGTGCTTTGTCAGTGTAATGCAGTGAAGAGGATAGTAGGGCATTTCCAGCACTGGAACTGTGACGTTAATTTACTTAGTTTGAACCAGGGATATCTGGATGCTGACAAAGGAGGGTTAAATAGTGTTAATGGTATTGATGCACTAGAAATAAATTAGTTGGTGGTGGTTTTTCTGAGATATGGGAGGAAAGATGGTTTCTTGCTGAGTTTATGGCCAATAAGTAAATTAAAATGCTTCATTTTTCACTTGGATGTTTCTACTAAAAGTCTTTGATTTGGAGCTTAGTTATTTTGCATGTTTGTCAATTATAGTTGTATTAAAATGAGAAAAATACTTGATATTAAAAAAATCCTAAGATTTATATGTGTTTATATTTAGGCTCCTGAAAAGAAGAGAAATCATCTTAGAAATCGCTGTTCACATTCTGAAACTTGCTTGTAGAATCCTGATCTCATTTTACATTGATATTAAAACACTTTAACAGTGGTGGCTGGTTGATTACTTGATTAATTATACTCCCATAGTCCCATAGGCAGCTGTTGTGGCTTCTGTTTAAAACAAACAAACAAAAAAAAACCGAAAAGAGTAGCAGGCAGTTTCTTAAAAAGAACCAAAGCAGATCAGTTCAGTTCACTTCAGTCGCTCAGTCGTGTCCGACTCTTGGCCACCTCATGAATCTCAGCACTAAGCGCGACGGCGGCTGCGACCAGCGCGCACTCAGCGTGGCCGAGAGGAGCTACCCCAGTCCGAGCTCAGGGGCAGAAGCCGAGGGAACCCATGCCCGAAGGGCGGTGGCCAAGAGGAGTTACCCCACGTCCGAGGTAAGGGGCAGTGGCCGAGAGTGCCAGGCTGCAATGGCGCAGGAACGGCAGAGAAGAGCTACCCAAGTCCGAGGTCAGGGGCGGAGGCCGAGAGGAACTACCCCACATCCGAGGTCAGGGGCGGCAGCCGGGAGGACCAACCCCATGTCCAAGGAGTGGTGGCTGCGCGGGCGCAGGAGGACCTAGAGGCGCTATCCCATGTTGAAAGTCAGGAAGGGCGGTGGTGAGGAGATACCCCTCGTCCAAGGTAAGGAGCAGTGGCTACGCTTTGCTGGAGTAGCCATGAAGAAATACCCCACGTCCAAGGTAAGAGAAACCCAAGTAAGATGGTAGGTGTTGCCAGAGGGCATCAAAGGGCAGACACACTGAAACCATACTCACAGAAAACCAAAGCTGATAGAAGGCAGCAAAGATTTGGGAAAAGGAAGAAAAACTGGTATATGATGGATTACATTTTCCCTTTGGAGTCTAGAAGCACTTCACTATATTTTTCCCTTTATTTTTGAATACTGTCATAACAAACCAAGATTAATAGATTACCCATATTACAATTCTTCCAAGGCAAATGTTGCTTTCATATTCTTATCATCTATACTTGTCAGTTAAATATTTTGATACAATGTGGATTTCCTTTTGTCCTGATTAGCAGAAGCTGTAACTGAAGCGAATTGAAACCAAAATCTTTCTCTCCTTATCCCAGGAAAGATGTGAGTCAGCAAATTTAGATAGAGACCAGATCTTCTTTAGGTTGATGCATTGAATTAGTTGGAAAGATGATGTCTACCACTGTAGGCATCAGTGCTTCTGAGGTAGTGCTTATATTAGGGTTTCAATATTTTGTTAGAAGTGACTTTCTAGAACATGAGACAAATTCATATTTGAGTATAGTTATAAAACCATATTTCAAGCAAATTAATTTTATATTATCAGCTATTTAAATTTAATATGTCTTTATTCCTTTTCTTCACTATGCATGATTGGTAATTGATTATATTTGGTTCCCACATGAAGAGAATTCCTACTATAGGCAGTAGGAATTGTTCAGTGGTGTTACATTTCCCCTGGAGATTTCAAAAACAGTTGTAACTATGTCTTCTGAAGTTTGGATCTTTTTAACAAATGAAGCATTATTTGTAGAATTAATCACTTGCCTGGTGGCTTCCCTGGTGGCTTGATGGTAAAGAATCCACCTGCAATGCGGGAGACCCGGGTTCAATCCCTGGGTTGAGAAGGCATGGCAACCCACTCCAGTATTCTTGCTTGCAGAATCCCCATGATAGAGAAGTCCTTGGGGTTGCAAAGAGTTGGATACAACTGAATGACTAAGCACAGCACAATCACTTGCCAAGACTCTCTGAATCCAGGAAGATTTCTAAATGACAAAAAATTAGCAGACTATCCAAAACTATATTGTTTTTAATGACATGAACTTTACCACAGTATAAACTGTAGACTCCGTGTTGAAGAAATCCTAACACAATAAAAACAAGAAGCAGTATACATCAGTGTTTCTCAAAAGTTGAACGTCCTGCAGAATCACTTGGAGGGCCACAGATGGCTGGGCCTCACGCCTGGAGTTTCTGGTTCAGTAGGTCTGAAGTAGGGCCCAAGGACTTGCATATGTAAATTCCTTGGTGATACCCATGTTGCTGGTCTGATGGCCACAACTTGATTTCAGACATTCCTTTTTTTTTTTCAGACATTTCTTCTTATGTAAGCATTTAGGTACAAATTTCCCTATACATACTGGTTTAGTTACACCCCACAAATTTTGAAATGTGTTTTCATTTCATTTGGGTCAAAATACTTTTTCATTTCCCTTTTGATTTCTTTGACCTAAGGCTGTTTAGAAATGTGCTATATAATTTTCAAATATTTATTGGATTTTCTAGATTCCTTTTCAATATTGACTCCTAATTTAATTCAGAGAATACATTTCATATGATTTGAATCCTTTTCAATTTTAAATTATTTGTTTTATGGCTCATAATATAGTCTCTCTTGGTAAATCTTCCCTGTGTGCTTTAGAAGTATGTGTATAACGACTGTTGTTGCATGGAGTGTTCTATAAATGTCAATTAGGTTATGTTGATTGAGTGTTGCTCAGGTCTTTGATTTATTTACAAATTTTCTGTCTATTCCTTCCATCAATTATTGAGAGGTGGTGTTGAAATCTCAGACAAATTTTGGATTCATCTGTTTCTCTTTTCAATTCTATCAGTTTTTCCTTCATATGTTTTGAAGCTATGTTGTTAAGTGCATGAACTTTTGAGATTGTTTTGTCCTCTTGATGGATTGACACTCTGTCATTATGAAATGTCTCCTTTTATCCATGGTAATATTCTTTGTTCTGAAATCTACTTCGGCTGTTACTAATATAAACATTCCAGCTTTCTTTTGATAGTATATAGTATATATATGGTATATTTTTTCTCATTCTTTTACTTTTAACTTATTGTGTTTTTATATTTAACCCTTCAGGAAGCCTGGTGTTAGATCTTTCTTTTTGTAATCCAGTTCAACAATCTCTTTTTTAATTGGTGTGTTTATATCATTTTAATTAACGTGATTGTTGATATGCTTGGTTTTAATCTGCCATTTTGCTATTTGCCGTCTGTTAAGTCCCATTTGTTCTTTATTTGCTTTGTCTTCTTTTTGACCTTCTTTGGATTAATTGAATATTTATGATTCTATTTTGTCTTTTTTAATGGTTTATTAGATATAATGCTTTTTTAGTGGTTTCTTTAGGGTTTATAGTATATATACCTTTAACTTATCACAATCTATTTCACCTTTCAGAACTTAAAATGCTTCCATTCCCCCTTCCCCAGCCTTTGTGCTGTTATTGTCATACATTTTGCTTCTACATATGTTCAACTCTGCAATGTGTTATTATTATTTTTTGCTCTCAACAGTTATCTTTTAAAACTATGTAAGAAGAAATAAGGGGAAAAGTCATTTTAATTTATCCATATTGGGTGCTTTCCATTTATTTGTATAGATTCAGGTTTCACATATTATTTTTCTTTCTACACAAAAGACTTCCTTTAATATTTCTTATAGTGCAGGTCTCCTAGTAAGAGAGTCTTTCAGCTTTTGGGTGTTTGAGAAAGTCTTCATTTCACCTCTGCTTTTTTTTGTTTTCACTCTTTGGCTGTGCCATGCAGCATGCAGGATCTTACTTCACCAACCAGGGATCTAATCTATGTCCTGCTGCAGTGGAAGTGTGGCATTTTAACCATTGGATAGCCAAGGGGAGTTCCTTCACCTCTGCTTTGAAAGATATTTCGCCAGTGTAGAATTTTAGGTTGGCATTTTTTTTTTTTTTTTTCTTTCAGTAGCATGAAGATGTTGCTTCACCATCTTTCTTGCATGTTATTAATCATCTGCTGTTATTCTTCCATTTATATTTAATGCAATTAGTAATAAAGCAGGGTTTGCTGCTGCTGCTGCTAAGTTACTTCAGTCGTGTCCGACTCTGTGCGACTCCATAGACGGCAGCCCGCTAGGCCCCACCATCCCTGGGATTCTCCATGCAAGAACACTGGAGTGGGTTGCCATTTCCTCCTCCAGTGCATGAAAGTGAAAAGTGAAAGTGAAGTCGCCCAGTTGTGTCCAACTCTTAGCGACCCCATGGACTGCAGCCTACCAGGCTCCTCCATCCATGGGATTTTCCAGGCAAGAGTACTGGAGTGGGGTGCCAGTAGGGTTTACATCTGCCATTTTGCTATTTGTTTTCTATATGTGTTATATATCTTATTTTGTTTGTCTATTCCTCCATTACTGCTTTCTTTTATGTTAATTGGGTATTTCTATGTAGAACTGAACTGATGTGTGCTTATGTCAAGGATCCCCCAGACCACTTGCAGAACTCATTAGGAATCAGAATTCATTATGTTTATGATTTATTACAGCAAAAGAATATGAAGCACAATCATCAAGGTGCATGGGATAAAGTCTGAAGAAAATCAGGTACAGGCTTCCAAGAGTCCTCTTCTGGTAGAACTGCACAGGATACACTTAATTCCTCTATCTATAGATGGAATAATGTGTGCAAAGTGTAGTCTACCAGGGAAGTTCATTTGCTTAAGACTCCAGAGTTTTTAATTGGGATTTGGTCACATAGGTACCCAGTGCCTGCATGATTGATCAGTTTGCAAAACAGATCACCTAAGGAAAGCAAATGTTCACCATAAATCACATTACTTACACAGACCACCTAGACATATTGGTATAGTGTGTTTCAAAGCTCCGAGTGTACAGAAACAGTTCTATGAGTTAAAACATTCTAAGAGCTCAATTCCTAGTAGTTGGACAAGAGCCTTTAATGAAAATAAACTCTTTAGGGAGTGTGCAAATTTTGAGCACCTAAGACCTGCTAAGTTAACTCTTTCCTGCAAAATTTGCCCTCTTGATCTTTGGCTCACTTATAGGAAAATGATGGTATTTTTCTTAGTACCTGTATTTAGTATAGCATTTATATAAAATATACAGTAATACATTAACATGAATATGCCCAACATGGAGGTACTGATAGACATGAAGAAACAACTAGTCCATCCTATAAAACCATTATATACATCTCCATATTTTTGTATTACTTTGTCTTTGGCTGATAGTTATTTGTACCTTATGATAAACTTGTGTAGAATCACATTAATTAACTTCATTGAATCACATTAATTAACTGATGTTAACTACATCTAGTTCCTTTTAACACCAACCAGTTTCCATTGATACCACATTCTAAGGAGTCTTTAATTTAATTTCCCAATACATAAACTTATCAATATTTGTATGAGGTAATAGAATCTTACCAGCAACGCTAATATTAAACTCTTTCACACTATGGTTATAGTCCAGTTTTGTTTCTTTCCACATGCCAGTAAAAATCAGAGAGGTTATCTATTATACTTTCCAGCATAACTGGCCTTTATCCACTTACAAGATGTTATTATGTGTGGCTATTGTTTGGAGAAGACTCTTGAGAGTCCCATGGACTGCAAGGAGATCCAACCAGTCCATTCTGAAGGAGATCAGCCCTGGGATTTCTTTGGAAGGAATGATGCTAAAGCTGAAACTCCAGTACTTTGGCCACCTCATGCGAAGAGTTGACTCATTGGAAAAGACTCTGATGCTGGGAGGGATTGGGGGCAGGAGGAGAAGGGGATGACAGAGGATGAGATGGCTGGATGGCATCACTGACTCGATGGAACTCCGGGAGTTGGTGATGGATAGGGAGGCCTGGTGTGCTGCGATTCATGGGGTTGCAGAGTCGGACATGACTGAGTGACTGAACTGAACTGAACTGATTGTTGCAACTGGCCAGGATTTTGGTAATTTCCAGGTTCTAAGTTATATGTGTATTAATTTGCTAGTGTTGCCATAACAAAATACCATAGACTGAGTGACTTAAACAGTAGAAATTTATTTTCTTAGTTCTGTAGTCTAGAAGTCCAAGATAAAGGTGTTGGCAGGTTTAGTTTCTTCTGAGGACTCTTCTTGGCTTGCAGATAGCTGCCTCCTCTATCCTCACATGGTCTTTCCTCTGTGTGTACACATCCCATGTCTCCACTTGCATGCTCTCATTTCTTATAAGGATGCCAGTCATAATACATACATGCTAAGTTGCTTCGGTCATGTCTGACACTGAGACACTATGGACTGTAGCCCACCACGCACCTCTGTTTATAGGATTCTCCAGGCAAAAATACTGGAGTAGGTTGCCATGCCCACCTCCAGAGGACCTTCCTGACCCAGAGGTCGAACCCACATCTCTTACATCTTTACCACTAGTGCCACTTGGGAAGGGCTATGCTAATGGCCTGATTTTAACTTAATCACCTCTTTAGAGGCCCTGTCTCCTATACAGTCACATTCTGAGTTACTGGAGGTTAGGGTCAACATATAAATTGTGTCCCTAATATGGAAACAAAGCTAGTCATCTCTTTGTAGTTCCCATGATTTTACTGAGACTGTCTCCATTGTGTGCTGTTGTGTGGCGTGGCCTATCTCTTTCTTACAGCAAGTAGAAGAGTGTGATTCAGTATAGTTCTGATTCCTGCTATAACTACACTACAGGGTATATCTTATTTTGATCCATTCTTGGGATGAAGGGTAGCAGAGTTACATCAATGCAAATAACTCTTTGCCCCCAGAGAACTTCCATAAGTCTGAAGGTCTAAAATGTTTCCAGAAATGTGCCCTAGCTGGAGTCAACGACCCATTGCTGATTCAGGCTCAGTCTGTTTTTAAATTGTCAAGAGACTCTGTTGAGGATTAGAGTGCAAGGCTTTTCCCAACCTTGAGGCCTAGCATTGCACAGCGCTATTCATTGAATCTGCCCGCTCTAGTTCACTAAAGCTCCATCATCTCCCCACGCTGATTCCCATTCTTTTCTTTTCTTCTGAAAGAGTATCGCTGCTGATTAGTCTGTTCTCACTAACACAACTTTTTCTTCTGTTTGCCACTCATTAAAAATGAGATGAGTTTGTCTTTTGATGCTTAAACTGGCGCCTGTCTCTCCTACAGCTCTCTTCTATATCATGACCAATGTCTGCTATCTTATGGAACAGTCTACCAGGCATGTTGTTGCCATTGTATACTAATTGCCTGAGTGTGACTAGGATACACATTTTGTACCCGAAAGTGTTGGGTCCTTCTTACTAAGGTTATATGGATAGTAGTTACACCTAGATGTAATTTACTCTGCTTCTGCTGCTAAGTCACTTCAGTCATGTCCGACTCTGTGCGACCCATAGATGGCAGCCCACTAGCTCCTCTGTCCCTGGGACTCTCCAGGCAAGAATACTGGAGTGGGTTGCCATTTCCTTCTCCAATGCATGAAAGTGAAAGTGAAGTCGCTCAGTCGTGTCTGACTCTTCACAACCCCATGGACTGTAGCCTACCAGGCTCCTCTGTTCATGGGATTTTCTTGGCAAAAGTACTGGAGTGGTTGCCATTTCCTTTTCCAAGTATGCCATAAAGGCCTCCCCAAGCCCTCCTTGCCTCAAGGTAGGGTCATTTCCTGTGGGGACACAAGCTAACACTACGATGCCTACTACCTTATTCCTATCAAAAACCCATTGTTTCTATTTTATTTAGTAGCTTTACACCCACAGAAACTAGGATATGCACAGCACATTTTAGCATCATAGGCATGCAGCTGCTATATTCTCTCCATAATAGCCAGGAACATAAATATTAGGTGACCAAAGCTTACAGTCAACACAATGATCAGTTTTCCAGTAGCTGTATGGTGCATGATTTGATAGTTTAGTAGAGCATAATTATTAGAAGTTTCTTCCTAAATGATATTGTTTATAAATCAAAAGATAATGGTACATTAATAGAGTTCCATTCAGCCATTAACAGTTGATCTTGTTCATCATCATAGCACATGACCAGAATGTCTCTCAGAGTAATACCATTCACACTTGCAGGCTTCTATTTAACCTTGTTAAGGTCCAAAATGGGACTGGTCTGGGCACATATACAGCTTCATCCTGTGTCAGGCATCTGTATAATTATACCAGTCTGTGTGCATAAATATTTTTCTCTTCCTCTGAACCTCTCTTGAAGAACCAGTGTAATGTTGGACCCCTCTTGTTCCATTAAGCCATTTATTCATTCTTTTACCTTCAGTTGCTATTTTTCCTTCTTTGTATTTGTTATTGATTTTATTTTTTTTTATTTTTTTTTCATTTTATTTTATTTTTAAACTTTACATAATTGTATTAGTTTTGCAAATATCAAAATGAATCCATCACAGGTATACATGTGCTCCCCATCCTGAACCCTCCTCCCTCCTCCTTCCCCATACCATCCCTCTGGGTCGTCCCAGTGTATTTGTTATTGATTTTAAACCAAACCTTCCCATCTTTGGAAGGAAGGTTAGATTCAGTGATAGTGTTGGTTCAAATTGCTAGCAACAACAGTAAGTCTAGCAAATGCTTTCCTTTCAGTCCATTTCCATTCATACAGAGTAGGGTTACACAGATAAAGAACTAGTGGGCTATCTTGGCCACTAGGCAATACAGCTGCAGTCATTGTCAATTCCAGTTTTGCAGTAGGGGGTTGAAAGTGATAGGTTATGGTGAATGGTGTCGGATTCGTGATCTCTGAAGAAGATTTAGCTTCAGGACCAGGGATCAGGCTTGATCACTCAACAGCTTTTGTGTAGCAGAGTTTTATTAAAGTAAGAAAAGGGACAGAGAAAGCTTCTGACATAGACATCACAAGGGGGATGGAGAGTGCCTCCTTTGCTAGTGTTAGCAAGGGAGTTATATACTTTTTTAAATTGGTTATTACAATTAATCTAAAGAATGTCTCAAGGTTGTAAAAATTTTACCAGACCCACTCCCACAATTTACATTTTAGGACAACAGGATTAGAATTTAACAATAGAAAGATCCTACCAGACCCATTCCCAGACCCAATGTAATATACATTCTAAGATAGGATTAGTCAGAAGGTTTTCAGAAAGGAGAAACTGTCCTCGAGCAGGATACATTGTTGTTATAGAATCGCTAGTACAGAGTTTAAACTGAGTTGTTTGTTGTGTAATCATCAGTTCCAGGCTTAAAGGAAAAAAAAAAAAAAACATTTTATGTGACTAAGACAGTCTATAAGGAAGGTAGAGTGAGAAAAAAAAGTTTGCCCTTTCCTCCTCCTTGAGAATTCCAGACCCCTCTCTCCTTGGGGACCTCTAGACTTCTTATCAACCTGCCTAGGAATTGACTCTCTCAAAAGTATAATCTATCCCAAAAGGGCCTGATAAATTCTGGCATATAGTTTTGAAGGTTTAAACAAGAGTTTCTTGCTTAGGGATCATCATGGTTCTGGCAAGTACTACTGTAGTCCTGGTCCTGAAATCACTGGATTAAGTAGGAAAAAGGAAAGTTGAAGTGATGTGGGGAAGGGTTGTATAGTTTTACAGTATCCTCCCTACTCTTACTTCCATAGATTCCCTACAAAAGTAGAGGAGTCTAGCGGGGAGTAATTCTTTGGTTGCCTTCATGTTGGCACATGAGCACACATTCATAAATGTATGTAAGATTTCATGCCTTTGTCTTCTGCCAACTTTTTATTGAGAAATAATTCACATACCATGAAATAACCCTTAAAACATTTAATTCAATGGTTTTTAGTATATTCATAAAATTGAGCAACCACCACAATCTAATGCCAGAACATTTTCATCAACCTAATATGAAATCCTGTATTTATTAGTAGTCACTCTATTTTCCTTCCACCAGTCCCTAGAAACCACTAAACTACTTCTTACTTTTTTGGATTGGCCTATGCTGAACATTTCAGCCATGAAATTAAAAGATGCTTACTCCTTAGAAGGAAAGTTATGACCAACCTAGATAGCATATTCAAAAGCAGAGACATTACTTTGTCAACAAAGGTCCATCTAGTCAAGGCTATGGTTTTTCCAATAGTCATGTATGGATGTGAAAGTTGGACTGTGAAGAAAGCTGAGTGCGGAAGAACTGATGCTTTTGAACTGTGGTGTTGGAGAAGACTCTTGAGAGTCCCTTGGACTGCAAGGAGATCCAACCAGTCCATTCTAAAGGCGATCAGTCCTGGGTGTTCTTTGGAAGGACTGATCCTGAAGCTGAAACTCCAATACTTTGGCCACGTCATGTGAAGAGTTGAGTCATTGGAAAAGACCCTGATGCTGGAAGGGATTGGGGGCAGGAGGAAAAGGGGATGACAGAGGATGAGATGGCTGGATGGCATCACCGACTCGATGGACATGAGTTTGGGTGAACTCCGGGAGTTGGTGATGGACAGGGAGGCCTGGCATGCTTCATGGGGTCGCAAAGAGTTGGACACGACTGAGCAACTGAACTCAACTGATGCCGAACATTTGATATAAATGTAATTATATATAATCCATTTTTCAGTCGATTTACATGTATATTGTAAGGAAAGTTTTGGACTTTATTCTTTTTTCTGCATAATTTTAAAATACATCTTTATTAGTTTATCATACAAATTAATGCATACAATATGGACAGATATAATTTTCTTTCTTTGAGTCTGTTCCCACTCACCACTTAATGACACAAGTTGATCTCTCAAGGAACAAATACTCCTATTTTCCCATACTCTGTTTTTTTAATTGGAGGATAATTGCTTTACAATGTTATGCAGGTTTTTGCCATACAACAATGTGAATCGGCCATGTGTATACATATATTACCCCCTGCTGAGCCTTCTTCCCACCACACCCCCATCCCTCCTCTCTAGGTCATCACAGCACTGAACTGTGTTCACTGTGTTATATAGCAGTTTCCTACTACCTATTTTACACATGGTAATGTATATATATCAATGCTACTCTCTTAATTTGTCCCACCCTCTCTGCTCTTTGCATGATTTATCTTTACTTTCAGCCTACTTTTATTTTTGAATCTAAACTCTCTGCTATAAACGTCATGTAGTTAGATATTATTTTATCCATTTTATTTCTGCCTTTTGATTGTACTGATTAATTCATTCACATTTAATAGTATTATTGATGTACTTGAGTTTATGTCTGCCATTTTACTTTTTCATTTCTGTATGTTGTGTATCTTTCTTGTGCCTCCATTCTCCCTTCCCTACTTTCTTTTGTATTAAGTTTTATAATATCACACTTTAGTTATTGTTCACTATATTTTTGAGTTATTTACTTATTGGTTACTTTAGACTGCAGGGCTTACCATATACATCTCAGTTTACCAGAATCTAGTTTAGATTCATACTGACTTAATTCCAATAACAGAAATGTTACTCCTGTATAGCTCTATTCTTTCTTCCCCTTCTTTGTTATTGTTATATGTGTATTACATCTAAATGTTACAAACCCAACAGTTCATTGTTATAATTCAGTTCAGTTCAGTCGCTCAGTTGTATCTGACTCTGAGACCGCATGGACTATAGCACCCCAGGCTTCCTTTGCCCATCACCAACTCCCAGAGCTTCCTCAAACTCATGTCCATTGAATTGGTGATACCATCCAACCATCTCATCCTCTGTCATCCCCTTCTCCTCCAACCTTCAGTCTTTCCCAGCATCAGGGTCTTCTCCAGTGAGTCAGTTTTTTGCGTCAGGTGGCCAAAGTATTGGAGTTTCAGCTTCAGCATCAGTCCTTCCAATGAATATTCAGGACTGGTTTCTTTTAGGACGGACTGGTTGGATCTCCTTGCAGTCCAAGGGATTGTCAAGAGTCTTCTCCAACACCACAGTTCAAAAGCATCAATTCTTTGGCACTCAGCTTTCTTTATAGTCCAACTCTAACATCCATACATGACTACTGGAAAAGCCATACCTTTGACTTGATGGACCTTTGTCGGCAAAGTAATGTCACTGCTTTTTAACATGCTGTCTAGGTTGGTCATAACTTTTCTTCCAAGGAGCAAGCGTCTTTTAATTTCATGGTTGCAGTCATCATCTGCAGTGATTTTGGAGCCCCCCAAAATAAAGTCTCTCACTGTTTCCATTATTTCCCCATCTATTTGCCATGAAGTGATGGGACTGGATGCTAGGATCTTTGTTTTTTGAAGGTTGAGTTTTTTTTTTTTTTTTTTTTGAAGGAAGACAACTTTTTCACTCTCCTCTTTTACTTTCATCAAGAGGCTCTTTAGTTCTTCAGTTTCTGCCATAAAGGTGGTGTCATCTGCGTATCTGAGGTTATTGATATTTCTCCCGACAATGTTGATTCCAGCTTGTGCTTCATCCAGCCTGTTATTTCGCTTGATGTATTTTGCATATAAGTTAAATAAGCAGGGTAACAATATACAGCTTTGATGTACTCCTTTCCCAGTTTGAAACCAGTCCACTGTTTCATGTCAGATTCTAACTGTTGCTTTTTGACCTGCATACATATTTCTCAGGAGGCAGGTAAGGTGGCATGGTATTCCCATCTCTTTAAAAATTTTCCACAGTTTGTTGTGATCCACACAATCAAAGGCTTTGGCATAGGCAATAAAGCAGAAGTAGATGTTTTTCTGGAACATTACTGGAACATCTACATCTGGAAAAAGATCATTGCTTTTTCAATGATCCAATGGATGTTGGCAATTTGATCTCATAGGGTTCCTCTGCTTTGTATAATTTTATGTCTTTTAAAGAAACTTAGAAAAGAACAAAAGTATAGTCATAGAGTTTGTTATATTAACCTTCCTATTTATCATTTCTTTTTTCCCCATTATTTTGTGTAGATTCAACTTAACTATCTTGTATCATTTCCTTACTCTGATATGGCTTTGCTCCCTCCTAGTATATGATAGTATTATATGTTACATTATATGCAGATTATTTTGGACAATTGCTTTTATTAAAGCAAAAAGGAAAGAAATGTGCATTTATATATTCATTTATAATTATATTATGAATCAATATATGCTTTACTGATACTCTTTGTGTGTGTGAATTTGAATTAGTGGCCTGAGGTTACTTATTTTCATACTAAAGAAACTTCTATCATATTTCTTATTAGGCAGAGCTTCTAGCATCATATTCTCTCATTTCTTATTTATCCAGGAATGTTTTTCTCTGTTTTTATTTTTCATGGTAAAATACACATAATGTAAAATTTGCCATTTTAATAATTTTAAGTACACATGTCAGTGGCATTAATTATATTTACAGTGTTGTACAACCATACCACTATTTATTTCATTTTTTATTGTCTGGAACAGAAACTCTCTAACCATTAAGCAATGGTTTCCCATTCTCCTCTCACTCCATACCCTGGTGTCCTTATATCTTCTTTCTCTCTCTATGAATTTGCTGAATCTAGATATTTCATGTTAAGTGGAGTCATATAGTATATATGCTTTTGTGTCTGGCATGCATAATTTTTCAAGGTTCACTCATATTTTAGCATGTATCAGAAAGTCATTCCTCTAAGGCAGAATGATATTCCATTGTATGTATATACTAATATTTGTTTATTCATCTGATGATGGACACTTGGGTTGTTTCTGCCTTTCAGGTATTGTGATAAAGCTGCAATGAGCATTAACATATAAGTATCTGTTTGAGTCTCTGTTTTCAATTTTTAGTATGTATGTGGGGATGGAATTGCTGGGTCATGGTAATTCTGTGTTTAGCTTTCTGAGAAGTTGGTAAATTTTTTCACAGCAGCTGTACCACTTTACATTTTCAACAGCAATGTACAATAGTTCTACTTTCTCTGCTGCTGCTGCTGCCAAGCCACTTCAGTCATGTCTGACTCTGTGCCACCCCAGAGACAGCAGCCCACCAGGCTCCCCTGTCCCTGGGATTCTCCAGGCAAGAATACTGGAGTGGGTTGCCATTTCCTTCTCCAGTGCATGAAAGTGAAAAGTGAAAGTGAAGTCGCTCAGTCATGTCCGACTCTTCACCATCCCATGGACTGCAGCCTACCAGGCTCCTCCATCCATGGGATTTTCCAGGCAAGAGTATTGAAGTGGGTTGCCAGTGCCTTCTCCTCTACTTTCTCTACATTCTCACTAACACTTGTAATTACATACATAATAGATACACTAATGGATATGAAGTAATACCTCTTTGTAGTTTTTATTTAAATTATCCTGATGACTAAAGATTTTGATCATTTTCTCCTGTGCTTATTGTCCATTTGGAATCTTCTTTGCAGAACTGTCTATTTTAGTTCTTTGCCCATTTTAATTTTTAAAATTTTTTTTGATTTTTACTTCATTCTCAGAATAAAGGTCAATTTTTTTTCTTTTTTTAAAAATATAAATTTATTTATTTTAATTGGAGGTTAATTACTTTACAATATTGTATTGGTTTTGCCATACATCAACATGAATCTACCACGGGTGTACACATGTTCTTTGCCCATTTTTAAAGCTTATTTTATAACTGGACAAAAATTGCTTTATAATGTTGTGTTGGCTTCTGCTGTACAACAATGCGAATCAGCCATAATTATACATATATCACCTCCCTCTTGAGCCTGCCTCTCCTTTCTCCATCCCATGATCCCTCTAGGTGATCACAGAGCACCTGGCTTGTCACCCTGTGTTATATCGAAACTTCTCAACAGCTATCTGTTTTATACTGTATATATTAATATGTTGATGCTACTTTCTCCATTTGCCCCACTCTCTCCTTCCCCCTCTGTGTCCACAAGTTCTTTCTCTATGTCTGCATCTCCATTCCTTCCCTGCAAGTAGGTTCATCAGTACCATTTTTCTAGATTCTATATATAATGTTAATATATGATATTTGCTCTTCTCTTTCTGACATATATCACTTTTTATAACAGGCTCTAGGATCATCCACCTCACTAGAACTGACTCAAATTCATTATTTTTTATGGCTGAGCAATATTCCATTGTATATATGTACCACATGTTTATTCATTCATCTGTCAATGGACAGTTTCAGTCAGTCAGTTTAGTTGCTCAGTCGTGTCCAACTCTTTGCGACCACATGGACTGCAGCACGCCAGGCCTCCCTGTCCATCACCAACTCCCAGAGTTTACTCAAACTCATGTCCATTGAGTCGGTGATGCCATTCAACCATCTCAGCCTCTGTTGTCCCTTTCTTCTGCCTTCAATCTTTCCCAGCATCAGGGTCTTTTCCAGTGAGTCAGTTCTTCACATTAGGTGGCCAGAGTATTGGAATTTCAGCTTCAGCATCAGTCCTTCTGATGAATATTCAGCACTGATTTCCTTTAAGATGGACTGGTTGGATCTCCTTGCAGTCATCCAAGGGACTCTCGAGTCTTCTCCAACATCACAGTTCAAAACCATCAGTTCTTCAGTGCTCGGTTTTCTTTGTAGTCCAGCTCCCACATCCATACATGACCACTGGAAAAACCATAGATTTGACTGGATGGACTTTTGTTGGTAAAGTAATATCTCTGCTTTTTAATATACTGCCTAGGTTGGTCATAGCTTTTCTTCTAAGGAGCAAGCGTCTTTTAATTTCACCACTGCAGTCACCATCTGCAGTGATTTTTGAGCCCCCAAAATAAAGTCTGTCACTGTTTCCACAGTTTCCCCATCTACTTGCCATGAAGTGATGGGACCGGATGCCATGATCTTAGTTTTCTGAATGTTGAGTTTTAACCCAACTTTTTCACTCTCCTCTTTCACTTTCATCAAGAGGCTCTTTAGTTCTTCTTCGATTTTGCCATAAGGGTGGTGTCATTTGCATATCTGAGGTTATTGATATTTCTCCCGACAAGTTTGATTCCAGCTTGTGATTCATCCAGCTCAGCATTTCTCATGATGTACTCTGCATATAAGTTAAATAAGCAGGGTGACAATATTCAGCCTGGACGTACTCCTTTCCCTATTTGGAACCAGTCTGTTGTTCCATGTCCAGTATTAACTTTTGGTTCCTGACCTACATACAGATTTCTCAAGAGGCAGGTCAGGTGGTCTGGTATTCCCATTTCTTTAAGAATTTCCACAGTTTGTTGTGGTCCACACAGTCAAAGGCTTTGGCATAGTCAGTAAAGCAGAAGTAGATGTTTTTCTGGAACTCTCTTGCTTTCTCGATGATCCAATGGATGTTGGCAATTTGTCTCTGGTTCCTCTGCCTTTTCCAAATCCAGATTGAAGGGGAAGTTCATGGTTCATGTACTGTTGAAGCTGGCTTGGAGAATTTTGAGCATTGCTTTACTAGCATGTGAAATGAGTGCATTTGTGCAGTAGTTTGAGACTTCTGTGGCATTGCCTTTCTTTGGACAGGCTAGGTAGCCACTATGTCCTGGCTATTGTAAATAGTACTGCATGAACATTGGGGTACATGTGTTTTTTAGAATTGTTATTTTCTCAGGGTATAGCCCAGTAGTGGTATTTCTGGGTCACATAGTAGATTTATTTTTCGTTTTTTACAGAATCTCCATATTGTTCTCCATAATGTCTGCATCAGTTTATATTCCCATCAACAGTTTAAGAAGGTTCATTTTCTCCACATCCTCTCCAGCATTTATTTGTAGATTTTTTGATGATGGCCATTCTGAATTGTGTGAGGTGATACATCATTGTACTTTTGATTTGCATTTCTCTAATACTTGGTGGTGGCTGAGCATCTTCATGTGTTTGTTGGTCATCTGTATGTCTTCTTTGGAGAAATGTCTGTTTAGGTCTTCTGCCATTTTTTGATTGGGCTTTTTGTTTTTCTGATTTTGAGCTTTATGAACTGTTTTTCAGTTGTTTCATTTGCAATTATTTTATCCAATTCTGAGGGTTGTCTTTCAATCTTGTTTATTGTTTCCTTTGCAGAAGTTTTAAAGTATATTTAGGTCCCACTTTAAAAAAAATTTGTTTTTATTTCCATTACTCTAGGAGGTGATCAAAAAAGATCTTGCTGTGATTTGTCAGAGTGTATTGCCTATGTTTTCCTCTAAGAGCTTTACAGTTTCTGGTCTTACATATAAGTCTTTAATCCATCTTAAGTTTATTTTTGTGTATGGTGTTCAGAAGTGTTCTAGTTTCATTGTTTTACATGTAGCTGTCCAGTTTTCCTAGCACCACTCATTGAAGAGACTGTGTTTTCTCCATTGTACATGTTTGCCTCCTTTGTCAAATAAAAGGTGCCCCTGTGGGTTTGAGTTTATCTATGGGCTTTGTATCTTGTTCCATTGGTCTATATTTCTGATTTTTCTGCCAGTACCATACTATCTTGATGACTATGGCCTTTCAGTATAGTCTGAAATCAGAAAGGTTGATTCCTCCAGGTCCATTTTTCTTTCTCAAGATTGCTTTGGCTCTTTGGGGTCTTTTGTGTCTCCATGCAAATTGCGAAACTTTTTCTTTTAGTTCTGTGAAAAATGGCATTGCTAGTTTGATAGGGGTTGCACTGAAAATGTAGATTGTTTTGGATAGTATAGTCATTTCACAATATTGATTCTCCAAGTATTGATTTTCTCCAAGATCATGGTCTATCTCTCCATCTGTTTGTGTCATCTTTTATTTCTTTCATCATTATCTTGTACTTTTCTGCATACAGATCTTTTGTCTCTTTCAGTGGATTTACTCCTAGGGATTTTATTCTTTTTGTTGCAATGATAAATGGGATTGTTGATTTCTCCTTCTGATTTTTTATTGTTAGTGTATAGGAATGCAAAGGATTTCTGTGTATTAATTTTATATCTTTTGATTTTACTATATTAATTGATTAGTAATTTTCTTGGGGCATCATTAGGGTTTTCTATGTAGAGGATCATGTCATGTGCAAATAGATTTTACTTCTTTTCCAATCTGGATTGTTTTTATTTCTTTTTTCTCCCTCTGATTCCCATGGCTAGGACTTCCAAAACTATGTGGGATAATGGTGGTGACTGGGCACTCTTTTCTTATTGTGGATCTTAGAGGAAATGCTTTAAGTTTTTCACCATTGAGAATAAGGTTTGCTATCGGTTTGTTGTTGTATATGGCCTTTAGTATGTTGAAGTAGGTTCCTTCTATGCCTACTTTAGGAGAGTTTTTATCATAAATGGGTATTGAATTTTGTTGAAAGCTTTCTCTGCATCTATTGAGATGATCATATGGTTTTTATGTTCCAATTTGTTAATATGGTGTATCACATTGATTGATTTGCATATATTGAAGAATCCTTGATCCCTGGGATAAAACCAACTTGATCATGGTGTCTGATCATTTTAATGTGTTATTGGAGTCTACTTGCTAGAATTTTGTTGAGGATTTTTGTATATATGTTCATCAGTGATACTGGCCTGTAATTTTCTTTTTTGAGTGTGATATCTCTGTCTCATTTTGGTATCAGGATGATAGAGATCTAGTAAAATGAGTTTAGGAGTTTTCCTTTCTCTACAATTTTCTGGAAGAGTTTGAGCAGGATAGGCATTAGCTCTTCTCTAAACGTTTGGTAAAATTAACCTGTGAAACCATCTGGCCTTGGACTTTTGTTTGTTGGACGATTTTTTATCACAATTTTGATGTCAGCATTAATGTTTGGTCTGTTCATATTTTCTATTTCTGTCTGTTTCAGTCATGGAAGGTTGTACTTTTCTAAGAATTTGTCCATTTCTTCCAGGTTGTCAATTTTATTGGCATATAGTTGCTTGTAGTAGTCTCTTATTATCCTTTGTATTTCCATGAGGTATGTTGTAGCTTCTCAATACTCATTTCCAATTTTATTGATTTGAGTCTTCCCCATTTTTACTTGATGAGTCTGGATAATCGTTTGTCAGTTTTGTTTATCTTCTCAAGTTCAGTTCAGTCAGTCAATCATGTCTGACTCTTTGTGACCCCATGGACTGCAGCACACCAGGCTTCCTTGTCCATTACCAACTCCCGGAGCTTGCTCAAACTCACGTCCATCAAGTCAGTGATGCAATCCAACCATCTCATCCTGTCATTCCCTTCTCCTCCTGCCTTCAATCTTTCCCAGCATCAGTGTCTTTTCCAATGAGTCAGTGCTTTGCATCGGGGTGATGGTGGCCTCATAAAATGAATTTGGAAGTCTTCCTTCCTCTTCAATTTTTTGGAACTATTTCAGAAGGATATAACTATTCTTTAAATATTTGATAAAATTGACCTGCGATGCTGTGAAGTCCTGGACTTTTCATTTGTTGTGTTAGTCAGTCATGTCTGACTCTTTGTGACTCCACAGACTGTAGCCCACCAGGCTCCTCTGTCCTTAAACTTCTCCAGGCAAGAATACTGGAGCAGGTAGCCATTCCCATCTCCATGGGATCAAACCCAGGTCTCTTATATTGCAGGAAGATTCTTTACCATCTGAGCCATCAAGGAAGCTCATAAAGATGGAAGTACTGGGGACAGAACCCAGGGCTTCATACATGCTAAGCATGTAATCTGCCACTAAGCTATACCCCCATTCATTTGTTGGGATGTTTTTAATCACAATTTCAATTTCAGTGCTTGGGATTGGTCTGTTCATATTTTCTATTTCTTCCTGGTTCACTCTAGGGAGACTACCTTTCTAAGAATTTGTCCATTTCTTTCAGAGTATCCATTTTATTGGCATACAGTTATTTATCGTAGTCTCTGATTCTTGGTATTTCTGTGGAGTCAGTTGTAACGTCTCCTTTTTCATTTCTAATTTTATTGATTTGAGTACTCTCACATTTCTTCTTTGTGAGTCTGATTAAAGGTTTATCAATTTTGTTTATCTTTTCAAAGATCCAGCTTTTAGTATCATTGATCTTTGGAATTGTTTTCTTTGTCTCTATTTCATTTATTTATGCTCTGATATTTATGATTTCCTTCCTTCTACTAACTTTCAGTCTTGTTTGTCCTTCTTTCATTGCTTCAGGTGTAAGATTGACTTGTTTATCTGAGATTATTTCTTGTTTCTTGAGTTAAGATTGTATTACTATAAAATTTCCTCTTATAATTGCTTTTGCTTCATCCCATAAGTTTTGGACCATTGTGTCTTGGTTTTTATTTTGTGTGTGTGTGTCTTGGTTTTCATTTGTCTCTAGGTATTTTTTATTTCCTTTTTTATTTCTTCAGTGATCCAATGGTTGTTGAATAGCATATTGTTTAGCCACCACATATTTGTGTTTTTTAGAGTTTTTTTCTTGTTGTTTATTTCTAATTGCATAGCATTGTGATCAGAAAAGATGCTTGATATAATTTCAATTTTCTTAAATTTATCAAGACTTGCCTTGTGGTCCAGCGTGTGGCCAATCCTGGAGAATGTTCTGTGTGCACTTGAGAAGAATGTATAGTCCAATTCATCTAAAGTGTCATTTAAGGCCTGTGTTTCCATATTAGTTGTCTATCTGGATGATCTGTCCGTTGATAAAAGTGGAGTATTAACTTCCCCCACTATTATTGTATTACTGGATTGATTCTCTCTTTATGTGTGTTAGTATTTGCCTTACATATCGAGGTGCTCCTATATTGGGTGAATATATATTTATAATTGTAATATCTGCTTCTTAGATTGAGCCCTTGATCATTATGTAGTGTCCTTCTTTGTCTCTTATAATAATCTTTGTTTTAAAGTCTATTTTGTATGAAATGAGTTTTGTTACTCCAGCTTTCTTATGAATTCTATTTGCATGGAATACCTTTGTGATTGCACACCTCCTGCTATCCTACTGTAGCTTCTCCTTTGTCCTTGGATGTCAGGTATCTTTTTTCATGGGTTCCAGTGTCCTCCTGTTGATGGTTTTTCAGTAGCTAGTTACAGTTTTGGTGTTCTCACAGGAAAAGATGAATACATGTCCTTCTACTCTGTCATCTTGAACCAATCTCCTCTTTGTATTTTTAGACCTGTTTCCTCTTCTCTTAACTTTTCTTTGCCTGGCTCTAGGATTCTTTCCTTCATCATGAAACCAAGAACCCTCGCTTGATGATCAATCCATGCCTTCAGGTCCAAGAACATGGCATGTAACTCTCCTGACAGAGAGCAACACTCTGCCACAGGACATGGCCCCTCCTCTCATTTAATGGACTTAACACACTTGTGAAAAATCAACTGACCATAGGCATATGGGTTTATTTCTGGCTTCTCATTTCTATTGGAAAAGTCCCTGATTCTGGGAAAGATTCAAAGCAGAAGGAGAAAAGGGCAACAGAGGATGAGATGGTTGGATAGCAGCACTGATCCAATGGGCATGAACTTGGGCAAACTCAGGGACATGGTGAGAGACAGGGATGCCTGGCATGCTGCAGTCCATGGGGTCACAAAGAGTTTGACATGACATGGTGACTGAACATTTCTATTGCACTGTCTATAGGTCAATCCTTATGTTAGCATCATGCTGTCACTGTTTTGATTACTGTAGCTTAGTAGTAAGGTTTGATATTAAGAAGTGTGTGTCTTCTTAATTTGTTCTGCTTTTTTAAAGATTATTTTGGCTATTTGGGGCCCTTTGCAATTCCATATGAATTTGAGGATCAATATTCCATATCTACCAATTAAGCTGTTCAAATATTGCTAGAAATTGTATTAAATCTATAGATTGTTTTGAGTAGTATGAATGTCTTGACAATATTAAGTATTTCTGTCAGTAAAAACTTGATGTCTCTTCGTTTATTTAGGTTTTCTTTATTTCTATCAGTAGTGTTTTATAGTTTTTCAGTATACAAGTCTTTCATCTCCTAGGTTAAATTTACTCCTCATTATTCTTTTAGATGCATTATAAATGGAATTGCTCTATTTATTTCTTTTTTCAGATTATTAACTGCTGATTTATTTAAACCAAACTTATTTGTATGTATTGTTCTTGTACCCTACATCTTCATTAAAATTATTTATTAGCTTTTGTGGCTTTCCTATGGATTCTTTGCAGTTTTCTCTATACAGGATACTGTTATCTATAAATATGGGGAGTTTTACTTTTTACATTCCAGCTTGAATGATTTTTATTTCTTTTCTTTTTTGGTCACCCTGCCTGGCATGTGGGATCTTATTTCTCTGACCAGGGATCAAAACTGCACACCATGCATTGAAAGCACAGGGAAATCATGACTTTTATTTCTTTTTCTTGTCTAATTGCTCTGGCTAGAATTTCTAATACAGTGAAGATAATTTTTGTGTTTCTAGGAATGTGTCCATTTTATCTAGGTTATCTGATTAGTTGGTGTACAGTTCTTCATAGTAGTCTCTTATAATCCTTTAAATTTCTATAAAGTTGATGGTAATGGCTTTCATTTCTTATTTTATTCCTATTTTGAGAAATAATTTACATGCATAACTCTATATGTTTAATATATACAACATGATGGTTTGATTTACATATATTGTGAAATGATTACCACAATAGGTTTAGTTAACATAGGTCATCTGTGTCATCTCATATAGATACAGCAAAAAGAAACGAAAAAAATTCTCCTTGTGATGAAACTCTTAGAATTTATTCTCTTAAGTTTCCTCTATATCATAAATCAGTGTTAACTAGAGGCATCATGTTTTACATGACATCTCTTGTACTTATTCAACTTAAACAGGAAGTTTGTACATTTTGACCACTTTCCTACATTCTAATAGAATGAGGTAAAATCTCATTGTGGTATTGATTTGTGTTTCACTAATAAATAATTGTGTAGAACATATTTTCATGTACCATTTGCTAATCTGCATGTCTTCTTGGGAAAAATTTCCTATACAGATCTTCTGCCAATTTTTTTTAACCTTCAAAAATCTATTACCAAACTTACTAATCTTACCTGCCTCCTGAGAAATCTATATGCAGGTCAAGAAGCAACAGGTAGAACTAGACATGAAACAATGGATTGGGTTCAAATTGGGAAAGGAATACGACAAGGCTGTATATTGTCACCTTTCTTATTTAATTTATATGCAGAGTACATCATGCAAAATGCCAGGCTGGATGAAGCACAAACTGGAATCAAGATTGCCAGGAGAAATATCAATAGCCTCAGATATGCAGATGACACCACCCTAATGGCAGAAAGTGAAGAGGAACTCAAGCACCTCTTGATGAAAGTGAAAGAGGAGAGTCAAAAAGCTGGCTTAAAACTCAACATTCAAAAAACTAATATCATGGCATTTGGCCCCATCACATCATTGCAAATAGATGGGGAAACAATGTAAACAATGAGAGACTTTCTTTTCTTGGGTTCCAATATCACTGCAGATGGTGACTGCAGTCATGAAATTAAAAGACACTTGTTCCTTGGAAGAAAAGCTATGACATACCTAGGCAGCATATTAAAAAGCAGAGACATTACTTTGCCAAAAAAGATTCATCTAGTCAATGCTATGGTTTTTCCAGTAGTCATGTATAGATGTGAGAGTTGGACCATAAAGAAAGCTGAGCACTGAACAATTGATAGTTTTGAACTGTGGTGTTGGAAAAGACTCGAGAGTCCCTTGGACAGCAGGGAGATCAAGCCAGTCAATCCTAAAGGAAATCAGTTCTGAATATTCATTGGAAGGACTGATGCTGAAGCTGAAGCTCCAATAATTTGGCCACCTGATGTGAAGAACTGACTCCTTAGAAAAGAGAAGGCAGGAGGGAAAGATTGAAGGCAGGAGGAGAAGGGAATGACAGAGGATGAGATGGTTGGATATCACCAACTTAATGGACATGAGTTTGAGCAAGCTCTGGGAGTTGGTGATGAACAGGGAAGCCTGGCATGCTGCAGTCCATGGGGTCACAAAGAGTCAGACATGACTGAGCAACTGAACTGAATTGAACTGAAATTTATGCAGGGTTAACCCTTTAACCCAACTAACAGCAAAACAATGTCTCCAACAGCACCTAGGATGGAGGGTCACATCTAATAAAGAGTGTCTCTTGAAAAAAACAATTAAATATATATATACATACACATTTGCATAATTTTTTTAAAAAATGAAAAATTAACAAGTGTTGCAGAAAAAAGTAATTTTAGCTCAACATCCCCATCCACAAAGGAAAAATGGCATTGCCAGTCTGTGCTGGCTCAAATAGCCCAACTTGGGCTGCACCTAGGAAATAAAAGATTTCTTTCTTCTTAAAGACAAACAAACAAAAAAACCCCAAAAAAACAACAAAAAAACCCTTTTCTTCTTCTATTAAACCTCCAGAGTTCATTCCTGAAGTGAAGTGAAGTCGCTCGAGTTCATTCCTAGAAATACCCAAAGAGTAACGGTATAAAAAAGCCCCAGCCTATTTTCCTCAGCATCTGCCTATCAGTGAAGGTTCACACCAAGGATGGTTCCTTAGCAATTTCGCCTCTACTACAGTTAGCAAATCAACCCCTAAACTCTGGGAACTTGTAAAACGTTCTCAGACTTCCTAAGGGCTCCATGAAAGGCCCTGGGGATAGTGAACCTGATCGACACTGGAATGCCAGGCTGGACAAAGAGGGCCTTTCCAAATGAAAACACCCTAAACATAAAGTCTAACCTACCATGTAAAAACAAGTACCAGCTGGCTACCAAAAGGGTACTTAAGTCCCTGCTTTGACCACAAAGTAATAAGGAAGGGGGAGGGGAATCCAGAGTATTTGACCTCACCTCCCTTCCACAGTCATATGTATTCCAGGACAGAGGCTGAAGGGTGATTTTTGTGTTTCTGGCTGCATAAAGCAAGTCAAGGAGGCAACCTATTAAACGGGAGGAAATATTTGTAAATGATATGTCCAATAAAGGGTTAATATCCAGAATAAACATCTCATAAAACTCAATATAAAAAAACAAACAAACAAAAAAACCCCACCAAACCCAGTCAAAAATGGATGGAAGACATAAATAGACATTTCCCCAAAGAAGACATCAGTTCAGTTCAGTTCATTCACTCAGTCATGTCCGACTCTTTGCAACCCCATGGACTGCAGCATCCCAGGCTTCCCTGTCCGTCAACAACTTCTGGAGCTTGCTCAAACTCATATCCATCGAGTCAATGATGTCATCCAACCATTTCATCCTCTGTCGTCTTCTCCTCCTGCCTTCAATCTTTCCCAGCAGCGTCTTTTGGTGGCCAAAGTATTGGAGCTTCAGCTTCAGCATCAGTCCTTCCAATGAATATTCAGGACTGATTTCCTTTAGGATTGACTGGTTTGATCTCCTTGCTGTCCAAGGGACTCTCAAGAGTCTTCTCCAACACCACAGTTCAAAACCATCAATTCCTCAGCACTCAGCTTTCTTTACGGTCCAACTCTCACATACATACATGACTACTGGAAAAATCATAGGTTTGACTAGACAGACCTTTGTTGGCAAAGTAACCTCTCTGCTTTTTAATATATTGTCTAGGTTGGCCATAACTTTTCTTCCAAGAGGTAAAGGTCTTTTAATTTCATGACTGCAGTCACCATCTGCAGTGATTTTGGAGCCCAAGAAGATAAAGCCTGTCATTGTTTCCATTGTTCCCTCATCTATTTGCCATGAAGCGATGGGACCAGATGCCATGTTCTTTATTTTTTGAATGTTGAGTTTTTTTTTTTTAATTTATTTTAATTGGAGGCTAATTACTTTACACTATTGTGGTGGCTTTTACCATACATTCACACGAATCAGCCATGGGCGTACATGTGCTCCCCATCCTGACCCTCCCTCCCACCTCCCTCCCCATCCCATCCCTCAGGGTTATCCCAGTGCACCAGCCCTGAGCACCCTGTTTCATGCATTGAACCTGGACTGGTAATCTATTTCACATATGATAATATACATGTTTCAATGCTATTCTCTCAAATCATCCCACCCTCGCCTTCTCCCACATAATCCAAAAGGCTGTTCTTTACATCTGTGTCTCTTTTGCTGCCTTGCATATAGGGCCATCATTGCCATCTTTCTAAATTCCATATATATGCATTAGTATACTGTATTGGTGTTTTTCTTTCTGACTTACTTCGCTCTGTATAATAGGCTCCAGTTTCATCCACCTCATTAGAACTGATTCAAATGCATTCTTTTTAGTAGCTGAGGAATATTCCATTGTGTACATGTACCACAGCTTTCCTATCCATTTGTCTGCCAATGGACATCTAGGTTGCACCCATGTCCTGGCTATTCTAAACAGTGTGGTGATGAATATGGGGGTACACATGTCTTTTTCAATTCTGGTTTCCTCAGTGTGTATGCCTAGCAGTGGGATTGCTGGGTCATATGGCCGTTCTATTTCCAGTTTTCTTAAGGAATCTCCACACTATTCTCCATAGTGGCTGTACTAGTTTGCACTCCCAACAACAGTGTAAGAGGGTTCCTTTATCTCTGCACCCACTCCAGCATTTATTGTTTGTAGACTTTTTGTTAGCAGCCATTCTGACTGGCATGAGATGGTACCTCATTGTGGTTTTGATTTGCATTTCTCTGATAAGGAGTGATGTTGAGCATCTTTTCATGTGTTTGTTAGCCATTTGTATGTCTTCTTTGGAGAAATGTCTGTTTAGTTCTTTGGCCCATTTTTTGATTGGGTCACTTATTTTTCTGGAATAGAGCTGCAGGAGTTGCTTTTATATTTTTAAGATTAATTCTTTGTCAGTTGCTTCATTTGCTATTATTTTCTCCCATTCTGAAGGCTGTCTTTTCACCTTGCTTATAGTTTCCTTCGTTGTGCAAAAGCTTTTTTAAATTAGGTCCCATTTGCTTATTTTTGCTTTTATTTCCATTACTCTGGGAGGTGGGTCTTAGAGGATCCTGCTGTGATTTACATCAGAGAGTGTATTGCCTATGTTTTCCTCTAGGAATTTTATAGTTTCTGGTCTTATGTTTAGATCTTTAATCTATTTTGATTTTATTTTTGTGTATGGTGTCAGAAAGTGTTCTAGTTTCATTCTTCTACAAGTGGTTCCCCCACTTGTTAATGAGATTGTCTTTTCTCCATTGTATATTCTTGCCTCCTTTGTCAAAGATAAGGTGTTCATAGGTGCGTGGATTTATCTCTGGGCTTTCTATTTTGTTCCATTGATCTGTTTCTGTCTTTGTGCCAGTCTCATACTGTCTTGATGACTGTAGCTTTGTAGTATAGCCTGAAATCAGGCAGTTTGATTCCTCCAGTTCCATTCTTCTTTCTCAAGATTGCTTTGGCTATTTGAGGTTTTTTGTATTTCCATACAAATTGTGAAATTATTTGTTCTAGTTCTCTGAAAAATACCATTGGTAGCTTGATAGGGATTGCATTGAATCTATAGATTGCTTTGTGTAGTATACTGATTTTCCCTGTATTGATTCTTCCAACCCATGAACATGGTATATTTCTCCATCTATTTGAGTCCTCTTTGATTTCTTTCACCAGTGTTTTATAGTTTTTTATATATAGGTCTTTTGTTTCTTTAGGTAGATATATTCCTAAGTATTTTATTCTTTTCATTGCAATGGTGAATGGAATTGTTTCCTTAATTTCTCTTTCTGTTTTCTCTTTGTTAGTTTATAGGGATGCAAGGGATTTCTGTGTGTTAATTTTATATCCTGCAACTTTACTATATTCATTGATTAGCTCTAGTAATTTCCTGGTGGAGTCTTTAGGGTTTTCTATGTAGAGGATCATGTCATCTTCAAACTGAGAGTTTTACTTCTTTTTTTCCAACCTGGATTCCTTTTATTTCTTTTTCTTCTCTGATTGCTGTGCCTAAAACTTCCAAAACTATGTTGAATAGTAGTGGTGAGAGTGTGCATCCTTGTCTTGTTCCTGACTTTAGGGAAATGCTTTCAATTTTTACCATTGAGGATAATGTTTGCTGTGGGTTTATCATATATGGCTTTTAATATGTTGAGGTATGTTCCTTCTATGCCTGCTTTATGGAGGGTTTTTTTTTTATCATAAATGGATATTGAATTCTGACAAAGGCTTTCTCTGCATCTATTGAGACAACCATATGGTTTTTATCTTTCAATTTGTTAATGTTGTGTATCACATTGATTGATTTGTGAATATTGAGGAATCTTTGCATCCCTGGGATAAAGCCCACTTGGTCATGATGTTTGATCTTTTAAATATGTTGGTGGATTCTGTTTGCTAGTATTTTGTTAAGGATTTTTGCATCTATGTTCATCAGTGATATTGGCCTGTAGTTCTCTTTTTTGTGTGGCATCTTTGTCTGCGTTTTGGTATTACAGTGATGGAAGAGTAAGATAGATGTTAGCTCTTCTCTAGATTTTTGGTAGAATTCAGCTGTGAAGCCATCTGGTTCTGTAATTTGTTAGTTTGGAAGATTTCTGATTACAGTTTCGATTTCTGTGCTTGTGATAGGTCTGTTAAGACTTTGTATTTCTTCCTGGTTCAGTTTTGGAAAGTTATACTTTTCTAAGAATTTGTCCATTTCTTCCATGTTGTGGATTTTATTGGCATATAGCTGCTGATAGTAGTCTCTTATGCTCCTTTGTATTTGTGTGTTGTCTGTTTTGATTTCTCCATTTTCATTTCTAATTTTGTTGATTTGATTCTACTCCCTTTTTTTCTTGTTGAGTCTGGCTAATGGCTTGTCAATTTTATTTATCTCCTCAAAGAAGCAGCTTTTAGCTTTGTTGATTTTATCTATAGTCTCCTTTGTTTCTTTTGCATTTATTTCTGCCCTAATTTTTATGATTTCTTTTCTTTTACTAACCCTGGGGTGCTTCATTTCTTATTTTTATAGTTGCTTTAGGTGTAGAGTTAGGTTATTTATTTGATTTTTCTCCAGTTTCTTGAGGTAGGCTTGTATTGCTATGAACCTTCCTCTTCACACTGCTTTTACTGTATCCCTTAGGTTTTGGGTTGTTGTGTTTTCATTTTCATTTGTTTATATGCATATTTGTATTTCTTCCGTGATTTGTTCGTTATTCAGAATCATGTTGTTTAGCCTCCATATGTTTGTATTTTTAATAATTTTTTCCTGTAGTTGACATCTAATCTTACTGCATTGTGATCAGAAAAGACGGTTGGAATGATTTCATTTTTTCTGAATTTACCAAGGCTAACTTTATGCCCCAAGATGTGATCTATCCTGGAGAAGGTTCTGTATGCACTTGAGAAAAAGGTAAAATTCATTATTTTAGGGTGAAATGACCTATAGATATCAATTAGGTCTAACTGGTCCATTGTATCATTTAAAGTTTGTGCTTCCTTGTTAATTTTCTGTTTAGTTGATCTATCCATAGGTGTGAGTGGGGTATTAAAGTCTCCAACTATTATTGTGTTACTGTTAATTTCCCCTTTTATACTTGTTAGCATTTGTGTTACATATTGTGGTGCTCCTATGTTGGGTGCATATATATTTATAATTGTTATATCTTCTTGGATTGATCCTTTGATCATTATGTAGCGTCCTTCTTTGTCTCTTTTCACAGCCTTTATTTCAAAGTCTATTTTGTCTGATATGAGTATTGTTACTCCTGCTTTCTTTTGGTCTCCATTTGCATGAAATATCTTTTTCCTGCCCTTCACTTTCAGTCTGTATGTGTCCCTAGGTTTGAGGTGGGTCTCTTGTAGACAACATATATAAGGGTCTTGTTTTTGTATCCATTCAGCCAGTCTTTGTCTTTTGGTTGGGGCATTTAACCCATTTACATTTAAGGTAATTATTGCTAAGTATGATCCAGTTGCCATTTACTTTGTTGTTTTGGGCTTGCATTCATAAACCTTTTCTGTGTTTCCTGTCTAGAGAATATCCTTTAGTATTTGTTGGAGAGCTGGTTTGGTGGTGCTGAATTCTCTCAGCTTTTGCTTGTCTGTAAAGCTTTTGATTTCTCCTTCATATTTGAATGATATCCTTTCTGGGTACAGTAATCTGGGCTGTAGATTTTTCTCTTTCATCCCTTTAAGTATGTCCTGCCATTCCTTTCTGGCCTGAAGAGTTTCTATTGAAAGATCAGCTGTTATCCTTATGGGAATCCCCTTGTGTGTTATTTTTTGTTTTTCCCTTGTTGTTTTTAATATTTGTTCTTTGTGTTTGATCTTTGTTAATTTGATTAATATGTGTCTTGGGTGTTTCACCTTGGGTTTATCCTGTTTGGGATTCTCTGGGTTTCTTGGACTTGGGTGACTATTTCCTTCCCCATTTTAAGGAAGTTTTCAACTATTATCTCCTCAAGTATTTTCTCATGGCCTTTCTTTTTGTCTTCTTCTTCTGGGACTCCTATGATTCGAATGTTGGGGTGTTTAACATTGTCCCAGGGGTCCCTGAGGTTGTCCTCATTTCTTTTAATTCTTTTTTCCTTTTTCCTCTCTCCTTCATTTATTTCTACCCTTTATCTTCCACCTCACTTATCCTGTCTTCTGCCTCAGTTATTCTACCTTTGGCTCTCTCCAGTTTCTTTTGATCTCAGTTATTGCAGTCAATCAATACTGCAATATTGATTGACTCTTTTTTTTTTTTCTTCTAGGTCTTTGTTAAACTTAAGTTGCATCTTCTCCATCCTTGTCCCCATACTATTTATCTGTAACTCCATTTTGTTTTCAATATTTGGGGTCATTTTTTACTATCAGTATTCTGAATTCTTTTTCAGGTATACTCCGTATCTCCTCCTCTTTTGTTTGGTTTGGTGGGCTTTTACCATGTTCCTTTACCTGCTGAATATTTCTCTGCCCTTTCATCTTGTTTAGGTTGCTGTGTTTGGGTGGCCTTTCTGCACATTGGAAGTTTTTGCTTCCTCTTTACTGTGGAGGTTCCTCCCTGTGGGTGGGGTTGGACGAGTGGCTTGTCAGGGTTTCCTGTTAGGGAAGCTTCCGTCTGTGTTCTGGTGAGTGGAGCTGGATCTCTTCTCTCTGGAGTGCAATGAAGTGTCCAGTAGTGAGTTTTGAAGTGTCTATGGGTTTGGTGTGACTTGGCAACCTGTATTTTTGTGCTCAGGGTTATGTTCCTGCGTTGCAGGAGAATTAGCTTGGTATGTCTTGCTCTGAAACTTGTTGGCTCTTGGGTGGAGCTTGGTTTCAGTGTAGGTATGGAGGCTTTTGGATGACCTCTTGTCGATTAATATTCCCTGGAGTCAGGTGTTTTCTGGCATTCTCAAGTTTTGGATTTAAGCCTCCTGCCTCTGGCTTTCAGTCTTATTCTTACAGTAGCCTCAAGACTTCTCCATCCATACAGCATCAATGATAAAACATCTAGGTTAATGGTGAAAAGATTCTCTACACTGAGGGAAACCCAGAGAGGTTCACAGAGTTACATGGAGAAGAGAAGAGGAAGGATGGAGATAGAGGTGAGAAAGAGGAGATGAGAGGGGATCAAAAGGGGAGAGAGCAATCTAGCCAGTAATCAAGTCCCTATTTTCTCTCCACAGTCTGGAACACTCAGAGAGGTTCATGGAGTTCCACAGAGAAGAGAAGAGGGAGGAAGGAGATAGAGGTGACCAGGAGGAGAGGATGGGAGTCAAAAGGAGAGAGACCAATCTAGCCAGTAATCAGTTCCCTAAGTGTTTTCCACAGCCTGGAACACCCAAAGAGATTCACAGGGTTAAATAGAGAAGAGAAGGGGTGGAAGGAGATAGAGATGACCTGGGAGAGGAAAAGGAGAGTCAAAAGGGGAGAGAGCAATCAAGCCAGTAATCACACACCTAACTAAAAATGGGCACTGAAGATTGGATTTTTAAAGGTACAAAATTGATAACAAATACCAAAGAAACCCCAAAGATTAAAAATCTAGAATAGAGGTTAGACTCTCAAAAATACAATATGAAAAAAAAAAAATTGCAAAAGTCATAAAAAATATATGAAATTTGCTTTAAAAATAGGGTCTATTTTTACAAGGTAATAGTAGGTTTTAAAAATGAAAATTAAAGGAATAATAAATAACTTAAAACATTTAAAAATGATAATAGTAAAATATATCTAGAAATTTCTCTGGAGCTGTTGAGGGCAGTATGGGGTCCATTCAGTTTCAGATAGTTCCTTGTTCCAGCTAACACTTCTTCTCAAGGTCTATGGGTCCCTTACAATGTAGTCAATGCTAACTACAGGGTTTTAATCTGTTGCACCTGTCACTTCAAAAGTGGTTCCCTCTTTGTTTATTTTGGCTTCCTCTGTTTGCAAGTCTCTTCAGTATCTAACTTCCTCCCTGACACAAGGCAGCGAAGGTGGTCATTTATTTAGGCTCACTTGTTCAATTGTGCTGCAGGGAGGGAGGAACACTGCAAACAAATATCACTGGTGTGTGTGGGGAATGCTCACAGTATCTAGGCCACACTGGGTTTGCCTCCGCTCACGATGTGTGTGCTTTCCCAGTCTACATTGCTGGCTCCAGGTTGCTTTGCAGGGGAACTGTCTAAGGTGGGCCTGGGTTGCGTGCACTTCCCAGGACTAAGCTGCTCAGGTTCAGGTTCTCAGGTACTCCACAAAGGCACAGACTCAGTTGGGCCTTCGTTTTATGCCTTTCCCAGGTTGGAGCAGCTCAGGCAACCAGGTGCTTGGTGAGCACTCTATCCCCAGGTGGGGCAGTGCATCTTGTCACCTCCCTGGTCCAGGCTGCTTGATTTCCCGGGTGCGCACATTGGGAGTGCTGTCTCATGGGTGTCATGTGTCTCTGGGGAGCTGATCTCTGGCTGCGACCCTCCTGGCAGATGTCAACTGTCCAGGATCCCAGGAGGACTTGGTTAGCAACTGGGAGCCTGCTCGCAGTTTGGATAGAGGATGCCCCTTGCCTTATGGCTCTGGCTGTCGCCTGCCTGCCTCCCTGTCTCTGGCAGGGGATGGATGGGCTGGTCCACTGCCGGCTAGCTCTCCCTTGGTATTCGCTCAGTCCTTTGTTCTGTGAGTGGCCCAGTGGTGCCTTAGGTTAGAGCTTTTCCAGGGAAAGTTCTCTCTCTCTCTCCCCCTGGTTTTTTTTTTTCCCCCTCTCTCTGGCTATCCCACGGTTTGGGTTGCCATCTTACGTTAGCTCCCTCAGATTGCCTCAGGGTATTCAGGCCCGGTCCTTACCTTAAGCAATGCAGCCCACGCCTCTCTGTTTAGCCCCCGCTTGCTGGTGGCTGACTCGAGCATCTGGGCTACTTCTCTGCTGGGGTTGCAGTTAGGGTAGGCACGTAATCTGTGAGTTTTATTTATTTTTTCCTCCTGGTTATGTTGCCTTCTAAGATTTCAAAACTCCCCACAGACCTGCCGGTGAGAGGGTTTCCTGGTGCTTGGAAACTTCTCCTCTTTTACAACTCCCTCCCAGGGCCAGGTCTCCATCTCTAACTCTTTTGCCTTTCTTTTTATCTTCTATATTTTGTCCTACCTCCTTTTGAAGACAATGGGCTGCCTTTGTGGGTGCCTGGTGTTCTCTGCCAGCGTTCAGAAGTTGTTTTGTGGTATTTACTCAGTGTTCAAATGATCTTTTGATGAATTTGTGGGGGAGAAAGTGGTCTCCCTGTCCTATTCCTCTGCCATCTTAGGACCACCCCCTCTTAGCTTTTTAAAGATTTTCTATGTATAGCTTCATGTCATCTGCACACTGACAGTTTTACTTCTTTCTTTACAATTTGAATTCCTTTTACTTCTTTTTCTTATCTGATTACTCTGGCTAGGACTTCCAAAACTATATTGAATGAAAATTGTGAGGGTGAACTTCATTGTCTTCTTCCTTATTTTAGAGGAAATGCCCTCAGTTTTTCATCATTGAGTATGGTTTTAGCTATGGGTTTGTCGTATATGATGTGTATTAAATTTAAGATATGTCCCCTCTATATCTACCTTGGAGAGAGGGTTTTTTTTTTTTTTTTTACCATAAATGGAATTTGAATATTTCCAAAAGCTTTTTGTGCATCTATTAACATGATCATATTATTTTCATTCTTGAATTTGTTAATGTATCACATTGATTTGTGGATATTGATCCATCCGTGCATCTGTGCGATATATCCCACTTGATCATGTTGTAAGATTCTTTTATTGTACTTTTAGAATCAGTTTCCTTATATTTTATGGAAGATTTTTACACCTATATTCTTCAATGATATTGACCTGTACTTTTCTTTTATTGTGATATCTTTCTCTGGTTAGAATATAAGAATAATCCTAGTCTCATACAATGAGTTCAGAATGGTTTCTTCCTCTGAAATTTTTTGGAAAATAGTTTGAGAATAATAAGTGTTAACTCTTCTCTAAATGTTTGATAGAATTCACTTGTAAACTCATTGGGTCCTGGACATTTGTTTGTTGGGAGTTTTTAAAATTACTGATTGTAATTTTATTTCTGGTCATTGATATGATCATATTTTCTATTTCTTCCTGGTTTAGTCTTGGGAGATTATACATTTCTAGTTATTTGTTCAATTCTTCCCTGGTGGCTCAAATGGTAAAGAACCCATCTGCAATGCAGGGACCCAGGCTCAATCCCTGGATTGGGAAGATCCCCTGGAGAAGGGAATGGCTACCCACTCTCATATTCTTGCCTGGAGAATTCCATGGACAGAGGATCCTGGGCTATAGTCCGCAGGGTCGCAAAGAGACATGACTGAGCAACTAACACTTTCAGTCTTGGGAGATTATACATTTCTAGTTATTTGTTCATTTCTTCTAGGTCATCCATTTTAATTGTGTGGTGTATTGCCTTTATTACACATGTGCTTTTACTAATATGCTTGTTCTCTTGTAATTTTCATGTTTCTCCTTGTGGCCTTTTCTTATTCACTTAGAGAATTCCCATTATCATTTTTTGTAAAACTGGTTTTGTGGTACTAAACTCTTTTACCTTTTGCTTGTCTTTAAAACTTTTGATCTCTTCATTAAGTCTGAATGAAAGCCCTGCCAAGTAAAGTATTCTTGGTTGTAGGTTTTCCCTTTTTATTACTTTAAATATATTGTGCCATGTCTTTCTACTGAAAAGTCTGCTGTTAGCCTTATGGGAATTTTCTTGTATCCAATTTGTTGCTTTTCCTTTACTGCTTTTAATATTTTCTCTTTATTTTACATTTTTGCCATTTTAACTACAATGGATATTTGTGTGGTCATCTTTGGGTTGATCCTGTTTGAGACATTAATGTGTTTTGGGGGCCTTGAAGTCTGTTTCATTTTTTGGGCTAGGGAAATTTTCACTAATATGTTTTCAATTATGTTCTCTGCCTCTTCTCTGTCTTCTTCTGGGACCCCAGAATGCTAATATTAGTTAGTTGTTGTTATTAGTTGTTTCTTGCCTCTCTGGAATTCTCTTCAATATAATCAGGTGGGTCTGACCCAGGTTACTTCCAAATTACTGTTTGTGCCCTGGGTATGAGTGTGTGAGATTTTTGTGTGCCTTTTAAGAGTAGAGTCCTGTTTCCCACAGCCCTCCCAATCTCCCCAAAGAAAGCCATACTGACCTTCAAATCCAAATGTTCTAGGAGCTCATCTTCCCAGCACAGGACCCCTGGGCTGGGAAGCCCAATATTGATTTTTCTCCCCTGTGGTCAGCGAAGGGGAGGGTGGTGTGCTACTGGCTAACAACAGTTGGGTAGGACTTCTGACTTATTTCCCTAGCCCAGTGAGGATGGGGCCCTCAGTTACCTGGATTCTCTGATCAGGCTTACCAGATGATCAGGACTGGGCACTATATTCAATAGTAGATGGGGCTATGAATTACATTCACTCTCCTAGCAGTGCAGCACTATGAGACTGAGGGCCTATATGGCTCATTGGGAACCCAAATCAGGTAATAATGTACACTACATTCCCTGGTTAGGTACAATCACCAGTGTTGCTCTGCATACAGGGAAAACCAGGAAAGTGCTCTTTATTCGAGGGCCACTGTAGGCAGGGCTATTTGAATGGGTTATGCAGCTTCTCATGCTCTCTGGTAGATTACCTGTTCAGGCAGACAGAAGCTGTATTCTGCACTGATTAGGGCTATGAATTAGTTTCCCTGTCCAGACACAGTGGGAGAAGCAGCTCTAAATCTGGTAAAATCCCTTTTGTTCTTTAAGCTAACCCATGTCCCAAGTTCCCTGGCTGAACAAGTCCACTGACATGCCCTGAAGATTATTGGTCCTGCCTGCCCATCTGTTGGCTTGAGTATGGCTGGCTTACAAAGATTCCAGGTGTTCCCACCATTCCTTCTGCTCATATGGAGCTGGGAGACACTCTTTACAGTAGGTGGGGTCATATCGCAGTTCCTCTTCCTGGGAACCAATCCAGGCTTCTCCCAATTTTTCCCAAACTGGTATTCCTATCAGGAGGGGCTGGGAGCTACTTTCAGCCTTGGTTAATAATTAATTCCCTTCCCTGGGCATAGCAGGGGAACCTGCCATGTCCAGTACTGGCTTTTATTTGGGGGAGGGGGGGATAAGCTCTGCCTGCCCACCTCTTGGTTACTCAGCTTCCAGGTGCTCTCACTAGCTCTTGCGGTCAGATGGGGCTGGAAGACACTGTCCCCAGCTGTGGGGCTATGACTCAGCTCCTTACATTGAGGTGGCAAACCAGTCCCCAGGGCCAGCAAAATTCCACATTTGAGGACCTGAATCAGACATATCTGTACCACAATGAGTTCCTTGGTCAGAGTGAACTTGAGCTTGGTTTTACAGATAAATAAAGACACTGGTTGAGATTATTACTTGAGCACTGCTGGTATGGAGTTGGTCTGCCAATGTCTGTGTGCTGGTGGTGGTGTAAGCATCTCCCTCTTCTTTGTCACAGTCAGATTCCCAGTGGTTAAGAACTGCATACTTCCCTGCAGTCCCCATGTGGCAAGACCAGAATAGGGGCTTCCATGAAGTAAGTGACCCACAGTGCTGGGGGTGTTAGTTGTCCTCCCTGGGCTATTTTGTCACTGGAGGAACTGGGGCTCAAGGGAGACATCTGTTTGGTGCTGCACTGGCTTGTGGTATGGGCAATGTTGTCTGTATAGTTGCTTCCCTTACCCTTCTAATGCCATCTGTCTTGATCTTTGTGGTTCAGGGAGCTGTTTCAGCCTCACCTCTGTTTTCTAAGATTATCTCAGTGGTGTCTTGTTAGTAAATAGTTGTTAGGTGTTCTTCTTGTGAGGGAAAGTAAGGAATGATCTATGTCACCATCTTAGTGATGTCACTCCTAATTTATTGTGTTAGTTGTTAGTGTCTTCCCTTTTTTCTCCCTCATTCTAGCTAGTTTTAGCAATATTGTTGTCTTCAAAGTCTCAATTTTAGATATACATGATTTCATCTATTGTGTTTCTCTTCTCCAGTTTCTATCATTTTCATCTAATTTTGTGTTTAGTTTGCTCTTTTATTTTTTGGTTCTTCCAGGTATAAAATTTGGTTATTGCTTTGAGATCTTTCCTAATGTAAACATGTATAGCTGTAAATTCCCTTCTAACCACTGCCTTTGCTGCATCCCATAAATTTTGGCCTGTGTTTTATTTTTCTTTTGTCTATAAGTATTATCTAATTTATGTCATTATTTCTTCTTTGACCCATTGGTTGTTTAGGAATATATTGTTTTTACTTACTATGAATTTTCTATTTTCCACCTTTTTTAAATTTCTAGCTTTATTCCCTTATGATCTGTGTTAGTCTGCTTGGGCTGCCATAACAGAATACCAGACTAGGTAGCTTCAACAATAGATATTTATTTTCCCAGGTTTCTGGAGGTTGGATGTCCAAAATCAAGGTGTCAACATGGTAGGTTTCTGTGAGTCCTATGTTTTGGATTGCAGACAGCTGCCTTTTTGCTGTGTCCTCACATGGCTTTTCCTCTGTTTGCATACGAAGAACCAGAGATCTCTGATATCACTCACTATTTTTTATAAGGACACCAATCCTATTAGATTAAGGCCTCACCCACATGACTTAATTTAACTTTAATTACCTCCTTAAAGACCCTATCTCCAAACATCATTTCATTAGGGATTGTACTTTTAATATGCATATATACATACATATATATATATATATATATTTCAAGAGAGACACAATTCAACCCATGACATAGTCTGAGAGGATGTTTTGTTGATTTCACTGTTTTAAATTAATGAGATTTTTCTGTGACCTAATATATGTTTATCCTGGAGAATGTTCCATGTGCTCTTGAGAATACATATCCTTCTGTTCAATGAATCATTTTTCTCTATAATATATAAATATATATGTTTTATAAAATATATATACTGAATATATTTATACACATATACATATATGTATGCTTTATGTATTTTGGGCTTCTGTTGTTTGGGTCACATATGTTTATAATTGTTTTATATATATATATATATGTATATATATATATATATGATGAGGCAGGAGACCTGGGTTCAATCTCTGGATCAGGAGAATCCCCTGGAGAAGGGAATGGCTACCCACCCCAGTATTTTTGCCTGTAGAATTTCATGGACAGAGGAGCCTAATGGGCTATAGTCCATGGGGTCACAAAGGGTAGGATACAACTGAGTGACTAACACTTTCATAGGGCTTCTCTGGTGGCTCAGACAGTAAAGAATCTACCTGCAACACAGGAGACCCAGGTTTGATCCCTGGGTTGGGAAGATCCCCTTGATAAGGGAATGGCTACCCACTCCAGTATTCTTGCCTGGAGAATTCCATGGAGAGAGGAGCCTGGTGGGCTATAGACCATGGGTTCCTGAAGAGTCAGACACAACTGAGTGACTTTCACTTTCACTTATATATGATGAATAGAAACTTATCAATATATCCTTCTCTCTTATACTAATTTTTTACTTAAAATTTGTTTTATCTAATGATGTAGTGATGCTAGTTCTCTTTGGGTTACTATTTAAATGAAAATTTGTTTCATTCATTCACCATGAATCTATTTGTATCTTTGGATCTAAAATGAATCTCTTATAGACAGCATATTCTTGGATTATACATTTTTATCCATTCTTCACATCCCTAATAGTGACTGAAGTGTTTAATCTATTTATATTCCTGCTAAGAATGGACTTTCTTCTGCCATTTGTTTTATATCTTATAGTGTTTCTGTATTTGTTTGTAGTTAGATGATTTTTTTTTGTAATGAACTGTTTTGATTCCCTTATTTATTTTTGTGTATATTCTTTAGTTATTTTTATTGTTTAAAATGGGGTTATTTAATATCTGACATTTATAACAATACAATTTGAATTGATACCAACCTAATTTATATAGCATACAAAAATTATGCTCCTATATAGCTCCATCCTCTCTCTACATCATTGTTGTCACAAATTACATCTTTATACAGTGTTCCCAATAATAGGTTTATAATTATTTTTATGTATTCACCTTTTAAATCATGTTCAGTTCAGTTCAGTCTCTCAGTCATGTCTGACACTTTGACACCCCATGAATCGCAGCGCACCAAGCCTCCTGTCCATCACCAACTCCTGGAGTTCACTCAAACTCATGTCTGTCAAGTCGGTGATGCCACCCGGCCATCTCATCCTCTGTCATCCCCTTCTCCTCCTGCCCCCAATCCCTCCCAGCATCAGAATCTTTTCCAATGAGTCAACTCTTCACATGACATGGCCAAAGTATTGGAGTTTCAGCTTCAGCATCAGTCCTTCCAATGAACACCCAGGACCAATTTTCTTTAGAATGGATTGGTTGGATTTCCTTGCAGTCCAAGGGACCCTCAAGAGTCTTCTCCAACACCACAGTTCAAAGCATCAATTCTTTGGCGCTCAGCTTTCTTCATAGTCCAACTCTCACATCCATACATGACCACTAGAAAAACCATAGCCTTGACTAGGCGGACTTTTGTTGGCAAAGTAATGTCTCTGCTTTTGAATATGCTATCTAGGTTGGTCATAACTTTTCTCTAAGGAGTAAGTGTCTTTTAATTTCATGGCTGAAATCACCATCTGCAGTGATTTTGGAGCCTGGAAAAATAAAGTCTGCCACTGTTTTCCCATCTATTTCCCATGAAGTGATGGGACCAGATGCCATGATCTTCATTTTTTGAAAGTTGAGTTTTAAGCCAACTTTTTTACTCTCCTCTTTCACTTTCATCAAGAGGCTCTTTAGTTCTTCAGTTTCTGCCATAAGGGTGGTGTCATCTGCATATCTGAGGTTACTGATATTTGCGAGATCTTAGTTCCCCAACCAGGGATCAAACCCATGTCCCCTGAAGTGAAAGCATGGAGTTCTAACCAATGGACGGTCAGGGAATTTCCTCATTATATTTAAGTGGATATTTTACATTGTAATTTTTTTCCTACTTTTTGGCTGTACCATGTTGCATGTGGGATGTTAGTTCTCCATTCAGGGGTCAAGCCTGTGCTCCCTACAGTGGATGTGCTGTGTCTCATCCCCTGAACCACCAAGGAAGTCCCAATGCTGTAATATTCTAACTTTTAAATAATTTACACTATATGTTTATTAACTTTTACAAACTATTTTTATATACAATGTGTTCCTATTTGTTTTTAGTCACTGAAGTCTCTGTTCCTTTTGCTCATGTTCAGCTAATGCTTTGACAGATTTTTCTTGAATGCCAAGAGATAAAGACAAAATAAGGGATAATAAAAGAAACATAAAAGAGAAACTTAATCAACCTCCCCAAACAAACACCTCTTCCAGTTTTTGCAGATTGACTCTGTTTGGGTGTACTCCTTTAAGAGTCTTGCATTGAACCCAAGGATAAGCCCAAAATAAAAGCTTAGAATTTCACTCTTGCCCTGGACATGGGCATGGGTATTTAAATGCACCTGTATCCATGAGTGCATTTGGATATCCTAATTTTTCAAAAGACCTCCCTCAGATTTTCCTCTCAGACTTTAAGTGGTTTATTGTCTTAGTCATATCTGCTGCTCCAGGCATCTGTAGGGTTTATTTCTCCTTGCAGTATTTTCCAGAAATGCCCACAACTCTTCCATTCTGAGTTCCAAGTTTTGAAACTAAAGACTGTCTTACATCAGTCCTTCAGGTTTTTCCCCAGCTAGGCTGAACAGACATACACAAGTCAGATCAGAGTAAGTTCTGCTCTGCTCCAACTAGAAGTAGAGAGCAAAATCCCACAGGGGAAACATGGTCCGCCACCACTTTAAGACTGCTTAAGTCTTAAAGGAGTGGGTATGACAAGGGTAAATAAAAATGCCAGAAAATTTTCCTATGATTTCACATTTTCTTTTTCTTAATTCAATGTTCTCTCGGTTGCTATAAACAGCTGGCTGTTTTCCAGATTTCTGACAAAGTTTATTCTGTTTCTACTGTTTTCTTGTTTTTATTTTTAAAAATTTCTGTGAAGGACTTCCTTGGCAGTCCAGTGGTTAAGACTCTGTGCTCCTATTGTAAGGGGCACAGGTTCAATCCCTGGTCTGGAAACTAGCATCCTACATGCTACCTGATGTGGCCAATACACACACACACACACACATACACACACGTATATATCAGTTCAGTTCAGTCACTCAGTCGTGTCTGACTCTTTTTGACTCCATGAATTGCAGCACGCCAGGCCTCCCTGTCCATCACCAACTCCTGGAGTTCACTCAAACTCATGTCCATTGAGTCGTTGATGCCATCCAGCCATCTCATCCTCTGTCGTCCCCTTCTCCTCCTGCCCCCAATCCCTCCCAGCATCAGAGTCTTTTCCAATGAGTCAACTCTTTGCATGAGGTGGCCAAAGTACTAGAGTTTCAGCTTTATCATCATTCCTTCCAAAGAAATCCCAGGGCTGATCTCCTTCAGAATGGACTGGTTGGATCTCCTTGCAGTCCAAGGGACTCTCAAGAGTCTTCTCCAACACCACAGTTCAAAAGCATCAATTCTTCAGTGCTCAGCTTTCTTCACAGTCCAACTCACACACACACACACACACACACACATATATATATATATATCAGAGAACAGGAACTTAGATTGGCCTGCTTAGCCATTCTGTTGATGTAACTCTTTTCATTTTGAAAGATGGTTTTGTTGGATGTAAAATTCTTCACTGATTTCTTTCAGCTTTTTGAATATATCTCCTTTCTATCTTCTGGCATACATTGTTTCTGGTGAGAAATAAACTGTTGCTCTTATTGAGATTGTCTTGTACATCATGAGTCATATTTCTCTTGCTGTTTTCTAGATTGTCTATTTGTCTTTGAGTTTCAAATTTTTTTTTTAAGTTAAGGTGTCTGAGTATAGATCTCTTTGCATTTATCCTATTGGAGTTTATTGAACTCTTGGATATATAACCTAATATTTTTCATTAAATTTGGGAATTTTTCAGCCATTATTTCTTTGCATAAATTTTGTGTTCCTTTCTCTTTTTTCTCCTTGTAGTACTTCCATTACATGTATACTGGTTTATTTAAAGGTGCCCTTCATTTAACCTGACTTTTTTTTCCCTTTTCTTTTTCCTCTCTGTTCTTTGGATTGCAATAATTTCCATGTATCTTCAAGTTTGCTGATTCTTTCATATTCTAACTCAACTCTACTGCTGAGCACCTCAGTAAAATTTTCATTTAAATTATTTTAGTTTTCAACTCTGGAATTTCCTATTGTTGGGTTCTTGGTAAAATTTTGTCTATTGATTCTATTTGAAAAAAAAGATTCATCATACTTTTATTGCTTTGATCATGGTTTCCTTTAGTTCTTTGAGCATATCTATTATAGCTGCTTTGAAATCTTTTCCTGCTAAATCCAACATGTTGGCTCTCTCAAAGGCAGCTGTGTTACCTGATTTTCCCCTATGTATTGATCATACTTTCATCTTTCTTTGCATGTTCCATAATTTATTGTTGGGAATTGCTAATTATTGTAGTAACTCTGGCATATCGATCACTTTGCCTCTAGGGCTCATTTTTTTGGCTTGTTTTTTAGTTCAGAGACTTGGTTGTACCATTTTATTGAAGTCTATTTCTGCTGCAGTGTGAAGTATCTGGTTTCACCCTTCAGAGCATGTAGCCTTGGGCATGCATACAGCCCCCATGTGATGACATAATTTTAGCAGTTCTCTTTATTATTGTCTCTTTCCCTTATATCTGTTGTCTGCCTCTGTTAGTATATTTATTCAGCCATTTGCCTCTACTAATTGCTGGGTGATTGTCTTATTTATTAAAACAGTGACCTGGGTCATAAATTGCTGTACTATCTAGTCCAATTAAATTTGGGCAGTTTTTTCAGCAGTAGTATTTGAAACCAGTTTTCAAGATTTGTTTCTATTACAGGAGAGCTCTTGTTTGCTGTGTGGGGGGTGGAAATTTTTTGCATTCCCACTTCTAAGTTATTTGGCTGGTCTAATAATTAAATTGATATAAGACAGATTAATATGAAAAACAAAGAGAAGTTTAATAACTTGCATATTTCCTGTATACATTATAGATACCCAGGAAAACTAAGTGACTCTCTGAAATTGATGAAGCCATCACTTTAAGTACTATCTTCAGCTAAAGACAAAAGATATTGAGGGTGGGAAATAAGTTATGGGAGGTTAATAGGAAAAGCAAAGTAAACAAGGATAAGGTAGTTAAACAGATTGAAGCCATTGCCTTCTCCATTGGTAAGAGTTTTTAGAGATTTAGAGTCATCCTTCTCTTTCTGGTGCAAAAAGGGAGATTTGCTGACAAATAGAGAGTTCCCTTATAAATGTAAATGTGCCTTACAAAATGGTAAAGTCTACTAAGTTTTCAGAGCTTCTCTCATGTCTGCTGTTTGTTTTTTTTTTTTTTTTTTTTAATAACCAGCTTAAAATACTCAATATGCCCCATATTTTGGCGTGGCAAAATCTGCTCTCCTTCAGTTGTCTCTTTCCATGATTCCCTCTGTTAAACATCTAGCTGGTCTATGGCTTAGTTTATTTCTCTAATGGAGTTACAGCAGAGGTCCCCAGGCCCTGGGCTATGGACGATTACCAGTCTGTGGCCTGTTAGGAACCTGGCTGCACAGCAGGAGGTGAGAGGAGGGTGAGTGAGCAAAGCTGCATTTGCCCCTCCCCATTATTGCCCACTGCTCCCCATCACTCCCCATTGTTTGCATTACTGGCATTACCTCTTGAACCATCGCTCGCATTACCACCTGAACCATTGCCACCCCCACCCCAATCCTCATCCCACCCTCACCTCTCTCCATGGAAAAATTGTCTTCCATGAAACTGATCCGTGGTGCCAAGAAGATTGGGGACTGCTGAGCTATACAGTATCCCCTTCGTTGCTTACTACTAAAATCTCCATTGCTTTTAGAGCACCCTTAGGCTTAAATTACCCTACATTGTATTCTAAATAAATTGTTTACTTGAGGGAAAGCATTAACCTATCTGTTCTTATTTCCTGCCTCTCATCCTTGAGCAAAATCTCCACACCACTGCCCCAGAACAGCTGGCAGGAAAAGTGGCCTAATTCTTTCAGACTAAAACTTCTGATTTATGAGCAAGGTGCTAATTGAGGGTAGTAACCTCTGGTCTTCTTGGCTTACCTTTCCTGGAGCTCTCTCCTTGGCAGCCTCTCATTGCTGCCTGAGCAAGCCTGTGTAATGATGATCAGCCACTGAAATTCTCAGCCTGCCTTTCCTGAGGGGGATAGTCTGTCCCACAATTGTGGATGAAGAGTCCTAAAGTTCTAAATCACTCTTGCCTAGGAGAGAGCTTCTGCCACACCGAACTGGAGGGTGGGATGAGGGTGGTCTGCCACTACAGAGCAAATGCCATAGATTTCACTGGTAAATTGTGGGGAGAGTTGGGCTGCATCTACTTGGGGTAGAGCTTAAAACATGCTGAGCTGGTGAGGGGTGCAAATGCAGGGAGTAGGTTGTATTTCAAATGCTATAAACTTGCCATTAGTACTGACTTTTAGTAGATTTTTTTACATAATTATTTCTTCATTTGCTATATGCTCTTAGAAGGATTCCCAGAGACTTAAAATGCCTGTTTTAAGAATAATTTTTAATGGGAAAAGTGTCTGTGGAGTTGAAAGTCATTCAGATCAGTCGCTCAGTCATGTCTGACTCTTTGTGACCCCATGAATCGCAGCACGCCAGGCCTCCCTGTCCATCACCAACACCCAGAGTTCACCCAGACTCACATCCATCGAGTCAATGATGCCATCCAGCCATCTCATCCTCTGTCGTCCCCTTCTCCTCCTGCCCCCAATCCCTCCCAGCATCAGAGTCTTTTCCAATGAGTCAACTCTTTGCATGAGGTGGCCAAAGTACTAGAGTTTCAGCTTTATCATCATTCCTTCCAAAGAAATCCCAGGGCTGATCTCCTTCAGAATGGACTGGTTGGATCTCCTTGCAGTCCAAGGGACTCTCAAGAGTCTTCTCCAACACCACAGCTCAAAAGCATCAATTCTTCGGTGCTCAGCCTTCTTCACAGTCCAACTCTCATATCCATACATGACCACAGGAAAAACCATAGCCTTGACTAGATGAACCTTTGTTGGCAAAGTAATATCTCTGCTTTTCAATATGCTATCTAGGTTGGTCATAACTTTCCTTCCAAGGAGTAAGCGTCTTTTAATTTCATGGCTGCAGTCACCATCTGCAGTGATTTTGGAGCCCAAAAAAGTAAAGTCTGACACTGTTTCCACTGTTTCCCCATCTATTTACCATGAAGTGATGGGACCGGATGCCATGATCTTCGTTTTCCGAAAGTCATTCAGTCATGTCCAACTCTTTGCAATCCCACGGACTGTAACCAGCCAGCCTCCTCTATCCATGGAATTTTCCAGACAAGAATACTGGAGTGGATAGCCGTTCCCTTATCCAGGGAATTTTCCAAACCCAAAGATTGAACCCAGGTCTCCTGCATTGCAGGTGGATTCTTTACCATCTAAACCATCAGCGAAGCCCTTTTCATACCACTGTTGTGAAATTTATCTCCTTTGGTCATGATTTCTTAAAAGGGTTTTTCTGCATCCTCCTCTTAGGACAATTACGTTTTTTTTTAATTTTTTTAATTAATTTTATTTTATTTTTAAACTTTACATAATTGTATTAGTTTTGCCAAATATCAAAATGAATCCACCACAGGTATTCAGCAGCTTGGAGTTGTCTCACATCCCAATGATTGTTCTTTTTGTTTTAGTCTTTTTTCTTCTATTTAACTTTAGATAGTTTCTAAACAATTTGCTACATAATCAAATTCACTAGTCATTTTTCTTTGGTTTCTAATTATCTGTTAACACCATATAGCACGTTTTCATCTGTCATTCTTTTAATTATAAAAGTTCAATTTTCATATTCTTCATGATTCTTCTTAACATGCTTATGTTTTCTTCTACTTTTTGAGCATATGGAATATAGTAACTTTTAGAATTTGTTTTCTACTAATTCTATTATTTCAGTCACTCCTTAGTCTGTTTTTACCATGAATTTTTCTTTCCTTTATTCGTTTTATTATACTTCTCATTGAATGCCTGGTAATTATGTATTGAATGCCAAATACTGTGAATTTCATCATGTTGGGTGCTAGATAGTTTAATTACCATTAATATTCTTGAGTCTTGTTCTGGGACACAGTGAAGTTACTTATGAACAATTCAATCTTCATAGCACTTGTTTTTAAGCTTTTCTCAGTCAGTCCAGAGCACCCTTTAGTCAAGGCATATTTTTCCCTATTACTCACTACATTATACCCTTATGAGCACTAGAGCTCTTGGTCCACGAGTTACCAGTTTCTTCCACTCTGGCTGAAGGCAAAATGAGCTGTTTCTGGCCCAGAGATCCAGACACTGTATCCCATGTTCTTTTTGGATAGTTCTTGAGGGTCTCCATTTTGAGAACCATGGCCATGTAGTATAAACTCACATAGCATTAAAAGAGTTATTTAAACTTTAGGTATGAAATTTGCAAGATCCAATAAATGACAGGGGGATTGACAGTAAAAAAAAAAAAAGGCATAAAGCTTATAGTAGAAAAGTCTCCTTAAAAGTCCATTTCTGACATTTAAAAACCAGTGTCTCACTAAAAATAACACTGACATGAGCTAAATATTCCAACAGCTGTCATCTTAATTAAAGCTCCTTGAATATGATGAGAAACATTTGGTTCCCTGTTGTTTGAAGAGAAGACTTTATATAGTACCTGCTGTGTACACAGCCCATCTCTCTGATATCCTTAGCAACAGTCATTCTGCTGCTCATCCCACTGCTCCAAAGTTTTGGGTAATGGGATGGGGGATTGTAGAAATAGCAAATTCTGAAAATAGAATAAATTCAGTCATAGACTTTGCCTTAATTGGTAACCTGTAGCTCCATTTGATAATATAACACAGTACCACATACAGGTTCACTTATTTGATTTGATGATTTTTTGAAGATGCGACCCGATTTAAGGTAGGAATTCTTAACTAGCGTTCAGTTCAGTCACTCAGTCATGTCTGACTCTTTGTGACACCATGGACTGCAAAACACCAGGCTTCCCTGTCCATCTCCAACTCCTGGAGCTTGCACAATCTCAAGCCCGTCAAGTCAGTGATGCCATCCAACCATCGCATCCTCTGTTGTCCCCTTCTCCTCCTGCCTTCAATCCTTCCCATCATCAGGATCTTTTCCAATGAGTCAGTTCTTCGCATCAGGTGGCCAAAGTATTGGAATTTCAGCTTCAGCATCAGTCCTTCCAATGAATATTCAGGACTGATTTTCTTTAGGACAGACTGGTTGGATCTCCTTGCAGTCCAAGGGACTCTCAAGAGTCTTCTCCAACACCACAGTTCAAAAGTATCAATTCTTCAGTGTTCAGCTTTCTTTACAGTCCAACTCTAACATCCGTACATGACTACTGGAGAAACCATAGCCTTGACTAGACGGAACTTTGTTGGCAAAGTAATGTCACTGCTTTTTAATATGCTGTCTAGGTTTGTCATAGCTTTTCTTCCAAGGAGCAAGCGTCTTTTAATTTCATGGCTGCATTCACTATCCATAGTGATTTTGGAGCCCCCCAAAATAAAATCTGTCAATGTTTCTATTGTTTCCCCATCTATTTTTCATGAAGTGATGGAACCGGATGCTATGATCTTCATTTTTTGAAAGTTGAGTTTTAAGCCAACTTTTTTACTCTCCTCTTTCACTTTCATCAAGAGGCTCTTTAGTTCTTCTTCAGTTTCTGCCATAAGGGTGGTGTCATCTGCATATCTGAGGTTACTGATATTTCTCCCAGAGATCTTGATTCCGTCTTGTGTTTCATCCAGTCTGGCATTTCACATGATGTACTCTGTATATAAGTTAAATAAACAGGCTAACAATATATAGCCTATGTACTGCTTTCCCAATTTGGCACCAGTCCATTGTTCCACGTCCAGTTCTAACTGTTGCTTCTTGACCTGCATACAGATTTCTCAGGAGGCAGGTCAGGTGGTCTGGTATTCCCATCTGTTTAAGAATTTTCCACAGTTTATTGTGATCCACCCAGTCAAAGGCTTTGTTGTAGTCAATAATGCAGAAGTAGATGTTTTTCTGGAACTCTCTTGCTTTTTTGATGATCGATGGATGTTGACAGTTTGATCTCTGGTTCCTCTGCCCTTTCTAAATCCAGCTTGAACATCTGGAAGTTACGGTTCAAGTACTGTTGAAGCCTGTCTTGGAGAATTTTGAGCATTACTTTGCTAGTGTGTGAGATGAGTGCAATTGTGTGGTAGTTCATAACTAGCATATATGAACACATTTCAGAGACCCTGGAAGCCCTCTGAAATTATAAAATTCTCTGTGTGTGTGCATGGACTTTTATGTGGAGAGTGTCCATAGCTTTCTTTAGATTCTCAAAGTAGTGCATGACTAAAATAAGGTTTAGGAGTTTAACGCCTCAAAAGAGTTCAATTTCTCTCTCCTTCTCTTTCTACTACCCATCTTTTCTTTCTTGACAATAATGTTCACAAAGTTAGTAGCTCACAACAGTGAGAATTGTTATAAAGAAGCAGATTTAGAGCTAGATTTGATAGCACTGGAAAGACTGCATTAAAAAGTACACTGTTTTATTTGTCAGCTAGGATTTTAGTGTCTATACCCTTTGAAAACAGTCATATAAGGCAAAATTGTTTCTGATTACTATGGTTGATTTGAATTTGTCTAAAACTTTCAGGTGCATGAAAAGTAGAAAACTTCCTAAGGGTAAAGTGAAAATGTTAGTCTCTCAGTTGTGTCTGACTCTTTGTGATCCCATGGACTAGCCTGCAAGGGTCCTCTGTCCATGGAATTCTCCAGGCAAGAATATTGAAGTGGGTAGCCATTCTTTTCTTCAGGGAATCTTTCTGACCCAGGGACTGAACCCAGGTCTCCTGCACTGCAGGCAGATTCTTTACCACCTGAGCTACCAGGGAAGCCCCAAGAATACTGGAATGGGTAGCTATTCCCTTCTTCAGGGGATCTTCCCAACCCAGGGATCAAACCTAGGTCTCCCATAACTTCCTAAGTTCAGGATCAATGAAAGCATTTAAAAAGGAGGGTTCAGGATGGGGAACACAAGTATACCTGTGGCGGATTCATTTTGATATTTGGCAAAACTAATACAATTATGTAAAGTTTAAAAAAAATAAAATTAGGAAAAAAAATAATGTTTATAATTATATACTCTAGGTGTTTCTGGGGCAGGAGATAGATGCCCCCCCAGTGGTATATTGACTGGAGATTCATCCCTATGGACTGAAACTCCAAGATGAGACTAGGACAATTAAGGGAGGAGGCTAGGCCTTTCCCAAACCACATATTTCTCCTTCTTGAAGTCAGGAGACCTCCCTGATCACACATGTCCAGAAAAGCTCCTTGGAGACCAAAGGGCAGTGATGCTAATTAATGCCAGGCTACACGTGTCTTTTCAGTAAAATTCATCTTGGCTAAGAGATGCGTGCACACATATGGGAGGATCCTGAGATATACCAACTATGGACTGTGAACCAGGCAAATCAAAATGATTAACCAAAGGAAACATGGATGGCAAGCAACATTCTTTAGCTGCCATTGGCAAACTCTAAAGTAAATCTGGTTGTATCATATAAAAATTTCAAGAAAAATAAATGTAATTCATTGTACAAGGATGCCAAAAGGATTGGTCAAAAGAAATGCCCCATAAATGTAATTCTCAGCCATTAAAAAGAATACATTTGAATCAGTTCTAATGAGGTGGATGAAACTGGAGCCTATTATACAGAGTGAAGTAAGCCAGAAGGAAAAACATAAATACAGTATACTAACGCATATATATGGAATTTAGAAAGATGGTAACAATAACCCGGTGTACGAGACAGCAAAAGAGACACTGATGTATAGAACAGTCTTACAGACTCTGTGGGAGAGGGAGAGGGTGGGAAGATTTGGGAGAATGACATTGAAACATGTAAAATATCATGTAAGAAACGAGTTGCCAGTCCAGGTTCGATACACGATACTGGATGCTTGGGGCTAACTGGGATGACCCAGAGGGATGGTATGGGGAGGGAGGAGGGAGGAGGGTTCAGGATGGGGAACACATGTATACCTCTGGCAGATTCATTTTGATATTTGGCAAAACTAATACAATTATGTAGAGTTTAAAAATAAAATTAAATTAAAAAAAAATTCAAACTGCCATGAGGGCGTGGCTCAGCGACTCTTTCCAAATCCACCTGTGTGTTTATCCACACATACTGTACTTTTGTCCCCCTCTTCATAAATACTTTATTTGTTTCACTACTTTCTGTCTTTGTAGGAACTCTTTTCTGCAAAGCCAAAAGGCCAGGGCCCTTGTCACTAACCCCTGGGCTAGTAGCTAGGATCTGGTGCTCTCACCACCGTGACCTGGCCTCAGTCTCTGATTGGGAACAGCTGTTGCAAGCCAAGGCCACCCAAGATCTGGTCTTTTACAATAATCAGACAGAGGCAGCGATGGAAATGCAGATCTGAAGTTCTCTGGATCAGTCAGCTAATAGGATAGACATAGGAGAGGTAGGTAAATTTTACCTGCAACAAAATTACAATTTTAAGAGATTGAAAATATGTAGGTAGAAGATAGAAGGCTTCAAAGTTTAGGGGAAATGATAACCAAGTGGAAAATGGGTTAAAATGTTAATATTTCCTCATCTTGGCTTATTTCTCCCAGTATTCTTCCTAATTTTTTACATCTCATAGAATACTTAACTCTCAGTAGCCCTGCCACACACACACTTACGATTCAGAATCCACTTCAGATTTGCATTTGTATTGGTTCCCTCTGATCCATATTATTATAATAAGAGCTTTCTAACTGTCCAGGGCAATTTATGTATAGTATGAAAACAGATTGGTAAATATAACTTAAAATCAATTTTTAACTAATTGGTAGCCTGCATTCTTTAATGTTCCAATAGCAAAACTTTTGCTTTCTTTGTACAATGAATTGCATTTTATTTTTCTTGAAATGCTTATATGCTTTACAGCCAGATTCCTTTCCAACTGGAGAATGTTGATGCTATCCAAATCCACAAGGATTAAGTCACTGGAAACTGCAGTCACTGACCTTTAACACACCCAGAAAGGAGTTCAGAGTGGAGATCAGGAATGAGGCACTCTGTGCTCTGGGAAAAGCTGGCAGAACAGACCCTCAGATAGATATCTTCAGTAGAAAGTTTTATGAACCCCAATTCATGCATCTTATCATACCTAGAAAGGCACTAAAATCAATAATAGAGACATATGCTCCTCATGATCAGCAATAAACTTGCACTGAGATGTATGCTTAATTGCACATACTTCCCTCATCAAAATCACATATATTCTGACCTCCCCATCACCTCTGTAGAGCAGTTCCTCTGAGCTATCTGAGAGGCAATCTCATGGGCTATAGTGCTTATTGTTGTGCAGTTGCTAAGTCATGTTGGATTCTTTGCAACCACATGGACTGCAGCATGCCAGCTATCCCTGTCCTTCACTATCTTCCAGAGATTGCTCAAATTCATGTCCAGTGAGTCAATGATGCCATCCAACCATCTCATCCTCTGTTGCCCCCCTTCTTCTTTAGCCTTCAATCTTTCCCAGCCCTCAGGGTCTTTTCCAGTGAGTTTGCTCTTCCCATCAGGTGGCCATAGTATTGGAGCTTCATCTGTCCTTCCAATGAATATTCAGGGTTGATTTCCTTTAGAATTGACTGGTTTGATCTCTTTGCAGTCCAAAGGACTCTTAAGCGTCTTCTCCAGCACCACAATTTGAAATATTCAATTATTTGGTGCTCAACATTCTTGATGGTCCAACTCTCACGTTCATACATGACTACTGGAAAAACCATACCTTTGAATATACGGAGCTTTATCAGTAGAGTGATGTCTCTGCTTTTTAATGTGCTATCAAAGTTTGTCATAGCTTTCCTTCCAAGGAGCAAACATCTTTTAATTTCATGACTGCATTCACTGTCTGCAGTGACTTTGGACACCAAGAAAATAAAATTTATCACTGCTCCCACTTTTTCCCCTTGTATTTGCCATGAAGTGATGGGACTGGGATGCCATGATCTTAGTTTTTTGAATGTTGAGTTTTAGGCCAGCTTTTTCACTCTCCTCTTTCACCTTCATCAAGAGGCTCTTTAGTTCCTCTTCATTTTCTGCCATAAGGGTGGTGTCATCTGCATATCTGAGGTTATTGATATTTCTCCTGGCAATCTTGATTCCAGCTTGTGATTCATCCAGCCTGGCATTTCATGTGATGTAGTCTGCATATAAGTTAAATAAAGAGTGACAATATACAGCCTTGATGTACTCCCTTCCCAATTTTGAACCAGTCCAGTGTTCCTTGTCCAATTCTGACTGTTGCTTTTTGAGCTGCATACAGGTTTCTCAGGAGACAGGTAAGGTGGTCTTGGTATTTCCATCTCTTTAAGAATTTTCCACAGGTTAGGAATGGGTGGAGCTACGGAGAAAGACTGGCCAAAGAGGCCTTTTGATCACCAGCTATAAGAATCTTGAAAAAAGACTCTGATAGGGCCTGTGGCAGAGGCAGTCTATGTCCCGGCACAGTTGGCACTGCCAGGGTCCCTGCAAGCCAAGCAGCTGCACCACCTTCACACTCAAAACTCACTGGGGCAGAGCTGCCACAGGCAAAAAAAGTCTTGCATTTATGCATGCAGAGTCACTTCGGTCATGTCTGACTCTGCAACCCTGTGGCCTGCCAGGCTTCTTTGTCAGAGAAAGGCTTCTCCAAGCCAGAATATTGGAGCGTATTGGCCAAGACTGGTTGCCATACCCTTCTAGAGCACTATACTTCCAACTATCCTAGCTGCCAACCCTCCTGAGCACCTGGTGCTGCCAGAACCCCTGTGACCCAAGCAGCTGCACCACCTCCACATCTGGCCCTCACAGGGGCAAAACCAAGCCCTCCAGGGCAGCCTCAGGAGCTAAACCCCAGTGGTCGACCCATATGTAGAGATGGAAATAAAGCCACAATTGAAACCCAGGGGCAGTGTGGCTAAGGAAGAAGATCCAAAATCTTGCCACCAGCTGTACAAGATGTAGATTAAATCCACACGATCAACTAAGCAGACTCTATGTCTATGGAATATATAAAAGGCATTGAGAGTGCCCACAAAATAAAATGCACTAGCTCTGATAGCTGTGGACACTGGAGGCAAGAACACACAGGAGTAGGGCCAGATTAGAATCTGAGCAGTCCCCACAGCCGGTCCAGAGATCAGCACAGTGTTGGAGGACATCCTAGGGAGGTAGGGGGATTTCCAGCATAGGAAAGGACTCTGACAGCTGTGACTCAAGAAAAACATTTATTATTTTTATGTTTTGACTCGTTCTGTAGATTCTTTTGGATTTTTTTCCCCCTTCCCCACCCTCTGTTGTAGTTGTCGATTTTATTGGTACTAAGAAACCCAATTAAGCTTTTGAGCTTTTTTTTCCCTCAGTCACATTTTTTATTGCTGTCATAAACCTCTGCCTCTACACTGGTCCTTTGCAGTTCTGTGAAGTTTTCCTCTTTTTTTAATTTTAATTTTTTAAACTTATTATTTTTCTACATTTATTCCTTTGTTTGCTTTCCCTACTGTTCTTTTCCCTTTGCGGTTAATCTTTAATGTATATAAATCTTCTTTATCTGCCTCTATTTAACTTTGCATGTCTATTCTTTCTTTCTTTCCTTTCTCTCCTTTCCTCTGAACATATTTGTTAGTTTTATTTTCATTGCATTATTCCCCAATTGGCACCTTGCTTTAGTTTTGTTTTCCAGTTTGTGCTTTAATTAGTTTTGTTCTGGTAGATAATAATTTTTGATTTCCTTTGTTCACTGGGTCAATCTATTGTACTTTATTTTTGTTGAACTGTTTTGATTTTGCTTATGGTTGTATATGTATATCTGTATATTCAGTCACATTTTCTATTGTTTTAAACCTCTGCCTCTACATTAGGCTTTTGCAACTCTGTGGAGTTCCCCCCCCCTTTTTTTGTTCTTTTTCTGTTTTTTTCTCTTTTCTCTTTTTTACATTTTTAATTTTTTAAACCTATATTTTTCTACATTTATTCCTTTATTTGCTTTTCCTACTGTTCTTTTCCCCTTGCAGTTAATTTTTAATGTATATAAACCTTCTTCATCTACCTCTATTTAACTTTGCATATCTATTCTTCCTTTCTTTCCTTTCCTCTCAACATATTTTTTAGTTTTGTTTTCGTTGCTTTATTCCCTACTTGGCACCTTGCTTTAGTTTTGTCTTCCAATTTATGCTTAAGTTAGTTTTGTTCTTAATTGGTAAATATACTTTTTAATTTCCTTCGTTCACCAGATCAATCTATTGTACTTTATTTTTGCTGGACTGTTTTCACTTTGTTCATGGGTGTATATGTATATGTGTATATTCCATTATTTTAATTATTATTTGCCTGATTTTGTAACTGCCATTGGTCTGGGGTTTATCTTTGTTTACTCGTTTTTGGATATTGGTTTAAATCTCATTTAATGCCATTAAAAAAACCACTGGTGGAGTCTTTGTTCCTGACCAGAGATCAAGCACTGAGCCTTTGGAGTGGGAGCACTGACTCTAAGAACCTTGGTTACCAGAGAACTAACCCTAGTGAATATCAAATAGTGAGAACTCATACAAAGGAAACCATTGGAATACAAGACCCAGTATCACCCAACCACCAGTAGCACCCTGTGCAGGATGCCTCATCTAAACAACAAACAAAACAAAAATACAAACCCAGTCATCAGAAGACAGAATTACTACCTCACTCAGCCTTGCCCATCAGAGGAAAAAAACAAAAACTCAGCACAAATCTCACTCTATATGAAGCTCACACAAACCACTGGACCAATCTTAGGAGGGCAGAAACTAAAAGGAAGAAAGAGTTAAATCTTCTCCAAGGATAGAATTCAAGTTTCCTTGAAGCCTGGGAAAGGGAGACCTCAAACACAATAACTTAAAAAAAAAAAAAAGAAAAGGCAGAGAAATACTGCACAAATGAAGGAACAAACTAGAAACATAGAAATCCAAATAAAAAGAGGAAATGGGAAAATTACCTGAAAAAGAATTCAGAATAATGATAGTAAATATGATCAAAATCCTTGAAAACAAAATGGAGAAAAGGCAAGAATCAGTTAACAAAGACCTAGAAGAATTAAGAATAAACATACAGAGACAAACAACACAATTACTGAAAGTAAAAATACTCTAGAAGGAATCAATAGCAGAATATCCAAAGCAGAAGAACAAATCAATGAGCTGGGAGATAAAAGGGTGGAAATAACTTCTGAAGAGCAGAATAAAGTAAAAAGAATGAGCTGAGGACAGTCTCAGAGACCTCTGGGACCATGTCAAATGCACCAACATTCGAATTATAGGGGTCTCAGAAGAAGAAGCTGGAGAAGGAAATGGCAATCCACTCCAGTACTCTTGCCTGGAAAGTCCCATGGATGGAGGCGCCTGGTAGGCTGCAGTCCATGGGGTCGCGAAGAGTCAGACACGACTGAGCGACTTCACTTTCACTTTTCACTCTCATACATTGGAGAAGGAAATGGCAACCCACTCCAGTGTTCTTGCCTGGAGAATCCCAGGGACAGAGGAGCCTGGTGGGCTGCCATTTCTGGGGTCGCACAGAGTCAGACATGACTGAAGTGACTTAGCAGCAGTAGCAGCAGAAGAAGAGAAAAAGAAAGTGTATGAGAACATTTTTGAAGAGATTATAGTTGAAAATTTTCCCAACATGGAAAAGGAAACAGCCAATCAGGTCCAAGAGGCACAAAGAGTCCCATATAGGATAAACCCAAGGAGAAACACACCAAAACACATACTAATCAAACTACCAAAACTAAACACAAAGAAAGAATATTAAAAGAATCAAGGGAGAAGCAACAAGTAACATATAAGGGAAACTCCATGCACTTAACAGCTTATCTTTCAGCAGAAACTCTGCAGGGCAGAAGGGAATGGCAAGATATATTTAAAGTATGGAAAGGGAAAAATCTACAGCCAAGATTACTGTACCCAGCAAGAATCTCATTCAAAATTGATGGAGAAATTAAAAGCTCTTCATACAAGCAAAAGTTAAGACAATTCAGTACCACCAAACAAGCTTCACAATAAATGTTAAACAGACTTCTGTAGTCAAGAAATACAACAGAAGAATAAAAGATCTACAAAATCAAACCCAAACAATTAGAAAATGGCAATAGGAACATATATATCAATAATTACTTTAAATGGAAATGGATTAAATGTTCCAACCAAAAGACACAGACTGGCTGAATGGATACAAAAACAAGACCCATATATATAGTGTCTATAAGAAACCCACCTTAGACCTCAAGACACATATAGACTGAAAATGAGAGGACGGATAAATATATTCCATGCAAATGAGAAGCAAAAGAAAGTTGGAGTAGCAATCCTCATGTCAGACAAAATATACCTTCAAATAAAGATGACAAGTGATAAGGAAGGACACTACATAATGATCAAGAGATCAATCCAAGAGGAAGACATAACAATTGTAAATATCTATGCACCCAATATAGGAGCACCTCAATACATAAGACAAACACTAACAGACTTAAAAGGAGAAATTGACAGTAACACAATAATAGTAGGAGACTTTAACACCCCACTCACGCCAAAGGGCAGATCATCAAAACAGAAAATTAATAAGGAAACACAAGTCTTAAATGGTACATTAGATGAGATGGATCTCATTGATATCTTCAGGACATTCCATCCAAATGCAGAAGAATACACCTTCTTCTCAAGTGCACATGGAACATTCTCCAGGATAGACCACATCTTGAGTCACAAATCAAACCTCAGTAAATTTAAGAAAATTTAAATCATATCAACCATCTTATCCAACCATGCTATGAGACTAGATATAAATTAAAAGAAAAAAAAGAACTGTAAGAAATACAAACACATGGAGATTAAACCACACATTTCTAAATAACCAACAGGTTATTGAAGAAATCAAAAGAGAAATCAAAAAGTTTATAGAAACACATGACAATTAAAATGCAAAAACTCAAAACCTATGGGATGCAGCAAAAGTAGTCCTAAGAGGAAAGTTTATAGCAATAGAATCCTACCTCAAGAAACAAGAAAAACTTCGAATAGACAGCCTAACATTATACCTAAAACAACTGAAAAAAAAGAAGAATAAAAAACCCCCAAAATTCATAGAAGGAAGGAAATCATAAAGATCCAAGCAGAAATAAATGAAAAAGAAATGAAATAAACAATAGTAAAGATTAATAAAACTAAAAGCTGGTTCTTTGAGAAGATAAACAAAATTGATAAGCCTCTAGCCAGACTCATTAAGAAAAAAAGAGAGAAGAATCAAATCACCAAAATTAGAAATTAAAAAATAGAGGTTAAAACAGACAATGCAGAAACATAGATTATAAGAGACCATTATGAACAACCTTATGGCAATAAAATGGATAACCTGGAAGAAATGGACAGATTCTTAGAAAAGTTCAATCTTCCAAAACTGAACCAGGAAGAAATGGAAATTATGAACAACCCAATTACAAGCACTGAAATTGAAGCTGTTATCAAAAATCTCCCCAAAAACAAAAGCCCAGGACCAGATGGCTTCACAGGAGAATTCTACCAAACATTTACAGAAGAGCTAATGCCTATCCTTCTAAAACTCTTTCAAAAAATTGCAGAGGAAGGAACACTTCCAAATTCATTCTACGAGGCCACCATCATGCTGATACCAAAACAAGACAAAGACAACACACAAAAAAAGAAAACTATAGGCCAATATCACTGATGAACATAGATGCAAAAATCCTCAAGAAAATTTTATCAAACAGAATTCAGCAACACATCAAAAAGCTCATACACCATGATCAAACCATCATCCCTTGGCTCATTCCAGGGATGCAAGGATTCTTTAATATATGGAAAGCAATCAATGTGATATACCATATTAACAAATTTAAAGATAAAAACCATATGGTCATCTCAATAGATGCAGAAAAAGCCTTTGACAAAATCCAGCACCCATTTATGATTAAAACTCTATAAAAAATGGGCATAGAAGGAACTTACCTCAACATAGTAAAGGCCATAAATGATAAGCCTACAGCAAACTTTATTCTCAATGGTGAAAAAAACTGAAAGCATTCCCCCTAAGAACAGGAACAAAACAAGGGTATCCACTTTTGCCACTACTATTCAACATAGTTCTGGAAGTCCTAGTTACAGCAATCAGAGAAGAAAAAGAACTAAAAGGAATCCAGATTGGAAAGGAAGTTAAGCTCTCAATGTTTGCAGATGACATGCTACTGTACATAGAAAACCCTAGAGATAGTATCAGAAAATTACTAGAACAAATCAGTGAATTTAGCAAAGTTGCAGGATACAAAATCAATACACAGAAATCACTTGCATTTCTATATACTAACAATGAAAAATCAGAAAGAGAAATTAAGGAATCAATCACATTCACCAATGCAACAAAAAGAATTAAATATCTAGGAATAAACTTACCTAAGGAGACAAAAGGACTGTTCACAGAAATTATAAGACATTAATGAAAGAAATCAAAGAGGACATAAACAGATGGAAAAATATTTCATGTTCCTGGGTAGGAAGAATCAATATTGTGAAAATGACTATACTACCAAATGCAATCTACAGATTTAATGTGAGCCCCATCAAACTACCAATGGCATTTTTCACAGAACTAGAATGAAAAAATTCACAATTCATATGGAAACACAAAGACCCCGAGTAGCTTAAGCAGTCTTGAGAAAGAAGAATGGAGCTACAGGAATCAAGCTTCCTGACTTCAGATTATACTACAAAGATACAGTCATCAAGACAGTATGGTGCTGGCACAAAAACAGAAATACAGACCAATGGAACAAAATAGAAAGCCCAGAAATAAACCCATGCACCTATGGGTACTTTATTTTTGACAAAGGAGGCAAGAATATACAACGGGGCAAAGACAGCCTCTTCAGTAAACGGTGCTGGGAAAACTGGGCCGCTACATGTAAAAGAATAAAATTAGAAGACTTCCTAACACCACACACAAAGATAAACTCAAAATGGATTGACGACCTAAATGTAAGACCAGAAGCTATAAAACTCTTAGAGGAAAGCATAGTCAGAACACTTGATGACATAAATCAAAGCAAGATCCTCTATGACCAACATCCTAGAGTAATGGAAAGAAAAACAAAAGTAAACAAGTGGGACCTGATTAAACTTAAAAGCTTCTGCACAGCAAAGGAAACTATAAGCAAGGTGAAAAGACAACCCTCAGAATGGGAGAAAATAATAGCAAATGAAACAACTGACAAAGGATTAATTTCCAAAATATACAAGCAGCTCATACAACTCAATACCAGAAAAATGGGCAACCCAATCAAGAAGTGAGAAAAAAATCTAGATGGACATTTCTCCAGAGAAGACATGCAGATGGCTAACCAGCACATGAAAGGATGCTCGACATCACTCATTATTGGAGAAATGCAAATCAAAACTATGGTGAGATATCACCTCACACTGGTCAGAGTGGCCCTCATCAAAGGGTCTACAGACGTTGAATGCTGGAGGGGGTGTGGAGAGAGGGGAACGTTCTTGCACTGTTGGTGGGAATGTAAATTGATACAGCCACTATGGAGGATGTTATGGAGATTCCTTTAAAAACTAGGAATAGGACCACCATATGACCCAGCAATCCCACTCCTAGGCATATACCCTGAGGAAACCAAAATTGAAAGAGACACATGTATTCCATTGTTCGTTGCAGTACTGTTTACAATAGCTAGAACATGGAAGCAGCCTAGATGTCCATCGAGAGATGAATGGATGGATAAGTTGTGGTGCATCTACACAATGGAATATTACTCAGCCATGAAAAGGAATGCATTTGAGTCAGTTCTAATGAGGTGGATGAACCTAGAACCTATTATAGAGTGAAGTGAGTCAGAAAGAGATAGATAAATACCTTATTCTAATAAATATATACAGAATCTAGAAAAATGGTACTGAGGAATTTATTTATAGGGCAACAGTAGAGAAACAGACATAGAGAATAGACTTATGGACATGGGGAGAGGGGAGGAGAGGGTGAGATGTATGGAAAGAGTAACAAGGAAACTTACACTACCATACGTAAAATAGATAGCCAACGGAAATTTGCTGTATGCCCCAGGAAACTGAAACAGTGGCTCTGTGTCAGCCTGGAGGGGTGGGATGAGGAGGGAGATGGGAGGGAGGTTCAAAAGGGAGGGGATATATGTTTACCTATGGCTTATTCATGTTGAGGTTTGACAGAAAACAGCAAAAATCTGTAAAGCAATTATCCTTTAATAAAAAATAAATTAAAAAAAGGATTTCCCACATTTGTTGTGATCTACACAGTCAAAAGCTTTCACATAATCAATGAAGCAGAAGTAGATGTTTTTCTGTACTTCACTTGCTTTCTCTATGATCCAACGAATGTCAGCAATTTGATTTCTGGCTCTTCTGCCTTTTCTAAATCCAGCTTGTACATCTATCTGGAAGTTTTTGGTTCATGTATTATTGAAGCCTAGCTTGAAGGATTTTGGGCATAACTTTACCAGCATGAAAAATGAAAGCAATTATACAGTAGTCTGAACATTCTTTGACACTGCCCTTTTTGGGTTTGGAATAAAAACCGGTATTTTCTTGTCCTGTGGCCACTGCTGAGTTTTCCAAATTTGCTGACATATTGAGTGCAGCACTTTAACAGCATCGTCTTTTAGGATTTGAAATGGCTCAGCAGGCATTCCATCATCTCGACCAGCTTTGTTTGTAATAATGCTTTCTAAGGCCCACTTGACTTCACACTCCAGGATGTGTGGCTCTAGGTGAGTAATCAAACCATCTTGGTTATCCTGATCAGTAAGACCTCTTTTGTATAGTTCTTCTTTCTATTTTTCCCACCCCTTTTTAATCTCTTCTGCCTTTGTTAGGTCTTTATTATTTTTGTCCTTTATCGTGCCCATCCATGCATGAAATATTCCCTTGCTCTCTCCAATTTCCTTGAAGAGCTCTCTAGTCTCCCATTCTATTGTTCTCCTTTATTTCTTTGCTTTGTTCATTGCAGAGGGCCTTCTTATCCTTGCTGTTCTCTGGAACTCTGCACTCAGTTGGATATATCTTTCCCTTTCTCCCTTGCTTTTTGCTACTCTTCTTTCCTCAGCTACATGTAAAGGCTCCTCAGACAACTTTGCCACTTTGCCTTCTTGAATTTCTTTTTCTTGCAGATGGTTTTGGTCACTGTCTCCTGTACAGTGTTATAAACCCTGGTCCATAGTTCTTCAGTCACTCTGTCTACCATATGTAATCCCGTAAATCTATTCGCCTCTACTGTATAGTCAGAAGGGATTTGATTTAAGTCATACCAGAATGGCCTAGTGGTTTTTCCTACTTTTTAATTTGTGTTCCTCTGAATTTTTTAATAAGGAGTTTGTGGTCTAAGCCACAGTCAGCTCCTGGTCTTGATTTTGGTGACTGATAAGAGCTTCTCCATCTTCAGCTGCAAAGAATATAATCAATCTGATTTCAGTATTGACCATTTGGTGATGTTCAGGGAATGATGCTAAAGCTGAAGCTCCAGTACTTTGGCCACCTCTTGCGAAGAGTTGACTCATTGGAAAAGACTCTGATGCTAGGAGGGATTGGGGGCAGGAGGAAAAGGGGACGACAGAGGATGAGATAGCTGGGTGGTGTCACCGACTCGATGGACGTGAGTTTGAGTGAACTCCGGGAGTTGGTGATGGACAGGGAGGCCTGGCGTGCTGAGATTCATGGGGTCGCAAAGAGTCGGACATGACTGAGTGACTGAACTGAACTGATATGTAAAATCATCTCTTGTGTTGTTGGAAAAAGCTGTTTGGTATGACCAATGTGTTCTTTTGAAAAAGCTCAGACTTTGCCCTACTTCATTTTGTACTCCAAGGCCAAACTTTACTGTTACTCCAGGTATCTTTGACTTCCAACTTTTGCACTCTATGATGAAAAGGACATCTTCTTTGGTGTTAGTTATAGTAGGTGCTGTATGTCTTCATAGAAAGGGTCAACTTCAGCTTCTTTGGCATCAGTGGTTGGAGCATTGTCTTGATCTTTGTGGTGTTGAATGGTTTGCCTTAGAAATGAACCAAGATCATTTTGTTGTTTTTAAGATTGTACCTAGGTACTTCATTTTAGACTCTGTTGTTGACTATGAGGGCTATTCCATTTCTTCTAAGGAAGTAGATATAATGGTCTTAAATTTGCCCATTCCCATCCATTTTAGTTCACTGATTCCTAAGATGTCAATGTTTACTCTTGTTGTCTCCTGCTTGACCACATCCAATTTACTGTGATTAGTTGACTTAACATTCCAGATTCCTATGCAATATTGTTCTTTGCAGCATCAGACTTTACTTTCACCACCACACATATCAACAACTGAGCATCATTTCTACTTTGGCCAAGCCATTTTATTCTTTTGGATCTATTAGTAATTGCCCTCCACTCTTCCCCAGTAGCATATTGGAAACCTTTCAACCTACAGGGGCTTGTCTTTCAATGTCATATCTTTTTGTCTTTTCATACTGTTCATGGAGTTCTTGCAGCAACAATACTGGAGTGGTTAGCCATTCCCTCGTCCAGAGGACCATGCTTCGTCAGAACTCTATAGCCCATCCATCTTGAATGGCCTTGCACAGCATGGCTCATAGTTTTACTGAGTTACAGAAGCCTCTTCGTCACAACAAGGCTGTGACCCATGAGGGGCTACAGTCCATAACCCCCAATAAAACTGAACTAATCACTCTCACATTGTGCTTTTATTTTTTTGCTCAACACCAGCACTGTCAGGATGTGGATGTGGGTCTAATATTGTGCTAATTTGAAAAATTGATACAAATATTTCAATTAAGTTTTATGAGGAAAATTTCTTTTAAAACCATTAACATATTCATATACATTTAATAAAAGTTTGATTACAGAATTCCCTGGGGTCGAGTGGTTCGAATCCTCCTTCCAATACAGGGGACACAAATTCAATCCCAGGTTGGGGAAAATTCCATATGCCATGTGGCAACTAGGCAGCTACTGAGCCTGTGCTCTAGGACACTTGAGCCCACATGCTGCAGCTATTGAAGCCCATATACTCTAGAACCCATGCTCTGCAACAAGAGAAGCCACCACAATGAGACACCCACACACCACAATGAAGAATATCCCCATTCACTGCAACTAGAGAAAGTCCGTACACAACAGCAAAGACCCAGTATAGCAAAAAAAAAAAAAAGTTTGTTTAAAATGTACTTTTTACTATCATAAATTTTCTACCCCTGTAGATTTGGAAGTCTAAACATTAAACCATTGTTCTAGGGAGGCTTAAGATGGAGAGGATATATCTATACTTACGGCTGATTCATGTTGTTGTATGGCAGAAACCAACACAACATGTAAAGCAATTATCCTCCAATTAAAAATAAAATTTAAAAAAAGAAAAGGAACCCTTCCTTCTTAAAAATTATGCTACTGTGTGAAATGAATATTTTAATATTCAAAAATAAACCAATTTTTCGGGCTGAAGATGGTAGAGGAGTAAGTAGACATGGAGTACATTTCTCTCCACAGATATATCAGAAATACACCTTCAGACACAGAAGGTCTTGCAGAACACCAGTTAACAGTGGGCAGGAATACATGACCACTGGAAAAGAACATATAGATCCATGCAAAACTCAGTAGGATGAGAAAGGAGTGGAATAAAGAGGAGAGTGAGGAGGACTGGACCTGTATCCAGGGGGTGGGGAAACTGAAGCAGGGATCAGATCCCCACAACAGGGCAATTGTTTGGGACGGAGAAGCACTTGAGGCTGTTGGGGAGTGAAACAGCTGATGTGTGACAGTCTGAATGGAATGAGAATCACAGAGACAATCCTTGCCTCAGCCCTAAGCACTCCAGACAGGGACACAAATCCCCTAGAAAGTGCAGCGGCTGGGAGGTGAGGCGTAGGGATTTGAGATCAACCCGAGGGCAAAGTCTACTGTTGACTGTGGGGATACAGCCTGAGGGAATGTGAGGGAGGAAATCATGGTGGGAAATGCTTGTGGAGAAAAACCAGGCAGCCATGAAAGAAAGGGGATACTGCTGAGTTATCACTGTAACCGCTTTTTCCCCACATGCCAACACCAGCAGCTGAAAAACACAGAAAGACTCCAGAGAGGTTGGCCCTTGGCGCTTGACATGGCACTTGACATGCTGAGCAACAGAGAACGACCCAAGCCAGGGAAGCCAGGCTTGAGTTCACTGATGGTGTTCTTTAGTTCAGTCCAGTTGTTCAGTCGTGTCTGACTCTTTGTGACCCCATGGACTGCAGCACGCCAGGCTCCCTGTCCATTACCAACTCCTGGAGTTTACTCAAACTCATGTCCATTGAGTCAGTGATGCCATCCAGTCATCTTATCCTCTGTCATCCCCTTCTCCTCCAGCTTTCAATCTTTCCCAGCATCAGGGTCTTTCCCAATGAATCAGCTCTTCGCATCATCAGGTGGCCAAAGTATTGGAGTTTCAGCTTCAGCATCAGTCCTTCCAATGAATATTCAGGACTGATTTCCTTTAGGACTGACAGCTTTGACCTCCTAGCTATCCAAGGGACTCTCAAGAGTCTTCTCCAACACCACAGTTCAAAAGTATCAATTTTTGATGCTCAGCTTTCTTTACAGTCCAAGTCTAACGTCCATAAATGACTACTGGAAAAATCATAGCTTTGACTAGACCGAACTTTGTTGGCAAAGTAAGTGAAGTTGCTCAGTCGTGTCTGACTCTTTGCGACCCCACGGACTGTAGCCTACCAGGCTCCTCTGTCCATGGGATTTTCCAGGCAATAGTACTGGAGTGGATTGCAAAGTAATGTCTCTGCTTTTTAATATGCTGTCTAGGTTGGTCATAACTTTTCTGCCAAGGAGCAAGCATCTTTTAATTTCATGGCTGCTGTCACCATCTGCAGTGATTTTGGAGACGAAAAAAATAAAGTCTCTCACTGTTCCCATTATTTCCCCATCTATTTGCCATGAAGTGATGGGACCAGATGCCATGATCTCAGCGTTCTGAAGGTTGGGTTTTAAGGCAACTTATTCACTCTCCTCTTTCACTTTCATCAAGAGGCTCTTTAGTTCCTCCTCACTTTCTGCCATAAGGGTGGTGTCATCTGCATATCTGAGGTTATTGATATTTCTCCTGGAAATCTTGATTCCAGCTTGTGCTTCATCCAGCCCAGCATTTCTCATGATGTAATCTGCATATTTGCTAAATAAGCAGGGTGACAATATACAAACTTGACAATATCCAAATCCTTTCCCAATTTGGAACCAGTCTCTCATTCCATGTCCAGTTCTAACTGATGCTTCTTGACCTGCATACAGATTTCTCAGGAGGCAGGTCAGGTGGTCTGGTATTCCCATCTCTTTCAGAATGTTCCGTAGTTTGTTGTGATCCACACAGTCAAAGGCTTTGGCATAGTCAATAAAGTGGAAGTAGATGCTTTTCTGGAACTCTCTTGCTTTTTCAGTGATCCAATGGATGTTGGCAATTTGATCTCTGGTTCCTTTGCCTTTTCTAAATCCAGCTTGAACATCTGGAAGTTTACGGTTCATGTACTGTTGAAGCCTGGCTTAGAGAATTTTGAGCATTACTTTGCTAGCGTGTGAGATGAGTGCAATTGTGTGGTAGTTTGAGCATTCTTTGGCATTGTCTTTCTTTGGGATTGGAATGAAAACTGACCTTTTCCAGTCCAGTGGCCACTGCTGAGTTTTCCAAATTTGCTGGCATATTGATTGTAGCACTTTCACAGCATCATCTTTTAGGATTTGAAATAGTTCCGCTGGAATTCCATCACCTGCACTAGCTTTGTTTGTAGTGATGCTTCTTAAGGCCTACTTGACTTAGCATTCCAGGATGTCTGTCTCTAGGTGAGTGATCACACCATCGTGATTATCTGGGTCATTGTATAGTTCTTCTGTGCATTCTCATCACCTCTTCTTAATATCTTCTGCTTCTGTTAGGTCCATACCATTTTCTATCCTTTATTGTGCCCATCTTTGCATGAAATGTTCCTTTGGTATCTGTAATTTTCTTGAAGAGCTCTCTAGTTTTTTTCCATTCTATCATTTTCCTGTTTCTTTGCCATGATTACTTAGGATCTCAAGTTCTTTGAGATCAGACTTATTTTGAAAACAAATTAGTCCACTTGGATATATTTAGTAGAAATGAGGGTAATTTTAGAGGGAAAAATATTATTTATCAATGAGTGTTAAATTTCAGTTTTGTTAATGGAATTTGGAATATACTGACTCACTTCCCAGAGAGTTCCTTGCTGTTACGCTATATTAATGTAAAGTTTATTGAATTATTAAAACATATTTTAAGTTTTGTTTCTGAAGCTTATCTCAGTAATCTTTAGATGAAGATCAGATGCCCCATGACCTGCAACCAGCGGATTATGTATACTGGAAAAGACATAATTTAAAGGACTCTGTCCAACCTAGATGGAAGAACCTTTATCAGGTATTCTTAACTAGCTCACGTACAGTGAAACTGAAGGAAAATTGACTCTTGGATTAATTTCAACTTCCAAAGGCCCCAGATTGGTCTATAGAGAGAGGACTGCTGACCTCAAACTCACCTTAAAATGACACTGCAATAGGGAAAACTACACTTAGACAAGGACGAGATGAGAAGAAGACGAGACAAGGATGAGAAGTAGACAACTTACCCATGATATTGGACCTGATTTGCATGCTCATTTATAATGTTTTCTTGAATTATTGGATTTTTGAATATAAATCAAATGTTTTCTTTCATGGACATGATCCTATGCTAGGTGTCTCATACTTCTAGATTACCTTGGTGAATTTCTCCACTACAAGGCTCTAATTGGATGACCTGTAGAAAATTTATTTTAAAAGAAAAAAATTCAGTCTTGGTCAAGCTACTCTTGATATTAGCAGGTAGGATCATCACACCTGGCCAATTGATAATGCCTGATCTGACCCTGGCCATAAATATGAATTTTCCTTTAAAGTCACTCAAAGCTAAGACAGAGAAGCACACAAAAACTCAGCCAAGGAATAAAACTTCCCAGTTATGGGATGGATTTACATGCTTAACACTAGGCTATGGTCATTTAAGTTTTAAGCCCCTGTTTTATCTTGGGACCAATGAAATCATACTAAGGATAGCCAGTGTAGTAACCCTAAGAAGTTGGACTGAGAGCCATATGGACAGTTGTTGTTCAGTCAGTCGTGTCCTACTCTTTGCAACCCTATGGATTGCAGCACACCAGGCTTCCCTGTCCTTCACCATCTCCCAAGGCTTGCTCAAACTCATGTTACTGAGTTGGTGATGCCATCCAACCATCTCAGCCTCTATTGTCCCCTTCTCCTGCCTTCAATCTTTTCCATCATCAGGGTCTTTTCCAATGAGTCGGCTCTTCACAAATGGTGGCCAAAGTACTGGAGCTTCAGTTTCAGCATCAGTCCTTCCAATGAATATTCAGGACTGATTTCCTTTAGGATTGACTGGTTGGATCTCCTAGCTGTCCAAGGGACTCTTAAGAGTCTATACCTGTGGCGGATTCATTTCTATGTTTGGCAAAACCAATACAATATTGTAAAGTTTAAAAAAAAAAAAAAAAAGAGTCTTCTCCAACACCACAGTTCAAAAGCATCAATTTTTGGCACACAGCCTTCTTTATGGTCCAACTCTCACATTCGTACATGACTACTGGAAAAATCATAGCTTTGACTAGACAGAACTTTGTCGGCCAAGTAATGTCTCTGCTTTTTTAATACACTGTCTAGGTTTGTCATAGCTTTTCTTCCAAGGAGCAAGCGTCTTTAATTTCATGGCTGCAGTCACTATCCACAGTGATTTTGGAGCCCTAGGAAATAAAGTCTGTCATTGTTTACATTGTTTCCCCATCTATTTGCCATAAAGTGATGGGATCAGATACCATGATCTCCATTTTTTGAATGTTGAGTTTTAAGCCAGCTTTTTCACTCTCGTCTTTCACCTTCATGAAGAGGTTCTTTAGTTCCTCTTAACTTTCTGCCATAAGGGTAGTGTCATCTACATATCTGAGGTTACTGATGTTTCTCTGGGTAATCTTGATTCCAGCTTGTGCTTCATCCAGCCCAATATTTCACATGGTGTACTTGCATATAAGTTACATAAGCAGGGTGACAATGTACAGCCTTGACATACTCCTTTCCCAATTTGGAACCATTGTTCCATGTCTGGTTTGAAATCCATTGTTACATGTCTGGTTCTAACATTTCTTCTTGATTTTCATACAGATTTCTCAGGAAACAGGTAAGGTGGTCTGGTATTCCCATCTCCTTAAGAGTTTTCCACAGTTTGTTGTGATCCACACAGTCAAAGGCTTTAGTATAGTCAATGAAGCAGATGTTTTTCTTAAATTCTCTTGCATTTTCTATGATCCAGTGGATGTTGACAATTTGATCTCTGATTCCTCTGCCTTTTCTAAATCCAGCTTGTACATCTGGAATTTCTTGGCTCATGTACTGTTGAAGCCTAGCTTGTAGGATTTTGAGCATTACCTTGCTAGCATGTGAAGAGTGCAATTGTGCAGTAATTTGAACATTCTTTGGCATTGCCCTTCTTTGGGATTGGAATGAAAACTGACCTTTTCCAGTCCTGTGGCCACTGCTGAGTTTTTCAAATTTGCTGGTATATTGAGTGCAGCACTGTAACAGCATCATCTTTTAGGATTTGAAATAGCTCAGCTGGAATTCCATCACCTCCACTAGCTTTGTTTGTCATAGTGCTTCCTAAGGCCCACTTTGTACTCCAGGATGTCTCACTGCAGGTGAGTGATCACACCACTGTGGTTATCTGGGACATTAAAATCTCTTTTGTATAGTTCTTTTGTGTAATCCTGCCACCTCTTCTTAGTATCTTCTGCTTCTGTTAGGCCCATACCTTTTCTGTTCATTATTGTGCCCATTTTTGCATGGATAAATTGGCAATATATAATTTCCCAGAAAGATAAATATTCTTACAGGGCAGACTCTCAGGTGACCTGAGAATATATAGGGCTACACCTAATGGAATTTCTTGGGTTAATTCTTATTCATGACTTTGATAATATTGCTAGCTATGTTATTTGGACTTTGCCTATTTTACAAGATTATTGTTTCTTGCATTACCAAATGTGTGACTGAACCTCTGACGAAAATAATGATGACTAGACGACTTGAAGCAGTTGATCACATATATAGTCCTGCATGCAATCAATGATTGTAATAGTGTAAATCTAGCTATGGGAAGATACAAGAGGGAAGTTTTTCTGGACCATAATAGATTGAGTTAGACAGCTGGTCAGGAGCCCTTTGATTACTGTTGATAGACCTAGTCCAATAACAGCACATTTACTGGCCTATCAGCGAAATCTTCACCACACCTAGAATGAGACTGCCTAGTACAATGGGGTTGAAATGGTCATGAAATGCCTCCCAAAGTATCAAATTTATTACCATGAGGGGGCCCTGTCAACTTCAAATTGGTACTTGCCATGGGCACTTTCTCTACAAGGATTAAATCATGTGTTGTTGCAGCTGCTGACCTTCAATACACCCTAAAAGGAGTACATGGTGGACCACAGAAATGAGCCACTCTGTGCTTGGGGAAAACTGGCAGGACAGGTCTTCAGATAGATATTTTCAGGAGCCAATTTTATGAGCCCATTTCTTTTATTTCTTCAAAGCACTAAAATCCTGCATGATGATGACTGTTTCTCGTGACTAGTAGAAAACTTCACCAGACTAGCAGAAACCTTTTGGAAAAATATGTGCTTGATTGCATATATTCCCCCATTACCAAAATCACACACATACTGACCTCCCTGCTGCCTCTGGGGCAGTACTGTAGTACTGAAGTACTGTCTCCCGGGATGCAATCCTCATTTTACCCCAAATAAAACTTAACTCATGACTCTCACATTGTGCATTTTTTTTTAAAGTCGACACACACATACCAATCAACTTGGGAGTGAATAAAATCTATTACATCCATGAAATGAGAAGTACAGAAACTTCCATCAAAGTGGTTTGAAATTTTCAGTTTTGCCACCACTTTAACAACACCATAATATACAAAAGAAGTGATAATTTTATGTATATGCTTTTAATAAAGGACTTAGGAAGATAAAGCTGGTCAGTATTTCTGGGTATTTCTGTAGCAAGACACATAGTTTAAAGAATATTATATATAATTACCTTGAGCAGATTGGTGGAAAAAAGGATTTGTAGCAAATTGGCAACTTGAGCTTAACTGCTGAAGTCCCCAGTGCTTTTCTTTTTCTGGCTCTCCAATCCATTTCATATATTACCAAGACCCAGGACCAGCTTTCCTGTTGTATCCCTTTGTTGATTTAGCCAGCAGGATGACAGTCATTATTTCTTAAATGCATCTTATCTTACTGTTTTTTTTTTTTCCCTTTAACACCATACCCTACTAAGAGTCTATTTCCTAATACATTACATGTCTAACTCAATCTGCTGATGGCCCATATATCAGGCTGTTACATAGAATGCATTTAATAGTTTTGGACACTGTGTGGGACACAGCCCTAGCCCTTTTAGGGAAGTAAACAGTCATGGGTTGCATGCTATTAGGAGCCATCCATTCATTATTATATTACATAATACCTGCATGCAAAAGACTACAATTTAATATGGTACATTACAGCTCTGGTTAAAAAAATGCAGATGTACTATAACTCATAAACAATTTTCTACTGATTGGATGGAATTCATGAATTTTCTAAGAACATGAGACTTGTGGAAAGGTCTAACAATCTTGTCATGTGCCTTTGGTGATTGATAGAGGCACAGAACAGGTCTTTGGTGCCAACTGAGTACCTTAATTACTCCAGGAGCAGAAGTTCTAGAATGTATGAATGGAATATTCTTCACTTGCAGTGACTGTTGGACTTTTTTGTAAAGAAAGAGGACAGAGACTCATTCCTTTAAAGTATCTGCTCCTAATGACCAGGCAGCCTGCTTTGGGGGCACTGTGAGTGTGCAAATATGTATAGATATATATGTATGTGATGATATGTGAAAGGGATAGGCTTTGCATGACTGTTATTCTTATGAATTTGGGCCACATTAAATTTCAGATGCACATTTAAATAATGTATAGTCAATATTCTTATACTTACTTGGATTGTGCTTAAATCTTCATTAATCTCAATATCTACACTTTGTGTAATTTGGCATAAACATGAGGAAGCACATAGCACTTTCTTTTCTCTGGAAAAGACAGGCCTGAAAATGGGCTCTATGAGTGCCAGAGGGCAAAATGACCTGGGCTGATGCCACATAGTGTGAAATAAATGTGTCATATGGGGCCAGAAGGGGAAAGAGGCACAAAATACATTTATATCATATAGAAAATAAGAATTGTATAAACTGCATACTTTCAGATTTTTGAAAGACTCTTCAGAAATGGTCCTGCTTTAGTTGCTCTCAATGTTCTAAGCTACTCCATGTTTATTCCAGTACTGGGAAGCCAAGTCACTTTAACAGTGCACTGGACGCGGCAACTGTGAGTTCTGTCCCAGACAGCTATGTGCTTTTGGAGGGTGCTTCATTTCTTTTGCCCTTAATTTTTCAGGTTTGTACCATGGGGAAAATAATTTCTATTCTGCCTCTTTCCAAGGACATTGTTAGAATGAATAGTAAGCTCTGCAAGAACAAATCATCAACGAGAGCAAGGAAGAAAGAATCGAGCACACTGATTTGTTTAGAAATACTGTTCTGGTTAAACTTTTAATTCTACCCCTGCAATGAAGGATATATAAGAGCACTGGGGAATTACATAGCACCTTTCACCTGTATGCCTAACAATGAGCATCTTTGTTTTGCAAATGGGGAAGATGGCTACTAAAGACTGGAGGATGAGATCCCACAGAAGTTATTGGAAATGGCCCCAAGGAAAAGCAAGCAAAGGAGCCAGATCAGGGTATGCTAATTATCAAACAAACCTCTTTGCTTTCTTTATAAATAATCAACCAACTGGGGGGGGGGGCGTTGTTTAGGTACAGAAATCAATACACAATGACCTATAATGAGGACAGTATCAGAGTCTATAAACTAATGGAATAAAGGTTCAGAGATAGGAATAGGGTTTCTTTATTTCCCTAAGTCCCCAGGTAAAACCCTGCTTTATTTGGCCTTTTGAAGACAGTGTGTCTGTAAGATATTAAACAATAATCTTTGCATTACAGCTTTCCTGAGCTTTACCCTCCAGTGCTTTTTTGTAGTTCCCTGACATTGTCTTTTATGACCTGATTTCTATGAGTGCTGATACACTCTATTCATTAAATAAGTTATTGATTCCTTCCTGGATTTGAATCATAGATAGCAGCTGTTCTGCCTAAGCTCTTGGCAGAAGATGATGGACTAGATAGATTGCTTTGAGGCCTACTGGCTTTGGAGTAAGCAACAGTCCTACTTTTAGGAAAGGTGCATTTCTATATGAATATAAGGCAAGGCTTGTCAAACACAATGCCATGTGGATGATCAATACGTTTTCAAGATAAACCCAAACAAGAGAGTGTTTTGAAGGGAAAGAGGAAGGGGAAAAATCTTCTCATCTGAACATATATGATTTTATCATGAAACCCAGTGTGTAGAGTCTTCTAGGCTGGTTCTTGCCATTGGAGTTTGAAAAACAGCCCCTGGCACTAATAGATTTAGTCATGTATAGTATTCTCTCAGGTGAAATGATGGCCACAATCCATTTAATTTATGCTGAAAGTCTTCTCTTGACCAGAATTACCTAGAGAATTCAAATGAACGGGTTTTTCATTGCTTTAAGTAGCTGGACTATGCACATTCACAGCTCCACTGGAGCCTGAACACTGAATTGTTTGTGGCAGGCAACTCTTTTTTACTCAAAAAGGTTTCAGAGAATACTTTAGGAAACCTAACCCCTCTAGGATTTCAACAACTTGATATCAGTAAGGTGCCTCTAACTCACTGATCTCTGTAAGAGTTGGAACTTCTATTGTTAGCAGCTGTGCACTATGGCACTGACTGAGAAATGGAAACCATCAATACTCTTAGATATTATTATTATCATAGAGAAGCAGCATTACTGTCCATACTTACTGATTCAGGAACTAGAACTAAAAGAAAGGCTTATTATAAATAAGCTGGGAAATGGTTGTAAACTATCTTAATGGCTGCACTACTATTGAAACTAAACAAAAAAAAGAAGGAAAGAAAAAAAGAGAAAGAATTGATATATTACTATTGGATTTTTCACTATTTGTACACTAATTCCTGTTGTGAAAGAAAATCTTTAGTGCTAATCCTTAAGCTAATTTCAAATATGAAATTTTGTCCTTGTTAACAGTATTGTAATTAAACCAGAAAATCATCCTTAAACCCCTTAACAAAACCAATGGTCCATAACTTGAGCTTATAGTTTTTCTTTCATCGTAAGAGTAATTTGTGAAGGTTAAAATAAAGCTAGGTAGCAGAGAAAAGAATAAAAGTTATTGGAAAATTTTCCCACACTCTGGCATTAAAAGTCTTGAAAACTCTAATCGTTATGTTAAATAAAATGGAAATCTGATCTGGTCTCTATTAGCTGTGGTGCTTTCAGGAACACCACACATCTATGACAGAGAACAGGTTTTACATTGTTCAATTCCCAATTCACAGACCTTGATCACAGTGTTGAATCTCCCTCTTAAATTTTAGGTACCTGATATAGGAAAAGGTGTTCACAGCTCAGCAAATATTTAGATTGCTATTTAGGAAAAAGATATGATTGAATAAAAAACTTCAGTTTTTTTAAACCTCAATTTTCACAACACAGCAGCAGAATTTTGTGTAAATATGTTGCACATATGTATGCTTATAAATGCACATGTGCACAAGCAGCAAACTTGTCTGATTCCCCTCAACAAAACAAAGACCTATAGATATGATTAACGGTCTTTCTAGGGGAGTTAAAGACTCCAAGGGAGTCTTTTGAGTTCCCCTTTACCTGACAAGAGGAATAAAAAGAGCCTCTGGAAAGATAAATATGTACTTTTAGGCTTTCACTGAGGGGAGGAGAGGAAATGAAGAAAGAAGTAGAGGAAGACTGGCTTGAATTAATTGCTACCAGATTGATGAGTTCAGCTAGTAAATTAGATAACTTATAAGTTCTGAAACATCTATCTGCACAGCAAGTATTTGATGGGATGCTTTCAAATTGAAAAGTTTCAATCTGCCGTGGTGACTTATTTTGAAGATCAGAATGGTTTCCAACACTGAACTCTGTAAACTTCATTGGAGATGGAGGGTCCTGGGGATGAAAAAAAAAATGCACAAGTGAGCTTGAACTAGTGTAAATATTCACATGGTAACATTCACTGACAATAATATGCAACTGTTAAAATTATGTTGTTGAAGAGTATGAGTCAGCACTGAAAAATGTTAAGTGAAAAAAGCAGGGTGTAAAATTATATATACAATGTTATTTTAACCCAGAATTTTTATCTGGAACAAAAGACAGATGAAATACACTAAGCTGTTGAAAGTGGTGAATTCATGAGTAATTTATGTTCATTTTCTCTAATATTTCCCACATTTTCTCTAGTACATATACATAATTTGATAATGTAAAAATATTTATTTTTGAAATTCTCAAGAAATAACATAAGCTTTGAAATTGCACAATCTGAAATTTGAATTCTAACTTTGCCATTTACTATCTCTATAATTCTGGACAAATTAATTTCTTCATCTGTAAAACAAGCATAACAAAATCTACCAAAAACAACGTCTGGCATATAGTAGGTACTCAAGCAGCTATTATTAGTATAAGCCCTCTGGAAAACAATTTAGCCACATATATTAACAGTCTTTTAAAAAGTTCACACCAGTAATTTTGCTTCTAGGATCCTATCATACCACCACAATATTGTAAAGTAGTTAGCCTCCAGTTAAAATTAATAAATTAATTTAAAATATAAAAATGTATAATCAACACACAAAAAGAAAATGATTATAAATGAAGGAAAAGATTTATGTTTAAAGATATTATTGGCAACCTTACTCATAATAGTGAAAATTGGAATAAAATCTTAAGGTTGTACGGCAGAGAATTGGTTAAATAAACAAAAGTACCTTAATATAATGGAAAATTACTTGCAGCATTAGTGAAAAAAGCAGAATTCAAAACTGAACACAACATGGTCTCAATGTTTAAAAAATATATTCATAGAAAATATTGGATGGCATACAACAAAATGTCAACATAGTTATCTTTAGGTGGTGGGATTATATGTGATTTAAACTTTCTTAATAGTTTTCTCTCCTTTCTGTTATGTTTAATATACTTTCAAAACTATTTCTCTCTCTCTCACACACACATATATATGTGTGTGTATATATATATATATATATATATATTTTTTTTTTGCTGTACCATATGGCTTCCAGGATCTTAGTTTCCCTACTAAGGATTGAACCTGGGCCAACTGCAGTGAAAGCACCTACTCCTAACCACTGAAATGCCAGGGAATCCCTTAATATATTGTTCATATTATAAAAACAATGTATGCTCATCATAGAATAACTGGAAAATGTAGAAAGGCATAAAGAAAAAATGACCTGTAATTTCAGAAACTGTCTTCTACACCCTCTCCTTCTCCTTCATTTATTTGACATATATTTATTGAATACTTACCATGTTCCAGGCATTATGCTAGAGGCTGGCACTAAAATGTGCACAAGATATAGTGACTGCCCTCAAGGAACTTATAATTTAGTTTTAGAGACAACAAGTAAGTAGGCTATTATAGAATGGGATAAAAGGGCTCTCATAAAGTCATTCTCTCTCTCTCTTTAGTTGCTCAGTCACGTCCAACTCTTTGTGACCCCACGGACTGTAGCCTGTCAGGCTCCTCTGTCCACAGAATTCTCCCAAAAGGGACATAAGTCAATGATAAACCCATGTAAATGATGTGGAAGCTGAAATCTAGAGAATAAGTACTATATATCCAGCTGAGGTAGACTGGAATGGAGGAGATGGAGGTTGCTGAAGAAGCATCCCAATCATGAGAGGCAGTAGGGGGATGTTTGAGGGGCTGAAGGAAGTTGAGATGTGGTTCAAGTGCAGAGTATGGGGATAAAACTAGTGGAGAGGAAGCTTCAGAGTTGAGAATCTGGAGAGATGAGCAGGGGCCGGATCATAAAAGGGCTTGTAAACCATGTTAAGGAATTCAGACTCTGTTGAAGCCAATAAAACAGCCATTATACAGACTTAAATTTTTCATCATTCTAGTTGCAATGTGGAGAATGGACTGGAAGGGGCAAAACTGGAAGCAGGAAAATCAGTTAAAAAGCTATTGCAGTAATACAGGTTACAAACACATGCTCTGGAGTCATGGTAATCTAACTAGAAAAAGTACATAGCTTCCAGAGTAAAGTAAAGCTTCCAGAGCTTTACTTTAAGAAGTAAAATTAATATACTTCAGTGGATAATTAGATGTGAATGGCAGATGAAGAAGGAACAAAACAGGAAATGAGTTTTGGGGTAGGTGAAGTTGAAAGGCACTTGGTTATTCATGTCTGGAACTCAGGAAAGAGTTCTGGGCTGGAGATACATATTCAGTAGTTATCACCATATATATGCCCTTTAGCTAAGAAATGGACAGATTCCCTAAGGAATGAGTAGATTTATGTGATGCACGGGAGATAACCTAGCAAAGTTTGGGAAGACACCATCTTCAGATGTCTGATGGTAGGGATGGGGGGAAGAAGGGTGTAGAAAGCTGTAGAGAAGCATGAGAGAAGGATTGTTTTTAACTTTTAAATTTAAATAGAGTCAAATTAACTTTTGTGGGTTTACAGTTCTGTGAAATTTTATACATGCATAGAATCTTGTAAACACAGTCTCAGATAGAATGCAGAACTTCTTCTGATCCCTAAACCTGGCAACCACTAATCTATTTTCTCTCTATGTATTTTTGCCTTTTCCAAAATTTCATACAAATGGAATCATACAGCACAAAGACTTCAGAAATATTTTTGTTTTTAAATTGCAGTATAGTTGACTTCTTAGTTTCAGGTATACAACATAGCAATTTGAAATCTTTATAGATTATACATGATACAAAGGATACTGCAATATTATTGACTACATTCCTTGTGCTAGGAACTGGGTTTTTTCACTTAGAATAATGAAGTTTTAGGTTCACAAATGGTGGCTCAGAGGTAAAGAATCCTCCTACTAAGCAGGAGACATGAGTTCGATAGGTAAAGAATCTGCCTGCCAAGCAGGAGACACAGGTTTGGTCCCTAGGTCGGGAAGATCTCCTGGAGAAGGAAATGGCAACCCACTCCAGTATTCTTGCTTGGAAAATCCCATGAACAGAGGGGCCTGGCGGGCAACAATCCATTGGGTCACAAAGAGTTGGACACGACTTAGCAACTAAAGAGTAACAGCATTATTTCTGTTGTTGTTGTTCAGTTGCTAAGTCCTGTCCGACCCTCTGCAAATCCATGGACTTCAGCATACCAGGCTTCCCTGTCCTTCATTATCTCCTGGAGTTTGCCCATATTCATGTCCATTGATTCAGTGATGCTATCTAACCATCTCATCCTCTGCCACCTTCTCCTTTTGCTATCAATCTTTCCCAGCATCAGGGTCTTTCCAGTGAGTCAACTCTTCACATAAGGTGGCCAAAGTAATGAAGTTTCAGCTTCAGCATCAGTCCTTCCAATGAATATTCAGGACTGATTTCCTTTAAGATGGACTGGTTGGATCTCCTTGCAGTCCAAGGGACTCTCAAGAGTCTTATCCAGCACCACAATTCAAAAGCATCAATTCTTCAGCGCTCAACCTTCTTTATGGTTCAACTCTCTCATCTGTACGTAACTACTGGGAAAACCATAGCTTTGGCTATCAGGACCTTTGTTGGCAAATTGATGTCTCTGCTTTTTAATATGCTGTCCAAGTTTGTAATAGCTTTTCTTCCAAGGAGCAAGCATCTTTTATTTTAACAGCTGCAGTCACCATCTGTAGTGATCCTGGAGCCCAAGAAAATACAATCTGTCACTGTTTCCACTTTTTCCCCATCTATTTGCCATTAAATGATGGGACCAGACACCATGATCTTAGCTTTTTGAATGTTGAGTTTTAAGCCAGCCTTTTCACTCTCCTCTTTCATCCTCATCAAGAGGCTCTTTAGTTCCTCTTCACTTTCTGCCATTAGAGTGGTATCATCTTCATATCTGAGGTTGTTATTTCTCCCAGCAATCTTAATTCCAGATTGTGATTCATCCAGCCTGGTATTTGGATGATACATTCTGCATATGTTAAACAAGCAAGGTAACAATATACAGCCTTGTCGTACTCTTTTCCCAATTTTGAACCAGTCCATTGTTCTATGTCCGGTTCTAACTATTGCTTCTCGACCTGCATACAGGTTTCTCAGGAAACAGGTAAGGTGGTCTGGTATTCCCATCTCTTTAAGAATTTTCCACAGTTTGTTGTGATCCACACAGTCAAACGTATTAGCATAGTTAATGAAGCAGAAGTAGATATTTTTCTGTAACTCTCTTGCTTCTCTATGATCCAACAGATGTTGGCAATTTGATCTGTGGTTCCTTTGACTTTTCTAAACCCAGCTTATACATATCTGGAAGTTCTCAGTTCATGTTCTGCTGAAGCTTAGCTTGAAGGATTTTGAGCATTACCTTGCAAGCATGTGAAATGAAATTGTGCAGTAGTTTGAACATTCTTTGGCATTGCTCTTTGGGATTAGAATGAAAACTGACCTTTTCCAATTTTGTGGCCACTGCTGAGTTTTCCAAATTTGCTTGCATATTGAGTGCAGCACTGTAACAGCATCATCTTATAGGATTTGAAATAGCTCAGTTGGAATTCCATCACCTCCACTAGCTTTGTTCATAGGAGTGCTTCCTTAGGTCCACTTGACTTCACACTCTGGGATGTCTGGCTGTAGGTGAGTGATCATACCATCGTGGTCATCGGTATCATTAAGACCTTTTTTGGTGTAGTTCTTCTGTGTATTCTTGCCATCTCTTCTTAATCTCTTTGCTTCTGTTAGGTCCTTACTGTTTCTGTCCTTTATTATGACCATCCTTGCATAAAATATTCCCTTGATATCTTAAATTTTCTTGAAGAGTTTTCTAGTCTTTCCCATTGTATTGTTTTCTTCTATTTCTTTGCATTGTTCACTATGTTGCTGTAAGTATCAATTGTTCATTACATTTGATTTCTGAGAAGTATACTTTGTTTACTCTTTTATCCATTGAAGGACATTTGTGTTGTTTTATGGGTTTGGTTTGGTATCAATAAAGCTGCTATAACCATCCATATATACATTATTGGGTGAACACAGGTTTTCATTTTCTAGGGGAAATATTCAGGAGTAGCATTACAGGGTCATATGGTATGTGTGTGTTTAACATTGTAAGAAATTTTATAAAGACCTGACAAACTATTTTGCAGAGTGTCTGTGCTGTTTTGCATTCCCACTAGAAATGAGAATTCCCACTAGTAGGATAATTCCAATTCTTCTGCATCTTTGACAGCACTTGGAATTATCACTACATTAAAAAAAAAAAAGCCCATTCGAGTATGGGTATAAAGGAATCTCCTTGTGGTTTTAATTTGAATTTTCCTAATGGCTAGTGATACTGAGCAATTTTTCTGCCCCCTGCCCCTAATGAATAGCTGTCTTTTAAAAGTAACTCCATTGCCATATTACCAATTTTCAACTGTGAATGACTATTTATATTTTAAGAAAGACTTTTGGCATTAATTTCTTAGAATATTCACAGTCAATTTTAATTTAATTAAAATATTATTGATGTACAATATTATGTTAGCTTCAATGTACTACCTGGTGATTTGATATTTGCATATATTATGAAACTATCAGTATGATAAGTCTAGTAACCATCTATTGCCCTACAAAGTTATTACAATATTATTAAAATATTCATATTTATGGCCAGTGTTTCTTTATTGATTTTGTGTGTGGATGGTCTACCTGTTGGTGTAAGTGGGGTGGTAAACTTCCCTAAAATTTTTGTGTTACTGCTCCTTTATGTTTGTTAATATTTGCTTTATGTATTTAGATGCTACTATGTTGAGTACATATATATTTATGATTGGTATATCTCATTGTTGGATCGATCCATTTATCATTATGTGATGTCCTCCTTTGTCTCTTGTTACACACGTTGTTTTAAAAGTCTGTTTTGTCTGATGTAAGTACTGCTACCCCAGCTTTAAGTTTCTATATGCATGGAATACATTTTTTCATCTCCTTAATTTCAGTCTGAAGTTGAATCTCCTTTAGGCAGCATATATATGGGTCTTGTTTTTTTTTTTTTTTTAATCTATTCAGCCACTGTATGTCTTTAGAGTACAGCATTTAATCCATCTACATTTAAAGTCACTATTGATAGGTACATACATAATGCCATTTTGTTAACTGTTTTTGGAGTTGTTTTGTAGTTCTTTTGTTGTTCTTGTTGTTCCCTTCTTCTTTTGTTGTATTCCCTATGATTTAACAGCTATCTTTAATGTTTCTCTTTTTTGTGTATGTATCTATTATATGGTTTTGGTTTGTAATTACCATGAGGTTCATAGATAACACACTCTCTCTCTATCTCCTCTCTCTCTCTCTCTCTCTCTCTCTATATATATATATGATTAAGTTGACAACCTTTTAAGTTAAAATACATTATAACCATCATATATTTTTATTCCTCCCTACCCCATTGTTAATGTTTATGGCATCATATTTTACATCTTTTTTGTTTTGTGTATTCCACAACTACATTTTGTGGATATGGATGATTTTATTACTTTTGTCTTTTAACCTTCCTACTAGCTTTACAACTGGTTATTCTGCTATCTTTACTGCACCTTTGCCTTTACCAACAAGATATTTTTCTTTCATATTTCTAGTTGTGGCCTTAAAAAACCTATTTATTTATATAATTGGAGGATAATTACCTTACAATATTATGATAGTTTCTTAAAAGTTTATTTATTTTAATTGGAGGCTAATTACTTTAAAATATTATATTGGTTTTGCCATACATTGACATGAATCAGCCATTGGTGTACATGTGTTCCCCATCTTGTACCCCCCTCCCACCTTCCTCCCCATCCCATCCCTCAGGGTCATCCCAGTGCACCAGCCCTGAACACCCTGTATCATGCATCGAAACTGGGCTGATGGTCTGTTTCACATATGATAATATACACGTTTCAGTGCTATTCTCTCAAATTATCCCACCCTCACCTTCTCTCACAGACTCCAAAAGTCTGTTCTTTACATCTGTGTCTCTTGCTGTCTCACATATAGGGTCATCATTACCATCTTTCTAAATTCCATATATATGCGTTAGTATACTGTATTGCTGTTTTTCTTTCTGGCTTACTTCATTCTGTATAATAGGCTCCAGTTTCATCCACCTTATTAGAACTGATTCAAAGGCATTCTTTTTAATGGCTGAGTAATATTCCATTGTGTATATGTACCACAGCTTTCTTATTCATTCATCTGCCGATAGACATCTAGGTTGCTTCCATGTCCTGACTATTGTAAACAGTGCTGTGATGAACACTGGGGTACACGTGTCTCTTTCAGTTCTGGTTTCCTCGGTGTGTATGCCCAGCAGTAGGATTCCTGGGTCATATGCCAGTTCTATTTCCAGTTTTTTAAGGAATCTCCACACTGTTCTCCATAGTGGCTGTACTAGTTTGCATTCCCACCAACAGTGTAAGAGGGTTCCCTTTGTTCCATACCCTCTCCAGCATTTATTGTTTGCAGACTTTTTGATAGCAACCATTCTGACAGGCATGAGATGGTACCTCATTGTGGTTTTGATTTGCATTTCTCTGATAATGAGTGATGTTGAGCATTTTTTCAGTTGTTTGTTAGCCATCTGTATGTCTTCTTTGGAGAAATGTCTGTTTAGTTCTTTGGCCCATATTTTGATTGGGTTGTTTATTTTTCTGGAATTGAGCTATAGGAGTTGCTTGTATATTTTTGAGATTAATTCTTTGTCAGTTGCTTCATTTGCTATTATTTTCTCCCATTCTGAAGGCTGTCTTTTCACCGTGCTTATAGTTTCCTTTGTTGTGAAGAAGCTTTTAAGTTTAATTAGATCCCATTTGTTTATTTTTGCTTTTATTTCCAATAATCTGAGAGGTGGGTCATAGAGGATCCTGCTGTGATATTGGTTGGAGAGTGTTTTGCCTATGTTTTCCTCTAGGAGTTTTATGTAGTTTCTGGTCTTATGTTTAGATCGTTAATCCATTTTGAGTTTATTTTTATGTATGGTTTTAGAAAGTATTCTAGTTTCATTATTTTACCAGTGGTTGACCAGTTTTCCCAGCACCACTTGTTTAAAGAGTTTGTCTTTTCTCCATTGTATATTCTTGCCCCCTTTGTCAAAGTTAAGGTGTCCATAGGTGCTTGGATTTATCTCTGGGCTTTCTATTTTGTTCCACTGATCTATATTTCTGTCTGTGTGCCAGTACCATACTATCTTGATGACTGTAGCTTAGTAGTATAGTCTGAATTCAGGCAGGTTGATTCCTCCAGTTCCATTCTTCTTTCTCAAGATCGCTTTGGCTATTCAAGGTTTTTTGTATTTCCATACACATTGTGAAATTATTTGCTCTAGTTCTGTGAAAAATACCGTTGGTAGCTTGATAGGGATTGCATTGAATCTATAGATGGCTTTGGGTAGTATACTCATTTTCATTATATTGATTCTTCCTATCCACGAACATGGTATATTTCTCCATCTATTTCTGTCATCCTTGATTTCTTTCATCAGTGTTTTATAGTTTTCCATATATAGGTCTTTTGTTTCTTTAGGTCAATTTATTCCTAAGTATTTTATTCTTTTTGTTGCAATGGTGAATGGAATTGTTTCCTTAATTTCACTTTCTGTTCTCTCATTGTTAGTGTATAGGAATGCAAGGGATTTCTTTTTTTTTTTTTTTTGCAAGGGATTTCTGTGTGTTGATTTCATATCCTGCAACTTTACTATATTCACTGATTAGTTCTAGTTAATTTTCTGGTGGAATCTTTAGGGTTTTCTATGTAGAGGATCATGTCATCTGCAAACAGTGAGAGTTTTACTTCTTCTTTTCCAACCTGGATTCCTTTTATTTATTTTTCTTCTCTGATTGCTGTGGCTAAATCGTCCAAAACTATGTTGAATAGTAGTGGTGAGAGTGGGCACCTTTGTCTTGTTCCTGACTTTAGGGGAAATGCTTTCATTTTTTTCACCACTGAGGATAGTGTTTGCTGTGGGTTTATCATATATGGCTTTTATTATGTTGAGGTATGTTCCTTCTATTCCTGCATTCTGGAGGGTTTTATCATAAGTGGATGTTGAATTTTGTCAAAGGCTTTCTCTGCATCTGTTGAAATAATCTGGAGAAGGAAATGACAACCAACTCCCCTATTCTTTCCTGGCAAGTCCCGTGGACACAGGAGCCTGGTGGACTGCTGTCCATAAGGTCATACAGAGTTGGACACAACTGAAGCAATTTAGCATGCATGCATGCATTGGAGAAGGAAATGGCAATCCACTCCAGTGTTCTTGCCTGGAGAATCCCAGGGGCAGAGGAGCCTGTGTGGGCTGCCATCTATGGGGTCGCACATGAGTTGGAAACGACTGAAGCGACTTAGCAGCAGCAGCAGCAGCATTGAGATAATCATATGGTTTTTATCTTTAAATTTGTTAATGTGGCATATCACATTGATTGATTTGTGAATATTGAAGAATTCTTGCATCCCTGGGATAAAGCCCTCTTGGTCATGATGTATGATCTTTTTAATATGTGGTTGGATTCTGTTTGCTAGAATTTTGTTAAGGATTTTTGCATCTATGTTCATCAGTGATATTGGCCTGTGGTTTTCTTTTTTTGTGGCATCTTTGTCTGGTTTTGGTATTATGGCGATGGTGGCCTCATAGAATGAGTTTGGAAGTTTACCTTCCTCTGCTATTTTCTGGAAGAGTTTGAATAGGATAGGTGTTAGCTCTTCTCTAAATTTTTGGTAAAATTCAGCTGTGAAGCCTTCTGGTCCTGGGTTTTTTTGTTGTTGTTGTTGGAAGATTTCTGATTACAGTTTTGATTTCTGTGCTTGTGATGGGTCTGTTAAGATTTTCTATTTCTTCCTGGTTCAGTTTTGGAAAGTTATACTTTTCCAGGAATTTGTCTATTTCTTCCAAGTTGTCCATTTTATTGGCATATAGTTGCTGATAGTAGTCTCTTATGATCCTTTGTATTTCTGTGTTGTCTGTTGTGATTCCTCCATTTTCATTTCTAATTTTGTGGATTTGATTCTTCTCCCTTGTTTTCTTGTGAGTCTGGCTAATGGTTTGTCTATTTTATTTATCTTCTCAAAGAACCAGCCTCTAGGTTTGTTGATTTTTGCTATGGTCTCCTTTGTTTCTTTTGCATTTATTTCTGCCCTAATTTTTATGATTTTTTTCCTTCTACTAACCCTGGGGTACTTCATTTCTTCTTTTTCTAGTTGCTTTAGGTGTAGAGTTAGGTTATTTATTTGATTTTCTCTTGTTTCTTGAGGTAAGTCTGTATTGCTATGAACCTTCCCTTAGCACTGCTTTTACTGAATCCCACAGGTTTTGGGTTATTGTGTTTTCATTTTCATTTGTTTCTATGTATATTTTGATTTCTTTTTTGATTTCTTCTGTGGATTGTTGGTTATTCAGAAGAGTGTTGTTTAGCCTCCATATGTTTAATAGTTTTTTTTTTTCCCTGTAGTTGACATCTAATCTTACCACATTGTGATCAGAAAAGATGCTTGGAATGATTCCATTTTTTTTTTTTTTAATTTACCAAGGTGAGACTTATGGCCCAGGATGTGATCTATCCTGGAGAAGCTTCCATGTGCTCTTGAGAAAAAGGTGAAATACATTTTTTTTGGGTGAAAGTCTTATAGATATCAATTAGGTCTAACTGGTCCATTGTATCATTTAAAGTTTGTGTTTCCTTGCTAATTTTCTGTTTAGTTGATCTATCCATAGGTGTGAGTGGGGGTATTAAAGTCTCCCACTATTATTGTGTTACTGTTAATTTCCCCTTTCATACTTGTTAGCATTTGCCTTACATATTGCAGAATATTGTGATCGTTTTTGCCATACATCAACACGAATCGGTTATAGGCATGCGTGTGTCCCCTCACTCCTTTTTTTGCTTAGAGGAGTGCCTTTAACATTTCTTCTTAACCTGGTTTAGTGGTGCTGAACTCTTTCTACTTCTGCTTGTCTGAAAAATTATTTATCACTTGTTTAAATCTGAATGAGAACTCTGGACGGTAGAGCAGTATTGGTTGTAACTTTTTTCCTTTCATCATTTTGAATATATTGTGCCAATCCCTTTTGGCCTGCAGAGTATCTTCTGAAAAGTCAGATCGCTTTATGTGAGTTCCCTTGTATATAGCACATTGCTTTCCCTTGCTGCTTTTAAGATTCTTGTTTTAATTTTTCCCTTTAAATATAATGTGTCTTGGTGTGTACCTCTTTGCATTCATCTCATTTGGGATGCTCTGTGCTTTCTGGATCTGGTTGTCTGTTTCCTTTCCCAGGTTAGGGAAGTTTTCAAGTATTATTTCTTCAAATAAGTTCTCTAACCCTTTATCTCTTCTTTCTGTGACCCATATAATGAAAATGTAGTATGCTGATGTTGTCTCAGAGGTCTCTTAAACAATTTTCCCCCTTTTTTAAAGCTCTTTTTTCTTTTTCCTCTTCAGCTTGTGTGATTTCTACTATGTGTCATCCAGATTGCTGATCCATTCTGCTGTGTCATCTAATATATTGTTGACTCCTTCTAGTGTTTTTTTATTTAAGTTATTATATTCTTCAAATGTATTTGTTTCTTCTTTGTATTTTCTAACCCTTTGTTGAAATTTTCACTGTGTTAACCCATTCATCTCACGAGTTTGTTGAACATCTTTATGATGATTACTTTGAACTCTTTATCAGGTAGTTTGCTTATCTTCATTTCATTTAGCTCTTCTTCTGGGGTTTCATCTTGTTCCTTTGTTTGGAACAAATCCTTCTGTCAGTTCATTTTGCCTAATTTGCTATTTTTATTTCTATGTATTTGGTAGGTTGGTTATGTTTCTTAATCTTGAAGTGACCTTATATAGGAGACGTCCTATGGAGCCCAGCAGCGTGCTTCCCTCAGATCACCAGTGCTATATGTTCTAGGGGTGCCTCCTATGTGGGCTGCATGTGCCCTTCTCTTGTGGTAGGGCTAAATACTGTGGGTGTGTGCGTGGGTAGGTCTTGATCCCAGTATAGTTAGCTATGAGGCCATGCCTTTTGCAGTGGCTGTGGGCCTACTGAAATGTGGGATAGGCTTCCCACACAGTTGGCTCTGTGGCCCAGGGGGGGTTGGAGTTGCTGCCAGCCTACTGGTAGGTGGAGTTAGAAATCCCTGTGATTGTTTGCGTGGCTTGAGGGGACTTGGTGCTGGTGCCAACCTGTTATTGGGTGAAGCTGAGTCCCCAGTACAAACAGGCTGGTAGGAGGATTCCAAAATGATGCTTCCCAGTGCTGGTTTTATCAAAATGAGGTATTCTAAATGTCTGCCACCACTGTCTCCATTCCCCAGGGTAAGTAGCAGTTGCCCTCTGTCTCTCTAGGAGTCTCTCCAAGATCAACAAGTGGGTCTGACCCAGGCTCCTTTCAAACTACTGCTTCTATCCTGGGACATTGGGTATGTGGGACTTTTTGTGTGCCTTTTAAGAGCAAAGTCTGTTTCCTATAGCTTTCCAGCTCTTTCACCCTAAGTCCTGGTAGTTTTCAATATTAGATGTTCTGTGAGCTCATCTTGTCAGTGTAGGATCCCCAGGCTGGGGAGACTGATTTGGGAATCAGATCCCTTGCTCCTTGGGGAGAATTTCTATGATTGTTATATTTCTCCCATTTGTGGGTCACTCACCTGAAGGTGTAGGTCCTGGCTGTACTGCCTCTGCCCCTCCCACCTGTCTTATTGTGGTTCCTTCTTTATGTCTTTAGTTGTGGGAAAATTTTCTGCTAGTCTTCAGGTCATTCTCAGAGAATTGTAGTAGTTGTAATTTTCCTGTGTCCATCAGAGGAGATGAGATCAGGGTGTTCCTACTCTGTCATTTTGGCCACCCCATTAAGCATTTTTTCTTATGCTTATTTCCACTTTTGGTGAAATATCCATTCAAACCTTTTGCTCATTATTTTATTGTGTTTGCTTTCTTACTTTTGAGATTTTAGAGCATTTAACATAATCTAGATACAAGTCCTTTATCAGACATGTGTTTTGCAAATATTTTCCCTCAGTCAGTGGCCTGTCTTTATTTTCTTAACAATGATTTTCTCAGAGAATACATTTTTAATTTTGTTGAAGTCCAACTTGTAATTTTTTTCTTTCATGTATAGTACTTTTGATATCATATCTCAACTTGTAATTTTTTTCTTTCATGTATAGTACTTTTGATGTCATATCTAAGAACTATTTGCTTAACTCAAAGTAATAAAGATTTTCTCCTAAATTTTCTTCTGAGATTTTTACAGTTTTGCATTTAGGTGTATGATCATTTTGAATTAAATTTTGTACATGTTGTGAGCTGTAGGTGTAGGTATGTCCAATTATTCTATCACTGTTTGTTGAAGACTGTATGTTCTCCACTGAATTACCCTTGTATCTTTGTGTAAAAATCAGCTGAACATCTTTATGTGTCTATGTAGTTTATTTTTTATTCTGTTCCATTGGTTCATAGGTCTGTTCCTTTGGTTAATATCACACTGTCTTGACTACTATAGCATTATAGTATGTCTTAAAATTGGAAGTTTGAGTCCTTCAATTTTGTTTTTTTTTTTTCAGAATTGTTTTGACTATTCTAGTTTCCTTACGTTTACATATAAATTTTAGTGTCAGCTTGTCTATCTATACAAAAAACTTTAACTAAAATTAAAATCTGAATTAGGATTATATTAAATGTCTATAAATTTTGGGAGTATTGACATCTTAATTATACGGAATCTTCTGACCCATAAGCATAGTATATATCTCTGTTTATTTAGGTCTTCCATGCCTTTTTCATCAATGTTTTATAAGTTTCAGCATATAGATATTATGTGTGATTTGTTAAATATATATCTAGTTATTTACTTTTTTTGAAGTTATTGTGAATGGTATTGTATTTTTGATTTTGGTTTCCCAATTGTGCAATGCTAGTATATAGGAATATAAATAGATGTTTGTCCATTGATCTTGTGTGCTGTGAACTTGATAACTTACTCATTAGTTCTAGGAGTTTTTGTAGATTCTTAATGTAGACAATCATGACATCTGCAAAGAGAGATAATTTTACTTCTTTTCCAATTATAGTGACTTTTATTTCCTTTCTTAGCCCTATTTCATGTGTTAGGTGGAGAAGGCAATGGCAACCCACTCCAGTATTCTTGCCTGGAAAATCCCATGGATGGAAGAGCCTTGTAGGCTGCAATCCATGGGGTCGCTAAGAGTCGGGCACGACTGAGCGACTTCACTTTTACTTTTCACTTTCATGCATTGGAGAAGGAAATGTCAACCTACTCCAGTATTCTTGCCTGGAGAATCCCAGGGACAGAGGAGCCTAGTGGGCTGCCATCTATGGGGTCGCACAGAGTCGGACATGACAGAAGCGACTTAGCAGCAGCAGCAGCAGCAGCATATGTTAGGACTTTCCTATGATATGGAATGACAGTGATAAGAGAGACTATATGAAGTTGTGGTTAACAATGGAAAGAACTACTGGTAAACAGTGAAAACTTATCAGATCAGTTTAAGTTGAAGGTCACAAATGTGTAGTCTCAGCTGTGTTATTTCTAATCAGTTGCAGTGAGTATTTATAACCAGTTGTATTATTTTTGTAGTAGTTCTCAGCAGCCTGAGTATAGAAATGGAGAAGGCAGATGGCTGGATTTGATCTGGAGTTTGGATTTTTGCTGGCTAAAGCAATGAAGTTAGGGAGAAAAGAATATTGCCGAGAGAGAGGTTGAAGTGTTAAGGCTTGACAGAGAAGGAAGTAATCCATGTAAAAAGTTTGTTTTTACTTATATTTTGATATAATTCCTTTCAGTGTTTCCCTACATACATAGATATATTTTAATACTTAAAACTTTTATATTAAAATTAAAAATACTATTCTATAATGTTTTCAAGGTCCATCCCATGTTGTAGCATGCATTTCTTTGGTTGCCAAATGGCATTCCATTGTACAGATATACTGCATTTTGTTTATCTATTCATCAGTAGATGGATATTAGTGTTTCTGTTTTTTGGGTATTATGAATAGTGCTGCTGTGAGCATTCATGCAGGAGTTTTTGGGCATATGATTTTCATTTTTCTTGGTTATATACAAAGAAGTGGAATTGCTGGGGCGTATGGTAATTTTAGACATGAACAATGGACATGAACTTGGGCAAACTCTGGGAGATGGTGAGGGACAGAGAGGCCTGGCATGCTGTGGTCCATGGGGTCACAAAGAGTTGGATAGGACTTGGCAACTGAATGACAATAATGGTAATTTTATGTTTAACATACTAAAGGGCTTCCAAGCTGTTTTCCAAAGTGACTACTCCATTCTGTACTGCCACCAGAAGTGTATGAAGGTTCTAATTTCTCCGAATCCTCACCAACACTTGTTATTATCTGTCTTCTGGATTATAGCCATCATCTGTTGTTGTTTAGTCACTAAATCTTTAGCAACCCCATGGACTGTGGCCCACCAGGCTTCTCTGTCCATGGGATTTCCCAGGCAAGAATACTGGACTAGGTTGCCACTTCCTTCTCCAGGGGGCTTCCTGACCCAGAAATTGAACCTGTATCTCCTGCATTGGCAAGTGGATTTTTTACCACTGAGCCACCAGGAAATCCCATGGATGAAGGAACCTGGTGGGGCATGGTCCATGGAGTTGCAAAAGAGTCAGATATGACTTAGTGACTGAACAACAATGACAATAGCCATTCTAGTGGTTATTAAATGGTATCTTGTTATTTTGACTTGCATTCCTTAATAGGTAATGATGTTAAGCATCTTTTCATGTGCTTATTGGTCACTTGTATGTGGAGAAATATCTATTCAAATCCCTTGCTCATTAAAATATGTATCATCTTTTTACCATAGAATTGTAAGAGCTCTTTATATTGATGTATTCTACATACAAATCTCCTATCAAATATTTGATTTACACATGTTTTCTTCCAAAAGATCACATATTGTATGATTCCATGGAATCATGGATTATATGGAATGTCCAGAGTAGGCAAATCTATAGAGATAGAAAGTAGATTAGTGGTTTCCTATAGGTGGGAGTGGAGGCATGGGGAGTAACTAGTAATGAGTATGGGGTTTCTTTTGTAGGCAATGAAAATGTTCTAAAATTGATTGTGGTAATGGTTATATGACTGTGAATATCCAAAAAACCACTGAATTGTACACTGTTGTGGTCAAATTACATGGTATGTGAACTATATCTCAGTAAACTTTTCAGAATTAAACTGCACTCATACAGCTTTTCCACATAATCTTATGAATTATTCTTCAAAATAATTACTTTTAACAGTACATAATAGTTCACCATAATGATTTGGTAATTTATTTCACCATTCCTATATTGTTAGATATTTAATTTTGTTTTCAATTTTCTGGTATTATAATAAATTGATGATGAATAATCATGCAGATCTCTGATGACTTCATTAAAATTAAAATACATTTCTAAAATGTAGTTATCAGATAAAATTACATGAAATATTTAAGGTTTTTATATATGTTATATATTTTGCCCTCAAAAAATTATCTGTGAATTTAACCTTACATCATCAGCACCTGTTCTTGCCAACATTATAAAAATTGGCTTCTTTAGTAGACAAAAATTAATATCTAGGGTTATTTTAATTTGCATTTCTTTCTACTGAAGTTGAGTAATTTTCATGTTTTTTTAACTTTTATTTTGTTGATTATTCCCAACCTTTGTAGAATTTCCAACTGTTGTGTTGTTCCTTCTTTTACTGATTTGTAAGATCTTTGTAAATTGAGGATGCTAAATTGTGTGTTACAAAAAAATTTTTGTGTTACATATTTTGCAAATGTTTCTACAAATTTGACTTTTCATTTCAAAGAAAATATCATTGAGAATCAGTGTTTTTGTGTGTAAAAAATTACGGCAATAATTTTTTTATACATAAAAATTTGAGAAAAAATGAAAAAATATGCTAGCCTTTGTTAATCATAAGTTGTAAATAGAGAGGTATTCACTTTATCCTTTATATTTTAATTTTTAAACTTTTCAAAAGAAAAAAAGAAAAACATGTATAAAATATCTAATAATTTAGAAATACATAACTTATTCAACCATTCTCCTATTGATAGACATTCAAGTTGTTTTCCATTTGGAGCTTTCACAAACATCACTGTAGTGATTATGTATAATTCTTAATATGTTGATAAACTTTGAAATGATTGTACCATTCTGCCTTCTCATGTTCCCACTTTTCTATTATTAGAACATGACTATGTTGTTCCCACAAAATTGATTAGTTAATTTATTTGAACAGGGTACAATGGGAAAAGCATTGCTTAAAGGCAATTTTGCTTACCTACAGAATCATATAAAAATGTATTTTATGGCTTCATATTTACCCAAGATATTATGAAAAAAGGGCATGGTCAAATAAATTTTGAAAAAACTTATTCCACTTTTGGGGATTCACAAAACTGCTTAGCATATTATCAGTTTTGACAAGTACTGCACTAAAGACAAAGTTCCATGATCTGCATATAAGAAAATAACTTCAGTCATGTAACTTCAGGGGGCTACTACAATCCCCTCTTGGAGAGTGACAAAACTTATTTGCATAGTTCCTATGGTAAAGATAACTCTATAATATGGATGAAGGGTTTCCTAAATTTATTTCACCAAATAACTTTTCCCTGTTAACATCTACTAATATGTCAAAGAATACCCATAGTAAAATGCTAAAATAAGAAAATTAGGAAGATAAACACCATGGATAACTTAAATCTAAGTACGAGTACCACAAAAGTGTCAAACATTTCATTAGGACTTTGGATAAGAAGACAGATTTAATTCTTTCCTCTTTTAAACCTTTAATTATAAGTGAAGGTGCACAGTAAATATAGCAAATCAGGTTTTTAAATGTAGTACTATAGTAGAAAGGGCATAATCTGAAGTCAGACAGACCTCAGTTGCAGTGTTAGGTTATTTACATAGTAGCTAGATAGGTGGTTTAACTTCTTTGGACTTCAGGTTTCTCATTAAAATGGGGATAGTAACATTCACCTCGAAGAGTTGATGTGAGCATTAAGTGAGATAACATATGTCAAGTACACAGTAAAGTGACTGGCATATAGAAAATCTTATATAGCGTCTATACTGGTTCATAGTAGGGTTCTGTAAGGTAAAGAAGTGAAGACCTGAGAGCCAACAGATTGACGGCCTCTGAATAATTGCCAGATTTTTCATGGGAATAGAACTGGAGGTTTATCAGATCAGTTTCAAGCTCCACGGTATTTTTTTTTACTAAAAATTTTCCTTTGATACTAAATTACATTGAGTTTACTTACCTGTGAATGTTGCAAAGGGAAGGCTGTTTAGCTTTTCATTAGGTCAAAGAGAATCCCATGTGTAAGGCTGCCTACCACTGATGAACAAATTAATAGCATTTTGGGAGAGTGGGAGCGTAGGGATTGTGCTTTTTGCTTGTTTATGGGTAAGAGTAGGTTTTTAACTGACATAATGGAGTCAGGCAAAAAAAAAAAAAAAACACCTATGTGTAATCTTTTTCATTTCAGAGACCTGAAATGCAGCAGGACAAGAAGGCAAAAACCTAAACGAGATGTTTGACTGTTTCTGAATACCCTGGGGTCTTTTAGGCAAAGTTAATAGTGTGAGTTTGCAGGGAGTAAGGGCATCTTTTTCAGTACACTACACAGGGAACTTATGTATAGAACTTCTGCTTATGTTAATAATAAAAGATAGAATAATTTAACATCTTGTTTGCCTGGTGAGAATTTACTCCTTTTCTAGTTCAGCTCCCCAGACTGCTTCTTAGCAGTCCAGTTATTTCTCTATGCGCTTTTCTCAGAACACTGACCTGTTTGAGAGATGCAGGAGATGTAAAAGCTGCTATGTTTCTGTTTCCACGGCAAGAGATGATGATCCTTCTGGATAATCTGTAAGGTTGAAAAGTGAAGGTAAACAAATGTTCTTTCTCTTGTATGGCTGGGTATTCATTCATTGGCATACTTCCTTCTCAGGCAATCCCTGGAGGCAGCAGACATCTACAAATATCTAAAGACTGGTGTGTTATCTACTGAAGCGCTTGCAACCAGTCCAAGCATTCACATTTAAAGAGTAGTCAGCCTGCTGTACTATGCACTAAGATTATTTTATTTGTCAGCATTATCTGATCTATAATAGTGGCTAGTATTTGACTTAACTAGCTGTGATGACAGCTTAACATCATTTGGCTTTAATGGAATATTTAGGCTTCCCTGGTGGCTCAGATGGTAAAGCATCTGTCTGCAATGCAGGAGACCTGGGTTCAATCCCTGGGTTGTGAAGATCCCCTGGAGAAGGAAATGGCAGCCCACTCCAGTATTCTTGCCTGGAAAATCCCATGGACCGCGGAGCCTGGTAGGCTATGGTCCAGGAGTTCGCACAGAGTCGGACACGACTGAGCAACTTCACTTTCACTTTACTTTCACTAACAAAATTACTCTGTTTTGTTATTCCACTGGACATAATTGAGATAGCTGTTATAGCACTTTAGGTGTTGGTGTGTTTTTAAAAAGGAATGATATATCTCGAAAATAAGAAGCTTTGGAATCAACAAGCAACATTATTTACAGTAGAGATTTCTTGTTTCCAATCCCCAGCCTATTGAGGAGCAAGTTCAGTTCAGTCACTCAGTTCTGTCTGACTCTTCGCCACCCCATGGACTGCAGCACGCCAGGCTTCCCTGTCCATCACCAACTCCCAGAGCTTGCTCAAACTCATGTTCATCGAGTTGGTGATGCCATCCAACCATTTCATCCTCTGTCGTCCCCTTCTCCTCCTACCCTCAATCTTTCCCAGCATCAGGGTCTTTTCCAATGAGTCAGTTCTTCGTGTCAGGTGGCCAGAGTATTGGAGCTTTGCTTCAGCATCCAATGAATATTCAGGACTGATTTCCTTTAGGATTGACCGGTTGGATTTCCTTGCAGTCCAGGGGACTCTCAAGAGTCTTCTCCAACACCACTGTTCAAAAGCAGCAATTCTTCAGCACTCAGCTTTCTTTGTAGTCCAACTCTCACATCCATACATGACTACTGGAAGAACTATAACTTTGATAAACAGACCTTTGTCAGCAAAGTAATGTCTCTGCTTTTTAATATGCTGTCTAGGTTGGTCATAACTTTACTTCAGAGGAGCAAGCATCTTTAAATTTCATGGCTGCAGTCACCATCTGCAGTGATTTTTGAGCCTAAGAAAATAAAGTCTGTCACTGTTTCCATTGTTTCCCCATCTATTTGACGTGAAGTGATGAGACCAGATGCCATGATCTTGGTTTTCTGAATGTTGAGTTTTAAGCCAACTTTTCCACTCTCCTCTTTCATTTTCATCAAGATCTCTTTAGTTCCTCTTTGCTTTCTGCCATACAGGTGGTATCATCTGCATATCTGAGGTTATTGATATTTCTCCTGGCAATCTTGATTCTAACTTGTGCTTCATCCAGCCCAGAATTTCGCATGATGTACTCTGCTTATAAGTTAAATAAGCAGGGTGACAATATACAACCCTGAAGTACTCCTTTCCCAATTTGGAACCAGTCTGTTGTTCCCTGTCCAGTTCTAACTGTTGCTTCTTGACCTGCATACAGATGTCTCAGGAGGCAGGTAAGGTGGTCTGGTATCACCATCTCTTTAAGAATTTTACACAGTTCGTTGTGATCCACACAGTCAAAGGCTTTGGCATAGTCAATGAAGCAGAAGTAGATGTTTTTCTGGAATTCTCTTGCTTTTTCTATGATCCAACTGATGTTGGCAATTTGATCTCTGGAGCCAACTTATGGAGCAAGATGGTGGAATAGAAGGACATGCACTCATCTTCTCCTGTGAGAACTCCAAAGTTGCAACTCACTGCTGAACAACCATTGACAGGAGAATGTTGGATCTCATCAAAAAATGAAACCCCACATCCAAGGGCAAAGGAGAAACCCAAGCAAGACTGTAGGAGGGGCGAAATCATGTTTAGAATCAAACTCAATACCTTCCAGAGATGCTCAGTAGGCTCAAACAAAACCTTTTGTGCACCAGGACTCAGAGACCCCACAGAGACTGAGCCAGACCTGCCTTTGAGTGTTTGACTGTCTACTGTGGAGGCATGGGTCAGCAGTGGCCTGCTGCAGGGGCACGGGCTCTGGGTGCAGTAGACCTGAGTCACACAGCCTGTGGCATAAGCCATCTTGGAGGAGTTCGCCATTAACCCCACCATAGAGCCACTGAGCAGACAACCCACAAACTGCAGAACAATGATACCAAAGAAATTCTTGTATTGTTAAGAAAGTTCTAGGATCCACAAGAGATTTCCCAACCTGGGGATCTGGCAAAGGGAATGAGAACCCCCAGGAATTTGACCTTGTAGGCCAGTGGGATTTGATTACAGAACTTACACAGGACTGGGGAAACAGACTCTTGGAGGGCACAAACAAAACCTTGTGCATACCAGGACCCAGGAGAAAGGAGCAGTGACCCCCACAAGAGACTGGCCCAGACTTGCCTATGAGTGTCCAGGAGTCTCCGGTAGACGTGTGGGTCAACAGTGTCCTGCTGCAGGGTCAGGGGCACTGAATAAAACAGTGCATGAACAGGACCTTTTAAAGGAGGTCACCATTATCTTCATTACCCCTAATAGTTTGGTCTCAGGTCAAACAACAGGGAGGGAAGACAGTCCCACCCTTCAACAGAAAATTTGATGAAAGATTTACTGAGAATGGACCCACCCATGAAAAAGCCCCAGTTTCTTCCACTGTCAATCTCTCCCATCAGGAAGCTTCCATAAAACTCTTATCCTTATCAGAGGGAAGACAGGATAAAAATCACAATCAAAGAAAACTAATCAAACTGATCACATGGACCACAGCCTTGTCTAACTCAATGAAACTATGAGCCATGTCATGTAGGGCCACTCAAGATGGATGGGTCATAGTGGAGAGTTCTGACAAAACGTGGTCCACTGGAGAAGGGAATGGCAAGCCACTTCAGTATTCTTGTCTTGAGAACCCCATGAACAGTATGAAAAGGCAAAAAGATATGACACTGAAAGATGAACTCCCCAGGTCGGTAGACACCCAATACGCTACTGGAGAAGAGTGGAGAAATAACTCCAGAAATAATGAAGAGACAGAACCAAAGCGAAAACAATGCCCAGTTGCGGATGTGACTGGTGATGGAAGTAAAGTCTGATGCTATAAAGAGCAATATTGCATAGGAACCTGGAATGTTAGATCCATGAATCAAGGCAAATTGGAAGTGGTCAAATAGCAGATGGCAAGAGTGACATCGACATTTTAGGAATCAATGAACTAAAGTGTACTGGAATGAGTGAGTTTAATTCAGATGACCATTATATCTACTACTGTGGGCAAGAATCCCTTAGAAGAAATGGAGTAATCCTCATAGTCAATAAAAGAGTCTGAAATGCAATACTTGGATGTAGTCTCAAAAACAACTGAATGATCTGTGTTCATTTCCAAGGCAAACCATTCGATATCATGGTAATCCAAGTCTATGCCCCAACCACTAATGCTGAAAAAGCTGAAGTTGAACAGTTCTATGAAGACCTACAAGACCTTCTAAAATTAACACCAAAGATGTCCTTTTCATCATAGGGGACTGGAATGCAAAAGTAGGAAGTCAAGAGATACCTGGAGTAACAGGCAAGTTTGGCCTTAGAGTACAAAATGAAGGAGGGCAAAAGCTAACAGAGTTTTACCAAGAGAATGCACTGGTCATAGCAAACACCCTCTTCCAACAACACAAGAGAAGACTCTACACATGGGCATCATCAGATGGTCAATAGCAAAATCAGATTGATTTTATTCTTTGCAGCCAAAGATGGAGAAGTTCTATACAGTCAGCAAAAACAAGACTGGGAGCTGACTGTGGCTCAGATCATGAAGTCCTTATTGAAAAATTCAGACTTAAATTGAAGAAAGTAGGAAAAACCACTAGACCATTCAGTTATGACCTAAATAAAATCCCTTATGATTATACAGTGGAAGTGACAAATAGATTCAAGGGATTTGATTTGATAGACAGAGTGCCTGAAGAACTTTGGACAGAGGTTCATGACATTGTACAGGAGGCAGTGATCAAGACCATCCCCAATAAAAAGAAACGATAAAAGGCAAAATGGTTGTCTGAGAAGGCCTTACAAATAGCTGAGAAAAGAAGAGAAGTGAAAGGCAAAGCAGGAAAGGAAAGATATACCCATTTGAATGCAGAATTCCAAAGAATAGCAAGGAGAGATAAGAAAGCCTTCCTAAGTGATCAATGCAAAGAAATAGAGGAAAACAATAGAATGGGAAAGACTAGAGATCTCTTCTAGAAAATTAGAAATACCAAGGGAACATTTCACGCAAAGATGTGCACAAAAAGGTACAGAAATGGTATGGACCTAACAGAAGCAGAAGATATTAAGAAGAAGTAAAAATACACAGAAGAACTACATTAAAAAGATTTTCATGACCCAGATAACCATGATGGTGTGACCACTCACCTAGAGCCAGATATCCTGGAATGTGAAGTAGTGGGCCTTAGGAAGTATCACTAAGAACAAAGCTAGTGGAGGCAATGGAATTCCAGAATGGCACTGAAACATGTATAATATCATATATGAAACGAATTGCCAGTCCAGGTTTGATGCATGATACAGGATGCTTGGGGCTGGTGCACTGGGACAACGCAGAGGGATGGTATGGGGTGGGAGGAGGGAGGGGGTTCAGGATGGGGAACACGTGTATACCTGTGGCGGATTCATGTTGATGTATGGCAAAACCAATACAATATTGTAAAGTAATTAACCTCCAATTAAAATAAATAAATTTATATTAAAAAATAATAAAAATAAAATAAGCATACCAGTTAAAAAAAATAGATTAGTAGTGAGGAACTACTATATAGCACAGGGGACTCTATTCAATATTCTGTAATAACCCATATGGGAAAAGAATCTGAAAAAGAATTGATGTATGCTATTTGTATAACTGAATCACTTTGCTGTATACCTGAAAGTAACACAACACTGTAAATTAGCTATGGTGGTGGTGGTTAGTTGCTAAGTCATGTCTGACTCTTGTGACCCCATGGACTGTAGCCCACCAGGCTCCTCTGTCCATGGGATATTCCAGGCAAGAATACTGGAGTGGGTTGCCATTTCTTTCTCCAGGGGATCTTCCTGACCCAGGAATCGATCCTGGGTCTCCTGCATTGCAGGCAGATTCTTTACTGACTGAGCTATGAGGGAAGTCATAAATTAGCTATACTCCAATATAAAATAAAAATTAAATTAAAAAAGATGAAAAATTAAGGTAATAAGTGATGAAATGGTCAGAATTTGCTGTGGTAGTCAAATGGGATTTTATTCTATATATGTTTTATTACTTCAATCATTCATATGTTTATGAATTATTTATATTGTTAAAATTAATAAAAAGTCATAAGAACCACAGAAAATCTTCTCAGAACAATACATTGATCTGTCACTTTTCATTTGCAGATTTTTTTCTATGCATGTAGATACATTAATCTCATCAGAGAAATCTCTTTAATCTCTTGACTTCATAAAGGTGTTTCTTTACCTCATATGTTGCTGTACTAAAATAAGGCTGCTGCTGCTGCTGCTAAGTCGCTTCAGTTGTGTCCAAGTCTGTGCGACCCCATAGATGGCAGCCCACCAGGATCCCTGGTCCCTGGGATTCTCCAGGCAAGAACACTGGAGTGGGTTGCCATGTCCTTCTCCAATGCATGAAAGTGAAAAGTGAAAGTGAAGTTGCTCAGTCGTGTCTAACTCTTAGCAACCCCATGGACTGCAGCCTACCAGGCTCCTCCGTCCATGGGATTTTCCAGGCAAGAGTACTGGAGTGGGGTGCCATTGCCATCTCCAAAATAAGGCTGGCATCTACCTACTGTACAGCACAGGGTACTATACTCAGTATTTTGTAATAACCTACAAGGGAAAAGAATCAGAGTCAGCAGGGGGAGGTAAAAGGAGTTGCTTGTGTTAATAAGTTCTTTGGACTGGGTACGAGCTCCTTCCTTTTCTATCTATAGATTTGGCACCATTTTGTCTTACTTAGTCTTAGTGACAATGCCTTATTCTAAAACTGGACTTCTGGTAGAGAAATAACTAGATATCTAACTGGGGAAACATTTAGATAGGCTTGTTTCCCACCTCTTCTCCCCACCTCAAGCCTTTTCAGGTCCTTATTCAGCTGTATTCATTCCAGGTACAGTTTGTGATAACTACTGCAAGTTCCCACTCAAAATTTCTGTCAGTTACTACATTATTGGGACCAGCCTGGTACTAACAATATAAAGAAATGTTGGAGGCACAGAAGTAAGCATAATATCACATGGAGACAAAGAACAGGTGGCAATGGAATACATGACATGAGAACTTAACTTTTAGCTCTTCAAAAAATCTCAAGATGACTCAGTAATCTGATGGGAGAAACGTGGAGGGCAAAGTTCTGTTTATTTTTCCTTTAAGGGCTGCCTTTTAGAAAAGTATACTACATGGATGTGTAGCCTTGCTCATATATACTATCATTTATTTTTTCATGCATTAGAAAATTCTAAAGCAGAATGGGAATGAGATTTTAAAGAAAATTTAACCAATGTGCATGAACCAGGGTAGAGTTTTTGCCCAATGATTGCATCAATTCAAGAAAAGCACTACAAGTTATACTGGCAGAATTGTTCACAAACATGCTTATTATGTTTCCTGATCTATCTGATTGGTTATAAGTTACAATATCACAAACTGGCAAGAAACCTTTCAAGCTTTCATCTAATCTTACCTAAGCCACCTATATTTGCTAAACAAATCTGGCTATACTTGCCTTTCTCCATCCAAACGGCACTTATGAGGTTGACATGCTTGCATAATCTTTCTGTACACTATATTCCCACTACACTACATTAGTTGTGTTAACATAGCCTTTATTAGTCTGCTGAGTGGAGAAAAGACTTCCTTCTCAACCTACTTACCTCGGTTGTCATCCTCATTTTCTTCCCAGGGCTCTTCATTTGCTAGCAATGGGTTCTGCGATTCATTCATAGACCTCATAGGGAAGGAGTGTCCATCACCAGGGCTGGTGGGAAAATGAAGGCAGTGAGATCTTGCAGCCTAGACTATTTTATGAAGGTAATATCCCTATTAGAAGTAGGAGGGAGGTTCTTAGAAATATTTAAACCCTTTAGCTTATTGGCTAAAGTCAAACTGGAATAGGCTCTTATAATAGCATCATTTAGTTACTCTATTGCTCTCAATTTCTATATCTCATTTGTTTGTCTGAATCATGTTGACTGTTTTTGTTTTTAAGCAGCTTTTTAACTTGCTTCTCACAATGCCCAGTATAGCAAAATGCACATATAGCAAGTTTCATAAATATAATTTAATGATGATTCCAATTTATACCCCATTATATTATTGCTTTGGCACTAAATTTTCAAGAAAAATTAGCAGATTCAGAGTCACTGAATTCACTGGAGATAAGCTGCTGTTAATTGGTGATAAATAATAATGATGTCTGAATGCTCTGTTATTTCGCTTGTATGACAGAAAAGTTATTAAGGGCTGGGGAGAAAGCACCAGAGTGAGGCATTTCTTAGAGTGCAGATTCTGGGGGCCTATTATCCTACCTCAGAATTGATAGTTCCCTACAGAGGATGTAACTACACTGATTATAGGTGAGTGGGCTTTGATTTTTGCTCTTGTTCTTTATTTCAAAGGAGACTCATTGAAACTTCCCTTTGGTGGAGTGATTGTGTGTGTGTTTGTGTATGTATATGTGTGAGTGGGGTGTAAATAATTGCTGGTAATAGTTATTAATCAACATAATGCAGTAACACAGTTTTATCTTGTGATTATAGCCAGGGCAGTAGGATATACCATAGCTCTTAAATAAATGAACCTGTAAAATATTAACTGGTATAGAGGAACTATTAGGGCAATTCTCTTCATGAGAATTTTTTCTCAATTGCCAGCAAAGTTTCCTCAAATAAATTAACAAATGGATGTCTGAAGAATGGATCTAAAAGGGGACTGAAAGAAGGCTATAAGCTTTGCACCAGAGCTAGTTTGTTGATGGTAGTTTAATCTGGTACATGAAGTCACTCAGAGGACACAAGCTCATCTCTCCTTTATTGGTTTCCCTTCATTCTTGCTGAAATTATAAGAATTACCTACAGTCTCTAAATCAATCTTTGTTTGTTCTTACTTAAATTAAAAATTTTAATCCAAAACTATGAAAAGTGAAGACAAGAGAAATAATTTCTAAGACTATATTACACATAGCACTAAAAGCATTTGGGGGTATATTTTCCCTCTGTTGTTTCTTTTCTCTTTATATTTGTATATATAAAAAAACATAAGAATTCCATGTCTATTGTTCTACTAATTCCATTTCTGGGAATTTTGCTAAAGCTAGAGATAAACTAGACACAAAAATGTCCATTATGCTATTATTTCCAGCCAATAATTAGGTAACAACCTAAACATCTAACAATATGGGAAATATGTATATAGTTTGCTGTCTTTAGTCACTCAGTTATGTCCAACTCTTTGCGATCCCATTGACTGTACCCCACCAGGCTCCTCTGTCCATGGGATATATATCTATATATATATATATATTTATATACACATATATATTTTTCCCACTGGATGGAATATGATATAGTCAAAGGTAATGGTTATAAAGACTATGTCACAATAAGGGGAAATGTTCACTGTATTTTAAGTGAAAAATGTAAAATTCAAAATAGTATGTATACTGTGATTAAAAATACATACAAATATATATAGAAAAAATCGGTTGTTTACAAAATTCACTTATAAATGACTTGTACCAGCTTACACTGCCACAAACAAAGCATAAGAATGCTTATTTTATCACACCCTCACCTCCTGATTTATCTTCCCCGGTGGCTCAGCTGGTAAAGAATCCACCTGCAATGTGGGAGACCTGGGTTCGATTTCTGGGTTGGGAAGATCCCCTGGAGAAGGGAATGGCTACCCACTTCAGTATTCTGGCCTGGAGAATTCCATGGATTGACTCTTGCAAAGAGTCAGACATGACTGAGCGACTTTCACTTTCACTAACCTAGTAATAAAAAACTCGGGAAATAGAGTTTTACATTGAACAGATATCTGCTGCATAATTGAACAGATATCTGCTGCATAATACAGTCAAAATTAGATTGCCACTTCAAGTCATGGTCCCACATCAACTTCTTTCACTGGTAATAATTACCTACCTAGACCCAATAGGTATCAACCAGAACTTCTTATTATCTCCAAACACTTGCTGGATATTTTTGACGAAGCCAAGGTTGAACCCATTTTTCTCTGGGCCGCTCATAAACACTGGAGTACAGAAGGCCTCTATGGAAGGGCAGAGAAATTGAAGAAAAGAAGAGAGCAATAATCAGGACTATTATAATTTTACAGCTCTCCATGAATGTGACTTGTTTCTATGGTGTCTTTCTGCTGTGGTACCATAGGCCCCTCATTCTTAGTTATTGCTAAATAATTTAGTAAAAACTAGCATAATTGCTTTACTACAAAGCAAGTTTTTATTAAATGCAAAGAATTGGCACTCTTTTTTTTTTTAAGGCAGAAGAAACAGGATGATAGAAATCAATGAACGGTAATGGAAATAGTATGTATTTTGTACTGCATGTAAGGAGTGAAAGACCAAATCTGAGTGCTTTATTTGAATCTAAATTGTAATAACAGCCAAATGGTCTCTATATTTAGAGCTGGTGCCAAAATAATGACACATAAAGAGACAGTAATGACATTGATTTGGTTTTGAAACATTTCAGAAATGAAGATGTTCACACTGAAGCCTGCAATGTAAGAAACTGAGTTTTACTCCAGAAAAAAAATCAATGAGTGAACTATAATCACCTCAATGACTATAGAAATTGGACCATGTTAGTCCACATTATTTTTAGATACACATTTATCCCATTAAGCAAACATTTTCACTGTTGGATTCTGGCTGCATCTAGCCATTTCCTTTTTGTTCTTTTTTCAGATTCTGTTATCATGAAGCTTTTAGTACTTTTCTATATTGTGCCTAATCTTTAAACCAAATGTGCTAATCTACCACCCTAGCAACTAAGTGCTTCATATATATTTGGTTTAGAAAATAAGTGCAAATACTTCTTAGCTGTCATAATTATTAGCAAATAAATTCCAAAAACATAGTGGCTTTCACACTATATTTTCCTCAAATTTACCTTGGCTAAACATTCAACATATAGACAATTTCTCCTTAACTCTCATGCACTGATTTGTATACAGTATAAATATTTGTTTCACCATGAAAACAACTGTTGTACTGGATCCATCAGAAATACAGTTCTACAAATAACAGCCCAGAGTATAGTGTAATGGAAAATTTTTCATTTCTTGTGCTCATTTTCTATAGACTTACTTGTTCAATGTGTTTATCTCATTCCCACAGTCCCTACACAGGTCCTTGATAACTGTAGATATTCAATGATTTGTTGGTTTGGATTCTGTCTCAGGAGAACATTTTTAGAAGTGCTCAATAAGATTTTTCTATCTTTGTTGACTTTGACCTCTGCCTTCTGATGTTCCCTTCTGTGCTGATTCTTTCCTGCACTCCCTTATGTGAACACCTTTCAGAAATTTTTATGCTGCAAATCTAGGGAGCTACCTGGAGAAGGAAATGGCAACTCACTCCAGTACTCTTGGCCTGGAAAATCCCATGGACGGAGGAGCCTGATAGGCTACAGTCCATAGGGTCACAAAGATCCGACAGTATTGAGCGACTACACTTTATTAGCCAGTGTGTGTGTGTTAGTCGCTCAGTCGTGTCTGACTCTTTGCGACCCCATGGATTGTAGCCTGCCAGGCTTCTCTGTTCATAGGATTCTCAAGGCAAGAATACTGGAGTAGGTTGCCATTTCCTTCTCCAGCTATTACCCAGTATGAACTATAAAAATCAATGGTCACTTTTTATGTGAGGTTTTATTCACTAATGCTCTCTTTAGTCTGTAAGTTTCATTTACTACGGCTTTCTGTGTTTACATCTGTCTCTGTTTGGAGGCAAAGAAATGTCATTGCAGCTAAAATGCTTCATTCAAAGTTTTTCTCTTTCTTGGGAACAATCCACTGGTCACAGGGATATATATTCATTTTTTTTTTCTAGTCTTAATATCCAATCTTACCTAAGGTGGTTTTGTTTCTGCTGACAAGCCAACAATGGTAACCAAAGAGAATCACAAGGCTGACAAAAAACATGCAGGCCACAAAGAGGAGAAAAAGGACATGGAACTTAGAGCGAACACCAGGCAATTCCCCCTAGAAAAGAAATAATAAACAGAAACAAAAGATTAAAGTTGTAAGGTTTCGGTAGTTTTCCTGTATTGGTTAGTACTTTTCCATATATATATAATTAAAAATATATTTTGTATAATTTTTACAAAACAATTCTTTCTGTGGATGACCATTCCACATTATGGATATGCTTTTGGCCTATACAGCCTAAATGGATCTTTGCTTAAGTGCAGTTCAGTGTAAAATAGAGTATATAATGTGTCAGTTAGAAAAGAGTAATGTTATAAAAGAGTAATGTTATAAAAGAGTATGCTCAGGACATAATTAGTATGCAATTTCTTAAAGCTTGTACTCCATTTATTTTGTAAATTATGAGTGATTGGCTAGAGGTGATCTTGAGGTTATATCATATGGTTCATCCTCTTGCCTCAAGGTGGCTTACTCTGGAATACTTTATATGTCATGTTTCTTTGGATGTATGTATGTTGAAAATGTCATAGTGATATATGTATGAAGTTAAAATACATAGGTAGTATTTTTAAATGTTCTACCTGTAAGTCATGACCTGATGTTAAAACTACTGCAAATTTTATGTGTTTTCTTAATAGCTGAATGTGCTGGTATGTTACATCCTATGAAACAGCTGTTTAGACAGTAAAATCAAGCAAGATTTGACAGGCAATTGTAGAAGTAGGTAGCTAAAGATTTTCATAGTTAGTTGAGACATCTTATTTTCCATATGGCAACAGTTTTTTTTTTTTTTTTTAATGTAGCCCCTCTTGCCTGGAAAATCCCACGGATGGAGGAGCCTGGAAGGCTTTAGTCCATGGGGTCGCTGAGGGTTGTTGGACACGACTGAGAGACTTCATTTTCACTTTTCACTTTCATGCATTGGAGAAGGAAATGGCAACCCACTCCGTGGATTGGGTTCTCCGTGGATTCTCTTGCCTGGAGAATCCCAGGGATGGGGGAGCCTGGGTGGGGTCTCACAGAGTCAGACACAACTGAAGTGACTTAGCAGCAGCAGCATACTAGAATGAATGTTCTAAAGTTCTATAGCATGCACAGAATGTAACATTTTGTCTTCTAAAGAGAACCTTAGAAAACATTTTCAATTTTGGAGTAAGCAATTGGGAGAATGACTTTTCATTATTTCCCCCTTTCCTGTGCTGATCATTGTTTTGGTATGATGAATTGCTTTGAAATACTTCCAAATGCTCTTGAGTAATAAAGGTGATTCTTGGTTAAAGTGGATGTTGATATTAGGATCTAGTTCTACTACAGTTTGGAAAGAGAAAATTAAGGCTTAGAAACAGTTGGCAAATTCAGATATTACAGTTTTTTTCTTCTTTTTGAAGATATGAAGATATATATATATACACATACATATATTTATTTTGGTGTAAGGAAATATTAGGAGTCTTCTAGAGATTATGTGTTTGAAGGATGAAGATAAGAGGAAGTAAACTAGTCAGATGCTTTCAGCTGAGGGGTGGTCTAGGTGAAATTTGCCTGGGGGAAGAGTACTCCAGGATATAGCAACACCAAGGACTTTGACCTTCAGGAACTTTTATGTGAAGCTCCCTTTTGAAATGATCCCTCTAAAAAATTTGGCTTAACCACTCAAATTGAGTTCAATCGATTTTTCTTTCATTCATTTCAAATTTATAGGAAAGAATCTGCAGTGGTTTTTGACTGGCTGGACTTTTGTTTTCAAAATGTCTACTTTTTTATATTTTAAAGCTCACATTTATTTTACTTATCTTTCATGTTTAAATGGACAATAGCAAATGGCTGGGTAGCAGGGACTGATATAAAGTCAGTTTACACTCTGAGTAGCTGAGCTGAAAGTCTTTCCTCCCTGAATTGCTCCTACAGAAATCTCTTCTGTCCGCCAAAGCATATCTATTGTGTTGTCCTTTGATAAACTCCTTAGATATTTAGTTTTTTTGTTAGAAGAAAGTGACCCTATATTCAAAATTACCTTCTCAGGAGATAACCAAGCTAAATTACTCAAAGCAGTAACCACTAGAAGCAGTTCAGGGGAATACAGGTAGAATAATAGTATCATCTCAGTTCTAAAAGAATTCTTAGTCTCTATGAGGAGATTCTTGGCCCCATGTGAGAGGTGTATATTATTACTTTTTCGTAAAGCAAATATCAATTTCCTATCAAAGTAGCTACTCTTTAAGTTATCATTGAGAGGAGAACCACAATCTGATGGTCTTCTGAATTATGTATTCCAAAGGAGGTAGAACTTCTTTATAGCAGGACCACAATGGGCAATAAGACATGGTACAGTGTTTAAGATTACTGGGCTGAGAGTCAGTTCAAGTTCTCACTTTGAAACTTAGAAGCTGGGTGATCCTGAACAAGTCACTTAGCTACTATGACCCTCAGTTTATAATATTTAAATGAGACTAATACTTCCTTCTACCTACTTCACAAGGTTGTGGTGAGGATAAGATGAGATAATAGATATGAAAGTGCTTTGAAAATGGTAAAGTACCATACAAATGGAGGTTGCTGTTCTTAGGAACACAGCTAATCTCCTTGATACATGGTTTTTAAAATACATGGCACCATTTACTTTTCATTTTAGGGGAAGACTCAATTTAAACTGAGAAAGCCATCTTTAAACCACACCAAAGTGCTCTCTGGCTAGAGAGGCTGCAAAGAAGCATTTCTCTGAACTGTCAATGCCCTTTACATGATGAAGGCAAGCCAGGGCATGTTTCCTTGCCTCTCATCTGTCAGTATGAACTAGTCTATTGCAGAGAGAGAAAATGAAGGAATAGGAAAAGGAGAAGGCTATGTTTACCTCTGATAGTGCTTGTGAATACTGGTACATTTCTGAAGATTAATTCATATCCAGATATTATCTTTTAAGAGTAAAAGAAGCATACTGCACTGGGCTAGCATTATGGTATTTGATTACTGGCTAGGTAGGAGGGCCCAAGGCAAATGTATGAAATACAACTAGTTCTTTAACAGTAGCTTACTGTATCAAGGACCAAGTAAAGTCTGTAGTGAAGACCAAGGCTGATACTTTCCCTGCTGAATTGGATGCAGGAGATTTTCTTTATGGTCAAGGTAGTAGTTCAGTATGTGAAGAGAATGCCAAACAGGCAATGGAAACCTGGGCAATAGATAAGAGATCCTGTGATGTGGAAAGTAGCCAAAGAGACACAAGGATGATGAAGCATTTTGTATTTTGGGAAAATTTGTGAGAAAACTTCACTTCTGCTTATACTTTTGTATCCCTGAGTTGAAGATTTTGATATGCATTATATAATTATTGACTCTTAAAGTTATTAGATATGGGAATTGATTAAGCAAGCTGAGGGGAGAATGGAAAGTCCATACCTCTGTAATTTTCTACACTAGTACAGATGAAAGTACTAATTAATAATTTATATATTCTCAGCTATTTAGGTTCTTACTGCCTTGTCTTTCTCTTTTTTCTCCAGTTTTTAATAACCTAGATTCTAGTCACTTGCTTTACCTCTCTGCTTGAGGTTCTGCTTGAGGTGAGATATTCCTGTTATACAGGCTCTTGTTCAACTCCTAAAGTAATAACTAGTAGCTCTGCCCACAACTTTTTTTTGCTATACCAGTTCATTCTGGAAAGCTCTCATCATGTAAGGTTATTTCTTAATAATTGTAGTTGTGGGAAATACATATATTCTGGGGTTCTTTGGCATGAAATTAAAAAAATATATATTTTACTATACTGCTGCCAGATCCTGTAAACATATATGAACTGAAAATCTGCCTTCAATTCTTTTGGGAATAGATGCAATATAACTGATATCTTCAAGCAGAAGAAAGGTGAAAGGATTTTTTTAAAAAATATTTCATTATAATTATTGGAATAATGTTTTGAAAGGTAAAGTACTTTCAACATCTGTTTCATTTGATCTCGACAAAGAGCCAGTGAAGCAGGTAGCAGAACCAGTATGAGAACTCAGTTATCCTAAAAGCCAACCCAGAGTTTGTCAAAGTTCAAATAAGTTCCTTAATAGGGAGAAACTGGAAAAATAAGTTCATGTCTCACTTATTTCTTCCTTTTCATTTGGTCTTTTGTGAAGATGAGTTAATGAATCTTCCCAAAAGGAATAGGGCTTCCCTGGTGGCTCAGATGTTAAAGCATCTGCCTGGAATGTGGGAGACCCAGGTTCGATCCCTGGGTTGGGAAGATCCCCTGGAGAAGGAAATGGCAACCCACTCCAGTACTCTTGCCTGGAGAATCCCATGGAGGGAAGAGCCTGGTAGGCTACAGTCCATAGGGTCACAAAGAGTCGGACACAACTGAGCGACTTTCCTTTCCTTTCCTTTTCCTTTCCTATAGGAATAGGAATCCAATAGGAATTAAATCTCCTTTGAACAGGGAATTAGAAAGTATTTTCTGGGAATGAAGGAGTACTTTGTCAGCCTTTGTCTCAGGAAACTAGGGACTTAGAATTAGTTTCAACATTTTTCAAACCTAAAATTGGTAAGAAATAGATTTTTAAAACTTGATTAGATAAATACATTGTAAAGAATCAGTAAGAGTAAAGAGATTAGGTTCCTGGAGGCCCAACAAGGTTCTCATATGTAATAGTAAATTGTTTAACTGACATCTAAATAATAGTCTCCTAAATCTCAGAATGTTTAACATGGGAGACTCGTTTACTGTTTCTTCCTTTCTGATTAATTCAGTACTAACTACTAAAAAAAAAAAAAGTAATTTGAACAAGGTGACAGATTGGAGCAGGTGTATTTATTCTGGGGGTGGGGACCAGAAGGGGAGACCCTTTGGGATTATTTAACTTACTCTCCAGTATTTGATGAAATAGCTGAAGACCGTTGTAGCAATGTACAGGCAATAGAGAACAGAATAAGCTAAGAACTGAAGGAAGAATTTATAGTTGGAAAATCCAATGCAGTTATTAACCCTAAAAAAGGGAAAAAAAAAAAGAAAAACATTTGAAATCAGGATCCATTGATTTAGAACACACTGAGAGACAGTGAAATATGTTACCCCTGCTGCTTCATTTTCTGCTGTATAGAAAACAGAAATTGAAGTCCCTTAATAGGAACAGATTGGAAAAATAAGTTCATGTCTCACTTGTTTTTCCTTTTATTTATAGACACAGAAACACCTGACCTATATAATAGGTTCCTGACACACCCAAGCAAACCTGGATCTTGGATTCTGAAAACCTACTAGAATCTCAGCAACTATACTTACTATAGTATGGTATATTCTCTTTATCGTGGTTTCATACTGGTTCTCGGGGTCAGACATACAAAATTTGGAAAAGAATTGCTTAAATTAACAATCTAGAGTATTTCAAACATCAAAATGCTAAAAACAGAACTAAACTGTGTAATGTCAAAGAGAACTATCTGTGCTCTCTTTCATTATTATAGCTAATGGACAAGACACCATTAATTCTGTGACACCAGGAATTCATTGTCACACCATTGGTCGTATATTTATTCTTCCTTTAAAATGTTATGCCTTCCCTGTTACCTACACAAATACAAAGTTCAAAGAATTATGGTAGCAGAAACAGGCATTTTACAACTATGCTTAGGAAAGTAGGCATATTGAGTAACTTTGACCCTATTAGATGAGAGAAATGAATGAAAAGGACATACCATGGGCAATGATGGTCCATTTTTAAAACACACCTACAAAAGGAACAAAATACAGTGTGATAAATTTCAGAATTGAATTCAAGGTGTCCAGCAGTACTTTTACATGGTACCAGTACACTCATTTCTAGATTTCCACTATAGCTTCTCCAAAACTATTGTGTCCTCAGTTGTTCCTAGGATAAGCAAGCCAATCACTAAACTTTAGGATCTTGTTGGCAGCAAGTTACATGCCTAAAATTCAAACTTTAAAAGCCATTGGGAACTATAGGATATTGACACAGAGAATAGGTGCAAGATATCTCCCCTCACTTTACTTACTTAGTTGACTAAAAGTAAAAAATAAAACATGACTACAGCCTGTGCTTGAATCAAGGTTAAGAGAAACATGGATGAAACAAGCACTTAAGAAGGACATGAAGATTATATTTATTAGCATAAAACTGGGATTTTACAAAGCTGGAGGAATTTGAGTAATAAAATTAAGTAGCATTGACTTAGAACCCCACAAGATAAAATTATTATCCATGCCCACATGTGCTTCCCTGATGGCTCAGTTGGTAAAGAATCCGCCTGTAATGCAGGAGACCCCGGTTCAATTTCTGGGTTGGGAAGATCTGCTGGAGAAGGGATAGGCTACCCACTCCAATATTCTTGGCTTCCCTTGTGGCTCAGCTGGCAAAGAATCTGCCTGCAATGCGGGAGACCTGAGTTCGATCCCTGGGTTGGGAAGATCCCCTGGAGAAGGGAAAGGCTACCCACTCCAGTATTCTGCCCTGGAAAATTCCATGGATTGTACAGTCCATGGGGTCACAAAGAGTCGAACATGACTCAGGAACTTTCACATATTGATATAAGTAAATGATTGAATAAATAAATGAGGGAGAAGAGACAAATCTCCCATGTAGAGGAATTCCACATAATTTTTGTAGATATTGTGCCTTCAGGGTGGGGTGGGGGGAGGATAACATTCCTTTAGTGTTGGTAGCACACCGAAACTTCCTTCTACAGAGTACATTATGGAAGATAGGGTGGAGGAAGAGTAGCTTTACAGTGAAGAAATCCACAAACACTCCTCAGTCAGATGATTAGCACTGCAGTGATAAGTTATGTCTATAGTACTTACCCTTGATATGACTCAATGAATATGACTCTTAACCTCTCTAGTCTTCCTCTCCCAAAAGACATTACCCAAATCTAATCATGAGAAAAATATCAGACAAATCCTGAGAGTATTCTACAAAATATCTGACAATTCTAAAAACTGTCAAGGTTATCAAAAATAAGTAAAGTCTGAGAAACTGTCACAGCTAAGAGAAGCCTATGAAGACATGACAACTAAATGGTAACCTGGAACAGAAGACGGGTGTTAGAGAAAAACTGAGGAAATCTAAATAGTGTATGGACTTTGGTTAAAAATTTAAAAAAAATTAATGTTGGTTCATTAATTTTCACAAATGCACCATATTAACACAAGATAATAATAGGGGAAATGGTGCAGGACATATGAAAACTATGTTTACAATAATTCTATAAAGCTAAAACTGTTCTCAAATAAAATGTTTATTTTTAAAAATGTGGTTTGATTTCTCTTATCTTTAGAATAGTTTGAACCATCATCATCTCTATTAGGGTATTTGGCATGTACTCAACATGATTGAAAGGAAATGCTCTTTGGGATCAACATATTAGGATAAGTCACTTGATTGTCAAGGCAATCATCAGTGGCCAAGCTCAGCCCAGGGGAATTATTGCTGTCACTTACATGGCACAGACAGAACAGTGGTGGCAGCGATCTGGCTTTATCAAATGGCACCGGTCACAGAATCTTACAGCTACAGGAAAAATAAGGTAGTTAGCATTGGTTAGGGATCAATAAGACACCAAATATCTTACTAGCCTATCTAGATGACTTGTTATACACTGATTACAGATACCCAAACTCACCTCAGTTCAAGTAAACAAGCAAAAGATCACATAAGACAATTGTGGTATGTATTTTTTCCCTGTTGGATAAATCTTAAAAGCACCTTTTGGAGGATGAGTGTAAGGGGAAAAGTTTTCATATCTGGATATTTGATCATAAAATTCTGTATTATGAAACAAACTATACTGTCAATTACTTGAGTTATTTTGGGGAAATCATTTACCCTCTGTTTAATCCAAATTTCCTATCTGAAAACAGAATTCATCATCTATCTCCTGTCTCCAGAGGTTGGGCTGTATCAGGAGGATAAAACTCCTAAGGTATGGTAAAGAGGGTGGTTCTTAGAATAAGAATTTGAATAATAGAAGAGACATTCTAGAACAATTAGTTCAACTGACCATTCTGCAGATAAAGAAAATAAAGACCTGAGCCATATCAAGTGACTTAAACAAAGTCACATAGTAAGCAAGTGACAGTGGCAGGGCTGTGACTTGTAGAGTTTTCATGACTCTTTAGTTCAGGATTCTCTTCACTTTGTAAATATGATATAAATAATATTTCTCCTTCCCTCTCTACCTTCTTCCTTCTTTTCTTTATTTCCTTAGATAAAAGACAGTTTCCTTTCCTTCTAATTTTCTCTGTGTTCATTGATAGAGTATGCCTATTTAATGTGATTATTAAGTTTAACAAAATTATGAATAATTTGAGCTAATATAAAAATTCCATCTAAAGTGTACATAACATAACATCTTAAGCACACATAACTGATTCAACATAATGAACTATTAGTTCAGCAGAGTTTCTGTGTTCATTCTACAAGGGACATGCATGTTTAGGTCCTTCAGCATGTTTTTAAAAATATGGTCAAATGCCACTATCAAGCTTAAGCCACTATCACTTCTAATTTAGAAGACTGCAATAATTCCTAATTATTCACTTTGCTTTCATTCTTGCCCCTTCACAATACATTCTTTACAGAATAGCCAAATGATTTGTCAAAATCTAAATGAGATCTTATCACTCTCCACTAAAAACCTTCAATGGATTTCCAACACTCTTAGCATGGCAAGTCCTCATTTTTTGGCCAAGCTGCGTGGCTTGCAGGATCTTAGTTCCCCAACCAGGGACTGCACCTGGCCCCAGCAATTGAAAGCGCTGAGTCCTAACCACTGGACCACCAGGGAATTTTTACAAGTAATTTTTTCTTATTTGAGTCCCAGATCATATGACATTGCCTCAGAGAAGCCCTCTCTATAACTGTGTATCAGGGATGTGAACAAATGCTTCAACGTTTGAGGGAACAGTGATTAGTGAAGAACCTCAGGATTCATGCCTTGTTTAAAGAGGCACTACCCACTTGGCTCTAGCTAATTTTTGCCATTGGGAAATACAGATCTAATGTTGCCAGTGTCTGAGTTTTCAAAAGAAGTCAGAAATGTGGATTTTCATGAAGAAATATTTGAATTGTTAAAAATTAGTAAAAAATGCAGTTTTAAAAGACATATAAGAGATCAGAAAGAATACATCTCTGGGTCCAATTCATCCCATATAACTCTAGTTTGTAATCTATTCTCTGCCACACCATTCTGCTTACTACTATTTGGAATTATATAGATAATTTCCTGACTATTTCCTTTTCACCATATTTCAGTATGCATGAAGACTTTTTAAAAACCAGCATGCATTAATCCTCTAACAAAATAAACAATAAATATTTAAATACAGTGGAAGTGAGAAATAGATTTAAGGGCCTAGACCTGATAGACAGAGTGCCTGATGAACTATGGATGAAGGTTCGTTACACTGTACAGGAGACAGGGATCAAGACCATCCCCATGGAAAAGAAATGCGAAAAAGCAAAATGGCTGTCTAGGGAGGCCTTACAAATAGCTGTGAAAAGAAGAGAAGTGAAAAGCAAGGGAGAAAAGGAAAGATATAAGCATCTGAATGTAGAGTTCCAAAGAATACCAAGAAGAGATAAGAAAGCCTTCCTCAGTGGTCAATGCAAAGAAATAGAGGAAAACAACAGAATGGGAAAGACTAGAGATCTTTTCAAGAAAATTAGAGATACCAAGGGAACATTTCATGCAAAGATGGGCTTGATAAAGGACACAAATGGTATGGACCTAACAGAAGCAGAATATATTAAGAAGAGGTGGCAAGAATACAGAAGAACTGTACAAAAAAGATCTTCATGACCAAGAAAATCATGATGGTATGATCACTCACCTAGAGCCAGACATCCTGGAATGTGAAGTCAAGTGGGCCTTAGAAATCATCACTATGAACAAAGCTAGTGGAGGTGATGGAATTCCAGTTGAACTATTTCAAATCCTGAAAGATGATGCTGTGAAAGTGCTGCACTCAATATGCCAGCAAATTTGGAAAACTCAGCAGTGGCCACAGGACTGGAAAAGGTCAGTTTTCATTCCAATCCCAAAGAAAGGCAACGCCAAAGAATGCTCAAACTACCGCACAATTGCACTCATCTCACACGCTAGTAATGCTCAAAATTCTCCAAGCCAGGCTTTAGCAATACGTGAATCATGAACTTCCAGATGTTCAAGCTGGTTTTAGAAAAGGCAGAGGAAGCAGAGATCAAATTGCCAACATCCGATGGATCATCGGAAAAGCAAGAGAATTCCAGAAAAGTATCTATTTCTGCTTTGACTTTGCCAAAGCCTTTGACTGTGTGGATCACAAAAAAACTGTGGAAAATTCTTCAAGAGATGGGAATATCAGACCACCTGACCTGCCTCTTGAGAAACCTATATGCATGTCAGGAAGCAACAGTTAGAACTGGACATGGAACAACAGACTGGTCCCAAATAGGAAAAGGAGTACGTCAAGGCTGTATATTGTCACCCTGCTTACTTAACTTATATGCAGAGTACATCATGAGAGACACTGGGCTGGAAGAAGCATAAGCTGGGTGCTTATATCAATAACCTCAGATATGCAGATGACACCACCCTTATGGCAGAAAGTGAAGAGGAACTAAAAAGCCTCTTGATGAAAGTGAAAGAGGAGAGTGAAAAAGTTGGCTTAACATATCAATAACCTCAGATATGCAGATGACACCACCCTTATGGCAGAAAGTGAAGAGGAACTAAAAAGCCTCTTGATGAAAGTGAAAGAGGAGAGTGAAAAAGTTGGCTTAAAGCTCAACATTCAGAAAATGAAGATCATGGCATCTGGTCCCATCACTTCATGGGAAATAGATGGGGAAACAGTGGAAACAGTGTCAGACTTTATTTGCTTGGGCTCCAAAGTCACTGCAGATGGTGACTGCAGCCATGAAATTAAAAGATGCTTACTCCTTGGAAGGAAAGTTATGACCAACCTAGAGAGCATGTTCAAAAGCAGAGACATTACTTTGTCAACAAAGGTCCATCTAGTCAAGGCTATGGTTTTTCCAGTGGTCATGTATGCATGTGAGAATTGGACTGTGAAGAAAGCTGAGCGCCAAAGAATTGATGCTTTTGCTTTTCAACTGTGGTGTTGGAGAAGACTCTTGAGCGTCCCTTGGACTGCAAGGAGATCCAACCAGTCCATTCTAAAGCAGATAAACCCTGGGTATTCTTTGGAAGGAATGATGCTAAAGCTGAAACTCCAGTACTTTGGCCACCTCATGCGAAGGGTTGACTCATTGGAAAAGACTCTGATGCTGGGAGGGATTGGGGGTAGGAGGAGAAGGGGATGACAAAGGAGGAGATGGCTGGATGGCATCACGTGAGTTTGAGTGAACTCCAGGAGTTGGTGATAGACAGGGAGGCCTAGCGTGCTGCAATTCATGGGGTCGCCAAGAGTCGGACATGACTGAGAGATTGAACTGAACTGAATATCTAGATTATATTGAAACATCCCCAATTGTCATATGGGATCTTAATAAATATTTGTTGAACAAGTAAATGATAAATAGATGAACATAAATATCTAACAGTATACTTCCCAAACTATGAAACATGATCTTCCTTTTTAGAAACATTAGAATTACTTGCCAAAAAACTCCTTGGTTTTCTTTTCCCTTTTAAGGACCTTTATCCATTTATTTATTCTTGTCATTTAATCATCAAGGTAACTTTTTGATACAGGCAGTATTAACCCCATTTAATAGGGGAAGAAACTGGGGACTGAGAAAGGTCAATTGCTGAATGTCACATAGGGAGGAATAAATAAGACTTTTTCATGTTCTCACTAGTTATTTTACATATTTGGAATCTTGAAAAATACTATAGATGATATTTGTAAAGTAGTAATAGCATTACAGACAGAGAGAAAAAAGCCTTAGTTTTCAAATTTTATAAGGTGAATTAATCAGCTAGTATTGTTCCACTCATGCAGAAGAAAACTAACAATAAGACTCCATAGTGAATATCACCAAAGAAAAATGAAGACATATCTCTGCACAAACACTTGTACAAGAATTTTCATAGCAGATTTACTCATAATAGCTGAGTACTGGAAACAATCCAAATGAGCATCAACTGGTAAATGATAAACAAATTATGATATTCATACAATGAAATACTACTCAGCAATAAAAGGAATGAAATACACAAGAATGTGAATGAATCTCAAGAATATTATGCTGAATAAAAGAAGCCAGATACAACAGTACATACTGTGATTCCATTTATACAAAATTCTAGAGTAGGTAGAACTAATCAACAGTAGAAAACTCTTAAAATAGTGGTTGTCTTTCGTGGTGGTGGTGGGAATGATTGGGAAGGAGCATGAGAGAACTTTCTGTGGTGTGGTAATGTTTACAGAAGTTTTGGTTACACAGGTGTATACATTTGTCAACACACTGAATCTGTTAATTGTCAAAACACTTAAGATCTGTGCATGTTTTTTGTATGTAAATTTCACCCAAAAAAGAATAATAAAATATTTAGGTGGATCTTGGGCACTTTTCCATGGGGATGGTCTTGATTCCTGTCTCCTGTACAATGTCATGAACCTCTGTCCATAGTTCATCAGGCATTCTATCTATCAGATCTAGTCCCTTAAATCTATTTCTCACTTCCACTGTATAATCATAAGGGATTTGACTTAGGTCATATCTGAATGGTCTAGTGGTTTTCCCTACTTTCTTCAATTTCAGTCTGAATTTGTCAATAAGGAGCTCATGATCTGAGCCACAGTCAGCGACCAGTCTTGTTTTTGCTGACTGTATAGAGCTTCTCCATCTTTGGCTGCAAAGAATATAATCAATCTGATTTCAGTGTTGACCATCTGGTGATATCCATGTGTAGAGTCTTCTCTTGTGTTGTTGGAAGAGGGTGTTTGCTATGACCAGTGCGTTCTCTTGGCAAAACTCTATTAGCCCTTGCAGTGCTTCATTCTGTATTCCAAGGCCAAATTTGCCTGTTACTCCAGGTGTTTCTTGACTTCTTACTTTTGCATTCAAGTCCCCTATAATGAAAAGGACATCTTTTTTTGGGTGTTAGTTCTAAAAGGTCTTGTAGGTCTTCATAGAACCATTCAACTTCAGCATTACTGGTTGGGGCATAGACTTGAATTACTGTGATATTGAATGGTTTGCCTTGGAAATGAACAGAGATCACTGTCGTTTTTGAGATTGCATCCAAGTACTGTATTTCAGACTCTTTTGTTGACCATGATGGATACTCCATTTCGTCTGAGGGCTTCCTGCCCGCAGTAGTAGATATAATGGTCATCTGAGTTAAATTCACCCATTCCAGTCCATTTTAGTTCACTGATTCCTAGAATGTCGACGTTTACTCTTGTCATCTCCTGTTTGACCACTTCCAATTTGCCTTGATTCATGGACCTGACATTCCAGGTTCCTATGCAATATTGCTCTTTACAGCATCAGACCTTGCTTCTATCACCAGTCACATCCACAACTGGGTATTGTTTTTGCTTTGGCTCCATCCCTTCATTCTTTCTGGAATTGTTTATCCACTTATCTCCAGTAGCATATTGGGCACCTACTGACCTGGGGAGTTCCTCTTTCAGTATCCTATCATTTTGCCTTTTCATGTTGCTCACGTGGATCTCAAGGCAAGAATACTGTAGGGGTCTGCCATTCCCTTCTCCAGTGGACCACATTCTGTCAGAGACCTCTCCACCATGAAATACAAAAAAGCAAAATGGCTGTCTCAGGAGGCCTTACAAATAGCTGTGAAAAGAAGAGAAGCAAAAAGCAAAGGAGAAAGGAAAGATCTAAGTATCTGAATGCAGAGTTCCAAAGAATAGCAAGAAGAGATAAGAAAGCCTTCCTCAGTGATTAATGCAAAGAAATAGAGGAAAACAACAGAATGGGAAAGACTAGAGATCTCTTCAAGAAAATTAGAGATACCAAGGGAACATTTCATGCAAAGATGGGCTTGATAAAGGACACAAATGGTATGGACCTAACAGAAGCAGAAGATATTAAGAAGAGGTGGCAAGAATACACAGAAGAACTGTACAAAAAAGATCTTCATGACCAAGAAAATCATGATGGTATGATTACTCACCTAGAGCCAGACATCCTGGAATGTGAAGTCAAGTAGGCCTTAGAAAGCATCACGAACAAAGCTAGTGGAGGTGATGGAATTCCAGTTGAACTATTTCAAATCCTGAAAGATGATGCTGTGAAAGTGCTGCACTCAATATGCCAGCAAATTTGGAAAACTCAGCAGTGGCCACAGGACTGGAAAAGGTCAGTTTTCATTCCAATCCCAAAGAAAGGCAATGCCAAAGAATGCTCAAACTACCGCACAATTGCACTCATCTCACACGCTAGTAATGCTCAAAATTCTCCAAGCCAGGCTTTAGCAATACATGAATCGTGAACTTCCAGATGTTCAAGCTAGTTTTAGAAAAGGCAGAGGAAGCAGAGATCAAACTGCCAACATCCGATGGATCATCGGAAAAGCAAGAGAATTCCAGAAAAATATCTATTTCTGCTTTGACTTTGCCAAAGCCTTTGACTGTGTGGATCACAAAAAACTGTGGAAAATTCTTCAAGAGATGGGAATACCAGACCACCTGACCTGCCTCTTGAGAAACCTATATGCATGTCAGGAAGCAACAGTTAGAACTGGACATGAAACAACAGACTGGTCCCAAATAGGAAAAGGAGTACGTCAAGGCTGTATATTGTCACCCTGCTTATTTAACTTATATGCAGAGTACATCATGACAGACACTGGGCTGGAAGAAGCACAGGCTGGAATCAAGATTGCCAGGAGAAATATCAATAACCTCAGATATGCAGATGACACCACCCTTATGGCAGAAAGTGAAGAGGAACTAAAAAGCCTCTTGATGAAAGTGAAAGAGGAGAGTGAAAAAGTTGGCTTAAAGCTCAACATTCAGAAAATGAAGATCATGGCATCTGGTCCCATCACTTCATGGGAAATAGATGGGGAAACAGTGGAAACAGTGTCAGACTTTGTTTGGGCTCCAAAGTCACTGCAGATGGTGACTGCAGCCATGAAATTAAAAGACGCTTACTCCTTGGAAGGAAGTTGTGACGAACCTAGGTAACATAGTCAAAAGCAGAGACATTACCTTGTCAACAAAGGTCCGTGTAGTCAAGGCTATGGTTTTTCCAGTGGTCATGTATATGGATGTGAGAGTTGGACTGTGAAGAAAGCTGTGCACCAAAGAATTGATGCTTTTGCTTTTCAACTGTGGTGTTGGAGAAGACTCTTGAGAGTCCCTTGGACTGCAAAGAAATCCAACCTGTCCATTCTAAAGATCAGCCCTGGGTATTCTTTGGAAGGAATGATGCTAAAGCTGAAACTCCAGTACTTTGGCCACCTCATGGGAAGAGTTGACTCATTGGAAAAGACTCTGATGCTGGGAGGGATTGGGGGCAGGAGGAGAAGGGGACGACAGAGGATGAGATGGCTGGATGGCATCACCGACTCAATGGATGTGAGTTTGAGTGAACTCCAGGAGATGGTGATGGACAGGGAGGCCTGGCGTGCTGCGACTCATGGGGTCACAAAGAGTCGGACACGACTGAGCCACTGAACTGAACTGGGTACTTTGGAATGCATCAAAAAATAAGATGGGATTTCTGTTGTGGTCCAGTGGTTAAGAATACACCTGCCAATGCAGGCGACATGGATTTGATCCCTAGTCCAGGAAGATCCCACATGCTGAAGAGCAACTAAGCCCATGCGTCACTACTACTGAAGCTTGCACTCCTCAACAAGAGAAGGCACTGCAATAAGCAGCCCATGCAATACCAGGAAGAGTGGCCCCCACTCCCTGCAACTAGAGAAAGCCTACATTCAGGAATGAAGACCCAGAATAGCCATAAATAAATATTTAAAAAATAAGATGGCTTGCCATCATTTAAAAGTCTACAAATAACAAATGCTGGAGAGGATGCATATGGAGAAAAGGGAGCCCTCCTACTCTGTCTGTGGGAATGTAAATTCATATGGCCACTATGGAGAGCAGTTGGAGGTTCCTTAAGAAACTAAAAATAGAACTACCATATGACCCAGCAATCCCACTCCTGGGCACATATCTGGAGAAAACCATACCTCAAAAAGATACATATACCCCAATGTTCATTGCAATACTATTTACAATAGCCAAGACATGGAAGCACCCTAAATGTCCATCAATAGACAAACGATCAAAGAAGTTGTGGCACACAATGTAATACTACTCAGACATAAAAAGGAATGAAATAATGCCATTTGCAGCAACATGGATGGACCTAGAGATGATCATACTAAATGAAGTCAGACAAAGACAAATACCATATGATATCACACGTGTGGAATCTGAAATAAAATACAAATAATTTATTTACAAACAGAAACAGACTCACAGTCATAGAAAACAAATTTATGATTACCAAAGGGAAACGTTGTGGGGAATAGATAAATTAGAGGTTTGGGATTAGCAGATACAAACTACTATATATAAAATAAACAATAAGGACCTACTGTATAGCATAGATAACTGTATTTAGTGTCCTGTAATAAACTGTAATGGAAAAGAATATGAAAAAGAAAATATATACATTTGTATATGTTTAACTGAATCACTTTGCTATACATCAGAAACTAACACAAAATTGTAAATCAACTATACTTCAATAAAATTTTTTTTACAAAGATAGCCTGATGGATGATGGATAGAGGAATGGATTTGTAGACAGATACACAATAAAGCGATATAGTTAAATGTTAGTGGTAGACTCCAGTGGTGGGTATACAGATGTTTATAAGATAATTATTCCATAAATATTTGACATTTTTTATACTGTGTTGAGAAAAAAACTCCATGGTGTTTCTCAGAAGAAAGAAGGGAAAAGTGGGCTAGACTGAGGATCTCTTTCTGAGATCCTTGTAGATCTGCCTCCCTAAATGACTTTGGATGAACTGACCTCCACTCCCAGTTCTTGTGTAAACTGGTAGCTTCTTGGCCATATCAACAAGCATCTGCTTCTGGACCTCAGGTCTCTCTTCATTTTCATAGCGCTCCTTGTCTGTATAGGACAAGTGGAACTGCAAGGAAAAGTGAGAGGCAAGACTTACTTTCCAAGGTTCACAGAAAAGATTAAAGACAACAACAACATCTATTTAGATGAAAATATTTGTTACCTACCCTTTGATATTCAGGTAACAATTTGGCTTATAACTTTCTCTGGATAATTATCTCATTTATCTTATCTGGCTTTTATCTCAATATTCATAACTCTATATGATAGGTAATATTGTTTTATAACCTAAGAAAATAAAATCTAAGTATCTTGTCTATGGTCATACTCAACTCAACTAGTAAAAGCAGCAAAACTAAGACCCAAACCAATTCACCAAGACTTATGCCATTTCCACTCCACTGTACCATAATATGATGTTGCATGTTAATAAGTGATACCTTGCTGCCAACAGTGTCAGACTTTATTTTTTGGGCTCCAAAATCACTGCAGATGGTGACTGCAGCCATGAAATTAAAAGACGCTTACTCCTTGGAAGGAAAGTTATGACCAACCTAGAGAGCATGTTCAAAAGCAGAGACATTACTTTGTCAACAAAGGTCCGTCTAGTCAAGGCTATGGTTTTTCCAGTGGTCATGTATGGATGTGAGAGTTGGACTGTGAAGAAGGCTGAGCACCGAAGAATTGATGCTTTTGAACTGTGGTGTTGGAGAAGACTCTTGAGAGTCCCTTGGACTGCAAGGAGATTCAACCAGTCCATTCTAAAGAAGATCAGCCCTGGGTGTTCTTTGGAAGGAATGATGCTAAAGCTGAAACTCCAGTACTTTGGCCACCTCATGCGAAGGGTTGACTCTTTGGAAAAGACCCTGATGCTGGGAGGGATTGGGGGCAGGAGGAAAAGGGGACGACGATGGCTGGATGGCATCACCAACTCGATGGACGTGAGTTTGAGTGAACTTCGGGAGTTGGTGATGGACAGGGAGGCCTGGCATGCTGCGATTCATGGGGTCACAGAGTCAGACATGACTGAGCGACTGAACTGAACCGAACTGAACCTTGCTGCCAGGATCCTGTTGATGATAAACTATGCTTTTTATTAAGTTGTGAGTATTCTTCATAGGTGTCCTCTTGGAGAAGTTGGATGAGACTACTTGCAACGTTGTGTATTCTAATTTTGCAAATGAATAGATAATTGGATATTTTCACTATTTCAGAAGTTTTTAGTCTGGTATGGAGCTTGTTGCCATGTTTGTCCCACACTTTGCTAATCTTGCCAAAAAAAAAGGGCAATGATTTTCCAAAGTAATACAGACCTGTAAGTTTTCTTCTGTTTGGGCCAAACTATAGCAGAGGTGAAAAAGAAAAAGACCTCTGATCAGATTTTCTGGGTTTTAACTTCATCTCTGCCATTTAATAGTTCAAAAATCACTTTGGAAAATCAGACAGTTTCAACCTAAGTTTCTTCGTCTGTAAGATAGATGAAATAATACTTACTTCACAAGATTGGTGTAAGATTGCTGGGTAATAAATAACCAGTAACTAAATGTCTCTTTTACAAGTAAAATTTCTTAAATCATTCAAATATTTGATATTGCCAATCTTTAAACTTTTAACTATCCTAGACAGCATGTAGTAATGTTACTGTGATCTTAATTTGCACTCCTTTGACTACTAATGACATTCAGCACCGTTTTGAGTTTATTGCCCATTTGGGTATCTACCTGTGAAATGCCTATTCAAACCTTTTGTCCATTAGAAGTAATTGGGTTACATGTCTTTTTAAATTATTGATTTGTATTGTAATGATTTGAGTAATTTATATATTTTGGATACTAGTCCTTTGTTGAACGTTTTGTAAAATTCTGTGGCTTTCCCCTTTACTTCCTTTATGGTGCATTTTGAGGATCAGAAAATCCTGGTGGGAATGTAGAGTTATGCAACCACTTTGGAAAACTGTTTAACATTATCTATGTAGGCTAAATATATGCCAGCTCTATGACTCAGGAATTCCATTCCCAGTTATATACCTAAGAGAAATGAGTGTGTGTGTGTGTTTATGTTTGTGTGTATTCCAAAAGACAGGTATAAGATCATTCATAGCAGCTTTATTCATAACAGAAAAAATGGAAACAAGTGTCCCTTAATTGGTGAATTGATAAATAAATTGTGATAAAAGAGAATAACTAATAACAGTAAAAGGGAATGAACAACTGAAACATGCATCAGTATGAATGAATCTGGAAAACATTACCCTGAGTGAAAGGCTTACACACAACAGTATATACTATGATTCTTTTTTTGTGTGAGGTTCAAGAATAGGCAAAATTAATCCATGGTGGTTATCTCTGAGAGGAAATTGATTTGGAAAGGATATGAAGGAGATTTCTGAGGTGTTAGAAACATTCAAAATCTTAACATGGATAGTGATTATACGGGTGTAAATGTAGGTAAAATTTATGAAACCATACATTTTACAGCTTAGTTCTTGGAAAGAGTATGTATTTATACATCAATAAAATAGTAAAACAAATAAATTAATAAAATATTTAAGATAACTTAATGTATCTAACTTTAAAAACTAGAAAGGTATAAAGTCAAACACTATTTTAAGAACCATACCTGTGGTACATTTTTATGGTATCATGTTATTCTAAAGTAGACTGACTGCCTGTGAGTATGTGGAAATGCGTAGGGGAATTTTTGGCTATCACAATAAACATAGTGCACTACAGGCATTTAACAGGTGGAGGCCCAGGTAGCCAAGGATTCTGCGATGAACCTTACAGACACACACATTAAGACATTTTGCAGCCAGAAGTCTGTAGATCAATATTATAAAATGTTAACTAAATAACGCAAATTTAATATAAAAACAAATGGCAATTTTGTTTTCTTATAAGAAAAAATTATATTAATTGGAAAGTGTAAAGTTTTATTTTTTAATTTATTTTTATCTTTTTATTGAAGTATAGCTGATTTAAAAGTATAAAGTTTTAAACAATTCTTGCTAATGTGGATAATTAAAAGTAGCACCTTGAGGGATGTTCTTGGGACTGTAACTTTGTCGTCTTATACTGTTCCAGCTTGAAAAGCAGAGACAATATTGTTACAGCTTGTATGTGATGAAACCTTGTGGTTGTACAACAAGTAGGCTTTGGTTTAGAATAAGATGTCATGCCTGGATGTCCTATTTCTGGCACTAAGCAAATGTTTTTAATGATTAGAATGCAATGAGCCAGCAAATGTGTTTTAAGTAGGACAACTGGTGATAAATCAGGATGTATTTGGTATTCAGTTCAGTTCAGTCTCTCAGTCACGTCCGACTCTTTGCGACCCCATGAATTGTAGCACGCCAGGCCTCCCTGTCCATCACCAACTTCCGGAGTTCACCCAAACTCATGTCCATCGAGTTGGTGATGCTATCCAGACATCTCATCCTCTGTATTTGGTATTAGAGAAATTAATATTATGGCTATCAAATAGGCCCAAATGATTCACCTTTTTTATATGGGAGTGTAGATTATGCAACCACTTTGGGAAACTTTGGCATTATCTCTGTGGTGTTGGAGAAGACTCTTGAGAGTCCCTTAGACTGCAAGGAGATCCAGCCAGTCCATTCTAAAGGAGATCAGTCCTGGATGTTCTTTGGAAGGAATGATGCTAAAGCTGAAACTCCAGTACTTTGGCTACCTCATGCGAAGAGTTGACTCATTGGAAAAGACTCTGATGCTGGGAGGAATTGGGGGCAGGAGGAGAAGGGGACGACAGAGGATGAGATGGCTGGATGGCATCACTGACTCAATGGACGTGAGTTTGAGTGAACTCCAGGAGATGGTCATGGACAGGGAGGCCTGGCGTGCTGCAATTCATGGGGTCGCAAAGAGTCAGACACGATGAGCGACTGAACTGACTGACCTAAGCAAAACATATGCCAAAATATTCACTTTTTATTTTTTCCAATTAAAAATGATGAACTGTTACTGCTAAGTCATTTCAGTTGTGTCCGACTCTTTGTGACCCCATAGACGGCAGCCCACCAGGCTCCCCTGTCCCTGAGATTCTCCAGGCAAGAACACTGGAGTGGGTTGCTATTTCCTTCTCCAGTGCATGAAAGTGAAAAGTGAAAGTGAAGTCGCTCAGTTGTAACCGACTCTTAGCGACCCCATGGACTGCAGCCTACCAGGCTCCTCCATCCATGGGATTTTCCAGGCAAGAGTATTGAGTGGGTTACCATTTCCTTCTCCAGGGGTTATGTATTGGGGGGGGGGTCTTCTTTTTGCCTTCTCCGAAAAATGATGAACATGTGGCCTTAAATGTTAGACATTTGCAGTGATTAGCTAAATCCATGCTGATTATCATCATCCATGCTGATTTCCCCAGCAATCTTTTATGTGTGGTTATTCTCCATTTTTTTGTTCCACTGTGTTGTTTCAGGTTCTAAAATTAGACACTTGAGCCCTCCAAGGGATATTTTCATTTATGTATAGCTGTCAGTTGTTTTTTTGTGGGGAGTGGATAGAGGCTGGTATCTTCTACTCTGCCATCTTTCTGACATCACTCAGTCAAATCTTTTTCTTCTTTTTTCTTCCTTTCATTTTCAACCTATTTACGTCTTTGGTTCTAAAGTGAGCCACTTATAGACAGCATCAGTTCAGTTCAGTTCAGTCGCTCAGTCCTGTCCGACTCTTTACGACCCCATGAATTGCAGCATGCCAGGCCTCCCTGTCCATCACCAACTCCTGGAGTTCACCCAGACTCACGTCCATAGAGTCAGTGATGCCATCCAGCCATCTCATCCTCTGTCATCCCCTTATCCTCCTGCCCCCAATCCCTCCCAGCATCAGAGTCTTTTCCAATGAGTCAACTCTTCGCATGAGGTGGCCAAAGTACTGGAGTTTCATCTTTAGCATCATTCCTTCCAAAGAAATCCAGATAGATAATAATATTTATCTATTATGCAAATATCTGCCTTTTAATGAAATATTTATATTTAAGTAAACATATTTCAAATCATTACTCATAAAAAACTTTTGCCATTTTCTACTTTCTATATGTGTAATGTCTCATGTTCCTCAATTCTTGCATTACTACCTTACTTTGTGTTTTATAAAAATTTATTGGAACAGAATTCATTTACAATGTTGTATTAATTTCTGGCATACAGCAACGTGATTTGGTTATGCATGTGAAGTTGCTCAGTCGTGTCTGACTCTTGGCGACCCCATGGACTGTGGCCTACCAGGCTTCTCCATCCATGGGATTTTCCAGGCAAGAATACTGGATTGGGTTGCCATTTCCTTCTCCAGGGGATCTTCCCGACCCAGGGATTGAACCCAGGTCTCCCACATTGCAGGCAGATGCTTTACCATCTGAGCCATCAGGGAAGGCTTGGTTATGCATATATATATATATATATATATATACACACACACACATACACACATATATATATATTTACATTTTTTTGGATTCTTTTCTCATACAGGCGAACAGGTTATCATAGAATATTGAGTATAGTTCCCTGTGCTATACAGTAGGTCCTTGCTGGTTATCTATCTTGTGTGTAGTCACGTGTGTATGTTCATCCCAAGCTCCTGATTTATCCATCTCCACAATGTTTCCCCTTTGGCAACCATAAGTTTGTTTTTGATATCTGTAAGTTTGTTTCTGTTTTATAAATAAGTTCTTTGGTATCATTTAAAAAACTTAAGATTCCACATATGAGATATCATATGATATTTGTCTTTCTCTGTGTTTAATTTTATTTTGTATGTGTACAATTTTAAGTGGGAAAACTAAAATCAGTACTTTTCCTAATGTTAGGAGGCTGTTGAAATTTCTTCCGTTGTTTTATTTCCTACTTTGGAAACTAATCCATGTTACAGTAATCACATGTTATAAGTACCTGATATGATTAGTAATTTTTCATGTACCCTCCCAAATATTGCATGAAACACTTTCATTCAAGGGAACACAGTTTGAAAATGATCAATTTAACTATTGTAATTTTTCTCATTGTCTCACTGAGTTCTAAATTATTACAGTTTCATAGAATTCAACTAGATGAGTCCTCAGAATCCAAGTGATTCCTTGTTTCGCTCATTATCTCAACAATGCAGGTAGTAGTTTCCTCCTTCAATAGACTATGTTAATTTTAACTTACATTTATCACTCCAAGTCCTTTTTAAAGATTACCTTGAATCTTTCTTTTGTAATGGAAGGTTATTTGCTCCTCTTTTTGCCCTCTTCTTGCCTTATTGGCATTTCTACTTTCCTTTGTCTTCAGTTTTTATGAAGTAACCAGTATTCTTACCTTTTGGTTTGGCTGTTGTGGGAGTGTAAAAATAGACTTCCAGTAGGTCCAGGTAAAGAACACAAAGATAGCATGGTAGAATATGAGGTAGATAACTGAAATTTAAGGGGAAAAAAATCAGCATTTATGTTATATTTTCACCCATTTCTGAGTTCAGAAAGATGTAAAGCTCAACAAAAAATCTCTGTTTTCCTATTACCAAGTATTTTCTAGTATTATTATGAAAGGTTAATTTTTACCTTTTCCCCACACAGTGACAGAAACAATTTATAATGCCAAATTTGGAATCAGAGACTTTCTGGGAGTTGCATATTTTAAAAGTTGCCACATGATCCTGGGAATAAAGGGGAAATGTCCCTTATGATAATGTGAGGGGGAGCTACTGTTGCCGATTGTCATTCTCTCTGCCACTATGCATACTAAAAGATAATAATGATAGTATTCACACAGTGCTATAGAGTTTACAATGTGCTTTCATAATGTTATCTAATTTTATTTTTTCAATACATTTGTGAGATAAGTAATAAGTAGATAAGCAATGAGATAAGTAATAAGTAGATAAGCAATGAGATAAGTAATAAGTAGATAAGCAATAAGGACAGTTGATCAACTATCAGGGTAGTCGATTATCCAAAGTCACACAGCTACTATACAATGTGCATGTGTGCTAAGTCATTTCAGTCATGTCTGACTCTTTGCGACCCTATGGACTGTAGCCCTCTAGGCTCCTCAGTTCATGGGATTCTCCAGGCGATAATACTGGAGTGGGTTCCCATGCCCTCCTCCAGGGGATCTTCCAGATCCAAGGATCGAACCAGCGTCTCTTACGTCTCTTGCATTGGCAGGTGGGTTCTTACCAGGAGTGCCACCTGGGAGGCCTCCACTATACAGAGTAGCCAGGTCTTAAACACAGGGCTTCTGACTCTAAATCACAAGATTTTCTCTTCAGTTGCCCCAGCGACTACACACTTTTGAAATGTGAGATGTAGTTTTGAGACATCTGTGGCTCCCCATCTCTTTTTATACTCTTTGTCTCCTAGATAGCTTTTCTGATACAGGAACATTCAGTATTCTCCAGAGCCATTTTGAGACTAAATGTCATTTTACTGTTTCATTGTGAATCCTTGTATGATAAAGTTTTATTACTTCAATCTATGAGGAAGACTCAAGGGAATGATGTGACTCGAGACCAAGTTAATAGGGCCGATTCTCTCACATATTTATAATAGAATGGAAAAAAGCTGGCACAGTGCTCTCAGCCCTGTGGTAGGATCTTTTTAATGGCTTGTTTTGTGTAATTATGAAATATCATTTCAAATTCAAGCAATAGAAAGCAAATGTCCACCACACACACATATATAACCTCCTCCCTCTCCCTCCTAAAGCAAAATACTTATTTTGTGTTTGATGTGTATCTTTCCAGATCCTCTATTTTCATGTCTATATATATATCAATGTACAAATACAATACACATATGTAATTTTTGTTATAATAAAATTTTTTCATTGTATTTTGAAAGGTAATACATTCAAAAGGTTGAAAATAGTACACAGTGAAAAGTCTCCCTTCTATCCTTGTCCTTTAGCCATCCAGATTCCCTCCCTGGAAGCAACAAATGTCATACTGTCATGACTTTATTCTTCATCCTATCAGGTTTTATGAACATAAAGGCACCAAAACTATGGGCTTTTTAAAACAAATAGCACTGTTTTGCATTCTACTTCTATTTCACTTGCTATGAGTTGGAGAGCATTCCACTTAGTACAACTTGAGAGAGTGAGCTTCCTTATTTTCCTTTTAAAAAGCGACATGGATTAAGATTTAACAGAACTTTCCTGAAAGACACCTCTTCGCAAAAAAAGCCTCCATACAGAAAAGGAGGGAATCCCTCAAGAAACAGTTTCCACTGAGTCAGAGACCTCCATTGTGTTCTTGTGCACTGAAATTTGGAACTCAAGTTAAGGCCCTTTCATTTCTGGTGAAATTCCTCTTGGTAGATTCAACCTAGGCTGGTCTTTGGAGAGAGATCAAGCCCTGAGTCTCTGGAGAGGGAGCACTGACTCCTAGACACTAGACAACCAGAGAACTAACCCTGCTGCTGCTGCTAAGTTGCTTCAGTTGTGTCCGACTTTGTGCGACCCCATAGATGGCAGCCCACCAGGCTCCCCGTCCCTGGGATTCTCCAGGCAAGAACACTGGAGTGGGTTGCCATTTCCTTCTCCAATGCATGAAAGTGAAAAGTGAAAGTGAAGTCGCTCAGTCGTATCCGACTCTTCACGACCCCATGGACTGCAGCCTACCAGGCTCCTCCGTCCATGGGATTTTCCAGGCAAGAGTACTGGAGTGGGTTGCCATTGCAGAGGAATGTCAAATAGTGAGAACTCACACAAAGGAAACCACTGAATACAAGATCTGGCATCACCCAACCACCAGTAGCACCCTGTGCAGGACACCTCATCTAAACAACAAACAAAACAAAAATACAAACGTAATCATCAGCAGACAGGATAACCACCTCACTCAGTTTGCCCATGAGAGGAAAAACAAACAAAAGCTCAGCACAAATATCACCCTAATTGAAGCTTACACAAACCACTGGACCAAACTTAGGAGGGCAGAAACCAAAAGGAAGAAAGAATTCAACCTTGAAACCTGGGAAAAGGAGACCTCAAACACACTATGCTAAAAAAAAAAGAAAAAAAAATTTAAAGTCAGAGAAACTACACAAATGAAGGAACAAACTAGAAACATAGAAGTCCAAATAAATGAAGAGGAAATAGGCAAACTCCCTGAAAAATAATTCAGAAATAATGACAGTAAAGATGATCAAAAATCCTGAAAACAAAATGGAGAAAATGCAAGAATCAATTAACAAAGACCTAGAAGAATTAAAGAATAAACATACAGAAACAAACAACACAATCACTGAAATTAAAAATACTCTAGAAGGATTCAACAGCAGAATACCTAAAGCAAAAGAATGAATCAGTGAGCTGGAAGATAAAATGGTGGAAATAACTACTGAAGAGCAGAATAGAGTAAAAAGAATGAAAAGAACTGAGGATGGTCTCAGAGACCTCTGGGACAATATCAAATGCATCAACATTTGAATAACAGGGGTCCCAGAAAAAAGAAGAGAAAAAGAAAGGGTATGAGAAAATTTTTGAAGATACTATAGTTGATAATTTCCCCAACATGGAAAAGGAAATAATCAAGTCCAAGAGGCACAAAGAGTCCCATACAGGATAAATCCAAGGAGAAACAATGCCAAGACACATACTAATCAAACTATGAAGACTAAACACAAAGAAAGAATATTAAAAGCAGCAAGGGAGAAACAAGTGACATATAAGGGAAACCCCATACGTTTAACAGCTGATCTTTCAGCAGAAACTCTGCAGGCCACAGGGGAATGGCAGGGTATATTTAAAGTACTGAAAGGGAAAAATCTACAACCAAGGTTACTGTACCTGGCAAGGATTTCATTCAACATTGATGGAGAAATAAACAGCTTTTCAGACAAGCAAAAGTTAAGAGGATTCAGTACCACAAAACCAGCTTTACAACAAATGTTAAAGGGACTTATATAGCCCAGAAATACAAAGGAAGAAAAAAGATCTACAAAATCAACCCCAAACAATTAAGAAAATGACAATAGGAACACATATATCAATAATTACTTTAAATAGAAATGGATTAAATGCTCCAACCAAAAGACACAGACTAGCTGAAGGGATACAAAAATAAGACCCATAAATATCCTGTTTACAAGAAACCCACTTCAGACCTCAGGACACATATAGACTAAAAGTGAGAGGATGGAAAAATATATTCCATGCAAATGGGAAGCAAGAGAAAGCTGGAATAGCAATCCTCATATCAGACAAAATAGAGCTTAAAATAAAGAAGATTACAAGAGATAAGGAAGGCTACTACATAACGATCAACAGATCAATCCAAGAGGAAGACATAACAATTGTAAATACCTATGCACCCAACATAGGAGCACCTCAATACATAAGACAAACACTAACAGACATAAAAGGAGAAACTGACAGTAACACAATAATAGTAGGAGACTTTAACGCCCCACTCACACCAAAGGACAAATCATCAAAACAGAACATTAATAAGGAAACACAAGTATTAAATGGTACATTAGATGAGATGGATCTCATTGATATCTTCAGGACATTCCATCCAAATGCAGAAGAATACACCTTCTTCTCAAGTGCACATGGAACATTCTCCAGGATAGACCACATCCTGGGTCACAAATCAAACCTCAGTAAATTTAAGAAAATTGAAATCGTATTAAGCATCTTCTCCGACCACAATGCTATAAGACTAGATATCAATTGCAAGAAAAAAACTGTAAGAAACACAAACATATGGAGATTATACAACACATTTCTAAATAACCAACAGGCTACTAAAGAAATCAAAATGGAAATCAAAAAATTTCTAGACACAAATGACAATGAAAACCCAACAACTCAAAACCTATGGGATGCAGTGAAAGCAGTTCTAAGAGGGAAGTTTATAGCAATACAATCCTACCTCAAGAAACAAGAAAAACATCAAATAGACAACCTAACCTTACTCCTAAAACAACTGGAAAAAGAAGAACCAAAAAACCCACAAAAATTAGTAGAATGAAAGAAATCATAAAGATCCAAGCAGAAATAAATGAAAAAGAAAGAAACAATAGTAAAGATTAATAAAACTAAAAGCTGGTTCTTTGAGAAGATAAACAAAATTGATAAACCTTTAGCCAGACTCATCAAGAAAAAGAGAGAAAAATCAAATCAACAAAATTATAAATGATAAAGGAGAAGTTACAACATACAATGCAGAAATACAAAGGATTATAAGAGACTATTATGAACACCTATATGGCAATAAAATGGACAGATTCTTAGAAAAGTTCAATTTCTTCCAGATTCACCTGGAAGAAATGGACAGATTCTTAGCAAAGTTCAATCTTCCAAGACTGAAACAGGAAGAAATAGAAATTATGAATGACCCAATTACAAGCACTGAAATTGAAGCTGTGATAAAAAAAAAAATCTTCCGAAAAACAAGCCCAAGACTAGGTGGCTTCACAGGAGAATTCTATCAAGCATTTAGAGAAGAGCTAATGCCTATCCTTCTAAAACTCTTTCAAAAACTTGCAGAGGAAGGAACACTTCCAAACTCATTCTACGAGGCCACCATCACCCTGATACCAAAACCAGACAAAGACAAAACAAAAAAAGAAAACTACAGGTCAATATCACTGATGAACATAGATGCAAAAATCCTTAACAAAATTTTAGCAAACAGAAGCCAGCAACACATCAAAAAGCTCATAAAACCATGATCAAGTTGGGTTTATTCCAGGGATGCAAGGATTCTTCCATATATGAAAATCAATCAATGTGATACACTGCATGAACAAATTGAAAGATAAATACCATATGATAATCTCAATAGATGCTGAAAAAATCCTTTGACAAAATTCAGCACCTATTCACAATGAAAACTCTTGAGAAAATGTGCATGAAAGGAATCTACCTCAACATAGTAAATGCCATGTATGATAAGCCTACAGCAAACATTATTCTCTGTGGTGAAAAACTGAAAGCATTCCTCCTAAGATGAGGAAAAAGACAAGGGTCCTACCTAAGGAGACAGAAGAACTGTACACAGAAAATTACAAGACACTAATGAAAGAAATCAAGGATGTCATAAACAGATGGGAGAGATATTCCATGTTCCTGGATAGGAAGAATCAATATTGTGAAAATGACTATACTACCAAATGCAATCTACAGATTCAATGCAATCCCTATCAAATTACCAATGGCATTTTTCACAGAACTAGAAAAAAAAATTCACAATTCATATGGAAACACAGAAGACTCCAAATAGTCAAAGCAGTCTTGATAAAGAATGGAGCTGGAGGAACAAACCTTCCTGACTTAAGATTATACTACAAAGCTACAGCCATCAAGACAGTATGGTATGGGCACACCAACAGAAATATAGACCAATGGAACAAGATAGAAAGCCCAGAAATAAACCTGTGCACCTATGGGTACCTTAGTTTTGACAAAGAAGGCAAGAATATACAATGCGGCAAAGACAGCCTCTTCAATAAATGGTGCTGGGAAAACTGGACAGCTACATGTAAGAGAATGAAATTAGAAGACTTCCTAACACTTTACATAAAGATAAACTCAAAATGGATTAAAGACCTAAATGTAAGACCAGAAACTATAAAACTCTTAGAGGAAAACATAGGCAGAACACTCGATGACATAAATCAAAGCAAGATCCTCTATGACCCACCTCCTAGAGTAATGGAAATAAAAACAAAAGTAAACAAGTAAGACCTGATTAAACTTAAAAGCTTTTGCACAGCAAAGGAAACTGTAAGCAAGGTGAAAAGACAACCCTCAGAATGGGAGAAAATAATAGCAAATGAAACTACTGACAAAGGATTAATTTCCAAAATATACAAGGAGCTCATACAATTCAATACCAGAAAAAGACAACCTAATCAAAACATGGGAAAAAGACCTAAACAGACATTTGTCCAAAGAAAACAAACATATGGCTAACAAACACATGAAAAGATACTCAACATTGCTCATTATTCAAGAAAGGGAAATCAAAGCTACAATGAGATATACCTCACACCAGTCAGAATGGCCATCATCAAAAAATCTACAAACAATAAATGTTGGAGAGAGTGTGGAGAAAAGGGAACACTCTTGCACTGTTGGTGGGAATGTAAATTGATACAGCCACTATGGAAGATGGTATGGAGATTTCTTAAAAAACTAGGAAGAAAAGTACTATATGACCCAGCAATCCCACTCCTAGGCATTTACCCTGAGGAAACCAAAATTGAAAAAGACACATGTATCCCATTGTTCACTGCAGCACTATTTACAATAGCTAGAACCTGGAAGCAACCTAGATGTCCATCGACAGGTGAATGGATAAAGTTGTGGTACATATATACACAATGGAATATTACTCAGCCATAAAAAGGAACACAGTTGAGCCAGTTCTAATGAGGTGGATGAACCTAGAACCTATTATACAGAGTGATGTGAGTCAGAAAGAGAAAGATAAATATCATATTCTAATGCATACATATGAAATCTATAAAAATGGTACTGAAGAATTTATTTACAGGGAAACAATGGAGAAATAGACATAGAGAATAGACTTATGGGCACGGGGAGAGGGGAGGAGAGGGTGAAATGTATGGAAAGAGTAACGTGGAAACTTAAATTACCATATGTAAAATAGATAGCCAATGAGAATGTGCTGTATGGCTCAGGAACTGAAACAGTGGCTCTGTGTCAGCCTGGAGGGGTGGGGTGGGGAGGGAGATAGGAGGGAGGTTCAAAAGGGAGGGGATATATGTATACCTATGGCTGATTCATGTTGATGTTTGACAGAAAACAACAGAATTCTATAAAGCAATTATCCTTTAACAAAAAATAAGTTAATTAAAAAAAAATTATCAGATTTTGTTTCATCCTTAACCTCTGCAGTGACTAAAGGACTTCCACTTCTTTATTCCCTTCTACACTGTTTTCATTTTATGAGATTCTATTACTTTTATAATTGAGAAAATAAAGTTTTGTTAAGTTCATCCTTGAGAAATTATTAAATAAATTATAGCATATCAACACCACGGAATACCTTGAGGTCATTAAAAAATTAAATATGTTTGTATATACTAATATTGAAGGACACCTATGATATATTATTAAGTGAAAAAAACTAAATCATAGGACAATATGCACAGTATCATCCAGATTAAAAATCAACCAATCCTATATAAATTATAGAAATCCATAATCATTTGTTTGTATGTAAATACACAGAGAAAGATCTAGAAGATATAAATCCAATCAAATATACTAGTTAACTGTGAATAGACATTGATGGGGTGGAGTCAATGTGAGGAAGACCTTTTTCT